>NC_091089.1:21475000-22080000 GCF_032405125.1 Capricornis sumatraensis
TTTAGCAGTGTCCTTTAACCACACAAACTCTATCATATCAAACCCCTTCTCAGACCAGCTCTTAATAAAATTGATCTATATGCTGAAAATTACTTCCTGCTCCACAAAGAAATTGTCATTTTCTGTTCTTAGCCAGGTAATGAATGCAGAGATATCTGACTATGTAAGTCACAGCAAGGAATTCTTCATAATAGAAAGATAATCTTTACATTTCTGGAGAAATTTGTTTTCTGAAAAAGTTTTGGTTAACTGAACTGCATCTTTACTTAGAAGAGTGTTAGACTATGAAATGGGGAAATGGAGGATTTGGCCTGGATTAGGGAGATATTCTGGGGTAAAAGGCCCTACAGAGCCTTTCACAGAATCCTCCAGATACCTGTTTAAAAGGGAAGCCACAGCCGTATGTATTCCAAGAATTCACACATTTGAAAGTAAGAGTGAATGTGCCCAAGTAACACTGGTGTTTGAAGAACTACAACTCTCATCGTTTTATTAAAGAAGCCACACAGTGATGGCAGATTGCATGTCCTTTCTCTGGAGCAGCCCAGCCCCCTTCCCATTTTATTAAATCCAAGAGAGAAGCATTGTCCTTTGGTTGACAGTAAACTGCCATACAACATTGTCTCTGTCTCCTTCGAAAGCCAGTGCTAAGGTGTTCTCTATAGTATGGTATTTACAGACTAAAGAAGCATGACATTTTAAGGATAAAGATGGCCAGCTCCGCGGTGGGATCAGCTGACTAGAAATTCACTTTCATTAGAAATGACTGTTTCTCCAGTTGCCCCATCACCTGTTTTTCTGCATAAAACATTTTTCCTTTTTGGAGAAATCTACAGATTCATTTTAAAGTGCCCTGTACCACACACACAGAACAAGACTGGCAGGGAGCCTGAGAAGAAGGGGAGATGTTCTTCTAGTCACAATATTCTGGAGGGGTTCAGGGAGGAGATGGAACCCTTGATCTTCTTCTTCATACTGACTGGCTGTCTTCCAGAAACATCATTGAGAATCTCCTTTGTGAAACCAAGGTGTCTCTGATCTCAAGAAGTAAAGTCTCTGACTCCTAGAAGTAAACATAAAGAAAAATAGCCAGCAATACAGGAGTCAGGTAGAATAGAATATTGAATGCAGATATAGTAATAGCAATAATAATACCACCTTGATTATTCTATTAATATCTGGTAAATAATGTATGAGTGTGAGTGTGTACTGTGTGTATGTGGAATATGCATATGGTTTATACATATATGTGACTGTGTTGCATAAATATATAATATTTTCATACTTAATCTCCTTAACACAGTACTGTTTCTTACCAACACCTGAGGACATGAACATTGGGGGGTGGGGCTAAATGCTGGGCTGGAAGAAGCACAAGCTGGAATCAAGATTGCCAGGAGAAATACCAATCACCTCAATATGCAGATAATACCACTCTTATGGCAGAAAGTGAAGAGGAACTAAAAAGCCTCTTGATGAAAGTGAAAGAGGAGAGTGAAAAAGTTGGCTTAAAACTCAAAATTCAGAAAACAAATATCATGGCATCTGGTCCCATCACTTCATGGGAAATAGATGGGGAAACAGTGGAAACAGTGTCAGACTTTAATTTTCTGGGCTCCAAAATCACTGTAGATGGTGATTGCAGCCATAAAATTAAAAGACGTTTACTCCTTGGAAGGAAAGTTATGACCAACCTAGACAGCATATTCAAAAGCAGAGATATTACTTTGCCAACAAAGGTTCGTCTAGTCAAGGCTATGGTTTTTCCAGTGGTCATGTATGGATGTGAGAGTTGGACTTTGAAGAAAGCTGAGCTTTAAAGAATTGATGCTTTTGAAGTGTGGTGTTGGAGAAGACTCTTGAGAGTCCCTTGGACTGCAAGGAGATCCAACCAGTCCATTTTAAAGGAGATCAGTCCTGGGTGTCCTTTGGAAGGACTGATGCTAAAGCTGAAACTCCAGTACTTTGGTCACCTCATGCAAAGAACTGACTCATTGGAAAAGACTCTGATGATGGGAGGGATTGGAGGTAGGAGGAGAAGGGGATGACAGAGGATAAAATGGCTGGATGGCATCACTGACTCAATGGACATGAGTTTGGCTGAACTCCAGGAGTTGGTGATGGACAGGGAGGACTGGCATGCTGCAGTTCATGGGGTCGCAGAGTCAGACACGACTGAGTGACTGAACTGAACTGAACTTCCCAAGGGTGATAACTGGGTCAGACTCCAGGGCACATATTTTTAATTCCTGTAATACCAAGTTCTATGGTATAGTAAATGCATCAAAAGTTTAAAGAAAAAAATAATTGCTAGAGGTCGTGAAGAATTGGACACGACTGAGTGACTTCACTAGAGCTTGCAATACTGTATGGAAATCAAGAGGTTTCATTGGACAAGTTCTTGACAAATGGATCAAGATAGAAGGGCAAATGAAGGCCTGGCATAGGATGGATTGAATAGAGGGAACTAATATGCCCAGACAATGGTGGGGGTGGGGCAGTGAGAAGATTTTGATTAGAAGGTGATCTTGGGGTTGAGATTTCATCCTGGAGCACTGTAGACTCACAGAATATTCTCAAATAAGACACATGGCACAATATCCTTCCCTAATATGAAATTGTCTCCTGAAGGCTTCTTTTAAATGTGATCATCCATTATAGTTGTGTTAAAAATAAACACATAATGAAAGAGTCCTTATATTTTTGAGACATATTGAAATGTTTAAGGATGAAGTGGTAAGCTGTTTAAAGTGTTTGCTTTAAAAATGCACCGTGTGCACTAGAGGAAAACATGTAGGCATAAAAAAAAAACTTTGTCTCCTGTTGGAAATTACCAAAATTGATCCATGGGTTCATGAAAGTTTGTAATACTCTTCTACTTTTGCATGTCCTAAAATTTTTCCATAAAAATAAATTAAATAAGAATCATTAGAAACTTAAGTACTGCTTTAAATGGTAAGTATAAAGTAAAATAGAAAATAATAAAGCTACCCATGAATTTTTGCTACTGTGAAATAAAACATCAATGAATTTTCCTGGAAAAAAAGTGATCATGATTTCAGGATCAGCTGTCAAGTCACTTCCCATTATGTTATTAACTTAGAAAAGTACAAGTGATATTACCAATATCTAACACATATAATCCTGTGCTCCAAAGTATTTCACATGTATCATTTTATATGATCTTCTTATGATTCCTAAGAGTAGCTGGGCTCCCAGCATGAAGTTTGTCCTACTTGGCATCTAGTGAGAGGATTCTGGTGGAAATTTAAATATCTTACTTTGACCTTTGAATTCCTCATGACAATTTAGCAGAGATAGTAATTCTCATGAAAATTTAGCAGAGATAGTAAATAACAAAATGATGGTGACTGTCATTGCTGTCGAAGAAGACAAAAGACACAAACACATTAGCAAAAGTCTGAAAATAATAATCACATACTCTACATTATACATAGAAGGCTCTCAATATATATTTCTTATCTGTGAATGACCGATTTTCATACTGACATATGGTGCAGAGGGTTGCAAAGAGTGTGACACAAATTAGTAACTGAACAACAACAACAAATATGGTTAAAATAGCCACCTGTAGCAGTCTAAAATTCAGTCCTATCAATATGTTTTCACACACATTTATTAAAACACTAATTGCTTGCATGCTACATCACTTCAGCTGTGTCTGACTCTTTGTGACCCCATGGCCTGTGTAGCCCACCAGGCTCCTCTGTCTATCAGATTCTCTAGGCGAGAATATTGGAGTAGGTTGCCATTTCCTCCTCCAAGAGATCTTCACAACCTAAGGATCAAACCTATGTCTCCTTAATTGCAGATGGATTCGTCACAGCTTGAGTCACTATGACAGCCCCACTCTAATTGCTTGTAAGGGACAATTCAAACTTTCTGATAATTTTAAAAAGTTTACTGTTTTGTTTTTATCTTTCCTTGCCCATTTCAGTCTTATATGAGAAAGGACCTGTGTAGAGCAGATCAGGTAATAAGCCCATCCAGCTTAGTAAGTCTAGAAAGAGTCTGAGAATTATTGAGTTGAAAACTTATCTTGTTCTTATAAATATTCAACCACTTTATTCTTATTTCCCTTTTCTCTTTCCAGATTCATTTTCCTATGGGTACTTGGAGTTAATAAGAGCTAGGATAATATACTAAAAAGAACAAGAATTTTAATTCATTCAACAATATTAATGCCAACAACTTTGTCCTTGGGAAAGTGTCTTTAGGTTTTGTTTTCCTAATTTCATTATTCAGCAAAAACTTTGGCCAATTCTTATGAGATATTAGTTGCCACAACACCTCTTAAATTAAGAGTTAACATATCAAATATTTGTTATGCATGAAGCTGGTATAGATCTAAAAAGTTATCATCAAGTAGGAAAGAAGCAAAGCTCAGAAGATAGAACTGAAACACTACATTTGAGAGTCTAGGCCCAGGTAACACACCAGGTGACCTTGTATTCATCTCCCTATATGTTATAACCTCATGCTCAGTTACAGTACTTATAGACTAGAATAAGAAATGAGAAGTCATAACTATTAATAAAATGTAGCTCAATCATTAAGCTGGGCTTTCCTGATAGCTCAGCTGGTAAAGAATCTGCTTGCAATGCAGGAGACTTGGGCTTGATCCCTGGATTGGGAAGATCCCCTGGAGAAGGAAAAGGCTACCCACTTCAGTATTCTGGCCTGGAGAATCCCATGGAGAGTCCATGGGGTCACAAAGAGTCAGACACAACTGAGTGACATTCACTTTCACTTTTCACTTTCACTTTCAGTCATTAAGCTATCTTATTGACAAATTTGTTAGCCTCTTACCAGGCATTGCCAATCATTATTTTGTTATTTTAGAGGTTTGGCCATTAGGCCATTAAATGCCTTGAACTCCATTTTCCTTTTCTATAAAAACAGTATGACACTGATGACTAGTGGGCTGTTTTATTTATGTCAGCATGAATAAGGTAGCAAAAGTAATAACAATCATATAATGGTCATATTTTATATGGTAGTTACTTACCATGATGCAATTAATGCATTCCATCTTCATTACTTGATATTGGCCTCCTGCCTTGTTTCATGTAGACAGCTGTTTATGTGGGCACCCAGATGCTGACAGCATTTTGTCTGCCATAGCCGAAGAAAGAGGTAAAGAAGGAAGCCTTTCAGCTAATATATTCCGAATGCTTTCTCTTCCTCCCACAGTTGGTTTCTAGGACTCTGTACTTTGGAATAGGGCTGGCCATAGACTCCGTAACAACAGATTCTGCAAAATATGATTGACAGTCCATGACAAATGTGGATATGCCAGGCACATTTCCACATTACTTGTGGAATGTGTGCTGCTGAGTTCCCTATTTTACAAGAAATATCTTCAGGCTCGCCCAAAGACACAGAAACAGGAGGCAGCAGAACAAATACTGGGTCAAACCCACTCCACGTGTGAGCCCTTCTCATACTCCTGTATTTCCCTTGGTCATGAATGTGCCTTGGTGGGAGGCCAGGTGAGAGAAACTAGTTTCATAACTAAATCATGGTTCATCAGTACACTCAAAACTTTGAATTAGCATTTTATTGAGCAAAATTCAAAGAAAGGTGATTAAAAAAATATGGAAATATTGAGAAGTTTGTTTAAAATAGCAGGTGGCTGTCTGGAAAACTGCATCCAAGCACTTATGTGGGTGCTCAGAGCAGATTTGGATTCCCTCTGCATGAAGCTCCGTATCTGATGGTGGACAGTCCATTGCCTTCCTAATAAGGGGCTTATCTCCCCTTTGAAAATAGTGAGCTGCTGATTTGATGGATCCTAGCCCACCCTGATCCCACCCTGCTTTTTGCCTTCCATGTACTCTATGCATAATCTCATGAGTAAAATGACCTACTAATATAATGTCCTGCTCAGAGTGTAGCACAAGAAAAAAAAAATGGGCTCTTTTCATTTTAGAACTTTCTTTCCGTCTCCATTTTTGATTAAGCTCTGGTTTTAAGTATCAAAAGTGATGTCGTTTCCTTGGTAGCAGATTTGTATAGCCGTTGCTAAAGAGGATACCACGGTGAGTTTTCTTTCTGGGCAGATGTGTGGGAATAAGCAAGTTTTCCACTACTCCCCAAATGAAAGCTTTGCCCAAATCTGTCCTCTTAGCGTTCTCCTTTAGAGATTTATAGAATAATAACTGTTCTACCAGTGAGCTTTCACTGTTGAGCATCTTGGGAGAGGATCTCAGTTATGGAGAAAAACTGTTGAGACTAATCAAGTCAGGGGCTCAGAGAGATCCAATGAACTATGGACGAGATCAGTGGAACATTTCAGATCAAAGGGGACTTGCTAAACATCAGTGTTCTTTGGACCTTCACCCACACTCAGGCTTCTACCCTCTGTATGTATGTGTGTGGATGGCAAGAATAAGGGTAATGGCCAGGTAGATAATGATGGTAGGAGAGACAAAGCCCATTATTGGGAATGTCTGTTCCTTTAAGTGAATGCCAAGTTGTTGCAGAGAGGGTGGTAATTAGAGGTACAATAGTCAAGGTTCTTAGTTCTAACAAATAAAAGCTAGCTTTTATAGTTTAAGACATATCATAAAGAATATTGGCCAGCTCTGTATCTTCAGGCTAGGCAGTCCAGGAGCATTTCCAAGCCACACCATAGAACTAGCCACATGGAGACAACTGGGTACTTCTGCCAAGTGCATACACTATGGAAGAGCCACAGCTTTAGCCACCACTGCCCCTGGCAACTGGATATATCCTACCACTACCATTTTCTAGAAGGATTCCACATGAGGTCTACCTCTTTTAAATTACTGTCTTCCAATTCACAGTCCATCCCTTGTGCCTGATTGAAAGATATGAGTGGCCCACAACTGCAAAAAGACTGGAGAATTGGGTACCTGGCAGAATTGGGTACCTGAAAAGGTAGGAAGTAAAGTACCTCAACCTAAAAACAATGCTCAAAATTAACAAGTATCTGTTTAATAGGATTTTATGCAAGAGAAATTGCAAACAGAAATGGGGCTAGGTGACAAGTAAATTCCTTTTGTTTCTCAGTCACTAAGTTGTGCTCAACTCTAACCCCATGGACTGCACAAGGCAGGCTTCCCTGTCCTACACTATCTCCAAGAGCTGGCTCAAACTCATGTCCATTGAGTCAGTGATGCCATCCAACCAGCTGTTGCCCCCTTCTCCACCTGCTTTTAATCTTTCCCAGAACCAAAGTATTTTCTAATGAATCAGCTCTCCTCTTCAGGTGGTCCAAAGTACTGGAGCTTCAACTTCAGCATCAGTCCTTCAAATGATATTCAGGGTTGATATCCTTTAGGATTAACTGATTTGATCTCCTGAAGTCCAAGGGACTCTCAATAGTCTACTCCAAGAACACAGTTCACTGCTCAAAGTAATGAATTCTTCAGTGCTCAGCCTTCTGTATGGTACAATTCTCACATCCAAAAATGACTACTGGAGAAAAGATAGCTTTTACTATATGGACATTTGTTGGCAAAGTAATGTCTCTGCTTTTTCATATGTTGTCTAGGTTGGTCACTGAGCTACCCTAACAGCTCAGTTGATAAAGAATCTGCTTGCAATGCAGGAGACCCCAGTTCAGCTCATGGGTCGGGAAGATCCACTGGGGAAGGGATAGGCTATCCACTCCAGAATTCTTGGGCTTCTCTTGTGGCTCAACTGTTAAAGAATCCACCTGCAATGCAGTAGATCTGGGTTTGATCCTTGGGTTGGGAAGATCCCTTGGAGAAGGGAAAGGCTACCCACTGTAATATTCTGGCTGGAGAATTCCATGAACTCTATAGCCATGGGGTCACAAAGAAGCAGACATGACTGAGTGACTTTCATGTCACAGGTTTGCCATAGCTTTTTTTTTTTTTTTTTTTTTCCCCAAGGAGCAACCCTCTTATAATTTCATGGCTGCAGTCATCATCTGCAGTGATTTTGGAGACCAAGAAAATAAGTCTGTCACTGTTTCCATTGTTTCCTCATCATCTATTTGCCATGAAGTGATGGGACTAGAAGCTATGATATTCACTCTTTGAAAGTTGAGTTTTAAGCCAGCTTTTAACTCTCCTCTTTCAATTTCATCACCAGGCTCTTTAGTTCTTCTTTGCTTTCAGCCATAAAGATGATGTCATCTGTATATCTGAAGTTATTGATATTTCTCCTGGCAACCTTGATTCCAGCTTGTCCTTCATCCAGCCCAAGATTTTGCATGATTTACTCTGCATATAAGTTAAATAAGCAGGGTGACAATATATAGCCTTGACACACTCCTTTCCCAATTTTGAACCAATCCATTGTTCCATGTCCAATTCTAACTTTTGCTTCTTGACCTGTACAAAGGCTTCTCAAGAGAGAGGTCAGGTGGTCTGGTATTCTCATCTCTTGAAGAATTTTCCACAGTTTGTTGTGATCCACACAGTCAAAGGCTTAGCATAGTAAATGAAGCAGACATTTCTTCTGGAATTCTCTTGCTTTTTCTATGATCCAATGGATGTTGGCAATTTGATCTCTCATTCCTCTTCCTTTTCCAATCCAGTTGTATATCTGGAAGTTCTCAGTTCAGACAGCATTGAAGTCTAGCTTGGAGGATGTTGAGCATTACTTTGCTAGTGTGTGAAATTAATGGAATTGTGTAGTAGTTTGAACTTTCTTTGGCATTGCCTTTTTGGGGGGGTTTGTGATGAAAACTGACCTTTTGCAATTCTGTGGCCACAGCTGCATTTTCCAAATTTGTTCCAATATTGAGTGCATCACTTTCACAGCATCATCATTTAGGGTTTGAAACAGCTCAGTTGGAATTCCATCACCTCCACTAGTTTTGTTTGTAGTTATGCTTCCTAAGGATGAGGGGTATCTCCTCACGGTCGCCCCTCCAAGGTAAGGAGCAGCGAATGTGCCTTGCTGGAGCAGCTGTGAAGTGTGAAGCCATGAGCCGTGTGAGCCGTGAAGCCGTTTCTCTTACCCTACATCAAGGTAAGAGAAACCCAAGTAAGATGGTAGGTGTTGCAAGAGGGCATCAGAAGGCAAACACACAGAAACCATAATCACAGAAAACTAGTCAATCTGATCACATGGACCACAGCCTTGTCTAACTCAATGAAACTAAACCATGCTGTGTGGGGACACCCGTGATGGGCGGGTCATGGTGGAGAGGTCTGACAAAATGTGGTCCATGGAGAAGGGAATGGCAAACCAATTCAGTATTCTTGCCTTGAGAACCCCATGAACAGTATGAAAAGGCAAAATAATAGGATACTAAAAGAGGAATTCCCCAGGTCGGTAGGTGCCCAATATGCTGCTGGAGATCAGTGGAGAAATAATTCCAGAAAGAATAAAGGGATGGAGCCAAGGCAAAAACAATACCCAGTTGTGGATGTGACTGGTAATAGATGCAAGGTCTGAAGCTGTAGAGAGCAACACTGAATGGAATGTTAGGTCCATGAATCAAGGCAAATTGGAAGTGGTCAAACAGGAGATGGCAAGAGTGAACATCGACATTCTAGGAATCAGCGAACTAAAATGAACTGGAATGGGTGAATTTAACTCAGATGACCATTACATCTACCACTGTGGGCAGGAATCCCTCAGAAGAAATGGAGTAGCCATCATGGTCAACAAAAGAATCTGAAATGCAGTATTTGGATGCAATCTCAAAAACGACAGAATGATCTCAGTTCGTCTCCAAGGCAAACCATTTAATATCACAGTAATCCAAGTCTATGCCCCAACCAGTAATGCTGAAGAAGCTGACATTGAACGGTTCTATGAAGACCTACAATACCTTTTAGAACTAACACCCAAAAAAGATGTGCTTTTCATTATAGGGGACTGGAAGACAAAAGCAGGAAGTCAAGAAACACCTGGAGTAACAGAAAAATTTGGCCTTGGAATACAGAATGAAGCAGGGCAAAGGTTAATAGAGTTTTGCCAAGACAATGCACTGGTCATAGCAAACACCCTCTTCCAACAACACAAGAGAAGACTCTACACATGGACAGCACCAGAAGGTCAACATCGAAATCAGATTGATTATATTCTTTGCAGCCAAAGATGGAGAAGCTGTTTACAGTCAGCAAAAACAAGACCAGGAGCTGACTGTCGCTCAGATCATGAGCTCCTTATTGCTAAATTCAGACTTAAATTGAAGAAAGTAGGGAAAACCAGTAGACCATTCAGTTCCGTTCAGTTCAGTTCAGTCGCTCAGTCGTGTCCGACTCTTTGTGACCCCATGAATTGCAGCAAGCCAGGCCTCCCGGTCCATCACCAACTCCCAGAGTTAACTCAGATTCACGTCCATCGAGTCAGTGATGCCATCCAGCCATCTCATCCTCTGTCGTCCCCTTCTCCTCCTGCCCCCAATCCCTCCCAGCATCAAAGTCTTTTCCAGTGAGTCAACTCTTCACATGAGGTGGCCAAAGTATTGGAGTTTCAGCTATAGCATCATTCCTTCCAAAGAAATCCCAGGGCTGATCTCCTTCAGAATGGACTGGTTGGATCTCCTTGCAGTCCAAGGGATTCTCAAGAGTCTTCTCCAACACCACAGTTCAAAAGCATTCAGGTATGACCTAAATCAAATCCCTTATGATTATACAGTGGAAGTGAGAAATAGATTTAAGGGACTAGATCTGATAGAGTGCCTAATGAACTATGGACGGAGATTTGTGACATTGTACAGGAGACAGGGATCAAGACCATCCATAGGAAAAGAAATGCAAAAAAACAAAATGGCTGTCTGGGGAGGCCTTACAAATAGCTGTGAAAAGAAGAGAAGCAAAAACCAAAGGAGAAAAGGAAAGATATAAGCATCTGAATGCAGAGTTCCAAAGAATAGCAAGAAGAGATAAGAAAAGCCTTCCTCAGTGATCAATGCAAAGAAATAGAGGAAAACAACAGAATGGGAAAGACTAGAGATTGCTTCAAGAAAATTAGAGATACCAGGGGAACATTTCATGCAAAGATGGGCTCGATAAAGGACAGAAATGGTATGCACCTAACAGAAGCAGAAGATATTAAGAAGAGGTGGCAAGAATACACAGAAGAACTGTACAAAAAAAGATCTTCATGACCCAGATAATCACGATGGTGTGATCACTCATCTAGAGCCAGACATCCTGGAATGTGAAGTCAAGTGGGCCTTAGGAAGCATCACTACGAACAAAGCCAGTGGAGGTGATGGAATTCCAGTTGAGCTATTTCAAATCCTGAAAGATGATGCTGTGAAAGTGCTGTACTCAATATGCCAGCAAATTTGGAAAACTCAGCAGTGGCCACAGGACTCGAAAAGGTCAGTTTTCCTTCCAGTCCCAAAGAAAGGCCAACAAAGGTCCATCTAGTCAAAGCTAGGGTTTTTCCATTAATCATATATGGATGTGAGAGTTGGACTATAAAGAAAGCTGAATGCCAAAGAATTGATCCTTTTGAACTGTGGTATTGGAGAAGATTCTTGAGAGTCCCTTGAACTACAAGGAGATCTAACTAATCTATCCTAAAGGAATCAGTCCTAAATATTCATTGGAAGGACTGATGCTGAAGCTGAAACCCCAATACTTTGCCCCCTGGTGAGAAGAATTGACTTACTAGAAAAGCCACTGATGCTGGGAAAGATTGAAGGAGGGAGGAGAAGGAGATGACAGAGAATGAGATGGTTGGATGGTATCACTGACTCAATGGACATTAATTTGAGTAAACTCCAGGAGTTGGTGATGAACAACGAAACCTGGCTTGCTTCAAAATCCATGGGGTCACAAAGGGTCAGAGATGACTGAGCAACTGAACCAAACTGAAATCCTTGAGGGCTGAAATAAAATAAAAGGAAGTTAGAGGGGCACCAGCGATTATGATTAGAAGTCAAGTCAACAATTTGATGGCTCATTTTGGAGATCAGGTATGCTGCTGGGTCATGTTAAAACAAGTGTTCAGAGGTGCTAGGACATATACTAAGAACAGCTAACTAATTAAGATCCTGCTTTATTGGATATTAAATCCCAAATCTATGCCCTTTTTGATTTAGGAACAAAGTGGCTCTGGGTTTTTTGTTTTTCTTTGGTTTTGTCATGTCTTGCTTTGGTATTCATAGTGACCAAAAGGTACTGACAAATCCTATGTTCATTTATTCAACAAAATTATTAGGTATATGCAAAATGCTTCTTTTGGTCCTAGGTACTATGCTTTATGTACTAGAGATACAGAGAGGAGAAACATACCATTCCTATCATCAGTGTATTTACAGTCTGTGGAGAGCAGATGCAAAACAGTGGGATTGGTCAACATGGACCAAAAGAAGCAATTGTTATTCTTTTATCTGATCTTTCTTTCCATCATAGATTTTTTTTTTTTTATTCCAGTGGGAACTTATATATTCATTTGATTGTTCAAAGGTCTCTATCACTCTACATTCTCTGCCAAGTGTAAAGTAAATGCCAATAAATATGTATTTTAAAAATGAGCAGGGCGGTCCTAAGATGGCAGAGGACTAGGATGGGGTGACCACTTTCCCCCCGACAAATTTATCAAAAGAACACTTGAATTCTGAGTAAATTCCACAAAACAACTTCTGAATGCTGGCAGAGGACATCAGGCACCCAGAAGAGCAGCCCATTGTCTTCAAAAGGAGGTACGAAAAAATATAAAAGACAAAAAAAGAGACAAAAGAGGTAGGGATAGAGCTCTGTCTTGAGAAGGGAGTCTTAAAAAGAGAGAAGTTTCCAAACACCAGGAAAAACTCTGACTGCTGAGTCTGTGGCGAACTTTGAAACCACAGAGGGCAACATAACTGGGAGGAAAAATAAATAAATAATTAAAACCCACAGATTACATGCCCAACAGTAACTCCTCCAGCAGAGAAGCAGCACAGATGCCTGCACCCACCACTAGCAAGTGGGGGTTGGGCAGGGAGGAGCAGGCTGCATTGCTTAGAGTAAGGACCAGGCCTGAATGCCCTGAGGGCAATCTGAGGGAACTAACTTGGGCTAGCAAACCAGACTGTGGGATAGCTACCACGAGAAAAGCCCTAACCTGAGACACCGCCAGGCCCCCTCACAGAACAAAGGACTGACTAGAGCTACGCAAAAAGCCCTAACCTAAGACACTATCAGGCTTATCACAGAACAAAGAACTGAGCAGAGCTAGGCGGCTGCAGACCATCCCCTTCTGGTGACAAGCAGCCAGAGCCAGAAGTGGGCAATCGCAGCCCCAGAGAGACATTACCTACCAAACTGCAAGCAGGCTTCTTTGCTAAGACTTCTCAGGGTTCTGGACGGTCAACATCCTCCTGAGAAGGTATGTCAGTTGTACAACCAGAAAACCGAGCAGCAGGGACTGGGGAGGTGATAAGTTGCAGTGACCACGCTCGCCAAACACCTCATCACCTGAGCTGCTCGGACCTGGGAAGGGCACAAAATGCAGGCCCAACCGAGTCTGCACCTCTGAGGACTACCTGAGTGCCTGAACCTGAGCGGCTTAGACGTGGGAGCTGGCCTCAGACGGTGCCAGGCAGAGCAACCTAGAGCCTGAGCAGTGTGTGCAGGGAGGGTACATGCGCCATGAGCGGGGGCAGGCCCAGTGTGGCTGAGGCACTGTGAGCACACCCCAGTGTTATTTGTTTGCAGCTTCCCTCCCTCCCCACAGAGCGACTGAACAAGTGAGCCTAAAATGTGTCCACCACCGCCCCCTTGTGTCAGGGCAGAAATCAGACACTGAAGAGACCAGCAAGCAGAAGAAGCTAAAACAGAGGGAACCCCCTTGGAAGTGACAGGTGCAATAGATTAAAATCCTGCAGTTAGTACCGACTACATAGGAAGGGGCCTATAGATCTTGAGAAATATAAGCTGGACCAAGCAACTATCTGAAAATGAACTGCCCCCACACTGCCCACACCACCACCAGAGAAAGTCCTAGATATAGTTTTACTATTTTTACTACCATTTTTAAATTTTTTTTTAAATTTTTAAGTCCTCTATTACTCCTTATTACTCCTCTAATTTTCATTTTTATAACCTACTATTACTTTGCAAAAAAAGAGACCTTATTTTTTAAAGTAAACTTCATATATATATATAATTTATTAATAATTTTTGTGACTTTGTTTTTTTTTTTCTTTTCTTTAATATTGTATTTTTGAAAATCCAACCTCTACTTTAGATTTTTAATCTTTGCTTTTTCGTATTTGTTATCAATTTTGTACCTTTAAAACCCAATCTTCAGTACCCATTTTCACTTGGGAGTGAGATTACTGGCTTGACTGCTCTCTCCCTCTTTGGACTCTCCTTTTTCTCCACCAGGTCGCCTCTATCTCCTCCCTCCCCCTTCTCTTCTCTGCCTAACTCTGTAAATCTCTTTGGGTATTCCAGACGGTGGAGAACACTTAGGGAACTGATTACTGGCTGGATCTGTCTCTCTCCTTTTCATTCCCCCATTTATCCTCCTGGCCACCTCTGTCTCCTTCCTTCCTTTTCTCTTCTCTGTATAAGTCAGTGAACATCTCTGAGCAGTCCAGACTGTGGAGCGCACATAAGGAAGTGATTACTAGCTAACTTGCTCTCTCCTCTTTTGATTCCACCTCATCTCATTCAGATCACCTCTAACTCCCTCCTCCCCCTTCTCTTCTCCATGTAACTCTGTGAACCTCTCTGGGTGTCCCTCTATGTGGAGATACTTTTCATCTTTAACCTAGATGTTTTATCAATGGTGCTGTATAGATGGAGAAGTCTTGAGAATACTGTAAAAATAAGACTGAAAACTGGAAGCAGGAGGCTTAAGTCCAAATCCTGAGAACACCAGAGAACCCCTGACTCCAGGGAACATTAATCGAAAGGAGCTCATCAAAAGCCTCCATACCTATACTGAAACCAAGCACCACCCAGGGGCCAACAAGTTCCAGAGCAAGACATACCACGCAAATTCTCCAGCAACACAGGAACACAGCCTTGAGCTTCAATATACAGACTGTCCAAAGTTACTCCAAACCCATTGACATTTCATAATTCATTACTGGACACTTCATTGCACTCCAAAGAGAAGAAATCCAGCTCCACCCACCAGAACACCTACACAAGCTTCCCTAACCAGGAAACCTTGACAAGCCACCTGTACAACCCCACTCACAGTGAGGAAACTCCACAATAAAGAGAACTCCACAAACTGCCAGAATACAGAAAGCTCACCCCAAACACAGCAATATAAACAAGATGAAGAGACAGATAAACCAGATGAAGAGACAGAGGAATACCCAGCAGGTAAAGGAACAGGATAAATGCCCACCAAACCAAACAAAAGAGGAAGAGATAGGGAATCCACCTGATAAAGAATTCTGAATAATGACAGTGAAAATGATCCAAAATCTTGAAATCAAAATGGAATCATAGATAAATAGCCTAGAGACAAGGATTGAAAAGATGCAAGAAAGGTTTAACAAGGACCTAGAAGAAATAAAATAGTCAATATATAATGAATAATGCAATAAATGAGATCAAAAACACTCTGGAGGCAACAAATGGTAGAATAATGGAGACAGAAGATAGGATTAGTGAAGTAGAAGATAGAATGGTAGAAATAAATGAACCAGAGAGGAAAAAAGAAGAATTAATTAAAAGAAATGAGGACAATCTCAGAGACCTCCAGGACAATGTTAAACGCCCCAACATTTGAACCATAGGAGTCCCAGAAGAAGAGGACAAAAAGAAAGACCATGAGAAAATATTTGAGGAGATAATAGTTGAAAACTTCCCTAAAATGGAGAAGGAAATAATCACCCAAGTCCAAGAAACACAGAGAGTCCCAAACAAGATAAACCCAAGGCAAAACACCCCAAGACACATATTAATCAAATTAACAAAGATCAGACACAAAGAACAAATATTAAAAGCAGCAAGGGAAAAAAAAAAAAAACCACACAAGGGGATTCCCATAAGGATAACAGCTGATCTTTCAATAGAAACTCTTCAGGCCAGGAGGAAATGGCAGGACATACTTAAAGTGATGAAGGAAAATAACCTACAGCCCAGATTACTGTGCCCAGCAAGGATCCCATTCAAATATGAAGGAGAAATCAAAATTTTACAGACAAGCAAAAGCTGAGAGAATTCAGCACCACCAAACCAGCTCGCCAACAAATGCTAAAGGATCTTCTCTAGACAGGAAACACAAAAAAGGTGTATAAATTTGAATCCAAAACAATAAAGTAAATGGCAATGGGATCATACTTATCAATAATTACCTTAAACATAAATGGGTTGAATGCCCCAACCAAAAGACAAAGACTGGCTGAACGGATACAAAAACAAGACCCCTATATATGTTGTCTACAAGAGACCCACCTCAAAACAGGGGACACATACAGACTGAAAGTGAAGGGCTGGAAAAAGATATTCCACGTACATAGAGACCAAAAGAAAGCAGGAGTAGCAATACTCATATCAGATAAAATAGATTAGACTTTAAAACAAAGGATGTGAAAGAGACAAAGAAGGCCACTACATAGTGATCAAAGGATCAATCCAAGAAGATATAACAATTATAAATATATATGCACCCAACATAGGAGCACCACAACATGTAAGACAAATGCTAACAAGTATGAAAGGGGAAATTAACAATAACACAATAATATTGGGAGACTTTAATACTCCAGTCACACCTATGGATAGATCAACTAAACAGAACATTAACAAGGAAATACAAACTTTAAATGATACAATAGACCAGTTAAACCTGATTGATATCTATAGGACATTTCACCCCCAAACAATGAATTTCATCTTTTTCTCAAGCACACACGGAACCTTCTCCAGGATAGATCACATTCTGGGCCATAAATCTAGCCTTGGTAAATTAAAAAAAAAAAAAAAAATTTGAAATCATTCCAAGCATCTTTTCAGACCACAATGCAGTAAGATTAGATCTCAATTACAGGAGAAAAACTGTTAAAAATTCCAACATATGGAGGCTGAACAACATGCTGCTGAATAACCAACAAATCAAAGAAGAAATCAAAAAAGAAATCAAAATACATAGAAATGAATGAAAATGAAAACACAATAACCCAAAACCTGTGGGACACTGTAAAAGCAGTGCTAAGGGGAAAATTCATAGCAATACAGGCATACCTCAAAAAAACAAGAAAAAAAGTCAAATAAATAACCTAACTCTACACATAAAGCAACTAGAAAAGGAAGAAATGAAGAACGCCAGGGTTAGTAGAAGGAAAGAAATCTTAAAAATTAAGGCAGAAATAAATGCAAAAGAAACAAAAGAGACCATAGCAAAAATCAACAAAGCAAAAAGCTGGTTCTTTGAAAGGATAAATAAAATTGACAAACCATTAGCCAGACTCATCAAGAAACAAAGGGAGAAAAATCAAATCAATAAAATTAGAAATGAAAATGGAGAGATCACAACAAACAACACAGAAATACAAAGGATCATAAGAGACTACTATCAGCAATTATATGCCAATAAAATGGACAACGTGGAAGAAATGGCCAAATTCTTAGAAAAGTACAACTTTCCAAAACTGAACCAGGAAGAAATAGAAAATCTTAACAGACCCATCACAAGCACGGAAATTGAAACTGTAATCAGAAATCTTCCAGCAAACAAAAGCCCAGGTTCAAATTGCTTCACAGATGAATTCTACTAAAAATTTAGAGAAGAGCTAACATCTATCTTACTCAAACTCTTCCAGAAAATTTCAGAGGAAGGTAAACTTTCAAACTCATTCTATGAGGCCACCATCACCCTAATACCAAAACCTGACAAAGATGCCACACAAAAAAAGAAAACTACAAGCCAATATCACTGATGAACATAGATGCAAAAATCCTTAACAAATTCTAGCAATCAGAATCCAACAACACATTAAAAAGATCATACACCATGACCAAGTGGGCTTTATCCCAGAGATGCAAGGATTCTTCAATATCCACAAATCAATCAATGTAATTCACCACATTAACAAATTGAAAAATAAAAGCCATATGTTTATCTAAATAGATGCAGAGAAAGCCTTTGACAAAATTCAACATCCTTTTATGATAAAAACTCTCCAGAAAGCAGGAATAGAAGGAACATACCTCAACATGATAAAAGCTATATATGACAAAACCACAGCAAACATTATCCTTAATGGTGAAAAATTAAAAGTGTTTTCCCTAAAGTCAGGAACAAGACAAGGGTGCCCACTTTCACCGCTACTATTCAACATAGTTCTGGAAGTTTGGCCACAGCAATCAGAGCAGAAAAACAAATAAAAGGAATCCAAATTGGAAAAGAAGTAAAACTCTCACTGTTTGCAGATGGCATGGTCCTCTACATAAAAAACCCTAAAGACTCCACAAGAAAATTACTAGAGCTAATCAATGAATATAGTAAAGTTGGAAGATATAAAGTCAACACACAGAAATCCCTTGCATTCCTATACACTAATAATGAGAAAACAGAAAGAGAAATTAAAGAAACAATTCCATTCACCATTGCAATGAAAAGAATAAAATGCTTAGAAATATATCTACCTAAAGAAACTAAAGACCTATATATGGAAAACTATAAAACACTGGTGAAAGAAATCAAAGAAGACACTAATAGATGGAGAAATATACCATATTCATGATTGGAAGAATCAATATACTGAAAATGAGTATACTACCCAAAGCAATCTATAGATTCAATGCAATCCCTATCAAGCTACCAACGGTATTTTTCACAGAGTTAGAACAAATAATTTCACACTTTGTATGGGTATACAAAAAAACTCAAATAGCCAAAGCAATCTTAAGACAGAAGAATGGAACTGGAGGAATCAACCTGCCTGACTTCAGGCTCTACTACAAAGCCACAGTCATCAAGACAGTAAGGTACTGGCACAAAGACAGAGGGGAACAAAAGAGAAAGCCCAGAGATAAATCCATGCACCTATGGACTCCTTATCTTTGACAAAAGAGGCAAGATTATACAATGGAGAAAAGACAATCTCTTTAACAAGTGGTGCTGGGAAAACTGGTCAACCACTTGTAAAAGAAGGAAACTAGAACACTTTCTAAAACCATACACAAAAATAAACCCAAAATGGATTAAAGATCTAAACGTAAGACCAGAAACTATAAAACTTCTAGAGGAGAACATAGGCGGAACACTTTCCGACATAAATCACAGCAGGATCCTCTATGACCCACCTCCCAGAATATTGGAAATAAAAGCAAAAATAAACAAATGGGACTTAATTAAACTTAAAGCTTCTGCACAACAAAGGAAAGTATAAGCAAAATGAAAAGACAGCCTTCTGAATGGGAGAAAATAATAGCAAATGAAGCAACTGACAAACAACTAATCTCAAAAATATATAAGCAACTCCTGCAGCTCAATTCCAAAAAAATAAACTACTGAATCAAAAAATGGGCCAAAGAACTAAATAGGCATTTCTCCAAAGAAGACATATAGATGGCTAACAAACACATAAAAAGATGCTCAACATCACTCATTATCAGAGAAATGCAAATCAAAACCACAATGAGGTATCATTTCACGCCAGTCAGAATGGCTGTGATCCAAAAGTCTACGAGCAATAAATGTTGGAGAGGGTGTGGAGAAAAGGGAACCCTCTTACACTGTTGGTGGGAATGCAAACTAGTTCATCCGCTATGGAGAACAGTGTGGAGATTCCTTAAAAAACTGGAAATAGAACTGCCTTATGACCCAGCAATCCCACTGCTGGGCATACACACCAAAGAAATCAGAATTGAAAGAGACACATGCACCCCAATATTCATCACAGCACTGTTTATAATAGCCAGGACATGGAAGCAACCTAGATGTCCATCAGCAGATGAATGGATAGGAAAGCTGTGGTACATATACACAATGTAGTATTACTCAGCCATTAAAGAGAATACATTTGAATCAGTTCTAATGAGGTGGATGAAACTGGAGACGATTATACACAGTGAAAGTGAAGTTGCTCAGTCGTGTCCGACTCTTTGCAACCCCATGGACTGTAACCTACCAGGCTTCTCCGTCCATGGGATTCTCCAGGCAAGAATACTGGAGTAGGTTGCCATTTCCTTCTCCAGGGGATCTTCCCGACCCAGGAATTGAACCCAGTTCTCCCGCTTTGTAGGCAGACGCTTTAACCTCTGAGCCACTAGGAAAGCATACAGAGTGAAGTAAGCCAGAAAGAAAAACAGCAATACAGTATACTAACACATATATGTGGAATTTAGAAAGATGGTAACGATAATCCTGTATGCGAGACAGCAAAAAAGACACATATATATAGAACAGTCCAGGTTTGATGCAGGATACAGGATGCTTGGGGCTGGTGCACAAGGATGACCCAGAGGAATGGTACAGGGAGGGAGGTGGGAGGGGGGTTCAGGAAGAGGAACACGTGTACACCTGTGGCAGATTCATGTTGGTGTATGGCAAAACCAATACAATATTGTAAAGTAGTTAGCCTCCAATTAAAATAAATAGATTTTAAATAAAATAAATAAATAAATAAAATGAGCTAGTGGAGAACAGTGTGGAGATTCCTTAAAAAACTGGAAATAGAACTGCCATATGACCCAGCAATCCCACTGCTGGGCATACCCACCGAGGAAACCAGAATTGAAAGAGACACGTGCACCCCAATGTTCATCATCGCAGCACTGTTCATAATAGCCAGGACATGGAAGCAACCTAGATGTCCATCAGCAGATGAATGGATGAGAAAGCTGTGGTACATATACACAATGGAGTATTACTCAGCCATTAAAGAGAATATATTTGAATCAGTTCTAATGAGGTGGATGAAACTGGAGCCTATTATACAGAGTGAAGTAAGCCAGAGAGAAAAATACCAATACAGTATACTAACACATATATATGGAATTTAGAAATATGGTAACAATAACCCTGTATGCGAGACAGCAAAAGAGACAGATGTATAGAACAATCTTTGGACTCTGTGGGAGAGGGCAAGGGTGGAATGATTTGAGAGAGTGGCATTGAAACATGTATATTATCTTATGTGAAATGAATCACCAGTCCAGGTTCGATCCATGATACAAGATGCTTGGGGCTGGTGCACTGGGATGACTCAAAGGGAGGGGATAGGGAGAGAGGTGGGAGGGGCGTTCAGGATGGGGAACGCATGTACACCTGTGGCAGATTCATGTCAATGTATGACAAAACCAATATAATATTGTAAAGTATTTAGTCTCCAATTAAAATAAATAAATTTTTACTAAAAAAAAAAAAATTTGAATAGAGAAGGAAAAAAAAATGAACTAGTGGATAATGATGAACAGTGAACTGAGCCTAACCAAGTAAGTATTTCTAAGTAGATATTAGATGATAGGAAGATGGAGAAAATTAGACTATGGGAGTAAAAATTCTAGGTAGAGGCCAGAATCTATTAATCACTTGGTACTGCTGAAATATAGATGTTGAAGCTAGTTAAGATAACTGAAGTTTGGAAGTCAACAGAGGTCAGATATAAAAGGGCTTTGCTTTAGTTTCCTAATTCTTTGCATTCCATTTGTATGTTCTCATAGCTTCCATGTTACAGGAATCTGGGCCTGGCTTAGTCGATGCCTCTACTCAAGGTCCCATAAGTCTACAATCAAGGGGCTAAATTGAGGGTCCCAGCTGAGTGTTGGAATCCTCTTCCTAAAACATGTGTTTGTTAGGCAAAATTCACCTTCCTGCCAGCAGTAAAGTTCATGATGACTTTCTTCTTCAAAGCCAGCAGAAGGACCAGCACCACTTAAAAAAAAAACAAAAAAAACTTTCACCTGATTAATTCAGGCCCACCCTCAGGCAATTTTCTACTGGCATGTAATATAACTTAATCATAAAAGTGACATCTATAACATTGATAGGTCAAGGGAAGGAGATTATGCAAGCCAGAACTTAGCAGTTTAGGGCCCCTCTTAGAAATCTGCCTACCACATCATTGCACATTGTGTAAAGGAGCTTGTTGTCTCTCCTGAGTAATGGAGAGTAACTGAAAGGTTATGAGAAATGGAATAGCAAAAGCATATTGTTTTATCTGTGAATTGGTGATGTGGATGACAGATTTCAGAGGGCATGTAGTTTCACCAATATCTAAGTGAAAGATGGTGATGGGGCAGTGGGAGTGAAGGGTACCACTGTCCACCTTTAATTCATATCAGAAACCTAGGTTTCACCCCTGATTTATCTATTTGCTTTATTTTCCACATCCCAGACATCAGCAAGCTGTATCAGCTATAACTTTCTAATAGTAAGAGAACATGTAACTTCTCTCCATAGCTATCACCTAGCCTAAGTCATCATCATCAACATAATTCATTCTCTATATCTTTTAAAATATAGCTTAGATTTATGTTACTACCCTTCTCAGACCCTTCAATGGTTTTACATTGCATTTAAAATGAACTAAAACTCTTCATCATATCTCACTGGATTCTTTCTTCTGCTTATCTTTTAGACCTAATGATAGGCTCTGAAACCACCCTGTTTCAGTTAAAGGCCCTTTGTTTGTATAATATAACTGTTCATCACTCTAAGGTATTTGCTGCTACTGTTCCTTCCGCTTAGACTTTTCTTCCTCCAGATATTTGTAGCTGGCTCCTTCACATCATCCAGGTCTCAGGTTAAATGTCATTTTGATAAAGGAATAAGCAAGTCATTCTCAGTCATAGTACCTTATTTTATTATCTTCTTGGTTTCAGAAAAGGCAGAGGAACCAGAGATCAAATTGCCAACATCCGCTGGATCATCAAAAAAGCAAGAGAGTTCCAGAAAAATATCTACTTCTGCTTTATTGACTATGCCAAAGCCTCTGACTGTGTGGATCACCATAAACTTGAAAATTCTGAAAGAGATGGGAATACCAGACGACCAGACGTCCTCCTTGAGAAACCTGTATGTAGGTCAGGAAGCAACAGTTAGAACTGGACATGTAACAGCAGACTGGTTCCAAATAGGAAAAGGAGTAGGTCAAGGCTGTATATTGTCACCCTGCTTATTTAACTTATATGCAGAGTACATCATGAGAAACGCTGGACTGGAAGAAACACAAGCTGGAATCAAGATTGCCAGGAGAAATATCAATCACCTCAGATATGCAGATGACACCACCCTTATGGCAGAAAGTAAAGAGGAACTAAAAAGCCTCTTGATGAAAGTGAAAGAGGAGAGTGAAAAAGTTGGCTTAAAGCTCAACATTCAGAAAGTGAAGACCATGGAATCTGGTCCCATCACTTCATGGGAAACAGATGGGGAAACAGTGGAAACAGTGTCAGACTTAATTTTGGGGGGCTCCCAAATCACTGCAGATGGTGATTGCAGCCATGAAATTAAAAGACACTTACTCCTGGGAAGGAAAGTTATGACCAACCTAGATAGCATATTGAAAAGCAGAGACGTTACTTTGCCAACAAAGGTCAGTCTAGTCAAGGCTATGGTTTTTCCAGTGGTCATGTATGGATGTGAGAGTTGGACTGTGAAGAAAGCTAAGCGCTAAAAAATTGATGCTTTTGAACTGTGGTGTTGGAGAAGACTCTTGAGATTCCCAGTCCATTCCAGACTCTGGAGATCCAACCAGTCCATTCCAAAGGAGATCAACCCTGGGATTTCTTTGGAAGGACTGATGCTAAAGCTGAAACTCCAGTACTTTGGCCATCTCATGCGAAGAATTGACTCATTGGAAAAGACTCTGATGCTGGGGGGAATTGGGCGCAGGAGGTGAAAGAGACAACAGAGGATGAGATGGCTGGATGGCATCATCAACTCTATGGACATGAGTTTGAATGAACTCCGGTAATTGGTAATGGATAGAGAGGCCTGGCATGCTGTGATTCATGGGGTCGCAAAGAGTCGGATATGACTGAGCGATTGAATTGAACTGAACTGAAGGGATTCACATACAGATTATTTTATTTGTTTATAATTTGCCTCTCCCCCTAAAAGGAAGTTTCAAGATTCCATCCTTTTCACTCATTGTCTCTAATGTACAGACATATAGCTCATACATAATAGACTGTTTAACAGGTATCTATTAAACCATTATATGAATTTGAAGAAAATTTGAACTCATTTGGACTTAATGGTTAATTGAATGTGATTGACAATGGAAATGAAACATGAACAGACCTTAGCTTTTTAATTTGAGTCACTGAGATTAAAAAAATATATACATAAAAAGGAGTAGAATTTGGACAGAAGATAGGCATATCATCTAAACAGAAATACAATAAATGAGATGTGTAAGAAAACCTTTTAAATAGATTGACAAAGTTTTAGGAAGGAAATGGATCAACAATATTCAGTAATCAGAATATTACAACACAGCCTTTCCATTCACTGTGAAGAACCTGCTGGTGACTTTAGGGAGGGGAATTTCTTTGTCTTCTGCAGGATTAAGTGAAAAACTGGGGAAATGCCAAGTATCTCAAATACTAATCATTTAAATAAGTAATCACTGATGTATAGGAGTTAGTGTCAGAGAGACACACCTCTGTCTGTAAGGACAAACCTGTTTAAACCATTCTCCTTGGTTTAACGAAAGAGCGATTCTAATTATTCAATGATTGAGGAGTGATTTTGCTCTTGCTGAGGATGGGTAGATATTTTATCTGAATTTTTAATGCCCAGCATGTTTTCCTCCTAATGTTTTTCTTGCCTTTTAGAAAGGCCATGTTTATTTAAAGGAAAAACTAATCTGTCTGTGCCTGATGCTTTTCCATTTAGCTCAGCCAATTATTTTTTTTCTTAAGAATTACATTCTGATCGAGTGATGTCATTGATTGTCAAAGGTGAAAGTCACACTTACCTAGCAAAAAATCTCCTGACCCTACCAAAAGGCATGCACTCACTTTGAGATGGCCACCCCGAGGGAGTCTGCCTGAGGTTATGGGCTTGGGAGAAGCAAGACAGAGTGCTGTGTCCTTTTACTACTGCTGCTGCTGCTGTTAAGTCACTTCAGTCGTGTCCGACTCTGTGCGACCCCATAGACGGCAGCCCACCAGGCCCCCCATCCCTGGGATTCTCCAGGCAAGAACACTGGAGTGGGTTGCCATTTCCTTCTCCACTAGAGGCCAGCAATTGAACATGAGGCAGCACTGGAGATTAACTCTCTGCCAGGGATCTGTTATCCCCTAGTCCATCATTCATTTGGTAGCTTGTTCCTGAAATTTTGTGTGTTTCAGCTTTTCTTCCTAAGCACCACTGATCTAGCAACACCATGGGATACTGAGACACAAAACAAAAATGAGGAAGAGAAATTAGTGGAGTGTTTGAATCAGACCAAAGGCACTCTCCACTCCCCCATGTGAATTTGCACCCTGCACCTTAAGGAAAATCCTGTGCAGAGGACAATGAGGCTGCCGAGTCCTGGTTTATAAAGAACCTAGGATAGTGGATCGTGGATTTGGATGAAGTCTTGTTGCTGTTGGTTTATTCTTTTTTTCCATCTTGACTCCTCACTAAGACTCATTTTATTCAGGGAAAATAGTGACTAAGCCCTTAGGTTGTCACCTTGAGCTTCAGCAGAAATCGAGGGATGTTTAAGTCCTGCCCTCCCTTCCCCAGGGGACTTCCAGGGTGACTCTTCCTCCAGTGGGTTCTTCCGGTGACATTCAACTCTGTGCACTGGAGACTCAGCACAGCTTCCATCTATTTGTTTCATTCTGGAGCTCGCAATATCAGAATGAGTTCATGGCATCACACCTTTCCTCCCTCTCTGAATCAACTGATCTGGAGATCACATTGTTTTGTTTATTCATTAAGCCATATCTGTCTCTTTTTTAACCCCATGAAATGTAGCCTGCCAGGCTTCTCTGTTCATAGGATTTCCCAGGAAAAAATACTGGAATGGGTGGCCATTTTCTTCCCCAGGGAATCTTCCCAACCCAGGGATCAAACTCACATCTCTTGCATTGGCAAGCAGACTCTTTACCGCTGAGCTACCTGTGAAGCCCGAAGATAGTGTAAGCATGAATTAATAGAACAAGAAGATGCTCTGCAGATTATTTTGCTCATTGTCATTTTGAGTGTTGCATATTTATTTATAGTTGGTAAGCACCTGTTTTACATTTAAATAAGAAAGAATTAAGATTATCCTTTCAATACCTTCACACTTTTCTTGGACTCCTATATGTTTGATGAGTGGGGAAGAATTGACCAAGCTTTAGCCAGTGCTAGGAATGAGAGGTAAACATACAATTTTTTATTCCACTGGTCATGTCTCACACTAGTCCTAACTTTAAAGAAAATGATGGATACCAAATGAATTCCAACCACTCTCTGAAGGAGAGCTGGGTCCCCTGGCTGCCAGTTTTTATCTCTGTTCACTATACCATGGACGCTTAGATGTCAATGAGGGTGTGGGATTGTGCTTGCCCAATGTACATGGGCAGGAGGAGAAGGGGACAACAGACGATGAGATGGTTGGATGGCATCACCAACTCAATGGACGATGGGTTTGGGTGAACTCCGGGAGTTGGTGATAGACAGGGAGGCCTGGTGTGTTGCGGTTCATGGGATCGCAAAGAGTCAGACATGACTGAGCAACTGAACTGAACTGAATGTACATTAGCAAAATTAAACTATACTCATAGGAGGTAACTTCTCTCAACTCTCGTATCCTCTAATTCGCCACTACTGACCGTGTGCCTGCAAGTTAAATATGTGAGTTCTGAGCCGTGAACAGATGGACTTAGAAGCAATTTCCTTTCTCCCTTTTAGGGCTTACTAGGTGGCGCTAGTGGTAAACAACTTGCCTGCCAATGCAGGAGACCTAAGATAGGGAAGACCCCCTGGAAGAGGGCACGGCAAGCCATTCCAGTATTTTTCCTGGAGAATCCCAAGGACAGAGGAGCCTAAGCATCCATGACACTGTCCTCCCCTGTGCTCTCCACTCTATCAAGAACTAAAGAAACTTTGCGACTTCAATTCTTGCCCAGAGGGAACGTTCTTGTTTTCTCCTGAACCTACTGTAAATTGTTTCACTTTCAACATAGTCAAGACTAGGCCTGACCTTTATGCCAGCAAATTTGGAAACCTCAGCAGTGGCCATAGGACTGAAAAAAATCAGTTTTCATTCCAATCCCAAAGAAAGGCAATGCCAGAGAATGCTGAAACTACCACACAATTGAACTCATCTCACATGCTAGTAAAGTAATGCTCAAGATTCTCCAAGCCAGGCTTCAGCAGTACGTGAACCATGAACTTCCAGATGTTCAAGCTGGTTTTAGAAAAGGCAGAGGAACCAGAGATCAAATTGCAAACATCCACTGGGTCATCAAAAAAGCAAGCAATTTCCAGAAAAACATCTATTTCTGCTTTATTGACTATGCCAAAGCCTTTGACTATGTGGAGCACAATAAACTGAGGAAAATTCTGAACAAGATGGGAATACCAGACCAGCTGACCTTACTCTGAGAAACCTATATGCAGGTCAAGAAGCAACAGTTAGAACTGGCCATGGAACAACAGACTGGTTCCAAATAGGAAAAGGAGTACGTCAAGGCTGTATATTGTCACCCTGCTTAGTTAACTTCTATGCAGAGTACATCATGAGAAATGCTGGTCTGGAAGAAGCACAAGCTGGAATCAAGATTGCTGGGAGAAATATCAATAACCACAGATATGCAGATGACACCACCCTTATGGCAGAAAGTGAAAAGGAACTAAAAAGCCTCTTGATGAAAGTGAAAGAGGAGAGTGGAAAAGTTGGCTTAAAGCTCAACATTCAGAAAATGAAGATCATGGCATCTGGTCCCATCACTTCATGGGAAATAGATAGGGAAACAGTGGAAACAGTGTCAGACTTTATTTTGGGGGGGCTGCAAAACCAATGCAGATGGTGATTGCAGCCATGAAATTAAAAGATGCTTACTCCTGAGAAAGTTATAACCAACCTAGATAGCATATTCAAAAGCAGAGACATTACTTTGCCAACAAAGGTTCATCCAGTCAAGGCTATGGTTTCTTCTAGTGGTCAGACCATCTGAGAGTTGGATTGAGAAGAAAGCTGAGCGCCAAAGAACTGATGCTTTTGAACTGTGGTGTTGGAGAAGACTCTTGAGAGTTCCAACCAGTCCATTCTAAAGGAGATCAGTCCTAGGTGTTCATTGGAGGGACTGACGTTGAAGCTGAAACTCCAATACTTTGGCTACCTGATGCAGAGAGCTGACTCATTGGAAAAGACTGTGATGCTGGGAGGGATTGGGGGCAGGAGGAGAAGGGGATGGCAGAGGATGAAATGGCTGGATGGCATCACTGACTCAGTGGACATGAGTTTGAGTGAACTCTGGGAGTTGGTGATGGACAGGGAGGTCTGGCGTGCTGCATTTCATGGGGTCGCAAAGAATCAGACATGACTGAGCGACTGAGCTGAACTGAAATGTTCAGTAATAACAAAATGGAAGTCTAGACCTACAATAGGCTACATCAGACAGCTAAATGCTAAGGATCATGGAGCTCGGACTTTTCAGGCTTATCCACAGGATCTACCTCTATGTGTCAGGAATAACCTCTAAAAATGGCCTGGAGCACTCTGACTGTAACAGGGAAGAATATCTGACTGCTTACTAGATTTGTTTCTTTTATATTAACCTTTTTTATTCTATTGCTTTTGTTTCCAGTTAAGAATGTTGCCTATAAACTGAAATATATAGGATAGCCCATTCTCAAGGGTCTAACCTTAAATGTTATAACATTTTCCCACTCATATAGAGATAAAAATTTGCAGAACAGAGAACAACATTTGTCTTGTTGGAGATTACAGAAACACTATGACCTGGCCTGTATGTACAACTGCAAGAACAAAAGTTTACAACACCAAGAAGTTTGTAACAACCAAGCACATCCCTACCTCCTATTAGTATAAAAGAAGCCTGAATTCTGACTTGGTTAAGATGCTTCTCTAGGACATTAGTCTTCCATCTACTTGGACTTGCAGCTTTCCAAATAAGGTTAATGTTCCTTGCTCCATCAGCTTGTATCCTGATTTATTGACTTATTGTACCATGAACAATATAAGCTTGAACTCAGAAACATGAACACCACTGCTGCCAAGTCCAGACCTAATTGCCTAGAGATGGAAAGAAAAGTTCTGCTTTCCCTCTGGTCTTAATGCTTGCTTCTCCATCCCTCATTCCATAATTCAAAACAGGCCTTATATCAGATTGCGTGCATGCACGAGTGCTAAGTCACTTCAGTTGGGTCAGACTCTTTGTGAAACTGATGGTGGAAACATAGCCATTCATTGTGGGGATATTCTGCTCCACCCACAAGGGTATGATTTTACACAGTGGCCTCCACTGTGGAAGTTTGATCAAAATGTCATAGTTTCAGATTGGTGTCTCCTGAATTATAAGTTCAAAAATATCTTTCATTCATTTTGTAAACCAATGTTTGTTGAGTACGCAATATGTATAAATTGTTACTGTGACTGGCAAATAGTACATGCTCTATATATTAATATATCTGTTCACTGAATGAATGGATGAGTCTGATACTTTCACTTAGATAAGCTGATGGCTTGTTACAACAACTTTCTCTGTAATCACTCCTAATCTGAATTCAAGTGAAGGTTATATCCTTTTATTAGTAACCATGGGCAGTGAAAGTGAAAGTCATTCAGTTGTGTCTGACTCTTCGCAACCCCTTGGAATTCTCTAGGCCAAAATACTGGAGTAGGTAGCCTGTTCCCTTCTTCAGGGGGTCTTCCCAACCCAGGGATTGAGTCTCCTGCATTTTAGGTGGATTCTTTACAGGCTGAGCCACCACGGAAGCCCAAGAGTATTGGAAATCTTCCTAACCCAGGAATCGAAGCCAGGTCTCCTGCTTTGCAAGTAAATCCTTTACCAGCTGGGCTAACAGGGAAGCCCAGCAACCATGGGCAAGTTACCTAATTTCTCTAAACCACAACTGCATGATTGGTATAGAAGATGCTGTCAGTGATGATGGTGATGATGATTATAAAGCAATAATGCCTCTCTTATTGGCTTATTGTCAAACATTTCAGTTATGGAAAATAATATTAGGATATGAGAGGACTCAGTTTCATCATGAATGAGATCTGTAATTAATCTTGTGAATCTGAGTCTCATGTACCTAATGAATTGTAGTTAATCCATAAAATCAATGAGGTTTACATCTGCCAAATTTCTTGTCTCAGTTTGTGAGGTACTGTTCTGGATGTCTGTGTGGATAACAGTCTCTGAACAGGGTCGCTCTTAATTGGGACCCTGACAACCTGTGTAACACTTTGCAGGTTTCTCACTTAGCAAAGAGAAATTGTATGTCTCGATTTCTGCTTGAAGGTCCATCTTGACCAGACTCACTGTCTGGCATTCTGACAAGGGGCATGCTTAGTCTCCAGTGTTACCTGCCTCCATGTTTTCCAAACAGAATAAATCCCTCTGATTATTGACACTGAGCAAGCCTGGCCTCACCTGGACCCTTGAGAGTTGTTACTTTTTAGGAATAAAACTAAAACCTATATCAGAGGCTTATCTCGAAGATTGCAAGAGAAAAGAAAAAATATGTGAAAACAGCACAGTAATTCAACTGAAAGTATTCAGTGAATGATAACCTTTATAATAATGATGTGCTATCATCGCCCACTTCCTTTATCATTTATCTCTGCCTTATCTTTTTTTTTACTTATCATTTAATGATATAAATTAGCTTAAGTTGTATGGTTTGACTAGTAAATACAATCCTCATTTTCTATAATTCCAAAAAACCAAAAGACATCTGGCACTATAGCCCTGGTGATGCTGGGATACAATTCATGCCCACAGTTTCCTCTGGGCTAATTTATTTTGCTTTTTCTTATTTTTAATGTAAAACTCATAGAATCATAAAGGTCTCCCACTATTCCAGGAAATGCTTGCCTATAAATTTAAATTTCTTCCTAGAATCTATCAGGTATCAACATTTTAATATTTTATGTACTGCAACCATACCTTCAGGACACACTACTTGTTTATATAGCAAATGAGCAATTGCAATTTTCTTTCAGGAAAACTTTTTATTCTTTGAATAATTCTAACAATGGTTGAGTTTCTAGAAAAATCTACATGATGTTTTGTATTATTCATGGAAGAAACTATGCCTCCCAATTTACTGAACTCCCAGATCTATTTCAAGTAAACTCACAGTAAAAAGTCTTGAGACATTGGTATAAAAAATGTGGCCACAACGTGGCCTTTTGTAAAGCAGCTAAATATTTTTTATACTAATTTGGTTTATCCAGGTTTTACTATTATAAGGGCCAATATCTAGCAGATAAAATTAATATAAGAGAAACAAAGTCTTTGGTCTGTCTTCTAGAAAATAAGTACATTTATGAATTATTCTCAGCATATTTGGACCACAGGGGAAGTGATGAGCTCCACCTATTTGCCTTCTTTCCAGATGCTTATCTCATCCTGTGTTACATGCTATTGGAACAATGGGCTTCCATCCATTCTTATACACTTCAAAGTACTCAGTCCAGTGACTTTTATAATACTGGAGTCAAAAGAGTTTAAAATAATACATGAGCATAAATAAAAGCATAAGAATCTGTTTGCTTTTAAAATGTTGGAATAACAGGAAGCAAGTGAGAGAATAGCACTGAAACATGTATATTATCATATGTAAAATAGATCAACAGTCCAGGTTAAATGTATGAGTCAGGGTGCTCAAGGCTGGGTCTGAGCACCAGCACCCATACTGAGATGACCCTGAGGGATGGGATAGGGAGGGTGGTGGGAGGGTGTCTCAGGATGGGGAACACATGTACACCGATGGCTGATTCATGTCAATGTATGGCAAAAACCATTACAATATTGTAAAGTAATTAGCCTCCAATTAAAATAAATTAATTAATTTTAAAAAACAATAATAAAAGGATCATGGAAACAATATCAGAAGTATAGGAGAACATTATTACTTTTTGCTAGAAAGGACTAAAACTAGTAAAATCATGAATATCATCCTCATTATCAAATTTTTATTTGATAAATATTTAAATGTGTAACTTGTCTATAGAGTTATGAGTGTCCTTTTCTATTTTTAACCTATGTTCTACCTAGCCTCCTTCTACCCCATGCTTAGCTTTCAGAGAAATGCTGGTGTTGCTGTTGTAGCTGTTGTTATTCAGTTGCTGAGCTCTGTCCAGCTCTTTGTAGCCTCATAGACTGTAGCATGACAGGTTTCTCTGTCCTCCACTATCTCCTAGAGTTTGCTCAAATTTATGTCCATCGAGTCAGTGATGCTATGTAACCATCTCATCCTCTGCCACTTCCTTTTCATTTTGCCTTCAATCTTCCCCAGAATCAGAGTTTTTACCAATGATTTGGCTCTTTGAATCAGGTAGTCATAGTATTGGAGATTCAGCATAGTCCTTCCAACAAATATTCATGGTTGATTTCCTGTAAGATTGACTGGTTTGATCTCCTTGCAGTCCAAGGGACTCTTAAGAGTCTTCTCTGGCAACACAATTTGAAAGCATCAGTTCTTCAGCTTCTTCATGGTCCAGCTCTCACATCCATACTTGATCACTGCAATTATTATTATTATTATTATAGCTTTGACAATACAGACATTTGTCTACAAAGTGATGTCTTTGCTTTTTAATATGATATCTAGGTTTGTCACAGTTTTCCTTCCAATGAGCAAGGATCTTTTAATTTCATGGTTGCCATCACTGCCCAGAGTGATTTCGGAGGCCAAGAAAAGGAAAATCTGTCACTATTTCCTTTTTTCCCCTTCTATTTGCCATAAAGTGATGGAACTGGATGCCATGATCTTAGTTTTTTGAATGTTGAGTTTTAAGCCAACTTTTTCACTCTCCTCTTTCACTTTCATTAAGAAGCTCTTCAGTTCCTTTCCACTTTCTGTCACTAGAGTGATATTACCTGTGTATGTGGCTTGCAAATATTTATCCTGGCAACCTTGATTCCAACTTATGTTCCATCCAGCCTGGCATTTTGCATAATGTACTCTGTATAAGTTAAATAAATTGGGTAACAATATATAGCCTCATCATACTCCTTTCCCAATTTTGAACTAATCAATTGTTCCATGTCGAATTCAAAATGTTGCTTCTTGACCTATATACAGGTTTCTCAGGCGACAGGTAAGGTAGTCTGGTACTTTTCCACAATTTGTTATGATCCACACTGTCAAAGACTTCTTTAGTCAATGAAGCAGAAGTAGATGTTTTTATGGAACTAGCTTGCTTTCTCCATGATCCAACGAATGTTGGCAATTTGACCTCTGGTTCTTCTTCCTTTTCTAAGCACAATTTGTACATCTGGAAGCTCTTTGTTCACATCCTGCTGAGGCCTAGCTTGAAGGACTTTGAGCATAACCTTGCTAACACGTGAAATGCTGTGTCTTTGTGTGTTGGTTGCTTAGTTGTGTCCGACTCTTTGTGGCCCTTGAACTGTAGCTTGACAGGCTCCTCTGTCCATGAAATTCTCCAGGCAAGAATACTGGAGTGGGTTGCCGTTCCCTTCTCTAGGTGATCTTCCCAACCCAGGATCCAACCCAGGTCCCCTGCATTGCAGGCAGATCCTTTACTGTCTCAGCCACCAGGGAAGCCCCAAATGCTGGAATACTATCTAATTATTTTTGGTTAAACTCAGACTCCTGCCAAAGATCCCCCACCTGATTTCCTTCCACACCAAGCTGGAGTAGGCACAAAAACAATCTCAATGACCCTGTAATGCCTTTAACTGAAAATGCAGCTTCATCCTAACTAGAGAGGCCTATACTCTGTTGAAGACTAAACTGCTGTGCTAAGCATATCAAAGTAAAGCAATTGTCCAAAACGAAAAAAGTTTCAGACCCATGTTTCTACCCAGTGCTGCACAGATGAATATAGGTCTCATCCTATATCATTCTTTCTCTCTGAGACTTGCTCCCACTTATGAGACTGCCAAAAGTATGTCTTTATCATAATTATCACTTCAAAAGGATGTCAGATTTGTACTGATTTTTCATTCTTTCAACAAAGGTTATTCTTTAAAAGTGACTCCATTGTAGCTACAATGGAGGTACACTGTACGTACATAGAGGTCTAAAAGGGCCCTTTCCTAATGAGTTGAAAGTAAGAGGAGGAGATGACGTTTTGCATGGGGATAACATATTCTTTCCCTTAAGTACTTGAAAAAATCTAGAAGAATAAAGAATAAAGTGACAATATTTTTTAATGCATATCAAAAATCAGATGTTTTAAAACATTCTATTATTTTTTATATGGGTCACATCAATGTAATAACTCATAGCTTACATTTTCTACCATTATAAAAACACTGAATTTCACAAAATGTCTTAACTTGCAAGATATGATGAACAAAATATATTCAATTATATTTTATATCCTACTCTATTTCTTTCAATAACAAAAGTGAATCTTTACTCCCAAATTGATTTTCAAACCCATTAATGGATCCTGACCCACAGCTGAAAATCCGTGTCTCAAAAACTCACACTCTATGAACTTACATCTTAAAAACAAGTTTTAATAACTTTGATGATTAATACCAAAATACAAAAACAGAAAACAGCCAATTGTACAGTTAAACAAGTAAATTGGACTCATCTCAAATGCTAGTAAAATAATGCTCAAAATTCTCCAAGCCAGGCTTCAGCAGTACGTGAACTGTGAACTTGCAGATGTTCAAGCTGGTTTTAGAAAAGGCAGAGGAACCAGAGATCAAATTGCCAACATCTGCTGGATCCTGGGAAAAGCAAGAGAGTACCAGGAAACATCTATTTCTGCTTTATTGACTCTGCCAAAGCCTTTGACTGTGTGGATCACAATAAACTGTGGAAAATTCTGAAAGAGATGGGAATATCAGACCACCTGACTTGCCTCTTGAGAAACCTATATGCAGGTCGGGAAGCAACAGTTACAACTGAACATGGAACAAGAGACTGGTTCCAAATAGGAAAAGGAGTACGTCAAGGCTGTATACTGTCACCCTGCTTATTTAACTTCTATGCAGAGTACATCATGAGAAGAGGTGGATTGGAAGAAGCACAAGCTGGAATCAAGATTGCTGGGAGAAATATCAATAACCTCAGATATGCAGATGACACCACCCATATGGCAGAAAATGAAGATGAACTAAAAAGCCTCTTGATGAAAGTGAAAGAGGAGAGCGAAAAAGTAGGCTTAAAGCTCAACATTCAAAAAACTAAGATCATGGCATCTAGTCCCATCACTCCATGGGAAATAGATGGGGAAATATTGGAAACAGTGTCAGACTACTTTTTTGGGCTCCAAAATCACTGCACATAGGAATTGCAGCCATAAAATTAAAAGATGCTTAAAAGAAGAGAAGTGAAAAGCCAAGGAGAAAAGGAAAGATATAAGCATCTGAATGCAGAGTTCCGAAGAATAGCAAGAGATAAGAAAGCCTTCCTCAGCAATCAATGCAAAGAAATAGAGGAAAACAACAGAATGTGGAAGATTAGAGATTTCTTCAAGAAAATTAGAGATACCAACAGAATATTTCATGCAAAGATGGGCACAATAAAGGACAGAAATGGTATGGACCTAACAGAAGCTGAAGCTATTAAGAAGAGATGGAAAGAATACACAGAAGACCTCTACGAAAAAGATCTTCATGACCAAGATAATCATGATGGTATGATCATTCACCTAGAGTTAGACATCCTGGAATGTGAAGCCAAGTGGCCCTTAGATAGCAACACTACAAACAAAGCTAGTGGAGGTGATGGAATTTCAATTGAGCTGTTTCAAATCCTGAAAGATGATGCTGTGAAAGTGCTGCACTCAATATGCCAGCAAATTTGGAAAACTTAGCAGTGGCCACAAGACTGAAAAATGTCAGTTTTCATTCCAATCCCAAACAAAGGCAATGCCAAAGAATGTTCAAACTACTGCACAATTGCACTCATCTCACACACTGGTTAAGTAATGCTCAAAATTCTCCAAGCCAGGCTTCAGCAATACGTGAACTGTGAACTTCCAGATCTTCATGCTTCCTTTAGAAAAGGCAGAGGAACCAGAGATCAAATTGCCAACATCCACTGGATCATGGAAAAAGCAAGAGAGTTCCAGAAAAACATCTATTTCTGCTTTATTGACCATGCCAAAGTCTTTGACTGTGTGGATCACAATAAACTGTGGAAAACTCTGAACGGGATGGGAATACCAGACCACCTCACCTGCCTCTTGGGAAACCCATATGCCGGTTGGGAAGCAACAGTTACATGGAACTGGACATGGAACAACAGACTGGTTCCAAACTGGAAAAGGAGTACGTCAAGGCTGTATATTGTCACCCTGCTTATTTAACTTATATGCAGAGTGCATCATGAGAAATGCTGGGCTGGATGAAGCACAACTGGAATCAAGATTGCCAGGAGAGATATGAATAACCTCAGATATGCAGATGACACCATCCTTATGGCAGAAAATGAAGAGGAACTAAAAAGCCTCTTGATGAAAGGGAAAGAGAGGAGTGAAAAGTTTGGCTTAAAGCTCATTATTCAGAAAACGAAGACCATGGAATCTGGTCCCATCACTTCATGGCAAATAGATGGGGAAACAGTGGAAACACTGTCAGACTTTATTTTTAGGGGCTCTAAAATCACTGCAGATGGTGATGGGAGCCATGAAACTAAAAGACACTTACTTCTGGGAAAGAAAGTTATGACCAACCTAGATAGCATATTGAAAAGCAGAGACATTACTTTGCCAACAAGATCCATCTAGTCAAGGCTATGGTTTCTTCCTGCGGTCATGTATGGATGTGAGAGTTGGACTGTGAAGAAGGCTGAGTGCTGAAGAATTGATGCTTTTAAATTGTGGTGTTGGAGAAGACTCTTGAGAGTCCCTTGGACTGCAAGGAGATCCACCAGTCCATTCTAAAGGAGATCAGTCCTGGGTGTTCTTTGGAAGGAACGATGCTAAAGCTGAAACTCCAGTACTTTGGCCACCTCATGCGAAGATTTGACTCATTAGAAAAGACTCTGATGCTGGAGGGGATTGGGGGCAGGAAGAAAAGGGGACGACAGAGGATGAGATGGCTGGATGGCATCACCGACTCAGTGGACATGAGTTTGAGTGAACTCCAGGAGTTGGTGATGGACAGGGAGGCCTGGCATGCTGCAATTCATGGGGTCACAGATCGGACACGACTGAGTGACAGAAGTAACTACTTCTTGGAAGGAAAGTTACGACCAACTTATATCAGTTCAGTTCAGTCGCTCAGTGGTGTCTGACTCTTTGCAACCCCATGAATCAAGGCTATGGTTTTTCCTGTGGTCACGTATGGATGTGAGAGTTGGACTGTGAAGAAGGCTGAGCACCGAAGAATTGATGTTTTTGAACTGTGGTGTTGGAGAAGACTCTTGAGAGTCCCTTGGACTGCAAGGAAATCCAACCAGTCCATTCTGAAGGAGATCAACCCTGGAATTTTTCCACTGTTTCCCCATTTATTTTCCATGAAGTGATGGGACCGGATGCCATGATCTTCGTTTTCTGAATGTTGAGCTTTAAGCCAACTTTTCCACTCTCCTCGTTCACTTTCATTAAGAGGCTTTTTAGTTCCTCTTCTCTTTCTGCCATAAGGGTGGTATCATCTGTGTATCTGAGGTTATTGATATTTCTCCTGGCAATCTTGATTCCAGCTTGTGTTTCTTCCAGCCCAGCGTTTCTCATGATGTACTCTGCATAGAAGTTAAATAAGCAGGGTGACAATATACAGCCTTGACGTACTTCTTTTCCTATTTGGAACCAGTCTGTTGTTTCATGTCCTGTTGTAACTGTTGCTTCCTGGCCTGCATACAGATTTCTCAACAGGCAGGTCAGGTGGTCTGGTATTCCCATCTCGTTCAGAGTTTTCCACGGTGTATTGTGATCCACACAGTCAAAGGCTTTGACAGTGTGACTAAAGCAGAAATAGATGTTTTTCTGGAACTCTCTTGCTTTTTCCATGATCCAGTGGATGTTGGCAATTTGATCTCGGGTTTCTCTGCCTTTTCTAAAATCAGCTTGAACATCAGGGAGTTCACGGTTCACGTATTGCTGAAGCCTGGCTTGGAGAATTTTGAGCATTACTTTACTAGCATGTGAGATGAGTGTAATTGTGCGGTAGTTTGAGCATTCTTTTGCATTGCCTTTCTTTGGAATTGGAATGCAAACTGACCTTTTCGAGTCCTGTGGCCACTGCTGAGTTTTCCAAATTTGCTGGTATATTGAATGCAGCACTTTCACAGCATCATCTTTCAGGATTTAAAACAGCTCTACTGGAATTCCATCACCTCCACTAGCTTTGTTCATAGTGATACTTTCTAAGCCCCACTTGACTTCACATTCCAAGATGTCTGGCTCTAGGTGAGTGATCACATCATCATGATTATCTGGGTCGTGAAGATCTATTTTGTACAATTCTTCTGTGTATTCTTGCCACCTCTTCTTAATATCTTCTGCTTCTGTTAGGTCCATACCATTTCTGTCCTTTATCGAGCCCTTCTTTGCATGAAATGTTCCCTTGGTATCTCTAATTTTCTTGAAGAGATCTCTAGTCTTTCCCATTCTGTTGTTTTCCTCTATTTCTTTCCACTGATCACTGAAGAAGGTTTTCTTATCTCTTCTTGCTATTCTTTGGAACTCTGCATTCAGATGCTTATATCACATAGCATATTCAAAAGCAGAGACATTACTTTGCCAACAAAAGTCCGTCTAGTCAAGGCTATGGTTTTTCCAGTGGCCATGTATGGATGTGAGAGTTGGACTGTGAAGAAAGCTGAGTGCCTAAGAATTGATGCTTTTGAACTGTGGTATTGGAGAAGACTCTTGAGAGTCCCTTGGACTGCAAGGAGATCCAACCAGCCCATCCTAAAGGAGATCAGTCCTGTATGTTCATTGGAGGGACTGATGTTGAAGCTGAAACTCCAATATTTTGGCCACCTCATGTGAAGAGTTGACTCATTAGAAAAGACCCTGATGCTGGGATGTATTGGGGGCAAGAGGAGAAGGGGACAACAGAGAATGAGATGGATGGATGACATCACCGACTAGATGGACATGAGTTTGAGTGAACTCCGGGAGTTGGTGATGGACAGGGAGGCCTGGCGTGATGTGAATCATGGGGTCGCAAAGAGTCAGACACGACTGAGCGACTGAACTGAACTGAACTGATATTGAATAGAAATAAGAAAGGAAGCAAAGAAGTTGAACTTTCCAGCAAGACATGTGAAGATTCAGTACATTTTCTGGAGTACTCAAATAGCGACCATTTAGAAAAGACTTTTGGATACCATCGGGGAAGGAAAGGATGGGATGAATAGAGACAGTAGCATTGAAATATATACATTACCATCTCTAAAACTAGATAGCCAGTGGAAATTTACTGTATGATGCATAGAGCTCAAATATAGTGCTCTGCGACTTCTTAGATGAGTGGGATTGAGTGAGAGGTGGGAGGGTGACTCAAGAGGAAGGGTATGTATACCTATGGCTGATTAATGTTGGTATATGAAAGAAATCAACACAATATTATAAAGCAATTATCCTTCAATTAAATGACCCATCTCCTAGAATAATGGAAATAAAAACAAAAATAAGCAAGTGGGACCTAATTAAACTTAAAAGCATTTGCACAGCAAAGGAAACCTTAAACAAGGTGAAAAGACAACCCTCAGAATGGGAGAAAATAATAGTAAATGCAACAATTGACAAAGGTTGATTTCCAAAATATACAAGAACCTCATGCAAAAAATACCAGAAAAACAAACAATCCAATCAAAAAGTAGGCAGAAGACCTAAACAGACGTTTCTCCAAAGAAAACATACAGATAGCTAATAAACACATAAAAATGTGGTCAACATCATTCATTATTAGAGAAAGATTTTCTCAAAACTACTATGAGCTATCACCTTACACCAGTCAGAACAGCCATCATTTAAAAAAAAAAAATTACAAGCAATAAAGGCTGGAGACAGTATGGAGAAAGTGAAACCCTCTTGCACCATGGATGGGAATGTAAATTGGTAAAGCACTATGAAGACAGTATGGAGATTGCTTTAAAAAACTAGGAATAAAATTACCATATGACTCAACAATCACACTACTGTGCATCTAAACAGAGGAAACCATTAAAAAAAGACACATGAACTTCCACCTTCATTGCAGCACTATTTATAATAGCTAGAATATGGAAGCAACCTAGATGCTCATCAACAGATGAATAGATAAAGAAGCTGTGGTACACATATACAATGGAATATTACTCAGCCATTAAAAGGAACACATTTGAGTCAGTTCTAATGAGGTGGATGAGCCTAAAGCCTATTATACAGAGTGAAGTAAGTTGGAAAGAGAAAAGCAAGTGTTGTATATTAATGCTTTATATGGAATCTAGAAAGATAGTACTGATAAATCTACTCAAAGTAGGCAATGGCACCCCACTCCAGTACTCTTGCCTGGAAAATCTCATGAACAGAGGAGCCTGGTAGGCTGCAGTCCATGGGGTCACGAAGAGTCAAACGTGACAGCAACTTCACTTTCACTTTTCACTTTCATACATTGGAGAAGGAAATGGCCACCCACTCCAGTGTTCTTGCCTGGAGAATCCCAGGGACGGGGGAGCCTGGTGGACTGCCATCTATGAGGTCGCACAGAGCCAGACACAACTGAAGCAACTTAGCAGCAGCAGCAGCAGATGAACCTACTTGCAGGGCAGCAGTTGAGTTGGAGACTTAGAGAACATACTTGAGGATATGAGGCAGGGTTGTGGGTGGGAAAGAGAGGATAGGAGGAATGGAGAGGGGAGCATGGAAATATATGTTGTTGTTGTTGTTCAGTTACTCAGTCATGTCCAACTGTTTGTGATCCCATGAACTGCAGTACGCCAGGCTTCCCTGTCCTTCACCATCTCCCCGGGCTTGCTCAAACTCAAGTCCATTGAGTTGGTGATGCCATCCAATCAACTCATCTTCTGTTGTCCCCTTCTCCTCCTACCTTCTCTCTTTCCCAGCATCAGGGTCTTTTCCAATCAGTTGGCTCTTTCCCCCTCCAAACACCATCCCAGGTAACAGAGTCTCTCTGCACACCATGTGGTTTAATAGCCTAAAAATTGGATCTGTTTGAAATACTAATTTTATTATTTTTAATCACTCCCAACAGACAGAAATAAGTCTATACTTCTGATAGAGAGGCTAATACTGAACTTGACCTCTTAATTCTCTTAGCGAGCCTCCCCTGTCAACTCTGCTCCAACCTCACCTCTCTGGACCAGCTTCTAGTTCTCTCTCATCTCAGCATAGGCACCAGGATCTCTGTTCAGTCATCTCAGCATTTTGTGAAATACTGTGGATTTTTCTCTGACAACTCAGTCTCCAATCCTTTTCGCTTATAGGATTTCTTCTGCTTTTTCTTCTACCCAATTTTAAGTACCCTCTCTTACCTGAGTAATGCACATTTCATCTTTATTTTCCTATTTTTGATTATACAGTCTTACTAATTCTGTACAAAGTAGCTAAAAACAGAAAAGGGTGAAAAGTCAGAGGATGGAGAAAACTAAGCCTTTTTTTTTTTTTTTTTTTTGTGACACAGGACTTTGGAGTTCCATGAAATCTATGGACTACTAAGGTTACCAAGAGTAATCCTCAGTTATCTGCAATATCAACTTGTGCAGAGCAATTTCTTCCTAAAAGATTATGTAAATGTACTTCACTTGCTTTTATGCCAAAAACATTCCATATTGCTTTGCTAATAGAATTTTAGTTGTCTGGTGAAATGTATAATAGTCCTGACAACTTGATAGAATACATCAGTCTAGGTATGACTGAAGAGAATGGGTTTCACAAAGACTTTCTAAGCTCCAGAGTGCTTAGTCTTAGTGTTTCGGGAAATGCTATAACCCCCAAAATGTATATCTCCTCAGTCAAGGCCCTAGTAAGTTGTTCTGTGTATATTGACAACTGATTCTAAAGTTAACATGGAAAGGCAAAAGTCCTACAAGAGCCACCAGAACGGCTCTTGTAGAACAAAGTTAGGGAACTGATACTACCCAATGTCAAGACTTACTGTAAGCTATGGCAGAGTGGTACTTGTGAAGGTAAAGAAAAATAAACCAGTGAAACATTAAAAATCAAAGGAATAGACCCACATCAATACTGATCAGTCAAAGTCAACTGATCCTTGATGAAGGAAAGGTTACTTGATGGAGAAATGATTGTCCTTTCAAACACACAAATATTATGCTGGAAAAACTGAACATCCTCCTACAAAAAAAAGTAATAATAAAAGAATATAGACACAGACCTTTCACAAAAACTAACTTGAAATGTATCATAGAACTAAATGTCAAAGGCAAAACAATAAAACTTATGGAAGATAACTTAGGAGTAAATGTCTATAACCTTGGTTATGGCAGTAACATTTTAGACACAACACAAAAAGTACTGGGCTTCCCAGGTGGCTCAGTGGTAAAAAATCTGCCAGCCAATGCAGGAGCTACAGGAGATTTGAGTCTGATCACTGGGTCAGAGAGACCCCCTGGAGAAGGAAATGGAAACCCACTCAAGAATTCTTGCCAGGTTAATCCTGTGGATAGAGGACCCTGATGGGCTAGAGTTCATGGCATCACAAAGAGTCAGACTTGACTGAGCAACTAAGCATGCATGCATGCAGCACTACTTTGGTTATATATCACAAGTTTGATATAAAGTATATACTTATCTTCTCAGTTTTAACATAATTATGTCTTCTATTGTAATTTGGTTTTTGACCCATCAGTTATTTAGAGGCATATTTTTATGTTCAACCAAAATTATGTTTAGATGAACATTTCAGTTGCTGCAGATCCAATTTGATTATGATTAAAGGACATGCTCTAAGTGCATTGCAGTCTTTTGAAATTTGTTGACAATTTTGTGCAGTACTTTCAGCATTCTTTGGCATTGCCTTTCTTTGGGATTGGAATGAAAACTGACCTTTTCCAGTCCTGTGGCCACTGCTGAGTTTTCCAAATTTGCTGGCATATTGAGTGCAGCACTTTCACAGCATCATCTTTCCGGATTTGAAACAGCTCAACTGGAATTCCATCACCTCCACTAGCTTTGTTAGTAGTGACACTTTCTAAGGCCCACTTGACTTCACATTCCAAGATGTCTGGCTCTAGGTGAGTGATCATACCATCATGATTATCTGCACCATGAAGATCTTTTTCGTACAGTTCTTCTGTGTATTCTTGCCACCTCTTAATATCTTCAGCTTCTGTTAGGTCCATACCATTTCTGTCCTTTATCAAGCCCATCTTTGCATGAAATGTTCCCTTGGTATCTCTAATTTTCTTGAAGAGATCTCTAGTCTTTCCTATTCTGTTGTTTTCCTCTATTTCTTTGCACTGATCTCTGAGGTAGGCTTTCTTATCTCTTCTTGCTATTCTTTGGAACTCTGCATTCAGATGCTTGTATCTTTCCTTTTCTCCTTTGCTTTTCATTTCTCTTCTTTTCACAGCTATTTGTAAGGCCTCCACAGACAGCCATTTTGCCTTTTTGCATTTCTTTTTCTTGGGGATGGTCTTGATCGCTGTCTCCTTTACAATGTCATGAACCTCCGTCCATAGTTCATCAGGCACTCTGTCTATCAGATCTAGTTCCTTAAATCTATTTCTCAATTCCACTGTATAATCATAAGGGGTTTGATTTAGGTCATACCTGAATGATCTAGTGGTTTTCCCCACTTTCTTCAATTTAAGTCTGAATTTGGCAAAAAGGAGTTAATGATCTGAGCCAGTCAGCCTTGTTTTTGCTGACTATATAGAGCTTCTTCATCTTTGGCTACAAAGAATATAATCAATCTGATTTTGGTGTTGGCCATCTGGTGATGTCCATGTGTAGTCTTTTCTTTACCTTTCAAATCCTAAAAGATGATGCTGTGAAAATGCTGCACTCAATATGCCAGCAAATTTGGAAAACTCAGCAGTGGCCACAGGACTGGAAAAGGTCTGCTTCCATTCCAATCACAAAGAAATGTAATGCCAAAGAATGCTCAAACTACCGTGCAATTGTACTCATCTCACACACTAGTAAAGTAATCCTTAATATTCTCCAAGCCAGGCCTCAGCAATGTGTGAACCGTGAACTTCCAGATCTTCAAGCTGCTTTTAGAAAAGGCAGAGGAACCAGAAATCAAATTGCCAACATTCACTGGGTAATCAAAAAAGCAAGAGTGTTACAGAAAATACATCTATTTCTGCTTTACTGACTATTTCAAAGCCTTTGAAGGCATGAATCACATAAGCTGTGGAAAATTCTGAAAGATATGGGAATACCAGACCACCTCACCTGCCTCTTGCAAAACCTGTATGCAGGTCAGGAAGCAACAGTTAGAACTGGACATGGAATAACAGACTGGTTCCAAATTGGAAAAGGAGTATGTCAAGGCTGTATATTGTCACCCTGCTTATTTAACTTCTATGCAGAGTACAACATGAGAAACGCTGGGCTGCATGAAGCACAAGCTAGAATCAAGATTGCCAGGAGAAATATCAATAATCTCAGATATGCAGATGACACCACCCTTATGGCAGAAAGTGAAGAAGAACTAAAGAGCCTCTTGATGAAAGTGAAAGAGAAGATTGAAAAATTTCGCTTTAAAGCTTAACATTTAGAAAATTAAGATCATGACATCCAGTCCCATCACTTCATGACAGATGGGAAAACAGTGGAAACAGCGGTTGGCTTTATTTTCTGGGCCTCTAAAATCACTGCAGATGATGATTGCAGCCATGAAATTAAAAGACGCTTACTCCTTGGAAGGAAAGTTATGACCAACATAAACAGCATATTAAAAAGCAGAGACATTACTTTGCCAACAAAGGTCCGTCTAGTCAAGGTTATGGTTTTTCCAGTAGTCATGTATGGATGTGAGAGTTGGACTATATAGAAAGCTGAGCATGAAGAACTGATGCTTTTGAACTGTGCTGTTGGAGAAGACTCCTGAGAGTCCTTTGGACTGCAAGAAAATCCAATCAGTCCATCCTAAAGGATATCAGTCCTGGGTGTTCATTGGAAGGACTAATGTTGAAGCTGAAACTCCAATAATTTGGCCACCTGATGAAAAGAGCTGACTCATTTGAAAAGACCCTGATGCTGGGAAAGGCTGAGTCCAGGAGGAGAAAGGGATGACAGAGGATGAGATGATTGGATGGCATCACTGACTCAATGGACATGGGTTTGGGTGAACTCAGGGAGTTGGTGATACAAAGGGAGGCCTGGCATGCTGCAGTTCATGGGGTCACAGAGTCGGACAAGACTGAGCAACTGAACTGAACTAACAGCTCTGTGGTCAATTTCAACAAATGCTTAATGAAAACTTGAAAATAATTTCTGTTATATTGTTATTAGGTTAAGGGTTCCATGGGGATTCCCTGGTGGCTCAGTTGGTAAAGAATCCTCCTAGGGTGCAGGAGACCTGGGTTTGATCCCTGGGTTGGGAAGATCCTCTGGAGAAGGAACAGTTAGCCACTCCAGTATTCTGGCCTGGAGAATTCCATGGACTGTATAGTCCATGGAGTCACAAAGAGTCGAACATCACTGAGTGACTTTCACTTTTACTAAGGGTTCCATTGGCTCATGTTTGTCCATTGAGTCAAGTTTGTAAAGAATATCGTTCAAGTCTTCTCTATCATTAATTGGCATTTTTTGGCCGATAAGTTCTATTGATTATTGAGAAATATTTAAAAATATGAAACATATTTGTAGAATGTATAAACTTGTCAATTTGCTTTACATGATTTCCGTTGGTGTTATTAGATAAATATACCTTTAATTTGGTCACATTTTTTCTGGTAAATTAAATATTCTACTGAAATAATCTTTTCACTGCTAGTATTTTTTTTTTTTTGCCTTAAAACTTCACTTACTGATATTAATGTAATATTACATTATCATATAAATATATAATATGACATGAATATTACATTATACTGTTTATATATATCACATATTTATTATATGCTATATTACCATGTATTTATATTATTTGTCATATATAGTGATATATAATTGTGTACATATTTTATATTTTATGAATATAATGCCACTTTATAGATTAAATGTGTTCTTTATCAAAATATATTGCCTCTTTCTTATCACTTTATTTAATTGCATTTTATCTTTAATTGGTTTATTTAACTGTACATTTTCATTTAAAATAGATACTGATCTAAAGAGTTTATATCTGTCATGTTACTTTACACTTTTTCTCACTTATTTTTTCCTTGTTTCTTCTCTCTTTCTATTGTGTTAGCTAAATATGTTTTGCAGTCCATTACTCCTCTTATTATTTTTAAAATGTTATGCTCTATATTTTAGTGGATATTATAGAAATTATTGTTATTTTTCTATTCATGGACATTTGAATTGTTTCTAGTTTCTGACTATTGTTAATAAAGCTGTCGTGAATATTCTCATATAAATTTTTTTGATACATAAAAAAATAAAATAAAATAAAACACACTTTGTTAGTTTATCAATGTCTATATTTATGGCTTTCTGTTTTATATTGCTGCTATTAAGAAACAAGTTGAATTTTTATTGGTTTCTCTCTGAAAAAAAAATGACATTCTCTGTTTTTGTGATCTTATTTCTGTCTTCTGTATTCTGTAATTTCATGATATTTTGAATGGTTGTTAGGAAGATCCCCTGGAGAGGAATGGCAACCCACTCCAGTATTCTTGTTTGGAGAATTCCATGGACAGAGGAGCCTTCCAGGCTATAGTCTGTGTGGTCGCAAAAAGTCAGACACAACTGAGCGACTAACACACACTCACAGATATACTTTGGTCTTCATTCATTTTATAGGTTGTCTCTAATTGATGCATTTCCTGAAAAATTACTGTTTCAAGTATACTTCAAATGTTTTTTCCTGTCACGTTTTTCCTCTTCTCTGTTCTAAGTTCATTCTATATTTCAGTCCTGTCTTTATGCTGTATCCTGTTTGATTCCTTCAGGACGTATCTTTAATTTACTAAAATTATTTTACTAAAATGCTTTATATTTTATTACTTTTGCAGTCAGTTGGTCTCAAATCACTATTAAACTTTATCTTTGAGTTCTCTACTTTAATTAGTTTGTTTTTAATATTTATGAAATTTATTGATTTTTACAGACTTACTACACATTTATTTTTTCACTTATTTGCAAACTTTGCATTCACTATTTAAATGAAGAAATACAGTGTTTTAATTTTTCTTTTGTAATTAAGATATCTAAGGTTTTTCTTTTAAAAAAATCTATTACTACTGTATTTTCATCATGGTGCAAAGTTTCCTAGTGCTTTTGTTTTTGTTTTCATTTTAATTTAAAAAAATGTATAAGATAAAAAATCATGAGCAAATTTTTTATCACTAATTTGTTTGCTCAATGAAAAATTACAAGACAAACTACACTTTACCACCCAAGTCAAAAATAATGATATGAACCACACCAAGATCCTCTCCAGGATCCTGAATCATACATTATCTTTTCCCAAAATATAACCATTGACCTGACTATTTTAGTAATTGCATTTGTTTCTTTATGCGTTTTTCACCCAGATTGCAATCCTAAGCACCATAATATAACCCTGATCGTTAACTCCTCACTATTTGTTAAACATGTATATGTATACATGATTCCTCCTTTGTATGTGTTCCTTTCTAAAACAATTTATCTGAATGTCCCAGGTTATTTCACCTTTAGATTTCCCAAGGTTTTGAATTTTTCTGATTGTTTACTCTTGGTATGGGTCTACATGTATCCATGTTCTCTACATCCCTCACAAATTGGCATCTGAATCCAGAGGTTTGAACAGGGTTAGCTTTAGTCTTTCTCTCAGGATAATATGTGCTTTTATAAGTAGGCACAGAATGTCTGGGTTTTGCTTTTTATTTTATTCTTTTGTACTTTAGGAGATGTCTGTGCTCAATGCATAGGTATTTAATTAGAAGTACTGCTAAGTCTCTTCAGTCATGTCCAACTCTGTGCGACCCCAGAGATGGCAGCCCACCAGGCTCCCCCATCCCTGGGATTCTCCAGGCAAGAACACTGGAGTGGGTTGCCATTTCCTTCTCCAATGCATGAAAGTGAAAAGTGAAAGAGAAGTCGCTCAGTCACTTCCGACTCTTAGCAACCCATGGACTGCAGCTTACCAGGGTCCTCCATCCATGGGATTTGCCAGGCAAGAGCACTGGAGTGGGGTGTCATTGCCTTCTCCAATTAGAGATACAAAATGGTAATATTCTAAATATATACAATTAATTAGCTTGAAAAAATTTATAGCTACTTCCTTCATATACTATTTATAAAGTGGTATGTATTGTATCTATACATACTGTACTTACTTTTACAGTTCATGTAGATAGTGCAAATTAATGCTTAATTTATCCTTCTCATTTATAATATATTGATTTCATTTTATCCTCAGAAGATGATAATTTATATATTTTTGAAAATATACTAACTCATGGACCTGAACATACATTAGTTTCAATTATTTAAAATTGGTATCTTTATTACAGTTCAAACTGCCCCATCTTTGGTCTGTGTTATAGATAAAAGTTGTTTTCTGAGTTGTTGTGTGTAATTCTACCCTCTCCAGATTTCTGGCCTGGAGAATTCCATGGACTGTATAGTCCATGGGGTCACAAAGAGTCAGATACAACTGAGCTACTTTCACTTCACTTCAATTCTAGAAGACTTTGATAGATTTATTGCTATCAAATGACAAGTTCCAGATAGACATTCTAGATTCAGACATATCTTCACAAGTCTTCATTTCTTTCAACAAGAGATAGTATTTCAAGACCACAATTTGAATTCCAGAATGCTTACTACTGAGCTAGAAATATCTCTTAAAATAGTTTCCCCTTATAACTGCATCTGTGTATTTTTTTTTTTAACTTTTTAATCATTTTGGTTGTCTGAATCTTGATTTCTAGTAAATTCCTTAGGCAAGAACAGTATTCTCTGAGCTTTTGTATGCTGATTAACTTCTTAAATGTGATTTTATATTTGAAACTCAACTTTACTAAATATAAAATAGCATTTCTCTCCATTAAACATTTTAAATATGTTAATAGCATTTTGACATAAAACTACAAGAAGTCTAATAGTAAACTAATTTTATTTTCCTTATAATTCATATGCCCTTTTTTTCCTTAGATATCCAAAGTATTTTTTAATTATTTTTCTTTAAAGACCACTATTATAAATAGAATACATCTTGTTCCTAGTCATTCTGGATCAATATTATCAAGTGCCTGCTATTTTCTTCAATGGATATTTTCTGAACATCATTACAGAAACTTTTCTTGACCGATAGATTTTGACATTTGTTCTCTTTTCTTGCCTTGGCTTCCTTTTCAGGACCTGCTATTATAAATTCGATCTTCTGTGCTTGTCTTCAATCTCTCACTTTCTTCAACAAGTTTTTCTTTAATCTTACCTTTAGTTTTTCTACAGGTATTATTTGTCATTTTCATTTACTTTGAATTTCATTTACTTTAGCCTTAATTTCTAAGTGAATGGTTACTTAGATTTTGAATTCTTGAATTCTGTCACCTACTTCTGCATTTTTATCATTCTGATATATGTACTCTCATGTCTTACTATGGATGTGAGAGTTGGACCATAAAGAAGGCTGAGTGCTGTAGAGTTGATCCTTTCAAACTGTGGTGCTGGAGAATACTCTTGAGAGTCCCTTGAATTGCAAGGAGATCAAACCAGTCAGTCCTAAAAATAATCAGCCCTGAGTATTCATTTGAAGGACTGAAGCTGAAGCTCCAATACTGTGGCCACCTGATGTGAAGAGACAACTCACTGGAAAAGACCTGATGTTGGGAAAGATTGATGGCAGAAGAAGGGGATGACAAAGGATGAGATGGTTGGATGGCCTCACCAACTCAATGAACTTGAGTTTGAGCAAGCTCTGAGAGATGGTGAAGGACAGAGAAGCCCTAGTGTGCTGTAGTCCAATGGGTCACAAAGAGTCAGACACTACTGAGCAATTGAACAACAAATGACTTATTTAATTTTATTAATATATTTTAAACATAGTACTTATAGTTGTCATGTATCTATTAAGTATGTCTTTCTGGGATTATTTTACTCACTGGAAAGATGTTATTATTCTGCTTGATCTCTTTCACTTCATATAGTAACTCTGTAGGAGGCTCTATAGTCCCTGTAACTGTTGGTGGTTTGTTCCTATAGGCTTGTAACTTAAAGTATATGAGCAAATCTGTTATCTAACTTTCATCTTAAGTTTATCTGTGATTTTTGTTTTTCATTTTCATATGTAAAACAGAAACAGACTCACAGATTTATGGAGCAAACATATAGTTAAAAAGGGGAAAAGTCAAGGGAGGAATAAATTGAGAAGTTGGGATTAACATATACAAAATACTATTTATAAAATTGATAACAACGTCCTCCTACATAGCACAGGGAACTTCACTCAATATTATGTAATAATCTATAAGGAAAAAAATTCTGAAAATTAATTATCTATGAGGTTTTGCTTTTGAAAGCATAGAAAATAAGGTAGTTTTACCCTGAAAATCAAGATTCAAAAAAAATGAAGTGATGAGTTTCATCAAATTTCTTTCTACTGTTTTCATATTTTCTAGTTTCTCTTTCTCTATATCAGAGGTCAGAAAATATTTATTATTAAAGGTCAGACAGTAAATAGTTTCATATTTACAGTCTGTATGGTCTCTGTCAAAACTAGTCAATTCTTCCTTCATAGCAAAAAAAGCATGATTGCATTCCAATAAAACTTTATTTTAAAAACCAGAGAGTTGTCAGATTTGGCCTACAACTCACAGTTTGCAAACCTCTGCTATATATATTCCACTGAGAGTGATGGAGCCATCCATAATCCAGGAATGCCAATGGAAACAGATGAAAAGAACTTGCAGAAAAGCCCATTTTCTCCAATCAAAGAATGAGAAAGAAGAATGTTCCCATCCCATCCCATTGGTGCTTCAGGGACCCTGAGTCAGAACCCTGTTTATAATTCCCAGTACATTAAGGCCAACAGAAATAGCTCCCCTTTCCCTCTCCAAATGGTGAGGAAAAGCCACATTGTCTATCCTTGCTTAAAATTAAGCACATATCAATCCCACGTGCTTTCATTGAAAATCCCATCTGTTTACATTGATAGTGTGTGGACTGGATTATGGAGAGGAGGAGCTAATGAAAAGGATTCTTTAAATTTGTGTATAAAGTTTTAAGCAAAACCCTAGACATATCATGGTTAAACAAGCTAGAATCAACACAGCAAAAGTTGTGAGATTTCAACCATAGTATGGAACACTGCCTGGTTTCAGATTAGCATCTGGGATCATACAAACTAGACAGAGTAGAAACTCTGTAAGATTTTGAAAACTCAATTGACAATTGAACCACTTTCAACAAAACTGCAAGATATGTATTCTAAACCCAAATACAAAGATTGCCTGCTTAGATATTATATTAAAATAAAAACTAAACATAATACTGAAAACATCCAGAATAAAAGCCAAGTTTACTTGCCATATCAAAAACCAGGAAAATCTCACCTCAAATGGTAAAGACAATCAACACTTGTCAATATAGAGATGAGAGAGATGTTGGAATTATTTACAAGATTTTAAAACAGCTATCAAAATGCTGTATGTAATTATAAACATGTTTGAAAATTAGAACATCTTAGCAAAGAATTAGAAGCTATTAAAAAAGAATTTTATAATTAAAAAAAAAAACAGCTACTGGAAAAAACTCTAAATGTGCTCAACATCATAATAAAATTGACAGAGGAGAGAATCAGTGAACTTGAAGGTAGATCAGTAGAAATAATTCAATCAAAACAGGAAAAAAAAAAAGAAAGAAACCGTAAAACCTAGAAAATTAATAAAAAATCTAATGCTCAGATGTCTACCATCCATGGGGTCGCAAAGAGTTAGAAACAACTTAGGGACTAAACTACCAATCAGGTAGTCAAAATTCAATAAGGAAAGCAAAAGAGTTTTGAGGCCAATAAAATATCTGAAGAAATAGTACCTTGAAAACTTCCTAAATTTGAGAAATAAATGAAGGTAGCCTAAGGAGCTCAATGACTCCAAAAGAGTTTACACACAAAAAAACAAATCCATGCCAAACATAAACAGTCAAATTTCTGATAACTAAAAATAGCAGAAATAATATTGAAAATAGCCAGAGAGAAATGATGCATTACCATAAGGGAATAATTACATGAATAGCTGCAGATTTATAGATCCAACAAAATCCATAACAAAATTTGAGCAGGTATTTTTGGAGAAATTGACAAGGTCATACTGATGCTAAAATCTATAAAATGCAAAAAAAAAAAATCCTTGAAATAAAAGAAAGATTAGGAGAATTTTCTCGATTTTAAAATTAACTATAAAACAGTAATAATCAAGATAGAGTGATAATTGACATAGGAATAAACATAAAGATAAATGGAAGAGTTAAGAGTACATGAATAAATCTTTATATGAATGGTCAATTGATTTTTGACAAAGATACAAAGGAAATTCAAAGAAGAAAATGATTATTTGTTGCCTGAGTCTAGAGTTGAGGATCGAGATTGATGGAAATGATATATAAAGATTATTTGAGGGTGGTAGAAATGTTCTAAAACTAAATTGTTATCATTGCTGGAAAACTCTATAAATTTACTCTACATCATTGAAGTTCAAACAGGTGAATTACACAGTTTTTAAATTACGTTACAATAAAGCTATTCTTAAAAGAGATAAATAAGAAACAAACCTGAAAAGGAGATCAATCCGAGGATTCACTATTTAATTATTTTGAGTTTTAGAATAAGAAAATAGAAAAATGGAAAGCAAAATTATACTAAAGAAATAATTTTAAACAATTTCCCCAAACTGAAACATAACATAATAAATAACATCTAAAAATAAATAAATTCTGTACCTAACATCATACTTAAAGGTGAAAGACTGAACTCTTCTCAAGCATAATCAGACAAGGAAATGTAAACTCTTATTATTGAAATCACACTCATTATTATCACTCATCTTATAATATTATCTTATTATTATCACACTGTTATTATTGTTAGAAAAGACTCTGATGCTGGGAAAGAGTGAAGGCAGGAGGAAAAGGGGATAACAGGGAATGGGATGGTTGAATGGCGTCACTGACTCAAGCTCTGGGAGAAGGACAGGGAAGCCTGGGGTGCTACAGTCCATGGGGTCACAAAAAGTCAAACATGACTAAGTGACTGAACAACAAATTGTTATCACTCTTATTCGACATCCTACTTGAGACTCTAGCCAGTGTTATAGGGCAGAAAAGAAAAAACAGTCATACAGATTGGAAAGAACAATATAAAACATATTCATTTTGAGACTTAAAAATCACAGAAGATGACTAAAAGCTGATAGAACTGAAAAGTGATTTTAGTAAGGGCATGGGATACAAAGTAAATATGCAAGAGTCTATTTAAATTCTATACAGTAGCAGTGACCAATTAAAGATTTAAATGAATGGAATAATATAATTTATTATAGCTCCAAAATCATGAGTTATAGAAAACATGTATAAATATTATGAAATATGTGAAAAGGCTATATGCTGGAACCATAAGCCACTGGTGAAAAAAATCTAAGACCTTAAAAGTTATTGACATATACCAGATTTATGGAGCTTTCCAGGTGTCTCAGTGGGTAAAGAATCTGTCTGCAATGCAAGAGATGTGGATTTGATCTCTGGGTTGGAAAGAGCCCCTAAAGGAGGGCATGGCAACACACTCCAGTATTTTGGCCTGGAGAATCCCATAGACAGAGGAGCCCAGCAAGCTACAGTCTACAAGGTCACAAGGAGTCAGACAGAACTGAAGCAACTGAACGTGCACCATATTTATAAATTAGAAAACCTAATGTGTTCAAGATGTCAGTTTCTTCCTGACTAACCTATTTAATGCAATCCTAATCAAAATCTCATTAAGTTTTTTGCAGAAATTTATAAGATGCTTCTAAAATATGTATGAAAACACGGGAAAATATTTCCTCAAAGTCAGTCATAAAAGAAATAAATATTTGGGATCTTGGCATAAAAAAGAAATATGAAGAAAAATTTCCTCGAGTAACAGTGACAGAGATCTCATGAAAATAACTGAAGTTGCACCAGCAAACAAAGATTTCAGATAGTAGCTACCGAACACAAAATTCCAGAGGGAAGTCTCCAAGGAAAATATGTCAGTGCTATTTTGTAAAACAAGTTCATCTTAATGAGACAGGAGTTAAATATGTTTTACATCTCTGACATAGAGTTCAGATTAATGATACTCAGAAAAATATAAGATGAAAAAACAATCATATATTCAAAGGAGAGAATATGATACAAAAGAAATGAAATTGTGTGAATGTGTGTGATGGTGGTAATATACACGTTAAATCTTTTTTCATAGAGTAGTAAGTCTACAGAGAAAAAATTTAAAAATCGGGAAACAGTGTAAATTTGTCATTTAGGAAAACAGCTTTAAATAAATGAAGAAACAACTAAAAAACATAAAACTAGAATTGAAGAGGGAAAGTAGGGAGTAAGAAACTGCTATGAATTGCAATAGGTATATTGTAATATGTACATCTCATTCATTCACATTTTCAATTAAATATTTATTAAAATTTTATAAAGTGTAGCACACACATAATGCATATATTACTAGTGTACAGTTTAATAATTTTCATAAAACTGTTCTTAAGTTTCAAATACCAGGTAAAGTCTGACACCCTGCATGAATTCCCTTACCTCTTTGTTGTTCATTTCCTAAGTCCTGTCCAACACTTCATGAACCTATGGACTGCAGCAAGGCAGGCTTCTGTGTCCTTCACTATCTCTCATTTGTTCAAACTCATTTCAGTTGTGTTGATGATGCCATCCAACCATCTCATCCTCTGTCACCCCCTTCTCCTCCTGTCCATAATCTTTCACAGCATCAGGGCCTTTTCCAAAAAGTCAGCTCTTCACATCAGGTGGCAAAGTACTGGAGTTTCAGCTTTAGCATGAGTCCTTCCAATGAATATTCAGATATGATTTCCTTTAGAATCCACTGGTTTGATCTCCTTACAGTCCAAGGGATTTTCAAGAGTCTTCTCCAGTATCACAATTCAAAAGCATCTATTCTTCAGCACCCAGCCTTCTTTATGATCCAATTATCACACTCATACATAACTACTGGAAAATGATAGCTTTGACCATATGGAAATTCGTCAGCAAAGTGATGTCTTTTCTTTTTTATAGAGCCGTATCATCTGGATATCTGAGGTTGCTGATGTTTCTCCCAGCAATCTTGATTCCAGCTTGTGATTTATTCAGCCTGGCATTTCACATGATGTACTCTGCATGTAAATTTTATATACAAGTTAACATTATATAGCCTTGTTGTATTCATTTCCCAATTTGGAACCAGTCCGTTGTTCCATGTCTGATTCTAACTGTTGCTTCTTGACCTGCACACAGGTTCCTCTGAAGACAGATAAGGCAGTCTGATATTCCCATCTCTTGAAGAATTTTTCACAGTTTATTGTGATCCAGACGGTCAAAGGCTTTAAGCAAAAAATGTTTTTTTTCTGGAATTCCCTTGCTTTCTCTATGATCCAACAAATCCTGGCAACTTGATCTCTGGTCCTTCTGCTTATTTGAAATTTAGCTTGTACATCTTGCAGTTCTTGGTTCATGAACAGCTGAAACCAAGTCTGTTATATTTTGAGCATAATCTTACTGGCATGAGAAATGAGCACAATTGTACAGTAGCTTGTACAATTGTACAGTCAGTTTTCATTCCAGTCCCAAAGAAAGGCCAACAAATGTCCATCTAGTCAAAGCTAGGGTTTTTCCATTAATCATATATGGAATGAAAATTGACCTTTTCCAGTCCTGTGGCCATAGCTGAGTTTTCCAAATTTGCTGACATATGGAATTCAGCACTATAACAGCATCATTTTTCATCATCTTGTAGGATTCGAAGTAGCTCAGGTGGATTTCCATCACCTTCACTAGCTTTATTTGTGGTAATGCTTCCTAAGGCCCACTTGACTTCACACTCTAGGATGTCTGGCCCTAAATGAGTGACCACATCATCGAGGTTATAAGGGTCATTAAGACTTTTTTTATATAGTACTTCTGTGTCTTGCCACCTGTTCTTAAGTCCATTTCATTTCTGTCCTTTATTGTGCCTATCTTTGCATGAAATGTTCACTTGATATCACCAATTTTCTTGAAGAGATCTCTAGTTTTTTCCATTCTATTTTTTTTCTCTCTTGTTGCACTGTTGTTTTAAGAAGACCTTCTTATCTCCCCTTGCTATTCTCTGGAACTCTGCATCCAGTTTGTTGTATTGTTCCCTTTTTCTCTTGATTTTCACTTTTCTTTTTTTCAGCTATTTGTAAAACCTCCTCAAACAACCATTTTGCCTTCTTCCATTTCTTTTTCTTTGGAATGGTTTTGTTCACTGAGTCCTGTACAATGTTAGGAACCTCTGTCCATAGATCCTCAGGCCCTTTGTCTACCAGATCTAATCACTTGAATCTATTTGTCAGCCTCACTGTATAGTTATAGGGGATTTGATTTAGATCTTACCTGAATGGCATACTAGTTTCCCCTACTTTCTTCAATTTAATCCTGAATTTTGCAATAAGGACCTCATAATCTGAGCCAGTCAACTCCAGTTTTTGTTTTTGCTGATGGTGATGGAGCTTCTCCATCTTCAGCTACAGAGTATAATCAATCTTTGTATCACCAAGCATCAACCACTTAGTGCTGTCCATTGTGTAGAATCATCTCTTGGGTTGTTGGAAAAGGGGATTTGTTATGACCAATGTGTTCTCTTGACAAAACTCTTTTAGCCATCACCTTGCTTTATTCTGTACACCAAGGCCAAACTTGCCTATTACTCCAAGTATCTCTTGAATTTGTAGCTTTGTATTCCAATCGTCTATGATGAAAAGACTGTTTGTTTTGTTTTTGCTTTTGCTTTCAGTTCTAGAAGATCTTGTAGGTCTTCATAGAACCAGTTAACTTCAGTTTCTTCAGCATTTGTGTTTGTGACATAGACATGGATTAGAGTGATGATGTATTCTCTGCCTTGGAAATGAACCAAGCTCATTCTATTGTTTTTGAGGTCACACACAGGTATTGCACTTCTGACTCTTCCCTTGAATATGAGGGCTACTCCATTTTCTAAGGGATTCTTGCTCACAGTAGTAGATATGATGGTCATCTGAATTAAATTCACCTATTCCCATCCATTTTAGTTCACTGATTCCTAGATGTCAATGTTCAGTTTTGCTACATTTTGTTGACCACATTTAATTTACCTTGATTTATGAACCTAACAGAAGCAGAACCTAACAGAAGCAGAAAATATTAAGAAGAGATGGCAAGAATACACAGAAGAGCTATACAAAAAACATCTTCATGGACCAGATAACCACGATGGTGTGATCACTCACCTAGAGCCAGGAATCCTGGAATGTGAAGTCAAGTGGGCCTTAGGAAGCACCACTATGAACAAAGCTAGTGAAGATGATAGAATTCCAGTTGAGCTATATCAGAAAGATGATCCTTTTTAAGTGCTGCCCTTAGTATACCAGCAAACTGGAAAACTCAGCAGTGGCCACAGGACTGGAAAAGTTCAGTTTTCATTCCAATCCCAAAGAAGGGCAATGCCAAGGAATGTTGAAACTACTGTACAATCGTACTCATCTCAAACGCTAGTAAAGTAAGCTCAAAATTCTCCAAGCCAGGCTTCAAGAGTATGTGAACTGTGAACTTCCAGATGTTCAAGCTGGATTTAGAAAAGGCAGAGGAAATAGAGATCAAATTGCCAACATCTGTTGGATCATAGAAAAAGCAAGAGAATTCCAGAAAAATCATGTACTTCATCTTTATTGATTACACCAAAGCCTTTGACTGTGTCAATCACAACAAAGTACTTCAAGAGATGGAACTATCAGACCCACTTACCTGCCTATTGAGAAATCTGTATGAAGGTCAAGAAGCAATAGTTAGAACTGGGCATGGAACAACAGACTGGTTCCAAGTTGAGAAAGGAGTATATAAAGGCTGTATATTATCACCCTGCTTATTTAACTTATATGCAAAGTACATCATGAAAAACGCTGGCCTGGATGAAGCACAAACTGGAATACAGTTTGTCAGAAGAAATATCAATAACCTCAGATACACTGATGACAACACCTTTATGGCAGAAAATGAAGAGGAACTGAAAAGCCTTTTGATAAAAGTGAAAGAGGATAGTGAAAAAGTTGGCTTAAAACTCAACATTCAAAAAACTAAGATCATGGCATCCGGTCCCATTACTTCATGGAAACTAGATGGGGAAACAATGGAAATAGTGACAGACTTTATTTTATTGGGCTCCAAACTCACTGCAGATGATGACTGCAGCCATGAAATTAAATGACACATGCTCCTTGGAATAAAAGCTATGACCAATCTAGAAAGCATATTAAAAAGCAGAGACATTACCTTGTCAACAAAGTTCCATCTAGTCAAACCTATGGTTTTTCAAGTAGTCATGTACGGATGTGAGAGTTGGACTAGAAAGAAAGCTGAGTGGCAAAGAATTGATATTTTGAACTGTGGTGTTGGAGAAGACTCTCGAGAGTCCCTTGGTCTGCAAGGAGATCAAACCAGTGAATCCTAAAGGGCATCAGTTCAAGCAGTTCACTTCAGTCACTCAATCATGTCCGACTCTTTGAGACCCCATGAATTGCAGCACGCCAGGCCTTCCTGTCCATCACCAACACCAGTATTTCACTCAAATTCATGTCCATTGAGTCAGTGATGCCATCTAGCAATCTGATCCTCTGTCGTCCCCTTCTCCTCCAGCCCCCAAACCTTCCCAGCATCAGAGTCTTTTCCCAATGAGTCAACTCTTCACATGAGGTGGCCAAAGTATTGGAGTTTCAGCTTTAGCATCATTCCTTCCAAAGAACACCAATCCTGAGCTATTTCAAATCCTGAAAGATGATGCTGTGAAAGTGCTGCACTCAATATGCCAGCAAATTTGGAAAACTCAGCAGTGGCCACAGGACTCGAAAAGGGCAGTTTTCATTCCAATCCCAAAGAAAGGCAATGCCAAAGAATGTTCAAACTACTGCACAATTGCACTCATCTCACACGCTGGTTAAGTAATGCTCAAAATTCTCCAAGCCAGGGTTCAGCAATATGTGAACCATGAACTTCCAGATGTTCAAGCTGGTTTTAGAAAAGGCAGACGAACCAGAGATCAAATTGCCAACATCTGCTGGATCATCGAAAACGCAAGAGAGTTCCAGAGAAAAATCTATTTCTGCTTTATTGAAAATGCCAAAGCTTTTGACTGTGTAGATCACAATAAACTGTGGAAGATTCTTCAAGAGATGGGAATACCAGACCACCTGACTTGCCTTTTGAGCAACCTATATGCAGGTCAGGAAGCAACAGTTAGAACTGGACATGGAACAACAGACTGGTTCCAAATAGGACAAGGAATACGTCAAGGCTGTATGTTGTCACCCTGCTTATTTAACTTATATGCAGAGTACATCATGAGAAATGCTAGGCTGGAAGAAGCACAAGCTTGAATCAAGACTCCCGGAAGAAATATCCATAACCTCAGATATGCAGATGACACCCACCCTTATGGCAGAAAGTGAAGAGGAACTAAAAAGCCTCTTGATGAAAGTGAAAGAGGAGAGTGAAAAAGTTGGCTTAAAGCTCAACATTCAGAAAAAGGACCTCAGTCCTTAATAATCATTGGTAGGACTGATGCTGAAGCTGAAATTCCAATACTTTGGCCACATGATGCACAGAACTGACTCATTGGAAAAGACCTTGATGCTGGGAAAGATTGAAGGCAGGATGAGGAGACTACAGAGAATGAGATGATTCGATGGCATTACTGACTTAATGGACATGAATTTGAGCAAGCTCTGGGAGTTGGTGATGGACATGAAAGCCTGGCGTTCTCTAGTCCATGGGGTCGCAAAGAGTCAGACATGACTGAGCTTCTGAACTGAACTGATGAATCTAACATTTCAAGTTTCTATTAATATTGTTTTTTACATCATTGGATTTTACCTTCATCACCAGACACACCCACCAATGAGCACCACTTCTGCCTTGGCCCAGCCCCTTCATTCTTTAAGGAGAGGTAGATGAAACTGGAACCTATTATACAGAATGAAGTAAGCCAGAAAGAAAAACACCAATACAGTATACTAACACATATATATGGAATTTAGAAAGATGGTAATGATAATGCTGTATGCAAGACAGCAAAAGAGACATAGATGTATAGAACAGTCTTTTGGACTCTGTGGGAGAGGGAGAGGGTGGGATGATTAGGGAGAATGGCATTGAAACATGTATAATCTCATATATGAAATGAATCGCCAGTCCAAGTTCGATGCATAATACAGGATGCTTGGGGCTGGTGCACTGGGATGACCCTGAGGGATGGTACAGGGAGGGAGGTGGGAGGTGGGTTCAGGATGGGGAACACGTGTATACCCATGGAGGATTCATGTTGATGTATGGCAAAACCAGTACAATATTGTAAAGTAATTAGTCCAATTAAAATAAATAAATTTATATTTTTTAAAAAGGAACTATTATTAGTAACTGCCCTCTCCTATTCCCCAGTAGTATATTGGGCACCTTCTGATCCGACGGCCTCATTTTTCAGTGTCACATCTTTTGTCTTTTTATACTGTTCATGGGGTTCTTGTGGCAATAACACTGGAGCGGTTTGCCATCCCCTCCTCCTGTGGACCATGTTTTGTCAGAACTCTTCACTATGACCCGACTGTCTTGGGTGGCCTTGCACAGCATGGGTCACAGCTCACTGAGTTAAGAAAGCCCCATTGCCATGACAAGGTTATGATCCATGAAGTATTACCTACTGGCAAATTCTGTTTACTGAGTACAAACAAAATCTGCATCCTAAATATAATGTCTTTCACATACTTAAATACATTTAGTTGGTAGAGTTACATAAGTTTGAAGAAAGAAGTCATGGAAAATCTAGTTATTTCACACAAATTAGGGATAATCACATAGAGGTTTTGGCTCTAAAAACTTCTGAAAAGAGGACTACAATTGACCTCAATTCTGCATGAGTAAGAAATGAAACAGGCAAAATAACAAATCTAACTTTATTTTTCAATGAAATGCCATTTAATTCCCTTTCTTTATTTCCCTAATGAAATCTTCAGTAAATTCCCCAACATTCACTAATTTCCTTTTGGAAATAAAAATTTACTTTGGAAAGCACAAGTGAAAAGATAAGAGGATATGAGCATAAGAGCTACAAACCTGAGAAAAGAGGCAAACAGTCTTTCAACACATAAAAAGTCAGCTTGTTTCTATGACCACTAAATATAGAACACATATCTTAAATAACAGGCTATCAGGGGAATAAAATTAATAGACTCAAAGGGTACTACATGCCTCTATTTGATCTTGAAGTTTTCTGCTCAACAAAGTTCATTCTGAAGTCTTCTTTTTCTCCAAAACATTTATTATATTCTTTACTTTGGGTGAATAATTAAACCGATTGACCCCAAACTTTTCTAAGTTTAGCAGTGGAAGTACTGCTTCTATGAAATCCCCTTGTCAGTGGCAAACTGGGATGGTTTGCCACCTTAGAACTCCAGGATCACCTGGCTCCTCCTCAGTGCTAGAGAGTTTTAATAGGCAACTGAATTAAAGAAATGAAGGTATGAGATAATATGAAGGAATCTGTGCTCCTTCAGGTCTGGGGTCAGCTCAGTTTGAAAGATGGAAGGGGTCTCTTGATACACTCTCTCAGGAGGTTACATAAAAACACACCACCAGATTATAGACAGGAAATTTGCTGTCACACTCGCTGCTTTATCCAGCCTGCCTGGCTCTCTCTGAATCCTGTCTTAAATGCAGCATCCTTGTATTCTTGAGAAAACCTGAACTTAAGTAATAGGACATAAATAGCTGGAGAGAAAAATCTAGTTCAATATAGGCCAGAGAAAATCCAAACCCCCACAAATCCCACCCTAAGTCCTCGAGCTGGAAAAGTTAGGAGCATTACATCACCAGTGATTGCTCCCATTGGCTGATTGTACCCGAAGGATCAGAACACCTGCTCCTCATACTAACTCTTTCTTTCTCTTGCAAAGCATCAGAAACCTAGGTAGCATAGACTATGACAAAGGTCCTGGGCAAGAACAGGTTTTCAGAGGGGCCTACATTTCCATTTCACTGCTTTAACATGCAAGACAGGGTGAGCATGTCTGTGGACAGGACACAGTGAGCCCTGGAAACAACTCTCCCCTTGGGAAGCCTAAGATGCTAGCTTGTCTAGGAGTTGAAGGAGATCCCCAGTGAGCTAAATGTGCTTGCTTTCTTCTCCCAGTAGTGCTATCAGGAAAGATTCTCATTCAAATAAGTTTTGACAAAAGCGAGCAAGGAGAGCAGGTGCCAATGAACCCAACTAGTTGGAGGCATTAGAGACACCCTGGGCACCAGAGGATGGAGGTGTTGCCATGGGAACCGAGTGAAAGGTGTTTGGTGTTAGCTGGTTAGGAGGTTTGTTTTCTTAAGACAGAGCTGAACAGGTGCAAGTCATGCTCTCTGTTTTCTACTTTAGCATCAGTGAGTAAATTCCCCTGCTCTCCATCCCCCCATTCCCAGCCTTAAATAGGATTTGAGGAATTTAATTTCTCTGCTAACATGAATAATGCTTAAATATGAGGTACACTGAAATCCTTTGAAAAAGGTATTTGCAGCAAATCAGGACAGTTCTAATCACAAAACTCTTTATGTTGAAGAGAAGATTGTTGCTTCAGGGTTAGAGTGGTGTTTTTTTCAGCAGGATTTGAAGACATCACTTTGAGCTGCAAGCTGTCACCCTAGCTTGCATAAACATCTTTCCATCACGTGTCCTTTGGCATTCATACTCCAATTTTTAGAACTTGTATATCTTGGAAAGGACTCTAAAACACAGGACTGCCTAAGAAAGGGATAGGATCTCTGATTTTGCAGATATTTTTAAAGTCTTTTAAAGACAAAGAATCAAGGAAGAGAAATGTTGAGTTTTAAAATATTAATTATCCAGTAGCAAGTATTATAATTGGGGTTACCACAAATTTATTCCTCTTCTAAGAGCTGAAGAAGACATGAAGAGGATCAAAATTACGATTCTGGTGACCTGCCAGACTGAGGGAGCAATGGCATCTTCTAGACTTGACAGACAAATGAATAATGGAGGGGATCTGGGAGGTCTGAGCTACAGGAAACTGGAGAAGCCGGTTACATGGGTAAGATGTTCATATTCTGATAAAGAGGGAAAGGCGTCTTCTCTTTCAAGCAAGACTAAGAAGGATAACCAACCAATGCTGTAAGTGGGGTCATGGCAGTATGTAACAAGCAGAAACAGTATAACAAACATGGAAGAACAGTATCACTGAGCTACTAAAACAGGAGTCCACGTGCTGAAGTTAGAATTCAACGTGCAAACTTAGTTACAGAATCAGAACCAAGACTAGCTGAGAGTATCCATGCCTAGGATTAAAACAGGGCTAGCAACCAGTGAGTTGTAATCCTATGTCACTGGGGCATCGACTTTGCATTTTTTTTTATTGATTCCCAGGGTTATTGCTATACTTTTAAGATGTAGTTAATGGTGGAAATTATGAAGGTTATTAGAGACACAAGAGAAGGAGTCCTCCATTTCAGGGATACCTCAGATTACCTGCAATCAAATAGTTTGTAATTCTGCCATGAAAAAATAAGCCTTTGAATTCACAGGTTTCAGTAGAACACAATTATGTACCAACCAGATATACAGGTCCTCAATGCAACAGAGAGAACAAAAAATAGAGATTGGCACGAACTGGAATAACTGGTGGGACTTGGAGAAGTATATCTCTGTTTCTATTTTTGTAAATGCTGCATGTATGCTTGATAGGTATATATATAAAATCTAAGAATTAAGTGCTAAAATAAAATGCATGTATTGTGTGTGCATGGATATTAGCTAGATAGATAGATAATAGACAGACATAAATACAAGGATAGTTTTATTCAGTGTGGTATCTATAAAATCATACTTTACTATATCATTTAATATTCTTAATATATATGTTTTCTTACTAATTGTTCTAGTTTCTAAGAGACATATTTTAAATTCAATATGGTTCCAGTTTAATGATGATTTCTTTAAAATTTTATCAGTCTTTGCTCTGTTTGCTTTATATAAATTGAAGCTTACTTTTAGGATTCCTGATAAAGAAATTATTTTATTATCATGTAATGATATGCAAAAAGCTTATTGCTTTAAAAATCTCTACCCAGAGAGATGATATGGGGTGGGAGGTGGGAGGGGGTTCAGGATTGGGAACTCGTGTACACCCGTGGAGGATTCATGTCAATATATGGCAAAACCAATACAGTATTGTAAAGTAAAATAAAGTAAAAATTAAAATTAAAAAAAAACTCTACCCAGCTTTTATGTCTTTATCTCTCTTTGCTTCATCCTGAGTAATTTTCTTGGTTTCAAATTCCAGCTTAAAAATTCTCTCTGTATTAAATCAGCATTTTAGCCCATCTATTACATTTTTCATTTCATTGGTAGTTGATATTTTACTATCTCCTGTCTCAGGATTGCAAATGAGAAGCCCAATGTTTATCAGATTTATTTTTCCTTTGTTAATAACATATTATTTTGCCTATGAGGTCACAAGGTTTTTGGCATTGGCATAATTGAAAAATTTTATATGGTATGACTAAATGTTTTACTGTTTTTTATTTGGTTCTTTTTTTAATCATTGCTCCAAATTGAAATTATATGAGCAAATTCAAGGCATAACATTCTTAAACTCAGGAAATTTTTCTTCTACTATTTCTTTAAATCTTGATCCTTCCCCCAAACTTTTTGTCTCTTTCTTTAGAACTTCTACCATTTGAAAAATGTGCCTTGTCTCTTTGACTGTTCTAATAGCTGTCTCTATTTTTTCTCCATTTTGATTAATTTCTTACAGTTTTCTAGGTCATAAATGTAAATCTTAATAATGGTCATCCCAACTTTCAATTCACATAGAAAATTATCTACTTGAAAATCATATTTTAACTTTGAAAACATATTTGTGCCATACCCTCAATCTAGGGTAATAAAATAATTCAAGGTCTTACTTAATCCCAGGCATCCAAAGTTACCAATGACTGTTGGATTAACAGAAACAAGTTGTTTGGAGTTGGGATAGATGAGAAGGAATCTGTGTTGAGGGTAGCATTTCTCAGAGTGCTCAGCTTTCAAATCCTTGAGAACATCCTCTCTAAATCTCCCTTGCTTTTTCAAAAAGTTAATAGCAAGTATTATCAAGGATATGGAGAAATTGGAATCCTCATATATTGCTGATTGAAATGTAAAATTAAACAGCCATTTTGGAAAACTGTGTGATGGTTCCTCAAAAGAATAAAGAAAAGTTTTGATTTTACTCATCAATTACACTTCTAGGTATATATGGTAAATTAAAACACACATGAACTCAAAACTTGTATGCAGTTGTTCAGGTAGCATTTCTCATAACAGTTTAAAAGTGTAAATAATTCAAATGTTCAAGTTATCAATGATAAATAAAATGTGGTATGAATATTATTCAATAATTAATAAATTAATAAATAAATAAAATATAAATAACTGATGCTTGCTACAACATGGATAAATCTTATAATATGATAAGTGAAAGAATTCAACCACAAAAAACCACATATTGCATGGTTCCACCTATTTGAAATGTCCCCAATAGGCAAAACTATATAGTCAGGCAAAAGATAATTGGTTAATTAGGACTGTTGAAAGAATAAGAAAAACAGGAGGAAGAATGATTGTTAAAGGGTACAGCATTTTGGTGGGGATTATTAAGAGAAATTAAAAATTGGTTGTAATATGGCTATATAACACATTGAAAGTACAGAAAAACACTGTACAGAATAAATGGATGAACTGGATAGTATATGATCTAAATCTCAGTAAAACTGTTAATAAAAAGACTATAGATAAAACGACTTCCCTGGTAACTCACGTAAAAAATTCACCTGCCAATGCAGGAGACACAGGTTTGATCTCTGGGTTGGGAAGGTCTGCTGGAGAAGGAAATGGCAAATGCACTCTAGTATTCTTGCCTGGGAAATCCCATAGACAGAGGAGCCTCATGGGCTTTAGCCATGGGATCACAAGGTTCGGATATGACATAGCAACTAACCATCAACAACAGATAAAACTAATTGGTTATAAAATGGCTGTTGTTATTCAGTTGCTAAGTCACATCTGACTCTTTGCAACCTCATGGATTTGAAGCACTCCAGGCTCCCCTGTCCTCTACTATCTTCCAGAGGTTTCTCAAATTCACGTCCATTGAGTCAGTGATGCTATCTAACCATCTAATCCTCTGTTGCCTCCTTCTCCTTTTGACTTCTATCTTTCCCAGCATCTGGGTCTTTTCCAATGAGTTGGCCCTTCACATTAGGTGACCAAGGTATTAGAGTTTCAGCTTCAGCTGAAAGCTTCAGTCATTCCAATAAATATTCAGAGTTGATTTCCTTTAGGATGGACAGGTTTGATTTCCTTAAAGTCCAAGGAACTCTCAAGGGTCTTCTCCAGCACCACAGTTTGAAACATCAGTTCTTCAACACTTAGCCTTCTTTATGGTCCAACTCTCACATTCATATGTGACTACTGGAAAAACCATAGCTTTGACTATATGGACCTCTGTCCTCAAAGTGAGGTCTCTGCTCTTTAATATGCTGTCTAGTTTTGTCATAGCTTTCCTTCCAAGGAGCAAGTATCTTTTCATTTCATGGCTGCAGTCACCATGTGCAGTGGTTTTGGAGCCCAAGAAAAGAAAACCTGTCACTGTTTCTTCTTTTTCCCATTCTATTTGCCTTGAAGGGATTGGACTGAATACCATGATCTTAGTTTTATTAATGTTGAGTTTCAAGCTAGCTTTTTCACTCTCCACTTCCACCTTCTTCAAGAGGCTCTTTAATTCCTCTTTACTTTCTGCCATTAGAGTGGTATCATCTGCATATCTGAGATTGTTGATGTTTCTCCCAGCAATTTTGATTCCAGCTTGCGATTCATCCAGCCCTACGTTTCACACGATGTATTCTGTGTATAAGTTAAATAAGCAGAGTAACAATATACAACATTTTCGAACTCCTTTTCCAATATGGAACTAGTCAGTTGTTCCATGAACAGTTCTAACTGTTAGGATAAAATAATTGCTGATTGGCCAGAAAGATGGTGGAGCAGAAGGAGGTGAACTCAGACTTTTTTACAAAAACACCAAAATCACAGCTAACTGTTGAACAACCAACCATCCCTCCGCCCTCAAAAAAAGAAAAAATCCTGAAACTTAGCGAAAAAGATACCCTATACCCTAAGACAGAGAAAAAGCCACAACAAGATTGTGGGAGAAGGGCAATCATGATAAAATAAAATCTTATCTCTTATCATGCCAGGTGGGCACCCATAATCTGGAAAATAATTAATCACAGAAGTTTTCCCACAAAAGTGAAAATCCTAAACCCCACATCAGGCTTCCAGCCTAGGGGTCCTGGGGGTCCAGGAACAGGAGAAGCCCACTGAGAATCTGATTTTGAAAGCAAGCAAAGTTTGATTGTAGGAAATCCACAGGACTAAGGAAAATATAAATTTCACTCTTGGAGGGTGCACACAATGTCTAGTGAGCACTAGGACTCGGGGGAAAAAGCAATGACTTCATTATAGACTGGGTTGGATCTACATGTTATTATTGGAGGGTCATCCATGGATTTGGGGGGCAACTGATGTGCATGATGGGGACAAAGACATTGGCAGTGGCAACTCTGGCAAGTATTCATTGGCGTGAGTCCTCATGGAGGCTGCTATTTTTCTCACATGACTTGCCATACCCCAAAGCCTATAGACTCCTTTACTGGGCTATCTCAGGCCCAACAACCAATAGGGCAGCGACTCAGCCCCCTCATCAGCAGAAAGGCTGCTTAAAGTCTTCCTAAACATAGGCCTGCCCACCAGAGAGACAATATCTAGCCCCACCCACCAATAGGCAAGAAGTTCTTCTCACTAGAAAGTCTGCACAAGCCTCTTGGACATACTCCTTCACCAAGGGGTGTCTGTAAGAAGAACTATGACCCTGAAGCCTGTGGAACAGAAACTGTAACCACAGAAAGTTAGATAAGATAAAACAGTAGAGAAACACGTCCCATAGAGGGAACAAGATAAAACTCCAGAAGAACAAATAAGTGAAGTGGAAATATGCAATCTACAGGGGAAAAGAATGATAGTGAAGATAATCAAAGATCTCAGATAAAGAATGAAGGTACATATTAAGAAGATATAAGATATGTTTAATAAAGACCTAGAAGAACTAAGAAGCAATACAATAAGTGAGATGAAAAATAAACTGGGAGGAACTGATAGCAGAGTAACTGAAGCAGAAGAGATAAGTGACCTGGAAGACAGAATGATGGAACTCGTTGCCACAGAATAGAATAAAGAAAAACAATGAAAAGAGATGAGAATAGTAAATAAAAAATACCTGAAAACAAATGAGAATGAAAGTATGGTGATTCAAAAACCTATGGGACCCAGCAAAAGCAGTTCTTAGAAGGAAGTTTATAGCAATACAATCTTAAACTTCAGAAAACAAGAAAAATCATAAATAATCCAACCTTTTGCACCTAAAGCAACTAAAGAAATAAGAACAACAGCAAAAAAAAAACAAAAACAAAAAAAACCTCAAAATTAGTAAAAGGAATTAAGTCGTAAGGATCAGAGCAGAAATAAATGAAACAGAGATGAAGAAAATAATAATGAAGATCAGTAGAACCAAAAGCTGGTTCTTTGAGAAAATAAACAAAATTGATGTGCTTAGCCATACTGATAAAGAAAAAAGAGAGAGGGAACAAATCAATAAAATTGTAAATGAAAGAAGAGAATTATAACTGACACCACAGGAACACAAAGGACAATAAGAGACTACTACAAACAATATGTACTACTACAAGCCAACAAAATGAACAATTTATAAGAAATGGACAAATTCTTAGAAAGGTACAATCTCCTAACACTGAACTAGGAAGGAATAGAAAATATGAACACACCAATTGCAGATAATGAAATTGAAACTGATTCAAAAAACTTGCAATAAACAAAAGTTTTCAGGACCTGATGGTATATCACAGGCAAATTCTATCATATATTTAGATAGGAGTTAATGCCCATCTTTCTGAAACTATTCCAAAAAAAATTGCAGAAGAAAATATTGCAAATTCATTTTATGAGGCCATCATCACCCTGATACCAAAACCATACAAGATATCAAAAAAAAAAGAAAATTACAGGCCAATATTACAGACGAATCTAGATGTAAGAACCCTCAAAAAATTATTAGCAATCTGAATCCAACAATACATTAAAAGGATCGTACACCATGATCAAATGGGATTTACCACAGGGATGCAAGGTATTTTCAATTTCTGCAATCAAAAAGTATGAAATATCACATCACCAAATTAATGAATAAAGACTACATGATTATCTCAATAGATCCAGAAAAAGGTTTCACAAAAGTTCAACATCTATTTAAGATAAAAACTCTCCAGAACCGAGGCATAGAGGGAACCTTCATCAAAACAGTATGGTGCTGGTACAAAAACAGAAATATAAATCAATGGAACAGGATAGAAAACCCAGAAATAAATCAACACACCTATCGTCAATTAATCTATGACAAAGGAGGCAAGACTACAATGGAGGAGAGAAAGTATCTTCAATAAATGTAGCTTTGAAAATTGGACAGCTATATGTAAACTTAGAAGATTCTTTAGTACCATAAAAAGTAAACTCAAAATGAATCAAAAGCCTAAATGTGAGGTCAGATACAACAAAACTCTTAGAAAAAAATATGCAGAACACCCTTTGACATAAATCACAGCAACATCTTTTCCAAGGTGCCTTCTGGATTAATGCAAATAAAAAGAAAAATAAACAAATGGGACCTAATTAAACTCAAAAGCTTTTGTATACCAAAGGGAATCATAGGCAAAATGAAAAGACAATCTACAGAACGGGAATAAAAATTTTCAAATGATGGGACAAATGAATGATTAGTCTCTAAAAATTGCAAACAGATCATGCAGCACATTACCGAAATAAAAAAAAATAACCCAATCAAAAAATGGGCAGATGACCTAAATAGACTTTTCTCCAAAGAAGACAGACTGATGGCCAAGAGGCACATGGAAAGATATGCAACATCACTAATTATTATCAGAAATACAAATCAAAATAACAATGAGGTATCACCTCACACAAGTCAGAATAGCCATTGTCAAAAAATCTACTAACTATAAATGCAGGAGAGAGTGTGGAGAAAGGAGAACTCTCCTGCACTCTTGTGGGAATATAAATTGGTATAGCCACTATAAAGAGTATGGAAATTCTTCAAAAAGCTAAAAATAGACCTACAATTTGATCTGACCACCCCACACCTGGACATATACCTGGAGAAAAACATAGTTTGAAAGGACACAAGCACCCCAGTGTTCACTGCAGCACTGTTTAGAGTAGCCAAGACATGGAAGCCACATAAATATCCATCAACAGAGGAATGGATAAGGAAGAAATGGTACACATATACAATGGAATATTGCTCAATCATTGAAACCAATGAAATCATTTCATTTCCAACACCATAGAAGGAACTGGAGATTATCACACTAACTGAAGCAACTCAAACAGAGAAAGACAAATATCATATGATATTGCTTATATGTGGAACCAAAAACATGGTTTAGAAAATATACAAAATGATACAAATGAAAATATTTAGAAACTAGAAACAGATTCACAGCCTTAGAGAACAAACTTATGTTAATGGGGGAAAGGGAGAGGGAAAGGACTGATTGGGAGTTTGGGTTGATGTATACATTCCTCTATTTAAAATAGATAGCCAGCAAAACCTATTGTATAGCATAGGGAATTCTGCTCAATATTCTGTAATAATATAAATGTGAAAATAATTGAAATTAACAGATTGTTGTTAAACAACTATGCTCCAATATAAAATTTTCTAAATGCTGATTGTAATATTAATAGTTTAATTTTTCCTACTGTATGACATTTCATTTCCATATATGCTATAATTCGTATATTTATTTTACTGTTGATAACTATATAATACTATTAAATAATACTATTTAATCTCTTAATAACTACTATGGACATTTTTATGCAGATACCTGTCTGTATATGTACAACAATTCTGTAGGGTAGAAACTTAGGAATGAAATTAGTATATACTAGGTTACATGCTCTAGAGAAGAAAATGGCAACCCACTCCAGTATTCTTGCCTGGGAAATCCCATAGACAAAGGAGCCTGAAGGCCCACAGTCCAGGGGGCCACAAAAGAGTCAGACATGACTGAGTGATTGAGCACAAGCACAATTACGTGCATCTTAATTTTAATAGGCATGACACCAATATTTTCCACAATGTTGTGTTGAAGTTATGTGAAAATAACTGCATTGAAACCATTTTTACTATATTCTGAACATTTTTTGGTCCCTGAGTTTGCACCTATAACATGAATAAGACAAAAACCTAGCATAGCAATGAACACTGAGAACTGGTGCAAACACTAGGATAGTGAAAAGTGTATTACTGTTGACTATAAATGTAGGCTTAGTTAGTTATTTCCACAAAGTGGGGAGAGCAAGAGTTAGTTTCAAGGGAACCAATGGCAAGAAACACCTGGAGTAACAGGCAAATTTGGCCTTGGAGTAGAGAATGAAGCAGGGAAAAGGCTAATTGAGTTTTGCCATGAGAATGCACTAGTCATAGCAAACACCTTCTTAAAACCACACAAGAGAACACTCTACACATGGACATCACCAGATGGCCAACACCAAAATAGAGTTGATCATATTCTTTGCAACCAAAGATGGAGAAACTCTATATAGTCAGCAAAAACAAGACAGGGAGCTGACTGTGGCTCAGATTATGAACTCCTTATTGCCAAATTCAGACTTAAATTCAAGAAAGTAGAGAAAACCATTAGACCATTGAAGTATGACCTAATTCAAATCCATAACGATTATACAGTGGAAGTGACAAAGAGATAGAAGGGACTAGATCTGTTAGAGTGCCTGATGAACTATGGACGGAGGTTCGTGACATTGTACAGGAGACAGGGATCCAGACCATCCCCAAGAAACAGAAATGCAAAAAAACAAAGTGGCTGTCTGAGGAGGCCTTACACATAGCTGTGAAAAGCAGAGAAGCAAAAAGAAAAGGAGAAAAGGAAAGATATACCCAGCTGAATGCAGAGTTCCAAAGAATAGCAAGGAGAGATAAGAAGTCTTCCTCAGTGATCAGTGCAAAGAAATAGAGGAAAATATTAGAATGGGAAAGACTAGAGATCTCTTTGAGAAAATTAGAGATACCAACGGAAATTTTTGCACAAAGATGGGCTCAATAAAGGACAGAAACAGTCTGGACCTAACAGAAGCAGAAGATATTAAAAACAGGTGGCAAGTATACACAGAAGAACTGTACATAAAAGACCTTCAGGACCCAGATAATCATAATGGTGTTATCACTCATCTAGAGCCAGACATCCTGGAATGTGAAGTCAAGTGGGCCTTATGAAGCATCACTATGAGCAAAGCTAGTGGAGGTGATGGAATTCCAGTTGAGCTATTTCAAATCCTGAAAGATGATGCTGTGAAAGTGTTGTACTCTATATGCCAGCACATTTGGAAAATTCAGCAGTGGCCACAGGACTGGAAAAGGTCAGTTTTCACTTCAATCCCAAAGAAAGGCAATGCCAAAAGATGCTCAAACTACCACACAACTGTACTCATCTCACATGCTACTGAGGTAATGCTCGATATTCTTCAAACCAAGCTTCAGCAATATGTGAACCGTGAACTTCCAGATGTTCAAGCTGGTTTTAGAAAAGGCCGAGGAACCAGAGATCAAATTGCCAACATCTGCTGGATCATCGAAAAAGTGAGAGAGTTCCAGAAAAACATCTCTTTCTGCTTTATTGACTATGCCAAAGCCTTTGACTGTGTGGATCACAATAATAAACTGTGGAAAATTCTGAAAGAGATGGGAATACCAGACCACCAGACCTGCCTCTTGAGAAATCTGTATGCAGGTCAGGAAGCAACAGTTAGAACTGGACATGGAAGAAATGAATGGTTCCAAATAGGAAAAGGAGTACATCAAGGCTGTATATTGTCACCCTGCTTATTTAACTTCTATGCAGAGTACATCATGAGAAATGCTTGGCTGGATGAAGCACAACTGGAATCAAGATTGCTGGAAGAAATATCAATAATCTCAGATATGCAGATGACAGCACCCTTGTGGCAGAGATTGAAGAACTAAAGAGCCTCTTGATGAAAGTGAAAGAAGAGAGTGAAAAAGTTGGTTTAAAGCTCAACATTCAGAAAACTAAGGTCATGGCATCCTGTCCCATCACTTCAAAGCAAATAGATAGGGAAACAGTGGAAACAGTGGCTGACTTTATTTTGGGCGGCTCCAAAATCACTGCAGATTTTGATTGCAGCCATGAAATTAAAAGATGCTTACTCTTTGGAAGGAAAGTTATGAACAACTTAAACAGCATATTAAAAAGCAGAGACATTACTTTGCCAACAAAGGTCAGTGTAGTCAAAGCCATGGTTTTTCCAGGAGTCATGAATGGATGTAAGATTTGGACTATAAGGAAAGCTGAGCACCAAAGAATTGATGCTTTTAAACTGTGGTGTTGGAGAAGACTCGTGAGAGTCTCTTGGACTCCAAGGAGATCCAACCAGTCCTTCCTACAGGAGATCAGTCCTGAGTGTTCATTGGAAGCATTGATGTTGAAGGTGAAATTCCAAAACTTTGGCCACCTGATGCAAAGAGCTAACTCATTTGAAAAGACCCTGATGCTGGGAAAGATTGAAGGCAGGAGGATAAGGGGACAACAGAGGATGAGATGGTTGGATGGGATCACTGACTCAATGGACATGATTTGGGGCAAACTCCTGGAGTTGGTGATAGACAGGGAGGCCTGGTGTGCTGTGGTCCATGGGGTAACAAAGAGTCAGACAAGACTGAGCGACTAAACTGAACTGATGAAAAAAAGTTTAGAATTTACATTATAAACAGAAATAAAGAGTGAAAAGTATTATGTGCAACAAAAAGTGTCAATTTCTTTTTTACTTTATGCTATATAGGTTTGCATAACCTAGGGAAGGAAGAAATGGAGAGTGAAAGATATTAAGTATGGAAAAGAATTATTAATAAAGTGAAGTTCCAGAGAAACTCCAAGATAATAAGATCAAGAGTACAGGTAAAAGGGGAAGCTGTTGAAATGATGAGTAGGGGCATGCCTTCTTCCAAAATGACAGCTAAAAGGGAGGAGTGGAAAGTGAAGAGATATTGAGATGGAAGGCGCGATTCATGTTTGACAGCATCATGACTTAATGAAGGAAAGAGCTTTGCATACGTATATCAGGTACATTAGTCTACACCTACACAGAAAACCTCTATTAACAAACTTGTAGAATATTGGATTTAAGACTCTTTTAAAGGTTTTTCTCAGCTGATCTCATTTTTTTTAATAGACTATCTTCTGGTACAACTCAGGATCCACTTCTTCTGTGGAGGTTTTGTTCTACCAGTACAGCCTACATGAAATGAGAATTTAAAAATTATAGTTTATGTTTAACTCATTAGTTGCTGTTTTACTGTCTTAGACAAGAGTCTTAACTTATCTGATGAGGAGGGTAATAATATGTTACTGAAATCTTGGTAGAGTTGATTGATGAGGTAACATGAAAGCATTTTTTAGATGCTATAGCACTAAGCATATATGAAGTCTTTTTTTTTTTTTTTTTATGGCCAATTGTCTGACCCTCTCTTCATCTTTTTTAATGGGATGTTGCATTGTTATCCAAGTGTTTCACTTGTGTAAACATAGTCCTCCCAACAAGAGGAGCCTCTTACAGGTTCAGCAATTCAAGTGAAACTGTTTGACTGATTGACTTGACAACCATGGCAAAGATGGAGCCGAAGTGTGAAAGCACGGATTGTCACATAATATCCAGGCATCCTGTACTCTACAATGATCCACATTGGTACACCGAGAGTAATCAGGTCTTAAAAATACACTGAGATGTTACATTACCAAATGATAAAAGTGGCATTCGAAAGGACCGTGCATTTTGATTGGACACAAAACACAAGCAGATGTAAACATTTTTTAAAAATTCAAGAACCACATAATAAAGAAACTGGTATAGGAAATGGAACAAAGCTATCATTTTGTGCTGAATTTGAGATGAGTTCTAAAGCAGTGGTTCTTCAAATTTCATTTAGATTACATTCCTATTTCCCAAGCCTAAACAGACCATCTCTCACTGAAGTACAGTACTGTATCTCAGAGTTCAGGGCTTCACCTCCTTCTTCCAATTCCTTCTCCCCACTCATCACAATCTAAGCAGAAGACTTTGAGACACCTCTGAAGAAGCTGGTGGTTCCACTGAGAGAATTAGAATGATTGAATTACGAGGAAAAGAGGAAAAAACTAAGAGAGTTTCAGTATTTGAAAAGTAGACAGTAGGAGGAAAATAGTGCAGTGACACAGAATTCCTGCTACCTTGGAGCTGGGGGTTGATAAGGTACGTATTGTACACAATGGGAGTAAATAGCATGGAGATCTATGGAAGAGTTCAGTTATGGATTGTTTTTAATCTTATGCATAAGAATTCTGCTAATTAAAAATCCCCAATAAATAGATCAATAGACTTCATTTAATGATCTAGATTTGTCCCTACGGAATGCCTGGTGCAATATCTTCTTCTTTTCTTTAATTAATGTTCTGTGATTCACCACATATTTCTGAGGATATAGGTTCACATAGATAATTGATCCACGTGTGACTCACCGACATCACTACCAGAAAACTTGCTCTCATCCCAAACACAAGCATGGAGAGATGTCAGTGATTCAGAGCTATAAAAACTAGCTCCTCATTGCAAAGGTTTGGAGTCTCCTTCCTTAAGCAATGTTTCTTGGATCTGAAAATAATAGTGAAAAAGTAAAAATGGAGCTTTCCTGGAAGATGAAAGGTAGGAGAGCAAGAAGAAACTATTTATTCTTTGTGAGCAGATATCTGTGTATGTTGTTATAAGTGTTTGCATGTTTGCATATGTCTGTGGTTTAAGTTTTAAAGGAGGCAAAATGGTGGATATGCTGCCTAGAGTTTCCTCCTCCCAGGTTAGCAAGATAATTCACTCAAAGTAAAGAGAAATAAATAGGATAATTTCAGAAGCTTATTTCCCTTCAACGGCAAGAAGATTGAGTTACTTATGATGTCATGTCAGATCATCACAAGATTTCTTTGGAATTATGGAGGAGCTGACGCAATGTCTTCAAGCACCTATTCTGCTCTTTAATTTTAGCTGACTCTGGTGAAAATTTAGTCCATAGGGACTAAGGGTGTGTGAATATATAAATTTATACACATGCTTAGGCACACATACATGCCAAAGCAAATGCACAGTCTCACTCAGATTATTACACATGAGGCTGTTGATTTGTAGACTTCTTAGTAATGGTAGCACATTTGTCCCAATGCTAGTGGAGAAGAAAACTAAACCAGCCCACACTGGAAAATAAATGAACTTTACTGAAAATGATATACAGTTTCAGCAGAATAAACATTATATACCTACACACAAGGAAAAAAGAAAGTGAAGCTAAGAGCTCATTATTTCTCAGTCCTGTGATTTAAAAAGAAAATTCTGGAATTCTCAGTATAAAACCCCTCATGGGGATTTTCCCTCTTGGAATAAAACAAATGGTAATAGCCTGCATTATTTCTTTCCTTGGAAGACGGAAGTGAGGAAAATCTTAATGAGTTTTAATTGTGAGTGATGATGGTAAGAGGTGAGTAGCAGAGACCTTGCATGCGAAGTCACTCCTCCAGCTAGAAAACCTATGTGTGAGAGCTAAAATAGAAGAGACTATTTTTGTTTATTCTTGACAGTTAATTAGAAAAGGAAGTGAATCTCGTTTAAAAGATAATCATTTTTTTCTCTAATTAGTAGGAGGAAAGGAAGATCGTACTAGATAAGGTGAATAGACGGTCATCAGTATCTTTCAAATTCCAAAAGAAGAGGTCAAAGTCTTCTGGTGTTCCTTTGAAATGTCAAAATTCAACCTTAATAATGCTGGCCTCAGGAAGGCAGCTCTGCATACAAAAAGAAGCTAGAAAACTGCCAGTCAGGTTTACTTCTGTCTGACTGAGTCAGCGTGCACAAGGACAGGCAAAGCTCCTTTGTTGAGAGTAGAAGACTGAATTTACAGTATCTTCACTTATTCAAACTAAAAGAAGAGGGGCAGTCGTGGGAATTAGTGATTAGCGTAAATTATTGAACACTCTTGAAAATTTCATTCCAGAATGTCTATCCATACTAAGAGTTAGATGAACACTAAAAGACATGCTATTTTATGAAGTAGGTTCATGGACTAACTGGAGATATGTTTTTTTTAAAAATGTGTTTTATTGCATTAAAATATTGGGGCATGAGTCAATCCAGCAAATGACTGACTGTTGGAAACTTAATTTATAAATGACTAGATAATAGTTATTGTCTGAGCATTTATCAGTTGAGTGTGTGTTGACTGGAGCAAATCATAAGTTTTTCTAGATAAAAATGCACTTTTCAAATCTTGAGTGTTTTGATGTGGGCTGAACTGTGCCCCTTCCCAAAATTCACATGTTGAAGTTCTATCTCTCAGTATTTCAGAATGTTACTATATTTGGAGATAAAATCTTCAAAGAGGTAATTAGGTTAAAATTAGGTCTTTAACATCAGCCTTAATCCTATGACTAATTCAATATGAAAAGTGTCTTTATAAGAAAAAGAAATTCCACACAGACACATTTAGAGGGTGACTCTATGCAAAGATACTGAGAGAAGATGGTTATCTACAAGCCAAGACAGAGGCCTCAGAAGAAACCAGCCATGCAGGCACCTTGATCTCAGACTTCCAGCTTCTAAAAACTGGGGAAATGAATTTCTGCTAAGTCGCCCAGTCTCTGGTGCTTTGCAATGGCAGCCTATTACAGACTGAATGTTTATGTCCCGCACAATTCACATATTGAAGCCCCAAGCTCTACAGTCACTCAGGTGTGACTGTACTTGGTGATGGTCCCTCTAAAGAAGTAATTAAGGTTAAATGAATTCATAAAGGTGGAGCCTTGATCTGACAGTATTAGTGTCATTTTAAAAAGAGACATCAAGAGAGTTCTCTCATGCTTTCTCTGAGCACTTAACAACAACAAATAGAGGTCATGCTGGCACACACTAAAATGGCAACCACCTACAAACCAAGAGCCAGAATGAAACCTACTTTGCCCATACCTTGCTCTTGCACTTCCCAGCCTTTGAAATGTAAGAAAACATTTCTGTTGTTTAACCATCGAGTCCATAGTATATTGTAAAGGAAGTCTGAACAGACTAATACACAGCTTTAACAAATTAATACATACTATGCAAAAGTTATGTTTCTATCTTATGTTTACCATGAAGATCTGGAAATGGGAATTATAGTCATATACATCCTATGACACTGGGTTCCAAAAAATTTTGCTGTAATGTCCTTACTCTCAAGGAGTTTTTAAAGTAAGAACTGAAAATTGACTTCATAAATTTTTAATAATTCACAATAATTTCAATTGTTTATGTATATTTAACTGTACTTCACATTTATAATTATTAATATTAATCCATCTTACAATACATTTACATTTTTATTGACTTTTCAAGACATTTTTATAAGTTATTTATCTCAATCACATCTCTCAGAAGCCTGGGACAAAGATGCAGAGCACAACAATTGCATTGTACCCATGGAAACCTAAATTTGGAGAGGCTAAGTAACCTGCCCAAAATGTCATATAGGTAAGAAAGATGTCCATCCACTAGCAACAGTAGATACATAAGAGGAAATGAAAACCTTGTAGAGAGGGCTTTGGTTATGCCCATAAGGTTTAGAATCTTTTCAGGGTGATCTTGTTTAATTATTGCTTATGTAACTATAAGAATTTTTTTTTTAAGTTATTCAAGACAACAACATAACCAGAAAGTTCAGTCCCGTTCAGTAGCTCAGTCATGTCTGGTTCTTTGTGACCCCAAAGACTGAAGCATACCAGGCTATCCTGTCCACCACCAACTCCTGGAGTTTGCTCAAACTCATGTCCATCAAGTCGCTGAGGCCATCTAACCATCTCATGCTCTGTCATCCCCTTCTTCTCCAGAATTCAATCTTTCCCAGCATCAGGGTCTTTTCTAGTGAGTCAGTTCTTTGCATCAGGTGGCCAAACTATTGGAGCTTCAACTTCTTTGTCAGCCCTTCCAGTGAATATTCAGGTATGATCTCCTTTAGAATGGACTGGTTTGACCTCCTTGCAGTCCAAGGGACTCTGGAGAGTCTTCTCCAACACCACAGTTCAAAAGCATTAATTCTTCAGTGTTCAGCTTTCTTTATAGTCCACCTCTCACATCCATACATGACTACTGGAAAAATCATAGCTTTGACTAGACAGATCTTTGTCAGCCAAGTAATGTCTCTGCTTTTCAATGTGCTATCTAGGTTGGTCATAGCTTTTCTTCCAAGGAACAAGCATCTTTTAATTTTATGGCTGCAGTCACCATATGCAGTGATTTTGGAGACCAAGAAAATGAAATCTCTCACTGTTTCCTTTGTTTATCCATCTATTTGCCATGAAGTGATGGGGCTGGATGCCATGACCTTAGTTTTCTGAATGTTGTGTTTTAGGCCACCTTTTTCACTTTCCTCTTTCACTTTCATCAAGAGGCTCTTCTGTTCCTCCTCGCTTTCTGCCATAAGGGTGATGCCATCTGCATATCTGAGGTTATTGATATTTCTCCTGTCAACCTTGATTTCAGCTTGTGCTTCATCCAGGCTGGCATTCACATGATGTAGTCTGCATAAAGTTTAAATAAACAGGGTGACAATATACAGCCTTGGTGTACTCCTTTCCCAACTTGGAAACTGTCCATTTTTCAATGTTTTCATGGCCAGTTCTAACTGTTGCTTCTTAACCTGAATGTAGATTTATCAGGAGTCAGGAAAGGTGGTCTGGTATTCCCATCTCTTTAAGAATTTTCTGCAGTTTGTTTTGATCCACACAGTCAAAGGCTTTGGTGTAGTTACTAAAGCAGAAGTAGATGTTTTTTCCGGACCTCTCTTGCTTTTTTGATGATCCAATGGATGCTGGCAATTTGATCTCTGGTTCCTCTGCCTTTTCTAAATCCAGCTTGAACTCTGGAATTTCACAGTTCATGTACCATAGAACCCTGGTTGAAGAATTTTGAGCATTAGTTTTCTAGAGTGTGAGATAAGTCCAATTGTGCAGTAGTTTGAGCATTCTTTGGCATTGCCTTTCTTTGGGATTGGAATGAAAACTGACCTTTTCCAGTCTTGTGGCCACTGCTGAGTTTTCCAAATTTAAGGCATATTGAGCACTGCACTTTAACAGCATCATCTTTTAGGACATGAAATAGCTCAACTGGAATTCCATCATCTCCGCTAGCTTTGCTCATACTGATGCTTTCCAAGGACCACTTGATTTTGAACTCTAGGATGTCTGGCTCTAGGTGAGTGATCATACCAGAAAAGTGAGTATTAAAACAGGGAATAGATCTAGCTTTTGAACCCTGGATCAACCTTATATTAATACATTTAACAGGTCAATTTGAGTCCCATTTGCTTTCTTCAAAATTGCACTGTCAACATTTTTAACTTGACTCTGAACATGGAAGAACATTCCTTCCAATCCCTCTCTATATGTTCAACTTGTGGAAAATGTTGACTCTTAATTCAGCCATTGATACAAATATTACCTTGGAGATTAGAGTAAGAAGGAGAACAAAATAACTGGGTTACTGTTTGTTCTGGTTATTCTTTGTTCTGTAGCATTGAGAGAGAGGAGAAGATCTACACCATGCATTTCCACACAAACTTTCTGAATTCCAAGTAATTCACACTCTTCAATATTAACACATCATCAAAGATAATTCTCAGTCCAAGGAACATTCATCACATGCCTAAGAAAAGTGTAGATGTTCATTGGACTTGGAGTTTCAGCTTTTAGTGAACTATCAACAGCACTCCACATGAGAAGGAAAAAAGAAAGTAGGCAATTATTCTCAAGTGAAGGTTAGCACCTGAGATTTTTAACTGTGCTGTACATTAGAGGATTTAGAGTTGGTTCTCAAATCTAGCTGAAATTAAAATCAGCAGAGGGGCTTTAAAGAAATTCAGATTCCAGAATTCTGGACAAAATAAAAGCATTTTAGTTAGACTCAGATACAATATTATCCCCGTGATAACACACATGAAGAAATGCTTTAAAAAATGTGACCAAATAAAAATAAATCAAGATAAAATCTCAAGATAAGGGAAAACAAAAGTCTCAATATAGGAATAAATATTGAGCAATGTATAATAAATCAAACTGAATATCAATAGTATAAAAGAAAATCATAATAGAAGTTCTAAGCAAGAATTACTGAAGCAGCTCAAGATATATAGTGTAAAACTAAAAATTCTAAACCATCAAAACAGAATCAGAGCAAAGAGTTAAGAAACCAAAGTGTGCTTTGAATGTCTTCTTCTTAGTGATGGTGAATAAAGGTACAGAAAAGTAAAAATAGAGATTCCATGGTCCAACTGCACATCTAATGCAAAATGTCTTGCAAAGGAATCCAGAAATCCGAGTTTTTGTTAAACTTGCCTGTGATTCTGATGAAGTATTTATTGTCAGGCAGGCTTTTGGGAACCACTGATTTAGAGGATAGTTTCTGAAGCCAGAAGTAAACATGCATGCTGCATATCAGTGTTTTGGCTCCTACTGTCTACATTTCTAGACAACTGTAGGCAAAACCACTTCCTCTGCCTTAATTCCAGTTCTTTTAGGTGGAAGTTATATAACACAATGAAAAAGACTGCTGAGAGACTGATCCTGGAAATGCTGTGTACTTGACTTTGATATTTTTGGAAAAATATGAATTGTATTAAACTATAACATATAGAACTTCAAATTTAAATGAATTTGTAAAGAATCATGTTATATTTAGGAATGATATTTAGGGGAAATTGTAGAATTTTGTTCAGGAAACAATCAGAAACTCATCATCTGGATAATTTGGCAATAGATATTTGGATTGGAGGCAAGAAACATGATATTTTTTCTCCAAGTTTCTCCTGATCCTATAATGCTCTCTTCATCCTAGACACATAATAAGCACATGTATGTTTAAATAAGGGAGTGAGTCAATGAAAACAAAGTTCCTTGGGTGTATTTTGAATGCAAGATGAAATCAAATCAGAAATGAAATAGTTTATTGCTACTATTGTCTGGTAACCACTGACGGAGAGGTCAAATCTTAAATTTGAATGTCTAGAATAAATGAATCTAAACGGATTTCTCAGAAGGCTTACTGAAAACAAAATATAAAAGAAACAGTGACAAGAGGAACAGAGGGCAGAATGAATAAAAAGTGGAGGTGAAGTTTTATGGTAATTTTGTAGTCATAAAGTCATCAAATTTCAGGTTTGACAGGAACCCTAAAGGTTATTCCTGCCAATCACACATCTCATACTAGAAAATCCTAATTTTTTCCCCCTCCAGTCAGATGACTCAGTACCTCTGAAGATTCTACTTTTCCTCCTTGGAAAGTTCTAACTGTAAAATGTTTCCTTTTTAGAACTTTACCTTATCTCTTTGACATTTCCTCTCCTAGCATCTATTTTTCACATGGACTTTTGATGGCATAATTTTATCTCTTGTCTGCATGTCAGATTTACACATATACACATGTCCACAGACTCTTCTAGTCTTCTGTTTAAATCTATAAAAGAGATTTCTAATTTTCTCAGAAGTTTTTCAAATCAGGGTTCTTAATTCCTGATTTCCCTTTTCTAAACTTCAAATTTGGGTAATCAGAATTGTTTGGTGACTTTCGAAGAGAGGTAGATTAACATTATCCTTGTTTCTAATATTTTTCTTGAATGATTATTTCCCAGAACCAGTGCGGATCTTCTTTTGGTAGATTCTATCATGACTTCTGCTTCCTTGATGGCTCAACAGTAAAGAATCCTCCTGCAAAATCAGGAGACACAGAAGTTTTGTGCTTGATCCCTCAATCAAGAAGGTCCCCAGGAGTAGGAAATGGCAATCCATTCAAGTGTTCTTGCCAGGGAAATCCCATGGACAGAGAAGCCTGGAGGGCTACTGTCCTTGGGATTGAAAAAGAGTCAGACATAACTTAGCAACTAAACAACACACAAACAACAAACAAAATTATGACAAGTATACTGTGCAGTCAATATGCATGCCATAAATATTTTTTCTGCTAATTTCTAAAATTTTCATGCAAAAAATATTCTGTATCTTAGTATAAGCCATTCATGTAATTATCCAGGGTAGAACCTTGCGTTAGACCATTAACAACTTTCTCCAAAATTTGCATTAATCCACTTATCAGTATTTATTTATGATTTTATAATCCATTACTTATCTAAGAAATAAGCTATGTAACTATTTCATTTTTTATTATTCACAAAAGAGACTTTTCCAAATGTCCTGTTAAAAGACAGGTATTTCAAAGCTACCTGATTCACCCCCTATAGCAGACCAGTAGCAGAGAAAAATTATGCCTTGCTTTTTTTTTCTCCTTGGTAAATCCATGTTGGGTTCTATTGTTTTGAATTTTTCTATTGCTATGTACTCTCAAGTCATTTTTTTAGTATCCTTTCATAAAACTTGCTGAAGGTTGATAAAAAGTTGATGAGTAGTTGAATAAATTACCCTCTTCTTCCTTTGGAAAACAGTCTGTCATTTGAGCATAGTTCCACCTGCAATGCAGGAAGCACAGGAGACATGGGTTCAATCCCTGGGTAGGACAGATCCCCTGGAGAAGGAAATGGCAACCCACTCCACTATTCTTCCCTGGGAAATCCCAAGGACAAAGGATTCTGGTGGGCTACAGTCCAGTTCAGTTCACTTAAGTTCAGTCGCTCAGTCGTGTCCGACTCTTTGCGACTCCATGAATTGCAGCACGCCAGGCCTCCCTGTCCATCACCATCTCCCGGAGTTCACTCAGACTCACGTCCATCGAGTCTGTGATGCCATCCAGCCATCTAATCCTGGTCGTCCCCTTCTCCTCCTGCCCCCAATCTCTCCCAGCATCAGAGTCTTTTCCAATGAGTCAACTCTTCGCATGAGGTGGCCAAAGTACTGGAGTTTCAGCTTTAGCATCATTTCTTCCAAAGAAATCCCAGGGTGGATCTCCGATAGAATGGACTGGTTGGATCTCCTTGCAGTCCAAGGGCAGTCCAAGGGACCCTCAAGAGTCTTCTTCAACACCACACAATTCGAAAGCATCAATTCTTCGGCACTCAGCCTTCTTCACAGTCCAACTCTCACATCCATACATGACCACAGGAAAAACCATAGCCTAGACTAGATGGACCTTAGTCGGCAAAGTAATGTCTCTGCTTTTGAATATACTATCTAGGTTGGTCATAACTTTTCTTCCAAGGAGTAAGTGTCTTTTAATTTCATGGCTGCAGTCACCAGCTGCAGTGATTTTGGAGCCCAAAAAAATAAAGTCTGACACTGTTTCTACTGTTTCTCCATCTATTTCCCATGAACTGATGGGACCAGATGCCATGATCTTCGTTTTCTGAATGTTGAGCTTTAAGCCAACTTTTTCACTCTCTTCTTTCACTTTCATCAAGAGGCTTTTTAGCTCCTCTTCACTTTCTGCCATAAGGGTGGTGTCATCTGCATATCTGAGGTTATCCATATTTCTCCCGGCAATCTTCATTCCAGCTTGTGTTTCTTCCAGTCCAGCATTTCTCATGATGTACTCTGCATATAAGTTAAATAAGCAGGGTGACAATATACAGCCTTGATGTACTCCTTTTCCTATTTGGAACCAGTCTGTTGTTCCATGTCCAGTTCAAACTGCTGCTTCCTGACCTGCATACAGATTTCTCAAGAGGCAGGTCAAGTGGTCTGGTATTCCCATCTCTTTCAGAATTTTCCACAGTTTATTGAGATCCACACAGTCAAAGGCTTTGGCATAGTCAATAAAGCAGAAATAGATGTTTTTCTGGAACTCTCTTGCTTTTTCCATGATCCAGTTGACGTTGGCAATTTGATCTTTGGTTCCTCTGCCTTGTCTAAAACCAGCTTAAACATCAGGGAGTTCACGGTTCATGTATTGCTGAAGTCTGGCTTGGAGAATTTTGAGCATTGCTTTACTAGCATGTGAGATGAGTGCAATTGTGCGGTAGTTTGAGCATTCTTTTGCATACCCTTTCTTTGGAATCGGAATGAAAACTGACCTTTTCGAGTCCTGTGGCCACTGCTGAGTTTTCCAAACTTGCTGGCGGCTGTGAGCCGGCTCACTAAGCGCAGGTGGCTGCAGAGGAGCTACCCTACGTCCGAGGTCAGGGGAGGGGCAGCGGCCTAAAGTGCCAGGCTGGGACAGTGCAGGAACTGCCGAGAGGAGCTACCCCGCGTCCGAGGCTAGTGGCGGCCTGGAGGAGACACCCCATATCTGAGATCAGGGGCGGCCAGGAGAAGCCACCTCGCGCCTGAGGCCAGGAGCGGTGACCTTGAGGAGCCACCCGGAGCCCGAGGCCAGGGGCAGCAGCTGGGAGGAGCCACCCACGCCCAAGGCCATGGCTGCCGGCCAGGAGGAGCAACCAGAGGAGTGTTGGCTGTGCAGGCACAGGAGGGCCTAGAGGAGCTATCCCACATTGAAGGTCAGGAACCGTGGCAATAAGGAGATACCCCTCGTCCAAGGTAAGGAACAGCGGCTGTGCTTTGCTGGAACAGCCGTGAAGAGATACCCCACACCAAGGTAAGGGAAACCCAAGTAAGATGGTAAGTGTTGCAAGAGGGCATCAGAGGGCAGACACACTGAAACCATACTCACAGAAAGCTAGTCAATCTAATCACACTAGGACCACAGCCTTGTCTAACTCAATGAAACCAAGCCATGCCTGCGGGGCAACCCAAGATGGGCGGGTCATGGTGGAGAGGCCTGACAGAATGTGGTCCACTGGGGAAGGGAATGGCAAGCCACTTCAGTATTCTTGCCTTGAGAACCCCATGAACAGTATGAAAAGGCAAAATGATAGGATACCAAAAGAGGAACTCCCCAGGTCATTAGGTGCCCAATATGCTACTGGAGATCAGTGGAGAAATAACTCCAGAAAGAATGAAGGGATGGAGCCAAAGCAAAAACAATACCCAGTTGTGGATGTGACTGGTGATAGAAGCAAGGTCCAATGCTGTAAAGAGCAATATTGCATAGGAATCTGGAATGTCAGGTCAATGAATCAAGGCAAATTGGAAGTGGTCAAACAAGAGATGGCAAGGGTGAACATCGACATTCTAGGAATCAGTGAACTAAAATGGACTGGAATGGGTGAATTTAACTCAGATGACATTTCATCTACTACTGGGGGCAGGAATCCCTCAGAAGAAATGGAGTAGCCATCATGGTCAACAACAGCCAAAATGATGTGTCCTTTTCATTATAGGGGACTGGAATGCAAAAGTAGGAAGTCAAGAAACACCTGAAGTAACAGGCAAATTTGGCCTTGGAATGCGGAATGAAGCAGGACAAAGACTAATAGAGTTTTGCCAAGAAAATGCACTGGTCATAGCAAACACCCTCTTCCAACAACACAAGAGAAGGCTCTACACATGGACATCACCAGATGGTCAACACCGAAATCAGATTGATTATATTCTTTGCAGCCAAAGATGGAGAAGCTCTATACAGTCAACAAAAACAAGACCGGAAGCTGACTGTGGCTCAGATCATGAACTCCTTATTGCCAAATTCAGACTTAAATTGAAGAAAGTAGGGAAAACCGCTAGACCATTCAGGGCTACAGTCCAATGGGGTCACAAAGAGTTGGACACAACTGAGTGACTAAGCACATTCTCTATTATATCCTTTATTCTCCAAAGTCCCTCAAAGAATACTAAGCACCTCGTTTGAAACTTTATTTAAGATCCTAAAATATAATTAGTCTAAGCTACCAATCTTAAAGTTTATATAAGAAAGCAAGATGTTTTACAAAATTCCTTCAGCAGCTATGTAGGCATTGGTCATTCTTACTGCACCCTCCCATGTCAAAGATAATTGTCTTCAATGAAAAATGTAAAATCAAATAGAAGTTGCTACTTTCTACTTTGTCTCCAGTATCCATCCATATGAAAAATATATATACATTACAGCTTAGTTCTCATCAATACATATGTATTCCTGGATAGCATAATGGTCTTTGAACTTTTGCTTCAAACAGATTTTGCAGAGTTTGATTAATTTTAGTCTTTATGGGAATATTATCTCAAGGACAAGTGAAAAAAACACACGGTTGCTCTTTTGACTAGGACCAGGAAATGGCAACCCACTCCAGTACTCTTGCCTGGAGAATCCCATGGAAGGAGGAGCCTGGTAGGCTATAGTCCATGCGGTCGCAAAGAGTCAGACACGACTGAGCAACTTCACTTCACTTCACTTCACTTATGGGATAAATTCAGGTCAGCATCTTATTAATCACTCCACCATCCTGACAGACACCAGTGGTTTACTTGGTCCCTGGGGATTTTAGTTAGTTCAAAACAAGTGCCTCCACACACCAAAGGATCTGGAGGTTTCTCTTTCCCCACTGCCTATTTGTTAAAGATTTCTTGGGAAAAGTTAAGAAGATCAAAATATAACACTTCTCAACTCACATATTACTTCAGAAACTTATGAAACTCATATCAGTAAATATGCCCTTCCTTCCTATGTCTAGTACTTTTCTGTTTAATGAAATAAATTAGGAAAACCAGCATTTACTTTGTGATTAAGATATCTCCTCTCAAGTCTGATGCTGCAATTGGCATCCTGGGTCATGCTGAGATCTGTTCCTAGTTACATGTCTGAATCATTGGAAGGATGATGGGAGATCTAAAGGGAAATGGCAACCCCAGGCAAACTAACTAATGAGACAATGTAGTTATGGAACCTGATATGTTAGAAAGGAAAAGAGGGGCTGGTTTCTGACTCCACTGGCAGTGGGAACTCAGTGGTATTTGAGGATTTGGTAATATGTCATATAAATTATTTCAAATAGTCCTCTTCTAACATCTATATTTACACTCTCAAGGATCAATTTCCTAGTTCTCATGTAGAAAATATGACAAGAATAGAACTCAGATTTGCATGTAATTTAGCAACCCAAAATATTTGTTATATATTATTTCAGGTATATCAGTTAAATATCAGGCAACAACCCAGAATAAACCAATTCATTTATTTTTTAGGATAATGACAACAATGCTAATTCTCAAATTTGTTTCAGCTCTTCTGATTTCTTTTTTTATTAAGATTAATTTATGATTTTTTTTCAGCAAAACTACTGAGATTATAATTTGGGTTGTATTAAACATATAGATTAATTTTAGAAGAATTTATATGTAAGTCATTTCAATCTGTTAAACCATATACACAGTTATTCTTATGTTTATTTAGGTCTTAGTTTTCCTCTGTAGTGTTTTATAGTTTTCATCATATAAATATTGTGCATCCTTAATTAGGTCATATTTTTAATCCTATTATAAGCAGTACTTTCTAAATATTTTATTTCTAATTATTTATTGACAAGAAAGAGAAGAGAAATTCTGTATATACATGCACAGACACACATACTTTCTCACATATAACCTTCTTTAACCTGCTTATTAGTCCTAGCAGCTTTTTTGTAAAAACTTGAAGATTACCTCTATAGACAATAAAGTCTGCAAATAAAATTCATTTTATTTATTTTTTAATTAAGTTACCTTTGTTTCTTTATCTTGCCTATTGAACTAACTAGAACCTTCACAATTTAAATTGGAAAGTTGTAAGCAGACATTCTTGTTCTTTTCTTCATCTTAAAAAAAAAACGGATTCTGTCTTTCTACATTAAATGTGAAGTTAGCAACAGGTTATTTTCGGATATGCCTTGAGAACATTACCTTTTTTAAAATTAATTAATTTGCTTTAATTGGAAGCTAATTTCTTAACAATACTATGGTGATTTTTGCCATACATCAACATGAATCAGCCATGGGTGTACATGTGTTCCCCATCCTGAACCCCTGTCCCACCTCCCACCCAACCCATCCCTCTGGGTTGTCCCAGAGCACCAGCTTTGAGTGCCCTGCTTCATGCATTGAACTTGCCCTGGTCATCTATTTTACATATGGTAATAACATGTTTCAATGCTATTCTCTCAAATTGTCCCACTCTTGCCTTCTCTCACATAGTCCCAAAGTCTGTTCTTTACATCTGTGTCTCTTTTGTTGTCTTGCATACAGGCTCAACATTATCATCTTTCTAAATTCCATATATATGCATTAATGTACTGTACTGGTGTTTCTCTTTCTTATTTACTTCACTCTGTATAATAGGCTCCAGTTTCATCCACCTTATTAGAACTGACTCAAATGTATTCTTTTATATAGCTGAATAATATTCCATTGTGTATATGTACCACAGCTTTCTTATCCATTCATCTGCCAAAGGACATCTAGGTTGCGTCTATGTCCTAGCTATTGTAAACAATGCTGCAGTGAATACTGGGGTACACATGTCTCTTTCAGTTCTGGTTTTCTCAGTGTGTATGCCCAGCAGTGGGATTGCTGGGTGGTATGGCAGTTCTATTTCCAGTTTTTTAAGGAATCTTCACACTGTTCTCCATAGTGGCTGTACTAGTTTGCATTCCCACCAACAGTGTAAGAGGGTTTCCTTTTCTCCACACCCTCTCCAGCATTTATTGTTTGTAGACTTTTTGATGGCAGTAGGACCAGTAGGAGATGGTACCTCATTGTGGTTTTGATTTGCATTTCTCTGAATGATGAATGATGTTGAGCATCTTTTCATGTGTTTGTTAGCCACCTGTATGTCTTCATTGGAGAAATGTCTGCTTAGTTCTTTGGCCCACGTTTTGATTGGGGCATTTATTTTTCTGCTTGGATATTTTGGAGATTAATTCTTTGTCAGTTGTTTCGTTTGCTATTATTTTCTCCCATTCTGAAGGCTCCCTTTTCACCTTGTTTATAGTTGCCTTTGTTGTGCAAAAGCTTTTAAGTTTAATTAGGTCCCATTTGTTTGTTTTTATTTCCATTACTCTGGGAGGTGGGTCATAGAGGATCTTGCTGTGATTTATGTCACAGAGTGTTCTGCCTATGTTTTCCTCTAAGAGTTTTATAGTTTCTGGTCTTACATTAAATTCCTAGTTTGCTGATATTGTTTTATTATAAGTATTATGCTTGCAAAATGTATTTTTATGTCTCTGAGATGATTTTATTTGTTTTTATATGTGTTTTCCATGTATATACCAATGATATGAAAAATAATGTTGATTAAATTTTTCAAATTTTGGTCTAACATTGCATTTCCATGTGAATAGAAACAGTTGATTATGATATAGTATCATTTTTATATATTACTAGATTTTATTTGCTAACATTTTACTGATAATTTAGACTATGCTTATAAATTTTGTTTTCTTGAAGTATTTTTGGCATCAGAGAAAGGCAAACATCATAAAATACATTGAGAATCCCTTCTTTTAAATTTTCAAGAAGAATTTGTATAGAACTGATTTCCTCTTTTCCTTAAATGCATTGTAAAATTTCTAAGTAAAGCTACATAAGCTTCATGGTTTTTTTTTTTTTTTGTTAGCTGCTTTAATATAAATTCAATTTTCAGATAGGTATAGGAATATAAATTCTTCTTTATTGAACTTAGGAGTTTGTTTATTTCAAGGAATATATTTCAATTATCAAATGCATTGGCTTAAATGATAATATTTCCTTTTAAATTGGCATCATCTCTAACAATTCTTCATTTATTGCTGGTGGTGGTAGTTTGTGTCTTCTCTCCTTTTTCCTGATTATTCTATAAACAAATTTACCAATTTAGTTGATTTTTGAAAACCATATTTTGGGTTTATTTCCTTTTATCCCCTTTCTTTCTTCTCTTCTTATTTTCTTTCCTTCTTTTATGACATTAAATTTTGAATATTATTATATTTACCTCCTCCACTTACTTTTGCTTATTTTTTTATTTTTGCTTTTTTTAATACTTAAAACATTAATTTGAGAACTTTATAACTTACTGCTATAAATGTTTCTGAGAGCCCTATTTTAGCCACACTGCACACATTTTTATACTTTTAGATTTGATGTATAAGCAGCTAAAATATTTTCTAGAGTTCTAGTTCTGGATCAGAAGAAATTCTAAAATTCAATTGTTTTCCTCACTGAATACAGCTACAAAAAAGCACATAACACATAAGTAATTTTTTGAGACTACTAGAATAAAGAGCTGCAATACTGAGAAAGAAGATAAGAATTTAAAATATTATAGAACTGGTGATAAGTTTAGTATATTTTATTTCTCCAGCATGCCTATTGTGGAGGGTTATTCTTTTCCCTCAGAGTGATAGCCACTATCATCTTCTGTTGAGGCCTCTACATCTTGTCTTGCCTCCATGATGTTATTTTTCATATAGGTTGTAAAAAATATAAATAGAGGAAAAACTAAACAGAATTTTTTTTTTTTTTCATATTCTGAGCATTCAAAATTACCTTTATAATTTTCTTTAGCCAGTACTAGCAGACTTTCCCCAGAGCACTATCTATCTGTGCTGATAAGCACTTCTGCATTTCAGACTATATTGGCTTCAGGCTAAGGAATATAATTAATGTTATTTTCTGTTTGTGCATATACATTGCTCCTTTGTGCAACAGGAGATGTTGACAGCTTAATCATTGTGATCTTAAAACTCTCTCTGTTCATTGCAATATCTGAGTCATCTCTGAGTCTGGTTTTGTTGGTTGTTTGCCTCTTGACAGTGAGTTTAATGGTCAGTTTTTCCCCCTGACTTTCTGTTTATCACTATCATGACACTAAAAATAAAATAATTACTAAGAGATAAAAATTACTAGATAAAGATTACTAGAGATAAAAATAATTATTAAGAGAAATTAGATCCTTATCCCTTTATCATGCTGCTAATATGGGCAGTTGAGTAAATCTAGTCAGGAGTTGACAGGAGCATAAGATTGTTGTTAATAAAGCTACCTTCAGTGGGCCAAAAAATTCAAATATCACTTCCAGAGGACTAGTGCATACTATTTGTCCTGGGATATGATCATGTGAGGGGGGAATTCTCTGTTGTTTTGGTTCAGCTTCCATCTTAGGGCAGTCCTAGGCACTAGAGGCTTAGGGTGAGGCTTTTTCAGAGCTACAAACTTTTTTCCCTGTCATAACTGAAAACTGCCTTGTTTCTGAATTAGTCTTTATTAACATTTTCTTATTCTTCTCCCAGAAGTAGGAGGCTTCTACTAGGTATTACAAGGGGATAATAAGATTATCAGCACCTAGAAACTAGTTTTGAATGAATGTAGATTTCTTGTCATTTTCTCCTGAGGTGGCGTTTTTCTTTCAACTTCTGGTCCTTGTGGTCCATTGTCATTGTGGCTTTCAACTTTTGCTTTATAGGAAAGAAGAGTCTGGGGAAAAATAGGCATATTTTGTTTATCCCTGCACAACTGAATAGCTGATGGTCTTTGTATGCCTTTACCAATAAAAAGAGGCTTTGATTTCCTCTTATGCTCACAATCTTTCCTGTGAACTCCTACAGAAGATCCACAGGACTGAATTTTTGGATCAGTTCAAGGTCCTTTTAATCAGGTGGCCCTAGCTATTTTAGACTAACATGCTAACCTACACTTGACCATTGGCAGTTCTCTAAAATTATAGCATATTAATTTTTATCTGTTCCTACCATGTCTTGCAGGATGCCTCTCTTTCCTGTATATAGACACAGATGGGTTTGATAACCCATCTCTTTTCAGAAAGGCTACTTACACTTTATATTTCAGGTTACCAGGTCATCTTGTAACCTCAAAATTCCAATGGACATTTGAAAAGTTATTATTTGGTAGTTTAATCAGCTTTTTCTAATTGCTACATTGGGCACATCATCCTCTACAACTTTCATCAGTGAATTAAGAAGGTCCCTGACTTTGCTTTAAATATTGTTTCTGCCCAAAATGCATCTCACATCCCTTCTTACTTTTTGATGTATATAGCCTCTGCAAGTGTGAATATTTGACTTTTTCTTTCTCTAAAATTGAAATCTGTTGCCTGTACTGATTATTTGTCAGTCAGCATTCATCATCCCACATATGTATGTTTCACATTTTCATACATGACTTTAATACTGGTGTAGATGACATATTCTTTATGAAAAAAACTGTTATATTTTTATTATCCCCTTCATGTTCACAATCAGCACATAGAAACTGCTTTTGAATGAATATAGATTTTTTTTGCATAAAGGTCATTAGAATAACATTTTAACATTTCTCTTTCTCTCTCTCTTCATTACAAATATGCTATCTCACAGAACCAGATTTTAAAGATGATTGAATAAGATTTTGGTGTTTTTACTCTGCTCCCATGTTAGTTTTCCAATCCCAAAGAAAGGTGATGCCAAAGAATGTTCAAACTACCATACAATTGTACCTATTTCACATACTAGCAAGTTTATGCTCAAAATCCTTCAAGCTAGGTTTGAGCTGTATGTGAACTGAGAATTTTCAGATGCACCAACTGGGTTTAGAAAAAGCAGAGGAACCAGAAATCAAATTGCCAACATTTGTTAGATCATGGAGAAAGCAAAGGAATTCCAGAAAAGCATCTACTTCCACTTCATTGACTACATGAAAGCCTTTGACTGTGTGGATAACAGCAAACTACGGGAAATTCATAAAGAGACGGGAGTACCAGACCATCTTACTTGTCTCCTGAGAGAACTGAATGCAGGGTCAAGAAGCAACAGTTAGAACCAGACATGGAACAACCAACTGGTTCAAAATTGGGAAAGGATTACAATCGTCACCCTGCTTATTTAACTTCTATGCAGAGCACATCTTGTGAAATGCCAGGCTAAATGAACCACAAGCTGGAATCAAGATTGCCGGGAAAATATCAACAACATCAGTTATGCAGATGATACCCCTTTAGTGGCAGAAAGTTAAGGGAACTAAAGAGCCTCTTGATGAGAATGAAAGAGCATGGTGAAAAAGCTGGCTTGGAATTCAACATTAAAAAACACTAAGATCATGGCATCTGGTCCCATCACTTAATGGCAGCTAGAAGAGGAAAACTGGAAGCAGTGACAAATTTTACTTTCTTGGTATCCAAAATCCCTGTGGATGCAGCTGCAGCCATGAAATTAAAAGTCCCTTGCTCTTTGAAAGAAAAGCTCTAATAAACCTTGAAAGCGTGTTAAAAAGCAGAGATGTTACTCTGCCGACAAAGCTCTGTATAGTGAAAGCTATAGTTTTTCCAGTAGTCATGTACAGATGTGATAGGTGGTCCATAAAGAAGGTTGATAATCAAAGAATTGATGCTTTCAAATTGTGGTGTTAGGAAAGACTCTTGAGAGTCCCTTGGACTGCAAGGAGATCAAGCCAGTCAATCCTAAAGGAACAACCCTGAATATTCATTGGAAGGACTGATGCCGAAGTTGAAGCTCCAATATTTGGCTACCTGATGTGAAGAGGAAAGGTTGAAAGCAAAAGGAAAAGGAAGTGGCAGAGGATGAAATGGTTATATAGCATCACTGACTCAATGGACATAAATTTGAGCAAACTCTGCGAGATAGTGGAGGATGCAGAAACCTGGTGTGCTGCAGCCCATGGAATCACAAAGAGTGGGACATGATTCAGCAACTGAACAATACCTACCCATGTTCTAGGTGAGGGGTTTGGGCTGTGGCTAGAAACAGAGGACCAATCTCTCTCTATGCTAATATCTTATGGCACAGGTTAGGGCTCTATCAGTAACTTGGCCAGAAGTCAATTTCTGTACGTGTTTATGGGATTGCTGTACTCACAGGTTAAGGACACCTATGTCAGCAGTCATCTGTGGTTGATGTTGCTACCTGACTCTTTTGGGAACCCACCAAAAAGAGCAAATCAGGGATTGATCCTGTGATTTATGAAACTCGCTGATGCAAAGCTCTAACCAAATGAGCAGGGTTCCCCAATAAGATCACCAGAAACAATATGTCAATGCAGAGAATACAGCAGCATGCTAACAGCTGAAGGCCAAGTAGGTTCCCCAAATAAGCCTTTCAACTAAAGAATGCTTTTAGCTTTATACCATCAAATTGCCGGCAATTAAAAATGAAAAGATCTGTACATCTATAGTTTGACTCTCCATAAGTTGTATGTATGTATGTATGAAAGAGAAATACAGGGAGAGAGAAGAATCTGGAAAAAAAAAAAAACGACAGCAAATTAACAATCTTATTTTTATTTATTTCTCAGATTAAAGCTTCAATTAATAAATCAAAAATTGTCTTAGGGTGATTCCAAGAAAGATTAATGCAAAAGTGATGAATCTTACCTTTTATCTCAATTGTGTGACAGAAGTCTTGCAAAGTTGAAAAGCTGCTAATTTAGTAGTCAACAGTGTCAAATAAAATTTCTAAACTGTATGTCTATAAAAAAACATCTTAGCAATAAGGCACAGCAAATATGCTTCAAAACAGTGCAGTCAGCAAATCTGTTTCAGGTTTTGAAATATCTAGCAATGACATTTATTAGAAAGAAACTATAATACATCAGTGATATAAAAAGCTGTCTCTTCATCAGCATTGCTTTATTATAGGCACTAATTTTGTGCAAAATCCTTCAGATTCTTTGCAAAACACCTGCTGAACTTAAAGAAATATGGTGAGTGCTTGCACAGAGCCAGATGTAGCTTAATCACATAATACTGAATTTGACTTTGTGGTGCTTAACAATAAACGAACTGAGCACACCAGTACAGAAGGCTTAAATCTTCCTCAAATTTGTATAAAGTTTTCAATGAATATACTGTTTGTGTTGATCCTTTCTTCATCAAGTTTGAGAGTATAAACAAATAGCAATTATAAGAATCCTATTAAGATTGACTTTTTAAATTAAATTGAATCACATTGAAGACTATGGTCTGAAATTGCACTCCCTACTCTCACCCCACAATCCTCCCACCTATTTCAATTGTCCTAACTGGCTGCTTTCTGACTACTTCTCTCTTTGTACTTTCTACCCATGCATTCATCCATTCATCATGCCCTGTTTATTCTATCTGATTACTTGAAAATTTTCATGTTATAGACGAATCTGCTTCAAGGTCAGATATGACGGTATTATGGCTCAGTAAAAGATGAAAATAGAATAAGAAAGACCATTTTCTCATTCTCTCTTCTGCTGCACACGATTAGTTTTATATGTTGATTGATTTTCAGGAGTAGGTTAAGTCGATTTCAATGAATTTCACTCACCCAGTGTTGACCAGATTAAGTTTCAAAATTGTTTACCCATATCTTTTTCTCTCCTCTTTTTCCAATCTTCTAATTTATATGTTCAGAGACGTTGTATTTGTACATATATGATGTAGTCTTTACGTGGGCCTACATGTATTCATATTCCCTATTGAATTAACTATTCTTTCTTCATTGATTCTTATTTGCATTGTAATGTTAAATAATGGTACTTTAATTTTACTTCTTCAGATAAGCTGTGTGCTTGAGAAAACCATAAAACAATGAAACTTCATGAATATTTATATCAATGACTACACAGAATTATAGTCATAATCTCTGGAACTAGTTCTCACCAGTTCAGAATTAATTATCAAGTTCAGTTTTAATTGCATTCTTCTAAATTACAAACCCTTCCCCCCACCCCCCAAAAAAGACTATAATGAATTATCTGGTAAGTACTTTGCTGGGACTAATGCATCTAGGAGAGCTTCCGAAAATCCTATTCTTAATGTCTAATAACCAAACGAAGACATATGATCCCAAACCAGCATTCTAATCCTTGTTATCCAATGTATTAGACATTTGAGGCTGCTTCTTGGGGTTTAATATATTTCATTTTCAGTCAAGATTCAGTAAGAATTTAATTGAGTTTGGGGAACTTTTTTATTAAAAATTAAACCCTAAACACTCATTGTTTTGCTTTCTTATAGTTATGGGTCTGAAATAGCATACAGAGAGAAGTATTTAAAAGGGTGACCTCGGGAGAACAGCTGACCCTTTATTTTAAAAAATTAAAAGACATGTTTAACACTAAGATATTAAGATGTTAAGGAGTCAGAATATTAGGGCCATATATTATTCGAAGTAAATGAGATCTACTTAAAAATTTTCCAGCCAGAATGCTAAAACTATAGGAAAAATAATAAAGAAGAGCCATAATATTCTGAGAAAATTACTTGAAATAAAATAAAATTTTAAAAATAAAGGCATATTAAAGTACAAGTGAAACTTCCAGAGGCATGTTTATTTATTTTTTATGTTTTATTATTATTATTTATTTAGCTTTGACTGCACTGGATCTTCATTGCTTTCGTGCAGGCTTTCTCTAAATGTGCTGAGCGCAAGGACCTGCTCTTGGTTGCAATGTGTGGGCTTCTCGTTGCAGTAGTTTCTCCTGTTGCAGAGCACAGGCTCTAGACTTTACTAGCTGCAGCGTGCTGGCTCAGTAGCTGTGACGTGTGGGCTCTAGGGCATGCAGGCTTCAGTAGTTGCAGCTATAGAGCGTGGTCTCAGTAGTTGTGGTGCACCAGCTTAGCTGCTCTGTAGCATGTGGGATCTTCCTGAACCAAGGATCGAACCCATGTTGTCTGCATTGGTGGGCAGATTCTTATAGACTGCACCTCCAGGGAAGTCCTATTAAGGTAATATATAAGGTATCGTTGGTTTTTTTTTTTTTTTTTCTCTTTCACTTATTTGTGAATGAAAATATCTGAAGGTTAGCACTGCATTTTTGTGGGGTGGAAAGACAACAGATAAAGTTAAACAGGTAATGATTTGACAGCATTTATTCCCAGAACTATCCCTCATGTTCAGTGATTATAATTCTAGTTGACAAAGCGGGGAAAAATGATGAGAAATATGATATCAGTTGGAAACCTATTCCTAGGTAGATAGCACTGAAGGAGCCCCAGTGTTCACCCAGTAGGATTCTTTGATTCACTTGAAGTTTGAGTCAAGTTTTAATAAATATTTGGTCTTAACCATGTCCAAGTTTAAAACTAAGGAACGTCAGAAATAAAGATGAGCAAATAAGAAATTATCATGATAGTGGTGAAATGGGTTAACAGGAAGAAAGAATACAATTATCTGCTCCCCCATCAAAACAATTTGAGAACAAACAAAATAGGCAGTCATTTAAGGGTCAGTATCAGTGAATCAATATAGAGGCTGGAATTCAATCTATTGGAAGCCCTATGAAAAGGATTCAATTGAAAAAAATTATCTTCTGCTTTAAGCAAAGGCTCAGTGACCTAAAAATGTTATAATGTATTTATGAATATATTCAAGTGCAAATAGATTTCCATATTTATATGAAAGAAACACCTCAGTCTTGAGGGCCATATTCTAGAAATTAAGACGTTTTCTGGAATGAAGAATTTTGGTTGGAAATGCCGCTAGGTCACTGGTGATTTTCCAGGGCTTAATACAATTCCCAAGACACTGAAGGCACTGCCTATATATTTGATGAATGAATGAAGAAATGAAATTTTGAGAGTTGTTCCAAATCAGAAGATGCAATTGTCTAGAAATCAGAAAGAAGATGAATATTGTCATAAAAGTGTATTTAATTCCATCTATCTTTTATAGCCGGTTTGTTCCTAAAAATGTTCATTTTGTTTCAACATCTTATGAAGAATTTAATAAATTCACTGACAGTGACACCTATCATTCCTTGGTTTAATGATCTTCCCACATGACTTTCTTATGTGAGTCCTGCCCAATCTGGGTAGTCCAGGAATTCATGTAGATGGCTACACCAATAGGACAGGTTCTTCCCTTGACGTTATTTATGTGGCAGCAATTTATACTCACAGATCAGATCGTTTAAGAAAACCTTTTTCTTGCTCTCTGGGCAACAAATGGAGACACTAGCCTATTTGATCAATGTAACTGCATTTGAGTCAGTTTAAGCAGAGTGAACTAACATGGCAGAGGATCAGATTAACATTTTTTATTCAGCCTCTTTTTCTAAAGGGAGAAAATATCCCAACTGTGTGATTTTCATCATCTGCTTCTTGAATTCCATTGCTGCCCAAATCAGGCACAAACAGCAGCATCTCAGCTGTATGATCTGCCTTTTTTAAATAAAGTTTTAGAGCATACCACTGGTTTTTGACACATTTATTCCATAATATATTAGACACAGTGCAGCTTCAGTCATTATTAAACATTTTTAAATGTCCAATTAGGAATACATAGCATATAACATATCACACAGCGTATGTTTTTATCACACTGTATTAAAATCATTACTAAAGGGACAAGACGGATGTGGCATGTTGTTTTTATAGCATGATGAAAATGTGACAATAATCACTTCAATAAAAATGACCTAAGTGTAAATACAGATTGTCTTCTATGGACTTTAAAATAGACAACTTATATTTAAAAACATATTTTTATAATGAGTCCCCTTTTCAATACCTATTACTTTAATTCAAATTACATATGGTCCATATGTGGAAGTATTCAATGAAAAAATTGCCACACCTATTTATTTTTGAATGATCAATTGAACACTGTCCACAATTGTAGAGCAATTCTGAACCTCTCAGAAATGATGGAAATAGCAATTTATGAAAAGTGGTGTTTAAATGCAGAATTAAAATTAAAGGAAGTGCAAAAGACTTTGAAACATATTTTAAAAATAGAAGAGTGAAAAAGAAAAAGAGCAAGAAAATGAAACCTATAGCTTCAGAGGCAGTGATTTATTGTATGGCTGAATTTTAAGTGAAAATTTTTCATGTATTTGAAAATTCTCATGTGCTTTTTCTCTCAAGAATGTTGGAAAGCTATCTTATTTTAAAATTGATATGCTTTTTATTTGTTTGTATGAATTTACACATAATAAGCAGTGTTCATTTATTTTTGTCTACAATTCTGTGTTTTAACATAGGCATTGACTCTTACAATCACCACCCCCAAAAGATATAGAACGGTTCCAACACCCTACAGAATTTCTCTTTGCTGAATTTTTGCAGTCAACTCAAAACCTCCACAAACACCTAAAAAAATAGTATAGCCACTCAGAAAACAATCTGGCAGTTTCTCACATTTTAATTTGACTCATAAATTATTACCATATTTACAGAATTGTCTGGGGTGAAAATGTGACTTTAACATATTAGATATTGATTTACCATAGAGAACACCACAGAAAGAGCCCCAAAAGTGGAAAAGTTAACATTTTTCATACTGATGAAGACTTGAGTCTATAAAGAAAACCATCCCACAGGTTATCCACTGTTGACACATACCTATGAGAAAATGAATGATGAAAAAACTGGAGCTCAGAAGTCCATGAAATCATCTTTTTTATATATTCTCTTATAGGGGCTATCTCTCATAACCAGGTGTCTTTAGCTTGAGTTCAATCCACACGTCACCTTACGTGGATATATGATTCCCCTAGCTCTGCGTAATGCTCTTTTCCTGATGCACACCAGAGCAATCACTCAGGATGAGTAAACTGGGCATTGATTTGGGGATAATAAACTCCCCTACCCTTTGCACACTCCATAGCTGTCCTCTTGGCTCCAGTCACCAATCCAAATTCATTTACTTTTTTCTACAATCCTTCCTGTTTCTTTATTCTTCTTGAGTTTAAGAATAATCTTAAAATTTATCAAGCTTTAAGAATCTTAAACTTTATTCTTCTTCTTGAACATTTTTCAAATAGAGTTGGAAGCTAACTACTTGAAGTGTAAGAACCACACATGGTCTGTTTCCTTGTAATTGAAACTTAAGTTTCCAGAAGCTAGAACATGTAACTTTGATTACATCCACCAGGTTAGAAGTGAATGGAGAAAAACATTGTTAAGAGAGTTGTGACTACAAAAGAAAGTTTCTTCCATTAAATGAGAGGTTAGACCGCATGACCTCTAAGGTATTTTCCAAGTCTTAATAATCATTCCTGGAACACCATAATCTGTGCTAGGATATGTTAATTTACTGACTAAGCTATGCTATGTCACCTCCTCACATCACTTGGCCTATGTAGACTGAACTCCACTGGGTTTAACGAGTGTTTAACTGCTTGTTAAATTCAAGCTTCTGGAACTTTAATTAATGATTGACTTGTCACTAGTTTTATTTTATTTGAGACTCTGACTTTTCATTTGAGGGCAAATTATGTTCATCATTTGTCAAAAGTCTCAGCTGTGGTTATTTGATGGCAGTCTTTTAAGTTGCACATTTTTATCCATGTCACATCGACATGATGTTCCCTTCTCCATGGCCTTGTACCCTTAGACCTTAGTGATTTTACTTTTCACTAGATTCCTCCTACTTGATGTAAGCTGTACGGTAGTATAGGAACATATAAATTAAGAGGAAAATAAAATATGTATAATTATGTTTAAATACATAAATATGGATTTAAGAGTGAGGTGAACACACGAAAGAAGAGGGAAAAAATTCTCGTATGACTTGTCATAGGGGGACCCATGCACATGTTGCCACTCAAAAGCAAGAAAAAACACACATATTCATGAACAAACACACGCATACAAGACATACTTTATAATAAATAAAGAATGGATTAAAGTACTTCTTCTAAAATAAAGAAGTAAATATGCCTGCTTATAACTACTTCTATTCAATATTATTGCAGAACTAATGAACAAAGAAATATAAACAATAAAACATGAGGTTTACAGAGGAGCAAACAAACCTAGAATTGTTTGAACACAATAATTGTATATATAGGAAACAAAAAATTACAATAAACTAATGAATTCATAAGAAAATTTCTTATGTACATCATTCAAAATGCTGGGCTGGATGAATCACAGGCTGGAATCAAGGTTACAGGGAAAAATATCAATAGCCTCAGATATGCAACAGACACCACCCTAGGCAGAAAGCAAAGGGGACCTAAAGAGCCTCTTGACGAAAGTGAAGGAGGAAAGTGAAAAGCCTCGCTTAAAACTCAACATTCTAAAAACTAAGATCATGGCATGTAGTCCCATTACTTCATGGCAAATAGATGGGGAAGAAATGGAAATAGTGGCAGATTTTATTTTCTTGGGCTCCAGAATCACTGTGGACAGTGACTGCAGCCATTAAATTAAAAGACGCTTATTCCTTTGGAAAAAACTATGTTGTCATAGCTAGACGACATATTAAAAAGCAGGAACATCACTTTGCTTTTGTCACCACTTTGTCATCACTAGTGACAAAGGTTCATTATAGCCAAAGCTATGTTTTCTTCCAATAGTCATGTATGGATGTGAGAGTTGGACCCTAAAGCAGGATGAATGCTGAAAAATTGATGCTTTCAAACTGTAGTGCTGGATAAAACTTTTGAGAGACCCTTGTATAGCAAAGAGATCAAGCCAGTCAATCCTAAAAGGAAATCAACCTTGAATAACATTGGAAAGACTGATGCTGAAGCTCTAATACTTTGGCCACCTGATGTGAAGAGTCAACTCATTTGAACAGACCCTGATGCTGGGAAAGATTGAAGGCAGGAAGAGAAGAAGGCGACAGAGGATGACATGTTTGGATGGCATCACTGACTCAGTGGACATGCATCTAAGCAAACTCTGGAAGATTTTGAAGGACAGGGAAACCTGGTGTGCTACAGTCCATGGGGTTGCAGAGTCAGACACGCTGAGTGACTGAACAACAATAGCAAGAAAATTTATAAACATTGCTAGAATCATAATTCATATGCTATAATTGGCTGAATTTCTACATGACAGCAACAAGCATTGGAAAATTTATAATGAAAGTGTTATTTGTCATAACTAAATAAATAATTTATAGATAACATCTAACAAAGTCTATGCACCTCATCCTGAAAGTTTACATTTTTTAACTTTGTGGAAAGACATGAAAAAGAATTTAAATAGGAAAACATTTTCCCCATGAATGCAATGTGCATTTGCATTTTAAAACGGAAAAACACTCTTCCTAAAAACCTGATTTTTAAAATCTACTTAATTAACAATAATATATTCAGTCTCAAGAGAAGGAACAAATATTCAGACAAAAAACAAAGACCTTAAAATGTGCAGATAAATAAAAATCTCCAGTGCTAAAAATATAAAGAGCTAAAATGGGGAGACATACCATATTCATGGATTAGAGTTTTAATATTTTGATTGTTGACCCACATTGATGTATACATGCATACGGTCAGTGTAAGTTATTGATGTTTTTTGATTTGGTACCAATCAAACTCTGAATAGTATCTTGCATAGAGTTAGACATACTGGTTCTAAAATTTACATGAAAAATCAAGTTCAAGAAGAGCTTAATTATTCTAAAAGAATAGAAGGTAGAAACATTTGCTTTTATAAATGTCAGGTTTTAAAGATATGGTAATTATGACTCTGATAGTATCAAAATAAATATTTCAATACAAATTTGAAAGAGACAGAAATTCAGCAAAGTGAAAAATAAGGAAATAACAAATCATTAATTACCCCTATGGAAAATAAAATTTCCTAGCAACGATTCCAAAAACCCATCTTCTCTGGATTAGAGTCATAATGATAAAAGTCAAAACTTTCAATTAGAATACAACATGAGAATGCCTTTCAGATCATTGAATAAGAAATAATTTTGTATGCAAGATATAAAAATATTAACCAAAAAGGAAAACATTAATACATTCAATTGCAAGTAAGAATTTCCATTAGAAAATAAGGTATCAAAGACAATGAAAAACAGTTTAAGTATTGGAAGAATTAAGGTTTAACACATATAAACTGGACAAGGTTTACCATCTAGGACATAGTCCTACAATTCATAAAAAACAAATACTAAGACTGGACAAAAAGATAAGCTCTATGTGAAAGAAAAATAAATATATAAATATAAACTTACAGTTATTAGTTCAATTTGCATCATCTGATGCCATTTAATTCCTATCATGTTAGCAAAAAACTTTGTCTGAAAACATCAAGCATTTGTAAAGGTATAGAGCAACTGAATCAATGTGTTCAGCTCTCGATACAATGCTGTACTCTAATATAGTGTAGTACTGCAAAAGGATGAACTGTAGCTACAGATGTAACCATAGATAAATCTCATAACAGTGAATTTCCAAAAAAAATTAGAGTTAAATATGGAAATGTTTTCCATTAAGCATGTTTTAAATTTTAAGAATTACAGACAAATGTGTGTGTGTGTGTGTGCATTTTGAAATAAGTTTTGCAGAAAAATGACAAGGATCACACCAGAATTCTCCTCTGAAATTGTTATAGTTTGATAGCCTACTATACATGTCACTCATATGGTTAAGGCAAAAGTAAATTTGTTTATAACCATATGATCTTGGAAAAGATATTGAAATGTAAGTAACATATACTTTAATATGAAGTTTAGTTTTTAGTTATCTTCAGAGTATTCATATTTTGAATCTTATTTCCAAATATCAGGTGTTTTGTAGTTTTCACACATACATTTTCTCAATTGCTCATTACAACTTTCCTTTGAAATAAGTACTATCACCCTGATACAGAACATAGGAAACGGAGGGTGATAAATATGACATAACGTTAAGAGCACACAGCTAAAATGTATGATAATAGGAAAATCTCAAATACTACTGAATGACCTCTCCAAGTTCTTAAACACCAGCATTCTCTTTTCCCATGATAGCTATCCATATAATTATTATTCATTCATTTTCTATCCATGAGTAAGCTAGTAAGGACACTTGCATTTTCAAAGTATGCATAGTCCAAAGCCACTTTAGGTCCACTTTCAATTTTACAATGACTTATTTGAGGCACCTGATTCATCAGTGTCACAGAGTAAGTAGCAACAATGACTAAGTTCCTGCTCTCCTGAGCGTCATATCAATAGTTCTTCATAATAATACCTTGCTAAAAGTTTTAGACAGACTCTTAATCATAAAGTTTAGTGCACGTATTTTTTTTCAAAATGATGGTCAACTCTAAGCAGCATGGATGATTGTTTCAAGCATCATCATACGTGATTGATTAGGAGGTTCCTTTTGAGTTGAAGGATAGAAATCAACCCAAATAAAATACTGTCTCTCTTGACTGTAACACAGTAGAATTTGTTCTCACAAAGCTTTATTGTAAAGTTTTAGATAAGGTAATACTCTTCAGCAGACAGACAGATTAACTTGCAGTAGTAGCTACAATTTTCTTAATGATAAAACCCTCTGGGGACTAATTTTATGCATCATCTGGTTTCAACATTGGAGTCCTTCTGAACACTCCAACGGTGTGCTCATAATAACATAACACCTGAAGCAATGTCTTGCACATATCTGGTATTCAATAAGAGGATCATTGTATTTAATTAAATGCAAGCTGCAGCCATACAAATTGGAAAAGCAAGCAACAAACACTTATTAAATACTGCTTGAATGTTTAGACTATATGTTTGTAAAAAATTGAAGAAGAAAATATAACTCTTAAGTGTAGTTAGAAAAAATGACTATGAAGAAATGTTTTGAGTTCTAGAGTTCTCAAAACAGATGACTACACTGCAGGGACATGGCCAGGGGAGAATGTGAATTGAAGTGACTACAATGAGGAAATGGACTCTAAAGTGGCCCTTGAATGAATGAATGATTCAGTATATGGGAAATGAAGGGACAGGGAACCAACTGTATTAGGGAGGGCATTGTGAGCATGCATGCTGAGGTAAGGTGGCCCTAAATTATTTGATCCGTTGCTACTAGCTTTACTGAATATATCCCATAATCAAGAATAAAATAATTATGACAATTTCTATCTTTAAGAATCTCTCTCCCTTTATAAAGAGATAAAAAGAGAAATAATTATTCAAAGTTTAAAAATACAGGATGGGAATAGTGGTTTTACTGACTGAGATCACAATCACTGAAGACTTATTAATAAAACTAGATACCTGGGACTTACCTAGGAGTTTCTAATTCAGAGTCACTGGCACTGACCCAGAGTGTAGTTAGAAGGCCAGCTACATAAATATTCAGCTATGATAGGAAGAAAACCTACATACACTGTGAGGCAGCAAAATGAATGGCAATAAAAAGGCAGATATGAAAAGTAGGAAGGGAGAACTGGAGAGGGCTCTAGCTTTGATAGAAATCCCAAAAAGCCAATGTCATTATTTCAAATCCTAAGAGCAAGAATAGCAATGATGCACTTATTAGGCAATTAAGAGGTAGAGCTGTATTCAGAGGGACAGGGCAATCAGAGATGTATTCAGACATGTTGCAATTTGAGGAAACTAAATTTCCAGGGTAAGCATCATGTGACTTAACCACTCAGTATCTTTGTGGACACAGCATTAGAAAAGAAGAGGGAAAGAGTCGATATTAAGTTCGAGAGGAAGAGAATGAGCAGAAAGAAAAAAAAAATCAAGAATTCTTGCTAAAGTTGGATGGAAACTCTGAAATAAGTTTAGTCCAACCAGGAATCAATAAAGGCAATCATGCACAATCAACACTTATGTGGATTTAAGTCATGTGATTCAAGAGCTTAAAATAGAGTTGAATTAGACCAGATGGCAGCTTTCAGAGCAACAGCCTAGGTGCAAGAATGCTTTACTTTAAGGAGATTTCACTGAGGTGTTACTGACAGAGTATTTTACAAGTGAGACAGGATTCAGAGTAAATCACAGCTGAAGGTAGAAGTGGGTATAATATAAGCATGGCTTTATGGAGAGGTATAAGTGCTTTCTACTTATATATATGCAGCACTGAAGAGACCAAAAAAAAATCGCTTGAAGTTTTTCTGTCAGGCTGGGGTTCCTCTTTCCCACTCACAGACAATTTACTTTGAGTTGAATCTTGAAAAGAACATCTTGATATCTAGCAAAGGGGTTAACCTTTTAGGAAGCTTTTCAATATTTACACCTCAGAACACTTTGTAAGTTTTTCCCTTTCAGGATAGATCCTGTGTGTATACCTAGGGGCTTTTTATAACACTGTCCTGACTGGAATCTGCATGTAGTTTTGTAGATTCCCTTCTTTGTTGTTAGGGAACTCTCTCTTGGCTTTGCCCCCAGGCCAAGTGTGGGAGACACAAAGTAACAGACTTGGCTGGACTTTCTTTGAATAGTTACATCAGTTTGGGAAGAAATAATAACTCAATTTTGAGTCTTCTGATCCAAAAATATAGTGAAACTTCCTATTTATTTGTGTGTTTTAAATTTTCCTCTAAGAAATGGTTTATAGTTTTCAATGTATAGGTTCTACAAACATTTTGTCACTCATTATTTCAGATATGATGCTATTGTAAATAGTACTTTTAATTTATGATTGTGCATTGCTAATATATGGACTTAGAGTTGAGTTCTATAAATTGATCTTATGTACTACAAATTTCCTGAACTCAATTTTCACTAACTTTTTTGTAGAATCCACAGGATTTTCAGTTCAGTTCAGTTCAGTCACTCAGTCCTGTCCGACTCTGTGACCCCTTAAACCGCAACACGCCAGGCCTCCTTGTCCATCACCAACTCCTGGAGTCCACCCAAACCGATGTCCATTGAATCAGTGATGCCATCCAACCATCTCATCTTCTGTTGTCCCCTTCACCTCCTGCCCTCAATTATTCCCAGCATTAGGATCTTTTCCAATGAGTCAGCTCTTTGCATCAAGTGGCCAAAGTATTGGAGTTTCAGCTTCAACATCAGTCCTTCCAATGAATACCCACGACTGATATCCTTTAGGATGGACAGGTTGGATCTCCTTGCAGTCCAAGGGACTCTCAAGAGTCTTCTCAACACCACAGTTCAAAAGCATCAATGCTTCTGCGTTCAGCTTTCTTTATAGTCCAAATCTCACATCCATACATGACTACTGGAAAAACCATAGCCTTGACTAGACGGACTTTGTTGGCAGAGTAATGTCTCTGCTTTTGAATATGCTATCTAGGTTGTCATAACCTTCCTTCCAAGGAGTAAGTGTCTTTTAATTTCATGGCTGCAGTCACCATCTGTAGTGATTTTGGAGCCCAGAAAATAAAGTCAGCCACTGTTTCCACTGTTTCCCCATCTATTTGACATGAAGCAATGGGACCGGATGCCATGATCTTAGTTTTCTGAATGTTGAGTCTTAAGCCAACTTTTTCACTCTCCTCTTTCACTTTCATCAAGAGGCATTTTATTTCCTCTTCAGTTTCTGCCATAAGGGTGATGTCATCTGCATATCTGAGGTTATTGATATTTCTCCCAGCAATCTTGATTCCAGCCTGGACTTCTTCCAGCCCAGCGTTTCTCATGATGTACTCTGCATAGAAGTTAAATAAGCAGGGTGACGATATACAGCTTTGATGTACTCTTTTCCTATTTGGAACAAGTCTGTTGTTCCATGTCCAGTTCTAACTGTTGCTCCTGACCTGCATACAGATTTCTCAAGAGGCAGGTTATGTGATCTGGTATTCCCATCTCTTTCAGAATTTTCCACAGTTTATTGTCATCCACACAGTCAGAGGTTTTGACATAGTCAATAAAGCAGAAATATATGTTGTCCTGGAACTCTCTTGCTTTTTCCATGATCCAGCTCATGTTTACAATTTGATCTTGGGTTCCTCTGCCTTTTTTAAAACCAGCTTGAACATCTGGAAGTTTACAGTTCACATATTGCTGAGGCCTGGCGTTGAGAATTTTAAGCATTATTTTACTAGTGTGTGAGATGAGTGCAATTGTGCAGTAGTTTGAGCATTCTTTGGCATTGCCTCTCTTTGGGATTTTCTACATAGGTAAATACGACAACTGCAAATATAGAGGAGTTTTATTCTTTTTCAATTTGGATTTTAATTGCTAATTGCACTGGCTAAAATATTAAATACCATACTGAATGAAAGTGATTAAAGTTGGCATCCTTGTCTTGCTACTGTTCTTAACTGGAAAACATTCCAATTTCCATGATTATTTATGAAGTTAGTTTTAGAATTTTCACAGATGCACTGTCTCAAATTGAGGAAGTTCCCTTTCATGATAATTGTTGAAAGCTTTTTCTTTTAAACGAAAAATGGATAGTGAATTTTGCCTAGGATTTTTGTGCATTTATTAAATTTTTATTTATTTGGTGCTTGGCTGGCTAATATGGTAAAAATGCATTGATTTATTTTTAAAGTACAAATTCCTTGTATAAGTGCCATTATGTCAAGATCTAATATGCTTCTTATGTGTTTGGATTCAATTTATTAAATATTTGTAGATAATTTTTGCATCTATATTTAAAAACATATTGGCCAGTGGTTTTCTTTTCTACTGATGTCATTGATTTTGGTATGGCCCCAAAGAATCAGCTGGAAAGTATTACCTCTTTTTCAATTTTTACCAGTTTGTGTAACATTTGTATAATGCTTATTTAAAAGTTTGGTATAATTCACAATAAAGCTATCTGAGCTTGGAGTTTTTCTTTGTCAAAGTGTTTTTAACTAAAACAAAAATAATATATGAAAGTTATTGATATTATATATTTCTTCTTTAGTAAATGTTTTGTCATTTGTGCTTTATAGCCAGTTTGGCCATTTCTCCTAAATTTTAGAATTTGACATAAAATTGTTAGTAATACTGTCATTTCTGATATTAATAAATAATTTGCCTCTCCTTTTTTTCATGGATAATGTGACTAAAAGTTTGTCATTTTATTGATCTTTCATTAGAACCAGATTTTGTTTACACTTTTTATTTTTTCTCTGTTTTCAATTTAATTGATTTCAGTTCTAATCTTTATTATTTTTCTTATAATTCCCAGCTATACCTTCTTTGGCTTTAACCTGCCTTTATTTTTCAGTTTCCTTTTGGTGGAAGGTAAGATCATTGATTTGAGACCTTTTATGATATATACTTCCTTTTAGGTAATTGTTTTAGCTGAACTTAAAAATTGATATGCTTTCTTTCAGCTTAAAATACCTTATAATTTTAGATATGTTTTATATTTTCTAAATATTTAATTATTTTTCAGATATTTCTTTTATTAATTATAAATTTCATTTGATTATATTGAATTCTGTAAATCTCTAAATATATTTAAAAAATTTTTATACCTATAATGTAGGCTACTTTGGTAAGTGTGTGTTTGAAAAGGATGTAGTTCCTATTAGATGGAATGTTCTACAAATATCAATTTTATTGATGTGATCTATATATATATATATATATATACACCACTCAGTTTTGCTCTGAAATTCACTAATACTCTCTTGATTTTTTTTTCTCTTTTTATCTCTATATTTCATTTTGGAAAATTTCTATTGCTAACTGCTATGTCATTAATTTCACTAATCTTTTCTCCTACAGTGTCTAATTTGCTATTAATACCATACAATGTATTTTGAACTACAGACATCACAGTTTTCCTTTAAAGAAATTTGATTTGGGTCATTTTTTATAGCACACATATCTGCTTATAGGATCAATCATTCCTCTTTTTTCTGCCTTCCTGAACATAACAGATAGAGGTATAAAATTATAAATAACCATCTACAAATTCTATCCTCTCTGACACTTCTATACCTGTTTGTATTGACTGATTTTTCCTCTTTATGTATTATATTATTCAATTTCTTCCATACTTGGCAGTTTTTTTTTTGTTTCTTTGTTTGTTTGTTTGTTTTTGCCAGACATGTGCATTTTATTTTGGGGGACATTAAATATCTTTTTTCTCCTATAAACATTACTACAAGTTTTTCTGGGATGTAACTAAGTTACTCCTTTCATATTCCACTTTTAAGCTACATTAGGCAAGATGAGGGCACCATTACCTCCAGAACTAATTTTGTCTCACTATTGAAACAAAATCCTATTGAAAATTCAACCTCTTGGCCTGAGAAATATGAAGTTTTCTCTCTGGCTGGAAATAACAAAACCTATTCACAGTTCTGCATGGTATTCAGGACCTGTTCTCTCCAATATTTTTAAGTAGTGATTTTCCTGGCCTTAGCTTTCTTCGAATGTGTGAACTGGACTCACTTGAAGACTCCAGTGGCATGGAGCTCTCTTTGTACAATTCTAACATCTCTAATATGGTGCCTTGTCCTTCCTGAAATGTCAACTCTATCAACTCAACTCAGGGGATTCACCAGACTCTACTTGAATCTCCTCTCCCTCTTTGTGCCCTGTAAATTTTTTCCTGACAATATGCTGACTTATCATAGAGTTCACCGTATTCATTTCCCATTACACAGGCATCAATGTTCTTTATTGTCTGGCTCTAAATCACTTGAGATCTGTTATCCTATATATTATATTTACTTTTTAAACATAATTTGGAAAGGATAAATCTTATCCCTGTTGTATCATCTTGGCTAGAAAGCCTCATCTATAGTATCTATGTTTTTAAAAATGATTACTAATTTGATTGAAGTCACACTCATCTTTGTTTTATAGTTTAGTATTCAATATTATCTTTAAGAGATATTTGTGCACCTAATGTGCCTTATATAGTCTTTTAAAAGTTTTATAGTTTGGGCTTTCATATTTAAATCTATAATAAAGATGAAATAGAAATTTGTTGATATCTTACCCTATTTCCAATTTTTAAATGTGTTTGCTTATTCATTCATATTTCATCTACTACTGTCATAAATTGTACATAACATAAAATTTATCATTTTACACATTTTTAAGTGTACAATTCAGTGATATTAAGTATGTATAGCATATTGCACAACCACCAGCACAATCTATTTTGAGATGTTTTACATCATCCCCAACAGAAACTCTGTAAACAATAAATAATAACTACAATTGTCTCATACCTTAGGTTCCTGGTAACCTTCATTCTAGCTTAAATTTCTGTAAATTTGCCTGTTATATGCACAAACATGAAATCATATGTGTTTTTCTTGAATTAATTTTGGTAGTTTATATATTTCTAGGAATCTGTCTATTTATTCTAGATTATCCAATTTGTTGGTGTATAATTATTCCTGCTACTGTCTTCCAAAGCTTTTTATTTATGTAAGGTCAGTACTAATGTCTTTCCTTATACTTCTTAATTTGTAGTGAAAGTGAAAGTCACTCAGTTGTGTCTGACTTTTTGCAAACCCTTGGACTATAGAGTCCATGGAATTCTCTAGGCCAGAATACTGGAGTGAGTAGCCTTTCCCTTCTCCAGGGTATCCTCCCAACCCAGGGATTGAACGCAGATCTCCCACATTACAGGCAGATTCTTTACCAGCTGAGCCACAAGAGATGCTCAAGAATACTGGAGTGGGTAGCCTATCCCCCCTCCAGTGGCTCTTCCTGACCCAGGAATCAAACCAGGGATTCCTGCATTGCAGGTGGATTCTTTACCAACTGAGCTATCAGGGAAGCCCACTTCTCAAGTTAGTAATTTGGATTTTGTTTATTTTTTAGTGAATCTAGCAAAAATTTTGTCAATATTGTTGATCTTTAAAAAAAAACAACTTTTGGTCACAGTCAGTTCAGTTCAGGTCAGTAGCTCAGTCGTGTCCGATTCTGCGACCCCACGGACTGCAGCACACCAGGCCTCCCTGCCATTACCAACTCCCAGAATTTACTCAAACTCATGTCCATTGAATCAGTGATGCTATCCAACCATCTCATTCTCTGTTGTCCCCTTCTATTACCAGTTGGTCAATACCAAAATCAGATTGATTGTTTTCCTTGCAGGCAAATATGGAGAGGCTCTATATCATCAGCAAAAATAAGACCTGGGGCCAATTGTGGCTCAGATCATGAACACTTTATTGCAAAATTCAGGCTTGAAGAAAGTTGGAAAAACTAGGCCATTTAGGTATGACCTAAATCAAATCCTTTACAAGTATGCAGTGGAAGTGACAAATAGATTCAAGGGATTAGATCTGGTAGACAGAGTGCCAGAACTATGAACAGACATTCCTAACATTGCACAGGAGGCAGTAACACAAACTATCCAAAAGAAAAATAAATGCAAGAAGGCAAAGAGGTTGTCTGAGGAGGCTTTACAAAGAGCAGAGGAAAGAAGAGATGTGAAAAGTGAAGAAAAAAGGGAAAGATATACCCAACTGAATGCAGAGCTCCAGAGAATAGCAAGAAGAGAGAAGAAGGCTTTCTTAAATGAAAAATACAAAGAAACAGAGGAAAAGGGAAAGACTAGAGATCTCATCAAGAAAACTGGAGATATCAAGGGAATATTTTATGCAAGGATGGACATGATAAAGGAGAGAAATGGAAAGGATCTAACAGAAGCAAAAGAGATTAAGAACAGGTGACTTCCCTGGTGGCTCAGACAGTAAAACGTCTGTCTACAATGAGGGAGACTGGGGTTGGATCCCTGGGTCGGGAAGATCCGCTGGAGAAGGAAATGGCAATCCACTCCAGTACTATTGCCTGGAAAATCCCATGGACAGAGGAGCCTGGTAGGCTACAGTTCATGCGGTTGCAAAGATTCAGACACGACTGAGCAACTTCACTTACTTAATAAGAATACACAGTTCAATTCAGTTCAGTTGCTCAGTCAGGTCCAACTCTTTGCGACCCCATGGACTGCAGCACGCCAGGCTTCCCTGTCCATCACCAACTCCTGAAGCTCACTCAAACTCATGTCTATCATGTTGGTGATGCCATCCAACCATCTCATCCGCTGTTATCTCCTTCTCCTCCCGCCTTCAATCTTTCCCAGCATCAGGGTCTTTTCCAGTGAGTCAGTTCTTTGCATCAGGTGGCCAAAGTATTGGAGTTTCAGCATCAGTCCTTCCAATGAATATTCAGGACTGATTTCCTTTAGGATTGACAGGTTGGATCTCCTTGCAGTCCAAGGGACTCTCAAGAGTCTTCTCTAACACCAGAGAACAATATTTTTAAAAAGGTCTTAATGACCAGGCTAATCATGATGGTGGTGTCACTCACCTAGAACCAGACATCCTGGAGTGCGAAGTCAAGCGGACCTTAGGAGGCCTGATTATGAACAAAGGTAGTGGAGATGAATTAATTCCAGCTGAGCTATTTCAAATATTAAATGACAATGCTGTTAAAGTGCTACACTCAACATGCCAGCAAATTCAGAAAACTCAGCTGTGCCCACAGGACTGGAAAAGGTCAGTTTTCATTCCAATCCCAAATTTATCCATTATTTTTGGCAGTTGATTTTTTCTCTGCAATTATTGTGGTACTCAAATGGTGATTTTCTATTTCTTTATTTCTATAAGGATTTTCCTAAGGACTATTTATTCATTCCATTTCCTGTATGTATGTGTCTGATTTTATATATACATATATATGTTCTAATGATTTCTGCTCAGGCTTTGGCATCTTTTTCAGTTTGGTTACTGTGTCCATTTGACATGCTTTCATCTTTTCTTGTTTTTTATTTATTTCCTATTATTTCAATATTCCAGCCATATCTGAACTTTCCCTTGTCTCCACAACTCTCTCCAAGGAGAAAGCTTTTAGAAACCAATAAAAGGATGCTAATGTTGCTTGATGCTAGTGTCAAGTATGTGTGCATACATATACACACAATGTATATATATACATACACACACACACATACACAAACCTCTAACATCTCCAACTCTGATTCAGGAGATCAGAATTCATTCTGATCTTCTCCCTTGCTTATTTTGTAGCTTCTGACTCTGGCAGTGGGACATTTGGTCCTCATTATCTGCACTTTCGTTATTTGTTCGTAGGATCCATGAAAAGCAGTTTAAGAAGTGCTAAGCAGTTTAAGAAGTAGAGTTACCAACTACAGTACAGGGTCTACATACAGTTTTCTGTTTAGCCTTACAGTATTTAGAAAATAACTGCTTTTCAAAGTTATTTAGATCAGTTCTCCACCTACTTCCTTCATTTGTGTTAAACATTTGCAATGCATTTACATTACTGATCACAGTGTATATTTCATTCTGGGATCACTGGTCAGATATTTTGCCCAATTTTGATTGCATTGTTTATACTTTGGAGTTCCAAGAATTCTTTACATGTTCTTGATTCAAGTACCTTTGCATAAATATGTCTTAAAATGCTATTCTGATGATCTATGGCTTGTCCTTTTATTCTTTCAACAGTGTATTTCTCAAAACAACATTTTTAATTAAAAAGTTTTGATGTTATATCTATAAATTAATCACCAAACCCAAGGTTACATAAATTTTCCTGTTTTTATCTAGAATTATTAGGGATTTATAACTTACACTATACTCTGATCTATTGGATTTGTGGGTGCAAGTGGGTATGTCTGTGTGTATAAGAAATGTGATAAGGTTCCTTTTTCTTTCCTGTGAATGTGCAGTTGTTACAACACCATTTATTGAAAGGACTATATTTTCTCCACTGAAATACCTTTGAACATTTGTCAAAAATGGTCTTTTTATGACTTTGTATTCTGTTCTATTGATCTGTGTCTATACTTTCAATGAAACTGCAATGTCTTCATAATCTGGCTTTTAGCTATGCTTTGGTCAACTATAGCCTTACTGATTTTTTACTTACTGGTGTATGAGTTACTGAGAGAAAAGTTCTGGAGCTTCAAACTAAAATTGTGGGTTTGTTTATTCTCAGATCTCTCAGATATCTCTTATATCTCTCTCAGATTTCTCAGTTGGACATGATTGAAGCGACTTAAACACACACACAAACACACACCTAATGTTAACTTTTTCTGAACAGTATAGCATATCATTGACTCTTTTTATCCAGTCTGAAAATCTGCATTGTATCTGGTGTTTTTAAAATGTGTTTAAAGTGTTATTGATATGGATGAATTAAATTATGTCATGTTTTGCTATTTTCTGTTTTCAGAATTATTGTCTTTTTTTTATCTTACTTTACAATACTGTATTGGTTTTGCCATACATCAACATGAATCCACCATGGGTGTACACGTGTTCCCAATCCTGAAAGCCCCTTCCACCTCCCTCCCCATACCATCTCTCTGGGTCATCCCAGTGCACCAGCCCCAAGCATCCTGTATCCTGCATCGAACCTAGACTGGCGATTCGTTTCTTACATATATTATACATGTTTCAAAGCCATTCCCCCAAATCATCCCACCCTCTCCCTCTCCCACGATAACCCTGTATACCAGACAGCAAAAGAGACACAGATGTATAGAACAGTCTTTTGGACTCAAAGCTATTTTCTTAATAATTATTTTTCTCTGGGTTTAAGACCTGTGATTTAGTATCTATCATTAATTTTGGAAAATTTTCAGGCATAATTTCTTCAAATAGTTTCTGTCCTCTTGTTTCTTCTCTGAATGGATTCAAATTTTGTATAATTTAAATGGATTAATATTGTCTCGCAAATCTTGGATAGTGTCTTTTTAAGTTGCTTGTCTTACTGCAATTAAATTTTTATAATTTCTCTTGATCTATTTTCAAGTTTACTGAACCTTTTTTCAACTTTGTGTAATGTCCAGGTAAGCTCATCAAAAATACTTTTCATATTTTTATTCTTTAATATCTAGCATTTTTAAAAAGTATTTCAACTTGCATTTATTTTGCTGAAATTACCTCTTTAAACTTTTATATTTTGTACCTTTTCCATTAGAGCTTTTGACAAACTAACTTATCAGCTATCTTAAGTTTCTTATCTGATAATTCAAACACCTGTGTAATATCTGAGTCTGGTTCTCATGACTGCTTCGTCTCTTCTGACTGTGCTTATTATTTACTTTCTCTAAGTCTCCTAATCTCTTATTGTTAATTGAACATATTGTGTAGGACAATGGATACTAAATTATTTTTAATGCTTGAAGATGAACTTCCCTTCTACCTGGCCTCTTCATGTTAATGTAGCAAGGAATTAGCTAAGGTTTGCTGTTAGCTATTGCTATGGTTACCCACAGTTCTCCAGAGATTTTAGATTATCTAGGGATACCTCATTTTTATGACATTGGCTAAAATGTCTGTCTTTTTTTCATATTTAATTATTATTTGTCTTAGGATATTCTTACTTACCTTTAGTTCTCCCTTTTCACTTCTCACAGAATTTCATTCTCCTGCCTCTCTCCCTGTTGAAATTCTACAATTTTTAACATTTCTTAATATTTTCATTTCCAGAAATTCCATTTTTTAAAATATGTTATTTTGTTAAAATATTTTTATCTCTATTAATTTTTACAGAATTTCACTTACTTATATAATTATATTATTTTCATTTTCTATTGGATATAATTATAACACCTGAAATCTTTGAGCATCTTAGTTTGATGTGTGTTTTTTCTTCTCTTGCTCATGATGTCATCTTTTCTTATTTTTGTTTTTTATTACCATTTCATATTAGTCTGAGATATGAGATTTCCTTGAGACCTGGGTTGATATTGCGTCTGTCTAGGTAGATTTTTTTTTTCTTTCATTCTCTTGAGAACCTGGAGATTCTACCAAATCAGAATGTCTTATGTTTTTAGCCCTTTAGGTTTTATTTGCCTGCTTATTTTACAGTAACAAAGGTGTTTTGCATTTGGATGGAAAACTTTCATGAAGATCAGCTTTTGGTCAACTTTTCTCCAAAAAGTAATTACCCAACTCAATGATAATTTTAGACTGACAATATTCTTTCCATGAAATATATCAGTTAAATTCCCAGTCATATAAATTTTGACACTTTCCAATTTTATACGTTTTATTCTATTTGTTTTTCTAATGCTTTTACAAATTTATTGACTTCAAATATGATATTGAATAGAAGTTTTCCTTTCCTTGTTCTTTAATTTAATGTCTGAAATGAAACTTTAAAACTTATAATCTCCTATTTTAAGGAGATACTTCCATCTGATTATAAAGATGTATTTCATTTCTAATTTATTTGGTCTTTTATTAAGTAAATATTCTGTTTGTTGTTTTTTTTTTTTTACTGAATTTTTGCTGTTCCATTTCTTATTTTGTGTTTGTTTTTTAGAAGTAAAAAATATTTTATTCAGTAACTTGGCCAAATAAGCAAGATTTTATTATAAATCTTTTACTGTGGTTTTATTTTTTTAAATATGTATTGGAGTATAGTTGGTTTACAAATTGTTAGTTTCAACTATACATCCAAGTTAATCAGCTATATGTACACATATATTCTCCCTTTTTAGATTTCCTTCCCATTTAGGTCACCACAGAATATTGAGGAGAATACCATGTGCTATACAGTAGGTTCTCATTAGTTAATTATTTTATACATAGTATAAATAGCGTATCTATATATTTCAATCCCAATCTCCCAATTCATCTCACCCTCCTCTTTCCCCATTAGTATCCATATGTTTGTTCTCTATATCTGTGTCACTACTGCCATACAGAGTGAAGTAATTCAGAAAAAGAAAAACAGATTTTATATATTAACACATATATTTGGAATCTGAAAAAAAATGGTGTAAACAATCTTATTGACAATCTTATTTGCTGTTCCATTTCTGATAACAATGTCATTAAAGCTCAAAATGAGCAACATAGATTTTCTTAATTTTCAAATTTCTGACCACTTATGTATTGGCAGCAATTATTTCCTCTTCCAAGGCTGATACCTCTAAATGTTTTTATTTTATTCATTTTTCTTGAGTTACTTTTATTTTTCAGAACAGTATCTATTTCTTCTCTCAAATCATCCCACTCTCGCCTTCTCCCACAGAGTCCAAAAGTCCGTTCTTTACACGTGTCTCTTTTGCTGTCTCGTCTACAGGGTCATCGTTACCATCTTTCTAAATTCCGTATATGTGTGTTAATATACTGCATTGGTGTTTTTCTTTCTGACTTACTTCACTCTGTATAATAGGTTCCAGTGATTTTTTTTAATTGATAACTCTATTTTTCAAAGCCATTTTAGGTTTACAAAAAAATTGATCCAAAAATACAAAGTGTTTTCCATCTCCTCTCATACACATTTGTTACAACTGATTAACAAATGTTGATATATTATATATTATTATCATCTAATGTCCATAAGTCCACTTTCACTCATTGTACAATTCTGAGTTTTGATCAATATTTAATGTCAATATATGCCAGTGTATATGCATTATATCAGTATGTATGACCATTATAATATCATATCCACCATTGCAGTATCATAAAGAATAATTCACTGCCACCAAAATCCCTTGAAATCTTCCTACTTATTCTTCCTTCTCATAACCCTGTGGCCACTGATATTTTTACTGTCTCTGTCAATTTTTCCTTAGCATCATATATCTGCAATCATACATGTAGCTTTTCAGCTGGCTTATTTAACTTACCTATATCCATTTAAGTTTTCTCAGTGTCATTTTGTATCTTGATAACTCACTTCTTTTTATCACTATCCATAGTATAGATGTACTGTAGCTGCTTTTAGTAGATGTGTAGTTGTATCTCATTTTAGTGGATATGTGCTTATATCTCATTTATCTAACCTGTAGTTCACTAATAACATATGATGTTGAACATTTTAATTTCATATGCTTATTTGTCAAGACAAAATTCTTTGTCTTGCTTATTGCTGTAAATTTCTTGTTTTTCATGGAAATGCTTTCGGTTCATTTCATTGATATTTTATATTTTTGGCATTTTTTTCATCTATGCTTCTTTACCTCTTAGTTTCTGAAGTTGACCCTTTACCTTATTTAGTTCACATTTCATTTGTTTAACGATTAAATTTATTTAAATTTCCAATAGTTTTATAGTGAAGCTTTAGCTGACTTCTAAACAAATTTGATGGAGAGTTGTCAGAGGAGTCAGAATGGATGTACTAGGTAGAGGCACTTAAAGAATATCATAAGCATTATGATGTGTTGAGTATATGTATTTACCCAGTAGAGAGAATCAGAAAAATGTAGTAAAGTGAAGCACAAAGTGAGACTCAGGTCTTAGCTGTGTTAGCTAAATATCCAACATCACCTTAAATTGAGATCAGAGGAAGGAAATATATAGGATGCTCATTCAAAGAAATTAATAGAGAATATTTTATGTGTCATAAAATAGACTATTTTCACTACAAATAAGTTCTGAATTCATTGGCATATGGTTTTTCAAATCTATAGTGAATGTTACCTCATCTTTGAAATTTGCTTTTAACATAAAGCTAGAAGAACAAGGTATCTTCGACAAAACAGAAAAGGCTAGAGGCAACAGGAACATACAGTGGAAGTGAGAAATAGATTTAAGGGCCTAGATCTGATAGACAGAGTGCCTGATGAACTATGGAATGAGGTTCGTGACATTGTACAGGAGACAGGGATCAAGACCATCCCCATGGAAAAGAAATGCAAAAAAGCAAAATGACTGTCTGGGGGAGGCTTACAAATAGCTGTGAAAAGAAGAGAAGTGAAAAGCCAAGGAAAAAAGGAAAGATATAAGCATCTGAATGCAGAGTTCTAAAGAATAGCAAGAAGAGACAAGAAAGCCTTCTTCAGCGATGAAGGCAAAGAAATGGAGGAAAAGAACAGAATGGGAAAGACAAGAGATCTCTTCAAGAAAATTAGAGATAGCAAGGGAACATTTCATGCAAAGATGGGCTCGATAAAGGACAGAAAAGGTATGGACCTAACAGAAGCAGAAGATATTAAGAAGAGATGGCCAGAATACACAGAACTGTACAAAAAGGATCTTCACGACCCAGATAATCATGATGCTGTGATCACTCATCTAGAGCCAGACATCTTGGAGTGTGAAGTCAAGTGGGCCTTAGAAAGCATCACTACGAACAAAGCTAGTGGAGGTGATGGAATTCCAATTGAGCTATTTCAAATCCTGAAAGATGATGCTGTGAAAGTGCTGCACTCAATATGCCAGCAAATTTGGAAAACTCAGCAGTGGCCACAGGACTGGTCAGTTTTCATTCCAATCCCAAAGGAAGGCAATGCAAAAGAATGCTCAAACTACTGCACAATTGCACTCATCTCACATGCTAGTAAAGTAATGATCAAAATTCTGCAAGCCAAGCATCAGCAATATGTGAACCATAAACTTCCTGATGTTCAAGCTGATTTTAGAAAAGGCAGAGGAGCCAGAGATCAAATTGCCAACATCCACTGGATCATGGAAAAAGCAAGAGAGTTCCAGAAAAACATCTATTTCTGCTATATTGACTATGCCAAAGCCTTTGACTGTGTGGATCACAATAAGCTGTGGAAAATTCTTCAAGAGATGGGAATACCAGACCACCTAACCTGTCTCTTGAGAAATCTGTATGCAGGCCAGGAAGCAACAGTTAGAACTGGATATGGAACAGACTGGTCCCAATTAGGAAAAGGAGTACATCAAGGCTGTATATTGTCACCCTGCTTATTTAACTTATATGCAGAGTACATCATGAGAAATTCTGGACTGGAAGAAACACAAGCTGGAATCAAGATTGCCAGGAGAAATATCAGTAACCTCAGATATGCAGATGACACTGCCCTTATGGCAGAAAGTGAAGAGGAACTAAAAAGCCTCTTGATGAAAGTGAAAGAAGAGAGTGAAAAAGTTGGCTTAAAGCTCAACATTCAGAAAACAAAGATCATGGCATCCAGTCTCATCACTCCATGGGAAATAGATGGAGAAACAGTAGAAACAGTGTCAGACTTAATTTTGGGGGGCTCCAAAATCACTGCAGATGGTGATTGCATCCATGAAATTAAAAGACACTTACTCCTTGGAAGAAAAGTTATGGGCAACCTAGATAGCATATTCAAAAGCAGAGACATTACTTGCCGACTAAGGTCCATCTAGTCAAGGCTATGGTTTTTCCAGTAGTCATGTATGGATGTGAGAGTTGGACTGTGAAGAAGGCTGAGTGCCGAAGAATTGATGTGTTTGGACTGTGGTGTTGGAGAAGACTCTTGAGAGTCCCTTGGACTGCAAGGAGATCCAACCAGTCCATTCTGAAGGGGATCAACCCTGGGATTTCTTTGGAAGGAATGATGCTAAAGCTGAAGCTCCAGTACTTTGGCCACCCCATGCAAAGAGTTGACTCATTGGAGAAGACTTTGATGCTTGGAGGGATTGAGGGCAGGAGGAGAAGGGGCCGACCGAGGATGAGATGGCTGGATGGCATCACTGACTCAATGGATGCAACTCTGAGTGAACTCAGGGAGTTGGTGATGGATAGGGATGCCTGGAGCGCTGCGATTCATGGGGTCGCAAAGAGTCGGACATGACTGAGCGACTGAACTGAACTGAACTGAACATGATGACTGTCTTTCAAAAAATCAAAAAAAAAAAAAAAAGAAACATTGAAAAGGAAGAAGAGTCAAGTTTTATTTTTTCTGTGTGAACTGGAAACAATTGATGTCACAAAGAGGTTATTTTTTATTCATTTTTATTGGAGTATAGTTGCATTATAATGTTGTGTTGCTTTCTACTGTACAACAAAGTGAACAGGCTATCTTTATACATATATTCCTCTCTTTTTTGGATTTCCTTCCCATTTAGATTGCCGCAGAGCACTGAGTAGAGTTTCTTGAACTGTGCAGTCAGTTGTCATTAGTTATCTATTTCATATATAGGGTATATGACTCCATCTCCTCTCCCCATTCATCCCACATTTCCATTCTCCCCTCAGTGTCCATATGTTTGTTCTCTAAGTCTATATCAACTTCTGTTTTGCATATGGGATCAGGTATACCATTTTTCTAGATTCCACATATATTCATTAATATATGACTTTTGTTTTCCTCTTTCTGACTTAATTCACTCTGTATGACAGTCTCTAGGTCCATTTTTGTCTCTACAAATGATCCTACTTAGTCCCATTTATATGGCTGAGTAATATTCCACTGTAAATATTTACCATATCTTCTTTATACATTCCTCTGTTGATGGACACTTAGGTTGCTTCTATGCCCTGATTATTGTAAATAGGATCACAATGTTTTTTTGAACTATGGTTTTCTCTGGGTATATGCCCAGTTGTAGGGTTGGTTGGCCATGTGGTAGTTCTATTTTTAGGTTTTAAGGAACCTCCATACTATTCTCCAAAGTGGCTGTATCAATTTACATCCCTACCAACAGTGCAAGAGGGTTCCCTTGTCTCCACACCCTTTCCAGCATTTAATGTTAGTAGATTTTCTAATTATGACCATTCTCATGGGTATGAGGTGATACCTCATTGTAGTTTTGACTTGAATTTCTCTAGTAATTAGTGATGCTAAGCATCTTTTCATGTACTTGTTGGCCATCTGTATGTCTTCTTTGGAGAAATGTCTCTTTAGGTCTTCTGCCCATAATTTTGTAACAATTTCATTTTCTAACAAAATAAAAAAGTAATTCCTTATGAAAAAATACAGCCCTCTTACTAACCCTGCCAAACAAAGATTAATGAACACTGCCAAGTCCTATGACAGTCCATCCTAAATCTGAGTGTCTGTGTTTGCTCATGTGTGCATATATTTCTGTATGTGTATGTATATTTGTGAAAGTATGAAAAAACATGTTTATGAATGTGTATATATGTAATCACCCACAAAAATATTTTGATGGCATTTTCTATAATGTATATCCCAGTTTCCTAATACTTAAAAACTCTGTGTTTTTCAAGATACTTGCTTAGAAAATACGTGGAGTAGAACAAGATTTTATCTTATAAAACATGAGAAGTTTTCCCATCAAATCCATTTCCCTCTTTTTCCTTTAAAACACCTTTCTCATAAATCCATGTCCCTAATCTTTCACGTTTCTTATAAAGAATTTAAATATAAAATATTGGCTTTATATTACAATATAAGGCAGTGTTTTTTCTCCTCTGGGCATATTTGTGCAAATCTCTTCTCTCTAATTGAGGAACAAAAGTCAGTCCTACACTTAAAAGTTCCAACCATCCATGATTAGATAAAGAATGTAATTATGAATTGAAAAGAACCTTATCATGACATGTCAAAAATCCCAATATTAAGCAGATTTAAGCAGAAACTTTGGCTAAGAATTAAACCAAAACTGAAAAGGCAGACTTTGTGAACTTAAGTAAGCAACATCTCAAATGCTGTGTTGGTCTCTCTAATCCCCTTGTCCCAATCACATCTTAATGCAAGTGGGAAGGAGTGGTACTGATGAAAAATGGCTCATTTTCTTCCTTAAATATTATCACCCCTTAGTCACAAAACCACCAAAGGATGTAACTTTCTAAAGCAAGTGAGGACACTGAGAGGCAACAAATGCATCTTTATTTTAGGAAATCTTGATGTGATAGTTTCCTGCCCAGACCCCAGTCTCCATATATAAATTATTAAGAGATGAATGAGCATCAGAAAATGAAAATTAAATTCAGAAAGTCAAAGGAAATCAAAGTCAAGCAGAAGGGTCCTCAGAGAAAGAGAACAAAGGCAAGAAAGACAAAGAGAAAAGAAGGGCAAAGTGGAGAAAAGACAGAGAAATAGGCAAAAACATGGAAGGCCCCGGAAGGGCATGAACAAGAATAGAAATGACATTCTGCATGGGTTTTTCATCCTGGGAGACCCCAGAGAAAGCAGAGAGTGTAAGGGGAATCTTCCTACTAAGGAAGCTATTTTGTGATATGAGATGCGTTTGAGGTTTAATATCCAAATGAAATTATAGCACATGATTATGTTTTCTCATACAGTGACCACAGGCTTGAGACAGCCACTTCTTGAAAGCCAGAATCACTTCTAAAACTTGAAGATGATATACCCCTAATACACATTGTCTAAGAGTCTTTTTACATCACCCAACCTCTCATTAACCATTTAATTTCTTATTCTAAACTTCCCACGTAGACTGTGTGTGCCTAATATACAGGAAATATATTAAGATATCTTTTACGTTCCCTCTTTATATAGTTTGGGAAGTCTCTCTCTGCTATTTAGGTTAAAAGTTGGTAAAATTCAGATCTGCTTAGACTAGTTGAAAAATGCCATGAAAGAAAAAGTATGGTGAGGTTAGTTTCAAATAATTGATAATATATGAATGAGCATAGAAAGAAAAAGCTGGTTTAACTAATGATAGGATATATCCATTAATTAGCTGATAAAACCAATACAACATAAAAAATATAAGTGTATAAAAGACCAACGGATAAATTAAATCAATAGCAGAACCACAAGTTAATCCGAATAGAAGCTCTCATATATTCAGTTTTTCTGGGAATGCTGAAGATAAGTAGGCCAACTTATCGCAATTCCATTGGAGTCCATGCTATCAAAGGCTCGCAGCACTGAAAGGGGTTAACCGTGATAAGGTTTCCTGTATATCTTTAATCAGAGAAAGAAAGTAAAGGTCAGAGCTGAGGCTGGTATAAATATGTGTATGGAAGTAAAGGTTTTATCTGTGGAGAAGGAGGGGATGGCTAGAAATAAGATAGGAAAGAGAGATTCTTTCTTGTCTAAGCCTTTTGTGTGATACACTAGAAAACATTGCTGCTTCTAAAACTTTTCTTTTGATCACCCTCTATTCAAAGGCACCAGATCTCTATATATGTCTATCTATACCTATATGCATATCTTTATCTATCTGTCTATCCATCCATACATCCAAGTCAGATCAGTTAATATTTTACCAAGGGATTCTGTGATTATCAGTCCATCTGCTACATGCTTTGGAATTGATTTTCTTTGCAAGGGACTGGTTGATATTCCTTTAAATACACTGAGATCTACCACTTGATCTTCTGATTCTTATCAGTCATGTTAGCAAATCTTCTGATTTACCATCACAATATCTCAAGTAGCAAGAGAGCCAGAAAACGTGAAACAGGAAGGATGACAGTAGTCATCTTGAGGTCCCTAAGCTGATGGGCATTTCATAAGGCCAGGATATGCCTCTTAAGGGGAAGATTCAAGTCATATCAACCACCCAACTATCTAGGGCTGAATCACAGCAACAGTAAAACACTAAAGATAAAGCTGTCAATGCTTTCCTAATTGTTTCCTATGATGTACCAGGACAGTGTTTGATACTAAAAGTTTCCACAGTTGTATTTCCAGTTTTGACCTTGTGTTACAGGATTTAAGGGCTTCCTTGGTGGCTCAGATGGTAAAGAATCTACCTGCAATGCAGGACACTGGAGATCGATCCCTGGGTTGGAAAGATGCCCTGGAGAAAGCAACTGCAATCCATTCCAGTACTCTTGCCCGGAGATTTCCATGGCCAGAGGAGCCTGGCAAGCTACAGTTCATGGGGTCGCAAAGAGTCGGACATGACTGAGAGACTAACATTTTCGCTACAAGATATAAAGATTCTTTTGATGGTGAGAAACAAAACCAAAACACTTGAATAGGCAACATTCTTTGTTACTTACAGATCTAAATGAGAGAAGACTGCCATGCAGGACTACCCAGAGGGTTGTATCCTGGGACAAGGTAACCGCAAGCTAGAACTGTAAAAGGAGGTGTATTTATGGTAAATATGGTGGGGTCGTGTCCGACTCTTTGTGACCCCATGAATCGCAGCACGCCAGGCCTCCCTGTCCATCACCAACTCCCAAGTTCACCGAAACTCGTATCCATCGAGTTGGTGATGCCATCCAGCCATCTCATCCTCTGCCGTCCCCTTCTCCTCCTGCCCCCAATCCCTCTCAGCATCAGAGTCTCTTCCAATGGTCAACTCTTCCCATGAAGTGGCCAAAGTACTGGAGTTTCAGCTTTAGCATCATTCTTTCCAAAGAACACCCAGGACTGATCTCCCCCAGAAAGACTGAACTGAACTGACAGTGGGGTTAGTTAGTTTCACTGGATTCCTCAAGTCTGGGTATTTTGAGTAATTCTGCAGGTCCAAGAATGAAGGGACTGTCCCAGGATATTACATGTCTGGGGACCTCTTGAATTTGGGTATGTGTATACAGAAGTATTAAAACTTGATAAGAGAAGAAAACAAGGGGCACAATCCCTGGTGGCTCAGACAGTAAAGCACCTGCCTGCAGTGAGGGAGACCCGGGTTCGATTCCTGGGTGGGGAAGATCCCCTGGAGAAGGAAATGGCAATCCATTCCAGCACTCTTGCCTGGAAAATCCCATGGACGGAGGATACAGTCCATGCGGTCGCAAAGAGTTGGACACGACTGAGCGACATCACTTTCACTTTCACTTTCAAAACTGGATAAAGATAGCACTTAGGAAATATGCTATTGATCTCTCCCTTAAATACACAGCTCAAGTATTAACTGCCTTCTAAACAATTCCTCATGATGTCTACTAGGCATCTCTACCTCAAAATGTCCAAAACTAAACTTTTTATCTTCCTAACCCATACTTACTGTTTCCAAATCTCCACCCCCCCCCCCCACCCTCTTCTCTGTTGCTATAACATTGCCTTTTACCTTGGGAAGTGTCAAGTCTTACACCCATTTCTACTGTCTGATCCCAGACTTTCTCACCTTATGTCATGCAGTGAAAAGACATGGTTGGCAGCTTGACCTTCTCTAAAATGATGTAGACAAAAGTGTTGAAGCAACAGAAAACAGAACTCAGACAGGTAGACGAGCAGTGACTTTTGATTTACAGTGAGCACCGTCATAAGTTTTTATAACATATCACCAGCTTAGTCTTAGTCAATGGCGTTAATCTTGGGTGACAAGTCATGAATGATAAGCAGCTGTAACTGAAGTTTCCCCCATGACATATTTGACAGGGCCAGAAATCTTGACCTGAGATAAAATACCAGCTGCTTGCTCACTGGCTACTTTCAAACCAAACCTTGTAGCATAAAGCATGGGAAAAAATGTCAAAAGTTCCTCAATCTGTCTCATTACCACATATAAAAATTATCTAGCACTCATCTTGAAAGGGGCAAAAAGTTAGTGTGAATTAGTTTTTTTATTCACAGTCTTTTCAAAGGGCTACTTTCTAGTCCATACAATTGTGAAAGCTCTAGTCTACAATAGGTCTCCACTGACCTTGATAATTAACATTAAATGTGTAGACAATAAACTTAAACATTGTGGTAATAAGATTTTTGGATGGCTACGCTGGTCACTCAGACCGTAAAGAATCTGCCAGTAGGAGACCTGGGTTCTTATCCCTGGGTCAGGAATATACTCTGGAGAAGGAAATAGCTAACCCACTCCAGTATTCTTGCCTGGAGAATGTCATGTACAGAGGAGCTTGGCTGGCTACAGTCCATGGAGTCACAAAGTGTCAGACATGACTGAGAGACTAACATTAACTTTCACACTTTCTTTTCCATTGTTGTTGTTTATTCATGTTTTACTCTTTGTGACCCAGTGGACTGTAGCCTGCCAGGCTCCTCTGTCCATGGGATTTCCTAAGCAAGAATACTAGAATGGGTTGCAGTTTCCTTCTTCAAGGGATCTTCATGACTAGGGATCAAACATGTATCTCTTGCATTGGCAGGTGGATTCTTTATCACTGAGCCATCAGGGAAGCCTGTGTTCTCTTCTTGTTGTATGCGTGCCTCTTCTACAGGACTATAAAACTGAAGAACTGAAAAGAATTTTAGATTTATCTGGTCTAAAAAGCTCATTTAAACATGGGCCATCTGGAGCTCAGTAACTTGGAGAAATTTTTCCAAGGGCCACATTGCTATTAAATTAAAAATTTGAAATTTCATCTTATGTCTTCCAACTATGTGTCAAGGTTCTTTCCATTCATCACTTTATCAGCCTTTTTTAAGGAGGATATTGAATTGATTGATGATGATTCAATCAAATAAATGAAATTGTGTTCTTTGTATCATCTTTGGCTACATTTATAAATAAATGTGTAGGCACTTCTCTGGTGGTTCAATGGTTAAGAATCTGCCTTCCAAAGCTGGGGCCTTTGGTTTGATTCCTTATTGGGAAACTAATATCCCATACGTTCCCAGGCAACAAAGACTTCAAGAAAAAGCCTTCATGCCACAAGGAAAAGATCCCACAGACAGCAAGGAAGATCCTACATGCTGTAACTAAGACCCCAACACAGCCAAAAATAAATAAATACATAGATATTTATTCAGGAAATACAACCTTGTGTTAACCCAAGAAGCCAATACCAAATTTAAGGAAATTCAAAATGGCCAACTAGAATAGAGACTATTCCACAAAACTGTAGTAAACATAAAATAAATACTTTAGAAAACTTACCTAGAGCAAGGAAGTTAGAAGCTGTGTGGAGTTACAAAAGCATCTATGAAGACTGACATCTAGAAAGTATCTTCTGAGAAAAGAAGAGGGACTCTAGAAAAGGCTTCTTTATTATCCAAATTGTCAATAAAAATGAAGTTTCAGGTTAGCTCTGTAGCTGGTCTCAAGTCTTAAGTTTCTTCAAAAGTGTCAGTGTGTCAGTATAAGACCTGGATTCAAACCCAGTTAGGAGCACTTTTTAATCCCCAAACCTCTCTGTCTATTTAAAAGAATTTCCATTCATTTCTGTTGTGGGGGGATGAGCTGCTGATGCCTGCTCTGGGCCTGGCTGGTCCCCATGTGGCCATCCTGCTGACACACTTCCTTGACCAAAGGCTGAGGGGGAGTACAGCAGATATCCACAAATACAGAAGGCCAGTCTATAAAAAGGACAGAGACCAATTATTCTCATTAGTCAACAAGGACAGAGTAAGAGCTAATGGGGCTTCTGTTTCAACAGAGGGAGAATTTAGGTTAATTATTAGGAAAAACTTTGTAACTATTAGAATAGTTAGGACTCTGGAAACAAGATACCCAGGGAGGAAGCAAAATTACCTTCACTTATAGGTACTCAAGGTAAGACTAGCTCACTATTTATCAAGGAAGATTAAAAGATTATTAAATCAGGACCACTAGGAAGTACTGGAAAAAAAAAGAAAAGAAACCGTGGCCTAAGAATATTACCTGGCACTTCAACCTGTGTCATTAGCATTCTAGGCAGGAAGGATAGAGCAGTGAACAAGATCAACAAAAACCTTCTCTCACAAAGCTTACAACACACCAAGGGGGTGAGGGAAGAGAAATGAGCAAGTAAAATAAATGCCATTTTAAGTAGTTCTAAGTGCTCAATAGAAAACTAAAACCAAGTACTCCATAGAAAGAAGGATATGAGGTGACTGGGTAAAAGGAATGGCAATTTTAGGTAGGATTGTTAGAGAAAGACTCAATGAGAAGAGGACATTTTATTGAAAATCTGAAGAAACAAAACAACCACCATGGAAATCCTGGAATGTTCCAGGTGGAAGGAATAGCAAATAAGCCCTGAATGGAAAACTAATCAATATCTTAAAGAAAAAACAAAGATCTCTTCTTATTTATATTAGGGTGACTAAGGAGGAAGATGAGCACAAGATAAGTAAAAAGGGGTAATGGATTGAAGATGGAGCAGATTACTTAGGCTTTGCATTTCCTGCAGGACTTTAGCTTTCAAGCTGAGTGTAGTGGGAAGTAGAGAAAGGAGATGATCTCACTTTCAGTTGAACAGGATTTAGCTCTGGCTGTTGGTTTGAGAAAGACTAAAAAGGAGAAAGAATAGAGAAATTAATTAATAATCTTAGTAGCTTTTATTAGAGTGTATGACATAAATTTAGAAGCAAGTGGAGATGGTTTGATGAAGTCAACTTCTAGATTAGTTTCAAAGGTATACACAACAGGCTTTGATGAAGAGTCAAGATAACACACTGAGGAATGAAAGGAGGAAACAGAGAACAATGTCATTACAGAGTAATTCCAAAAGGTACTATTAAAAACAGTCCAAAATAGTATACTTAAATGGCCAATAGAAGAATTCAATGGAAAGCTAAAAATTAAAAGGAGACATTGGAAAATGCACAATGATAGCTGAAAATTTTAATATCCATATTCAGTAAGTAATAAGGACTTCCCTCGTAGCTCAATCAGTAAAGAATTCACCTGCAATGAACGTGTCTGCCTGCCAGGCTGGAGATGTGATTTCCATCTCTGCCTTAAGAAGATCCCAAGAAGGAGAAGGCAACCCACTCTAATATTCTTTCCTGGCAAATCCCATGGACAGAGAAGACTGGCAGGCTATAGTCCATGGGGTTGCAAGAGTTGGACATGACTTAGCAACCAAACCACCACCACAGTAAGTAACAGAAATGGATAAAATATTAAGAAGGTGCATAGTATGTAAACAACACTATACATTATCTTAATCTAATCAATATTGATCAAATAGAAAACCAAACAAGAAAAGAATATACCATATTTTCAAGGTCATATAAAATATTCAACAAAACAGAGCCATATGTTGAGAAATAAAACAAGGACTAATAATTATTGATATTATAGGACATATTCTTTGAAAAAGGAGAATTTATTTAGAAATCAACCAAAAAAATGTACATAGAGAGCTACATATATTTGGGGATTAGATATTTCCAAATAACCTATGAGTAAAAAAAAACAAAAAAAAAGAATCAAAGGAAAGCAAAAGATAAATAAAAAGAAAAATTGAAAAAAAAAATCCAAAATTAACAGTAATGAAAATACAAACTATCAAAAATTTTATAATGCAACTAACACAGGGCTTGGAACACTAAGAAAGATTTAAAATCAATTATTTAAATTTCAAACTTAAGGTATTATATGAAAACCAATTTAATTTTAAAGTATTAGAAAGTAATAAGGCAAAAAAACTAAAATGCAGATAAAAATATTTCTAAAAATTAGAAAAAATAAAAGGTATTTCTTTGAAAGTGTCAATAAAGTCAATAAATTCCTAGCAAGACAGATTAGGAAATATCAATAGGAAAATAACAGAATATTTAAGTGACATTTTACTAAAACACTTGATACTTTGGGTGAAATAAAAGAACCTATTGAAAAACAACCTACAAAAACTGGCATGAAAGAAAACAGAATTTTTGAATAGTCGCTTATTTTTCAAAGAAAATTAATTTTGTTAAAAATTTACACACATACACAGGCATGCAGAGTAGTATGTCATCAGGCAGAGTACCCTCAATTATCACATATTATTTGTGAAGTATAAAATTACTCAAATATTTTATAAAAAGTTATGGAACTCTTTCATAAGGTGAAATATATACCTATCTGTCACCCAGTCTTCCTGATCCTGGATATTTTGCCAAGATAAATGAAAACATAAGACCTTAAAAAAGATCTGAAGAAGAATATTCATAGCAGCTTTGTTGATATTTCCCAATCTAAGCAACTCAAATGTTTATCAAGAGAATTAATAAATTGTGTTATATTCATACAAAGAATACTCAGTTTAAAAAGCAAGCTACTGACAGATGCAAAATATGGACGAAGACCAGACTAATGGTGGTCTTTAGGTGATGCAAGGGATTGACTTTGAAAGGACACGTGGGAACTTTCTGTGTTGATAAAATGTAATTTATCTTGATTGGAGTGTTGTTTACAAAATGCATCTAGTCATCAAAAATTGTACACTCAGGATTTTTGCTTTTCAATGAATATCAATTTTACCTGGAAAATACAAGTCTAAAAATAAGTGAGTGATGCATAAGAAAAAAAAAAAATCTTTTCTCTTTCCAAATTGCTGTCATTTTGCAATATGATCACCCTCTTCACATTCAGCCTGGCCTTGAAGCTAGGATTTCAGCTATAAGTTCCCACTTTACTTTTCCAGGGGTACTTGTAAAAATAACCACTTAGCATCAAGTCTGCAAAGTTTGTGAGCTCTACCCCAACCTCCTTATGCATAATAGGGGCTTGCTCTTCTGCTCTCCATCTCTTTCTCTCTCTCCCATGACCAGGGACAAAGGACTGCCCTTCCTCTGGCTCATTGCAACTCAGCCCCATCCTGGGACCCATAAATTATAAATCTTGTGACTTTATTTCCTCTTTATGGGTGTGTTGAAAGTACACCATCAATCAAAAGGACCCATGGGTTCCACTTCCCGGAAGTGTGAGTGCAGATGCTCAGGGGGCTACCAGTCAACCAATATGGGTGGCCAGTGCTCCCTTAATATGGCACATCATAATCTGCAAATTCTTAGTTCAGTACACCAGCTCCAGATGCCCAGTACAGTTGGTAAGCTGGACGATAATACTGTGGGTGCAGTTTTTACTTCATATGATTCCTCGAAGTTGTGAATCTAACTTCCTCCTCCAGGCCACTCCATCTCTCCAGGAGGGAACCACTGCTAGCTGGCTCATTGCTGCTGCGAAGTGTTGCTATGAACCCCCACCCTAAACTGTCGGTGTTGTAAAAGGTCAGGCTTCACTGTATAGACGTCTCAATCAGAGAAGCCAAGGTGAGCTAACAGACCATCAGGCTATGGGCTCTAACTCTGTCTCCCAGGCTGGCTTTGGGGCAGACTGTGAATACTAGGTTGGTATTAGAGTGGGGAGGCCAGCAGCATGGCCCACTGTGAAGGGTCAGGGCTGGATGCTGAGCTTGGGGAGCCAGCCAGATCCATGAGGAAGCGGCTCTACCAGGGCCATTGTGGCAACCCAGCAGGCAAACACTGCGAGGCAAGCACATCATATGTTGCTGAGAGCGATAGTGGCATCCCTAGCACATAGTGCCAGCTCTTCCCAAATCTCTAAAGGAGGTCAGAAAACTATTAGATGCTTGTAAAACCCCTTCCTCATGGCTCCAGCTTTTCAGGGCACAGTGGCATAGTATCCACCAGGCAGGTGGGCAGGTGCTGCATTTTCAGGGTTTGGGAACTTTCTGAAATACATCAGCTAAAGTTGCACTGATTGAGGTGGACCCTGAACACTTGGAGGTCAATTGGGACTTTCTAGAACAAGAAGCAGCAGCACAGGAGTCAGGGAAAAGGCAAGCTCTGCCCCAGGTGTCCCCTGGGAGTGGTGAGTGGGAGAAGTTACATAAAATAAGGACAGTATATTGATACTCATTGGAGTTGGGTGATGGTTACAAAGCAGTCCATTATATTTTTTCATTTCCTTTATATTTGTTTGAAATCTCCCATAATAAAACATTTAGCTTTTTAAAGACATGAGCATTTGAAGTATAAGCAATTGGAATAAGTCTGACATTGGGAAGACTAAAATGAAGCAGACTATGTAAGCAGTTGAGGTGGAAGCAAGTTTGAACGTGTTAAATTTCAGATGTTTATTCAATATCCATTTGCAGATGTGCAGTTCATGGCAGTTATTGATGAATGCAGTATGTGAGATATACAACTAAAAGTTAATAGTTTAAAGACTATAGTTAAAGACATGAGGCTGGTTTAAATTATCTAGGGAATAGTATAGGTAGAGAATAGTGGAAGTCCAAAAGTAGAACTCTAAAATTTAGAGCTAATGAGACAAAGAAAAAACAGAAGTTTGAAAGTTTCTGAAAGACAGAAACAGTAGTCAGAAAGCAGGAAGCAAACCAGATGAGTATGGGGTCCTATAAGACATAAAGAACTTGCATAGATTTCAGAGAAATAGCAGTTATAGAAATCTAGATCAACTATTAGAAGCAGGGCATATAAAATTGATTTTTGTTTACTGTGGAAATACTTTAGCAAAAAATTTGCCTGTCTGTGACTTTCTTAGACTATTATTAATTCAATAGAGACTGATGGAGTGATGTAATATAAGTTTACATAGGATAAAAATAAATGCTCCATACACAAAAATTTATGTTCTAATAAGAGAAACTAGGTTAACATAAATGGAAAGATATTCTACACAGAAAATTAAATATGAGTGCACACCACAAAATGAGAAATGTCAGAAGGTACTATATGAGTATCAAATAAATGGTTCCGAAAGTCAGAAATCAGAATTTCAGAGAGATTAGAGTTCACCATGCATGCGAGTTGCCAGCAAAAACTTAGTAGAGCAAGTTTAGATTGAACTGGGCTATATAAAAAAAGAGTAGGTGTAAAGAGAAGAAAACACTGAGAAAGAGCCTTCAGGATAGAGAAATGGTGAGCAAATAAAGCCCATGTGATGTACAAGAGATATTATGGAGATGAGTATGTCAGTAATAGAAGATGTGAACAGAACAGGGAAAGAAGATGAGATTGGAAAAGCAAGATCATGGCCCAGACTGCTTAGAATTTTGAATGGGCAGGTAAGTATTTTCATTTTCTCCAAGAAGTATTCTCAGGGTTGTTAGCCCTTGAAAGCATCAGTCATGGCTGACCCACAAGAGGATAGGGAGACATGATTCTAGAACCATCCACCTGGCAGTGTGAAGAAAGGCTGCCAGAGGCTAAAACCCTGCCTATTGATTTTTTATATCAATATAGGAGAGATTCCATTTTAGAACTTCATGAACCAGGTGAAAGAAGACCACATTTCCGTTACCCAGTTTTCCTAATATAACGGAAACAACTATTAGAATTTTTTATACCACTTTCTTCCTCCTCCTTTCACTTCAAGAAATTGAAGCACCTTCAAGTATAAATAGAGTTGCTCCATGGGAGTTTTTGTGTTATTCCTGAGCTGAGTCTTGATAGAAAAGAGCTAGAAATTGAGTGCAGTGAAAAGTGCTGAATTTTCTACCATACGTCAAAAAAACAGCAGTCCTGCCTCTTTCTTCCTTCTTTATCAGTATCAATATTCTTCCTCAGACTAACTTCTAAATTTACATTTTATTATTAAAATCATCTTGACCATAGTCAACTTTGTATATGCTTTGTGATTACCTTCTTTCCAGATGGATACTTATTATCATGTGGGAAATGACCCCCCATTCTGTATGCTTCACTTTGCCAAGGCTTTGTCCAGGCCTGGATACAGAGCAGCTGCTCAAAACATCTTTGTTAAATGGACAGAATTAAACTTGAGTCAAGAAAGTTCCACACAGGAGGAGGTCTTAACAAATAAAGGAGCTGAGCAGCAGCTGTTGGAAGTTACAAAGTTAGCATCGATCTGAAGGTTGTTTGGAAGCTTCTTTCATTTTCTTGCTAATGGCATTAGGGGCTCTGCAGCAGATAACAGGCTCTGACATGGAGACCTTAATCCAGGCAGTCTGCAGAAGCCCTGACCTTCAAGGAGTGAAGACATTGATCAGCACAGAAAGGGTGGAGGGTCAGAGATTGAGAGTCATCTAGCCATACAGAACTGCAAAAAAAAAAAAAAAAAAAAAAAGTTGCTCATTCTAGACCTTGGAAAGGGCCCAGTTTCAGTCCAGTCAAAGAAGAGACACATCTGTCTGAGTTTCTTAGAAAAATATAGACCACTATTTTGCTCTGACACTAGATAATCTCTTGAAATTTATCTAGAGGCCTAGGATATGTTAAAATATCAGGCCACACCCACCAAGAGGAAGGTGGAATGGATTTTCTGAGATGACATCAAATCCTTCCATTCTTATCCAGTTCCTATTTCTAGAGATATCAGATGGAAACTAAATAATTGAAATTTAGCTCTTTTAGGGGAAATCAGCTGTGTTTTCCAGTTTGAGTTTTCTTTATATGGGCCATATTCTCTGAATTTATTGGTCTGGTTTTCATACTACCTATCTTTCTGAATAACATCAGCTCAGAGCAGAGGGCAAGAAAGTCTATAATCATGTAATTTGATTTGAGGCTTCCTCTACTAACAAGTTTAGATTTCTTTGTCATCGTCTCCAATCCCTAAAAGGCTTGAAATGTTTCCCTTTTGAGTAACTAGCAGACTAGACTGCAAAAATAGAGAAATTAATCCATGCGGGTGCCATTAATATATACAATTGGTGAGAAATGAAGACAGTGAAAAAAAGTAGGACTCTAACATTATTGAGTGACTCTTATAGTCAAGAATCGAGTGCTTTACATATTTGCACTTATTTAATATGGTTCTAATGCTGGGAGGGATTGGGGGCAAGAGGAGAAGGGGATTGCAGAAGATGAGATGGCTGGATGGCATTACCAACTCAATGGACATGAGTCTGAGTGAACTCCGGGAGTTGGTGATGCACAGGGAGGCCTGGTGTGCTGCGATTCATGGGGCCGCAAAGAGTCAGACACGACTGAGTGACTGAACTGAAATGAACTGAATATGGTTCAAGAAGAGATCTACATTAAACTTCACTTTTTTCCACCAAGCAATATTCAGCGAGTAAAGTTTGCTAAAATAGTCACAAAGGTCCATTTGTATTCTTATATGATTTTTTCTCTCTGTCTCTCTCAGACCTCCTCTTTTACACACACACACACACACACACACACACACACACACACACAGATATACTAACAATTTACATTAGCTCACATTGTTAAGCTTACTAAATGGATTTCTACTGAGGGGAAAAAAGAGGTAGTTTCAGTTATGAATTCAAACCACTATCTCATAAAAATTACATGTGTGGACTGTTTATAATAGCCAGGACATGGAAACAACCTAGATGTCCATCAGCAGATGAATGGATAAGAAAGCTATGGTACGTATACACAATGGAGTATTACTCAGCCATTAAAAAGAATACATTTGAATCAGTTCTGATGAGATGGATGAAACTGGAGCCGATTATACAGAGTGAAGTAAGCCAGAAAGGAAAACACCTATACAGTATACTAACACATATATATGGAATTTAGAAAGATGGCAATGACGACCCTGTATGCAAGACAGCAAAAAAGACACAGATGTGTATAACGGACTTTTGGACTCTGAGGGAGAGGGAGAGGGTGGGATGATTTGGGAGAATGGCATTGTAACATGTATACTATCATGTAAGAATCGAATCGCCAATCTATGTCTGAAGCAGGATACAGCATGCTTGGGGCTGGTGAATGGTGATGACCCAGAGAGATGTTATGGGGAAGGAGGTGGGAGGGGGGGTTCATGTTTCGGAATGCATATACACCCGTGCTGGATTCATGTCAATGTATGGCAAAACCTATACAGTATTGTAAAATAAAGTAAAAAATAATAATAATAAATAAAATAAATAAAATAAAAATTACATCTGTGGAGGTTTATGCTGTATGTGTATCTGTGTATGTACATATATTAATTTTATAAGAAATATATGAAAATGCTCATTTTGCAAAGTGTTTAAACCACACGGTATTCAGTGAAAACAAAAATGTACAAACCTCACTTTCATTTATAACCACCTTACTACAGGTCTATTTCCACCCGTGGGGGCAAACTAGACCAGAGGTATATGCCCCATAAGCTTGTTTGCAGAGCTTAGGCCTTTTCAATCAGTTAGTCTAGGTACACAAGTGGATAGGATGAAAGAGCAGGCAAAGATGGAAATTCAAGGATTCTGAGAATTCTAAGTTTGAAATTGACCTCTCGGATTCCTATTTTGCTATCATTGCTAAGTAAGTAGAATTTATCTTATTTAACTTTTTGTTAGCTTGGTTTGTAGAGTGGGAAATGGCAACCCACTCCAGTATTCTTGCCTGAAAAATTCCACGGACAGAGAAGCCTGGTGGACTATAGGCTATGAGATTACAAAGAGTCAGGCATGACTGATCGACTGAGCACAGCTTGATTTAGAACTTTTGAATATTTTTTACAAATGATATATGTATCTCCATGTGTGCTTTTACTTAAGACTTTGTTCTGGAAGAAACATTCCATGCTGAGATGGGGAATAACTTCTAAGGAGAATGCAGATGCCTCACTAAGTTGAAAAGATAGATGGAAGTTCAGGGAGTCTAAGGTAGCCAGAAGTTGCAGAGCACAATTCCAAAAAGAGGAAATTATGAGAAAACTAATTTTAGAAACCTGTATGCTTCCTTATGAGCCACTGCTAAATAATAAAACATGCTCTACATGGTGAGCAACAAGTCAGGTAAGCTGACTAGATCCCAGAAGTCACACAAACCAGAAAGACCCATTTAATTGTACATTTTAATGGGTGAATTTAATAGTATATTAATTATATCTTAATAAAGCTGCAAAAGCTATTTCTATTCATTTTTATATGTTCAAAATTTAACAAATTATGTTACCATTTGCAATATTGTTAAATGCCATAACAATTTAAGGGTAAAATTGACAACATATATCTAAGACCTGTCACTGAAAACAGCAAATATCACTGAGAGAAATAAATAGGAAGATATACCAAGTCTATGAATGGGGAAGACACTATTATTAAGATATCAATTCTCTCCAAAAGCATTAATAGATTTAATCCATTGAAACTGTAGTCCAAACCAGCTATGGTATTGAAATTTATAATTATTCTAAAATTTACAGGGAAATACAAACATTCTGGAAAGTAAATAATGTTGAAAAAATTGGGAAATTATATTTACTCTACAAGTTTTATATAAAAGCTAGAGTAATCAAAAGACTGTGTTTTGAGATAAGAATGGACATAAAATTAAAGGAGCAGAGTATATAATCAAAAGATAGACATGCATCTACATAGACAATTGATTTTATACAAAGATAATCACCAAAGTCACAGGCTAGTAACATGATAATTACATGAACAACAGATTCTTAGTTGTATCACAAGGGCTTTATAAACGGAAGCAATATTAGAATAAAAGTCCACAGAAGGCAGGTTGGAAAAAATAGCCTGACCATAATCCTTGTACAATCTACTAAAATAAAAATATCAATATTTTCCATAGGATTAAAACAAAACCCAGAGTCTCACAACATAATATTTTAAATGTCAGAATACAATACAAAAACTACTTGGCATATTTGGAACCTAGAATATCACAACTTGCATGGGAAAACACAATCAACACATGCTACCACAAAGAAGACAAAGATTTTGGAATTATCTGAAAAAGACTTTCAAGCAACTACAATAAATACGTTATAGCAAGCAAACATTAATGTTATTGAAGGTAATGGAAAGATATCTGTGCTGTTTATAGCTGCTCAGTTGTGTCCAACTCTTTGCGACCCCATAGATTGCAGCCCGCCAGGCTCCTCTGTCCAGGGGGATTCTCCAGACAAGAATACTGGAGTGAGTTACCATGCACTACTCCAGGGGATCTTCATGACCCAAGGATTAACCCAGGTTCCCACATTGCAGATGTCAAAGAGAAATTGAAGATTTATGAAGAAAAAAATGCACAGTTAAGACCTTAAAATCACAAAATGAAATAAGCAAATAAAAATACATTGAAAATATGGATCGACAGCAGAGAAGAAGAAAAGCAATAAGGGAAAGAGTCAAGAAAGTTTATTTATCAATAAATATTATCCAGTATGGATAATATACAGGAAAAAATGTGAAAAATGTACAGTGATCTGTGAAAACGTTTTTAAGGTCCAACTGTGAAACTGAAGTCCCAGAAAGGAAGAGAATTAAAGTGATACTGTAAAATATATTTGATGTAATTATGGATGAAATTTCAAAATTGTTAAAAGATTGAAAATATAAATTTATGTAATTTAGTTAACTCCAGACAGGCAATTGGGGTTTCCCTCATCACTCAGACAATAAAGAATCTGCCCATCCTGGGATGGAAAGATCCCCTGGAGAAGGGAATGGAAATCCACTCTAGTATTCATTTGTTTTTCTTTTTTTTTTTTTTTAACTTTACAATACTGTATTGGTTTTGCCATACATTGACATGAATCCACCATGGGTGTACATGAGTTCCCAATCCTGAATCCCCCTCCCACTTCTCTCCTCATATCATCTCTCTGGGTCCTCCCAGGGCACCAGCCCCAAGCATCCTGTACCGAACCTAGACTGGTGATTCGTTTCTTATATGATAGTATACATGTCTCAATGCTATTCTCCCAAATCATCCCACCCTCTCCCTCTCCTACAGAGTCCAAAAGTCTATTCTATACATCTGTGTCTCTTTTGCTGTCTCACATACAGGGTTATCATTACCATCTTTCTAAATTCCATATATATGTGTTAGTATACTGTATTGGTGCTTTTCTTTCTGGCTTACTTCACTCTGTATAATAGGCTCCAGTTTCATCCACCTCATTAGAACGGATTCAAATGTATTCTCTTTAATGGCTGAGTAATACTCCATTGTGTATATGTACCACAGCTTTCTTATCCATTCGTCTGCTGATGGACATCTAGGTTGCTTCCATGTCCTGGCTATTATAAACAGTGCTGTGATGAACATTGGGATACATGTGTCTCTTTCAATTCTGGTTTCCTTGGTGTGTATGCCCAGCAGTGGGATTGCTGGGTCACAATGCAGTTCAATTTTAAGTTTTTTAAGGAATCTCCACACTATTCTCCAAAGTGGCTGTACTAGTTTGCATTCCCACCAACAGTGCAAGAGGGTTCCTTTTCTCCACACCCTCTCCAGCATTTATTGCTTGTAGACTTTTGGATCACAGCCATTCTGACTGGTGTGAAATGGCATCTCACTGTGGTCTTGATTTGCATTTCTCTGATAATGAGTGATGTTGAGCATCTTTTCATGCGTTTGTTAGCCATCCATATGTCTTCTTTGGAGAAATGTCCGTTTATTTCGTTGGCCCATTTTTTGATTGGGTTGTTTATTTTTCTGGAATTGAGCTGAATAAGTTATTTGTATATTTTTGAGATTAGTTGTTTGTCAGTTGCTTTGTTTGCTATTATTTTCTCCCATTCCAAAGGCTGTCTTTTCACCTTGCTTATAGTTTCCTTTGTTGTGCAGAAACTTTTAATTTTAATTAGATCCTATTTGTTTATTTTTGCTTTTCTTTCCAGTATTCTGGGAGGTGGGTCATAGAGGATCCTGCTGTGATTTATGTCGGAGAGAGCTTTGCTATGTTCTCCTCTAGGAGTTTTATAGTTTCTGGTCTTACGTTTAGGTCTTTAATCCATTTTGAGTTTATTTTTGTGTATGGTGTTAGAAAGTGTTCTAGTTTCATTCTTTTACAAGTGGTTGACCAGTTTTCCCAGCACCACTTGTTAAAAAGAGACTGTCTTTTCTCCATTGTATATTCTTGCTTCCTTTGTCAAAGATAAGGTGTCCATAGGTATGTGGATTTACCTCTGGGCTTTCAATTTTGTTCCATTGATCTATATTTCTGCTTTTGTGCCAGTACCATAATGTCTTGATGACTGTGGCTTTGTAGTAGAGCCTGAAGTCAGGCAGGTTAATTCCTCCAGTTCCATTCTTCCTTCTCAAGATTGCTTTGGCTATTCGAGGTTTTTTGTATTTCCATACAAATTGTGAAATTATTTGTTCTAGCTCTGTGAAAAATACCGCTGGTAGCTTGATAGGGATTGCATTGAATCTATAGATTCCTTTAGGTAGTATACTCATGTTCACTATATTGATTCTTCCAATCCATGACCGTGGTATACATTTCCATCTATTAGTGTCCTCTTTGATTCCTTTCAGCAGTGTTTTATAGTTTTCTATATATAGATCTTTAGTTTCTTTAGGTAGATATATTCCTAAGTATTTTATTCTTTTCATTGCAATGGTGAATGGAATTATTTCCTTAATTTCTTTTTCTACTTTCTCATTATTAGTGTATAGAAATGCAAGGGATTTCTGTGTGTTGATTTTATATCCTGCAACTTTACTGTATTCATTGATTAGCTCTAGTAATTTTCTGGTGGAGTCTTTAAGGTTTTCTATGTAGAGGATCATGTCATCTGCAAACAGTGAGAGTTTTACTTCTTCTTTTCCAATTTGGATTCATTTTATTTCTTTTTCTGCTCTGATTGCTGCAGCCAAAACTTCCAAAACTATGTTGAATAGTAGCAGTGAAAGTGGGCACCCTTGTCTTGTTCCTGACTTTAGGGGAAATGCTTTCAATTTTTCTCCATTGAGGATAATGTTTGCTGTGGGTTTGTCATATATAGCTTTTATTATGTTGAGGCATGTTCCTTCTATTCCTGCTTTCTGGAGAGTTTTTTATCATAAATGGATGTTGAATTTTGTCAAAGGCTTTCTTTGCATCTATTGAGATAATCATATGGCTTTTATTTTTCAATTTGTTAATGTGGTGAATTACATCAATTGATTTGTGTATATTGAAGAATCCTTGCATCCCTGGGATAAAGCCCACTTGGTCATGGTTTATGATCTTTTTAATGTGTTTTTGGATTCTGATTGCTAGAATTTTGTTAAGGAATTTTGCATCTATGTTCATCAGTGATATTGGCCTGTAATTTTCTTTTTTTGTGACATCTTTGTCAAGTTTTGGTATTAGGGTAATGGTGGCTTCATAGAATGAGTTTGAAAGTTTACCTTCCTCTGTAATTTTCTGGAAGAGTTTGAGTAGTATAGGTGTTAGCTCTTCTCTAAATTTTTGGTAGAATTCAGCTGTGAAGCCGTCTGGACCTGGGCTTTTGTTTGCTGGAAGATTTCTGATTACCGTTTCAATTTCCGTGCTTGTGAGAAACAGAAGAGACCATAGCAAAAATCAACAAAGCCAAAAGCTGGTTCTTTGAAAGGATAAATAAAATTGACAAACCATTAGCCAGACTCATCAAGAAACAAAGGAAGAAAAGTAAAATCAATAAAATTAGAAATGAAAATAGAGAGATCACAACAGATGACACAGAAATACAAAGGATCATAAGAGACTACTATCAGCAATTATATGCCAATAAAATGGACAATGTGGAAGAAATGGACAAATTCTTAGAAAAGTACAACTTTCCAAAACTGAGCCAGGAAGAAATAGAAAATCTTAGCAGACCCATCACAAGCATGGAAATTGAAACTGCAATCACTCTAGTATTCTTGCAAGGAGAATTCTATGGACAGCAGAGTCTGGAAGGCTGCAGTTCATGGGGTCAAAAAGAGTCAGACACAGCTGAGCAACTAACATGAAAAGAAACAGGCAACTATAATACAATCTGTATAAAGAAATCTATATATTGCTAAGATTTAGTAAGATATCTATATTCCATTTGAATTGGTAAAATGCTGACTCTGTTAAATTTAGTATATATATATATATTTACATCTAGAGCACTCACTAAAAATCTTTGCCCAAAGATATAATGAAAAACACAATACATAAAGTATACTGGAATATTTAGTAATGCTCAAATATTCCAAAGAAAGCAGAATCATGGAAATAGAAGAACAGAATGCAAAGGGAGCAAACAAAATAATTAATAAAATGGTAAATCTAAATCTAAACATTTCAGGAGAATTTCAAAAAAATCATTTAAAATATAATGATGTAGGTGTATTAAAAGTTAAATAATGGTAAAAGAAATGTGTGTTCCATGCACACGCTGCATACTCTGACACATTCACAATGCTGGTGCCACTATACGATATCAGGCAAAGTGGACATCAGAGCAAAAGAAATTATCAGACACAAAAATGCCATTATCCAATAAGGAAAAGGTCAATTTTCCAAAATACTTGACTATCCCAAATGTACATCATGCACATATCAAGAGAGCTTCAAAATACATAAACCAACAGAACAAAATAAAAACAAAATCAACAGAACTGAAAGGAAAATTATAATTGGAGATTTTATCATCCCTCTCCCAGCAATAGATAGAACTAATAAACAACAAAATTACCAAGAATATAAAATAACTGAATAATACCTTCAATCAACAGGGTCTAACTGGCATATATAGATCATTCCACCAAACAATAATAGGATGAATATGGAATATCCATCATGATAGATTATATTCTGGATCATAAAATGGAATTTAACAATTCTATGCAAGTTGAAATCATACAAAGTATATTTTCCAATGATAATGGAATGAAATTAGAAGTCAATGAAAAAAAGATAGCATGAAAGTCTGCAAAGAATTAGAAATTAAAAAACATAATTATAAATAACCCATGGATCAAGGGAAACTAGAAAATCTTTTGACCAAAATTAAAGAGTTCCAGAAAAACATCTATTTCTGCTTTATTGGCTATGCCAAAGCCTTTAACTGTGTGGATCACAATAAACTGTGGAAAATTCTTCAAGAGATGGGAATACCAGACCACCTGACCTGCCTCTTGAGAAACCTATATGCAGGTCAGGAAGCAACAGTTAAAACTGGACATGGAACAACAGACTGGTTCCAAATAAGAAAAGGAGTACATCAAGGCTGTATATTGTCACCCTGCTTATTTAACTTATATGCAGAGTACATCATGAGAAATGCTGGGATAGAAGAAGCACAAGCTGAAATGAAGATTGCCAGGAGAAATATCAATAACCTCAGATATGCAGATGACACCACCCTTATGGAAGAAAGTGAAGAGGAACTAAAAAGCCTCTTGATGAAAGTGAAAGAGGAGAGTGAAAAAGTTGGCTTAAAGCTCAACATTCAGAAAACTAAGATCATGGCATCTGGTCCCATCACTTCATGGCAAATAAGATGGGGAAACAGTGGAAACAGTGGCTAATTTTTTTTTTTTTCTGGGCTCCAAAATCACTGCAGATGGTGACTGCAGCCATGAAATTAAAAGATGCTTAATCCTTGGAAGAAAAGTTATGACCAACCTAGATAGCGTATTGAAAAGCAGAGACATTACTTTGCCAACGAAGCTCTGTTTAGTCAAGGCTATGGTTTTTCCAGTGGTCATGTATGGATGTGGGAGTTGGACTGTGAAGAAAGCTGAGCACTGAAGAATTGATGCTTTTAAACTGTGGTATTGGAGAAGACTCTTGAAAGTCCCTTGGACTGCAAGAGATCCAACAAATCCATTCTAAAGAAGATCACCCCTGGGATTTCCTTTGAAAGAATGATGCTAAAGCTGAAACTCCAGTACTTTGGCCACCTCATGTGAAGAGTTGACTCATTGGAAAAGACTTTGATGCTGGGAGGGAATGGGGGCAGGAGGAGAAGGGAACGACAGAGGATGAGATGGATGGATGGCATCACTGACTGGATGGACGTGAGTCTGAGTGAACTCCGGGAGTTGGTGATAGACAGGGAGGCCTGGCGTGCTGTGATTCATGGGGTCGCAAAGAGTCCGAAACGACTGAGCTATTGAACTGAACTGAAAGTACAATTTATCAAAATCAGTGTGATGATGCTAAAGCAAGACTAAGTAAATTTTATTTTCAAGTACTTTTGTTAGAAAAGAAATAATAGCTAAAAGCAAAAATACACAAATGGGACCAATTAAACTTAAAAGCTTTTAAACAATGAAGGAAACTATAAGCAAGGTGAAAAAACAGCTCTCAGAATGTGAGAAAATAATAGCAAATGAAACAACTGACAAAATAAGATAAGCGAGCTCAAAATATACAAGCAGCTCATATAGCTAAATACCAAAAAAAAAAAAAAAAAAAACCCAATCACAAAGTGGGCAAAAGACCCAAACAGACATTTCTCCAAAGAGGACATACAGCTCACTAATAAACACATGAAGATGTTCAACATCACTCACTATTAGAGAAACACAAATCAAAGCAATGATGTATCATCTCATACCAGTTAGAATGGACATCATCAAAAAGTCTACAAACATTAAATTCTGGAAAGGGTATAGAGAAAAGAGAACCTTCTTACAGTGTTGGTGGGAATACAAACTTACAGCCACTATGTAGAACAATGTGGAGATTCCTTTAAAAACTGGGTATAGAACTGCCATATGATCCAGCAATCCCACTTCTGGGCATACATACTGAGGAAACCAGGACTGAAAGAGACACTTGTATCCCAATGTTCATTGTAGTACTGTTTACAATATCTAGGACATGGAAGCAACCTAGATATCCATCAGCAAGTGAATGGATAAGGAAGTAGTGGTACATATACACAATGGAATATTACTCAGCTATAAAAAAGAGTGCACTTGAGTCAGCTCCAATGAGGTGGATGAACCTGGAACCTATTACGCAGAGTGAAGTAAGTCAGAAAGAGAAACATCAATACAGTATATTAATGCATATATATGGAATTTAGAAAGACGGTGTTGACAATCCTACATACAGGAAAGGAGACATATACTACATAAAGACATAGACTACATAAAGAACAGATTTTGGACTCAGTGAGAGAAGTCAAGGGTTGGATGATTTGAGAGAATATCACTGAAACATGTACATTACCATATGTAAAAAAAGATGGCCAGTACCAGTTCGATGCATGAATCAGGACACCCAAAGTCAGTGCTGTGAGACAACGCAGAGGGTAGAGATGGAGGTGGGAAGGGGGTTCAGGATGAGGCGGACACACATATATCTGTGGCCGTTTCATGTTGCTGTATGGCAAGAACCATCACCATATTGTAAAGTAATTATCCTCCAATTAAAATAATTTATAAAAAAAGAAAAGTCTCAAATCAACAACCTAAGCTTCCATCTCAAGAAACTGTTAAAAGAAGGGCAAATAAACCCAAAACTAGCAGAAAGAAATAATAAACAGTAGAACTGAAAACAACTACATAGAAAACAGAAAAACAATACAGAAAATCAATGAAGCCAAAAGCTGATTCTATGTAGTGATGAATAAAATTACCAATCCTCTGTCAGGATAGAATAAAAAGAGAGAAGAAACAAATCACAACACTAGGAAAGAAAGGGCAAAATCACTAGACATGTCCTTAAATGAGAAAATATCTAAACCATCTGTATATCCATATAATGATGCACTATACAGCAATATAATACAGCATGTCTATTTGTGCTTAAAAGTCATTGAAAGGCACACCAGAAAACAAAGTTAATTTTGTCCAGTCAATTTTAAAATAGAAATTGTCACAAAAAAATTGCCATTTTCCACAGTCATCAAAGTTAATGTTTATTTTCTCAAATTCTCACCCTTTGGACTACCATCATGCTTTACAATGTCATCTATGAAACGGCTATATATCTACTAATTATAATTTTTGTATTAAAGTAAATTCAAGCACTTTACATATTTATTTTTATTTTTATTTCTTTTTTATAAACATATTATTTACATAATTTACCTGGTTTTCCCCTAATTTTCCTGCTTTTTCTTTTCTTAATTTATTTTGAATACTATTTTAATAGAGATTACAAATATTTGTTTTCATTTCTCACTTCCCCTTTAAATTTCTCCATTTTGTTTTTGCTTATTTAAAGATAGCTGATGCATCAAATTCTTCAATATTTTTTGATATCCGGATTTCTATCATGCTTAAGATAGCTTTTTCCTCTTCAATGTTATAGAAATAATCCATTACTGTTTGATTAAACAATTCTAAATGTTACTGTAATTTTTTTTAACATTTTGGCTTATTTGTAAGGAAGACATAGATGATGCAAATATGAGGCCTAATTTTATTTTTTCCAAATGAGTATCCAAATATCTCAAAATAATTTGTCTATCATTTGGTCCTTATTTAAAATATCATCTATACAACTAGATACATTTACACAATCCTATGGCTAGGCTTCTTTATTTAGATTTTGTCTTCCATTCATCTTATATCAATATCAATTGTTTTAGTTACAGCTTTTTTAGTATATGTTATTATTTTGAAGGACACTTTGTCCCTCATTTTATACCTGTTGGATGTTCTTGAACATCATACATACTTGCTGCTGCTGCTAAGTTGCTTCAGTCATGTCTCACTCTGTACGATCTCATAGATAGCAGCCCACTAGACTCCCCCATCCCTGGGATTCTCCAGGCAAGAACACTGGAGTGGGTTGCCATTTCCTTCTCCAATGCATGAAAGTGAAAAGTGAAAGTGAAGTGGCTCAGTCCTGTCTGACTCCTAGCAACTCCATGGATTGCAGCCTACCAGGCTCTTCTGTCCATGGGATTTCCCAGGCAAGAGTACTGGAGTGGGGTGTCATTGTCTTCTCTGCATACATACTTGAGAGTTTGTCAAATTCAATAAAAATGTTAATAAACATTAAAAATTAATAGTCCCTTTGGGAGTATCCAATATATAAATTAATTTGGGAAAATAGATATTTATATTAAAACCATGCTTCCCTGGTGGTGCAGAGGTTAAAGCGTCTGCCTACAATGTACCATATTGTATCATCTCATTTGCTGCAGCTGCTCAGCTGTTCAGTAGTGTCTGACTCTTTGCAACTATATGGACTATAGCCTGTCAGGCTCCTCTGTCCACGGGATTTTCCAGGCAAGAATACTGGAGTGGATTGCCATTGCCTACTTCAGGGGCTGTTTGCAATCCAGGGATCAAACCTGCGTCACCTGCATTGGCAGGTAGATTCTTTACTCAACACAGAGAAGAAAACAACTACTTGGATTTTTAAAAGTCTCTCAGTAAAAATTTATAATGTTTGTCATGTGTGTTTTATAGTTTTTAAATAGCATTAGTCCTTTGTGTTTTCATTAGTAGATTGTATATTTTCACAATTAGTTTTAAATACATTCCTTCCCTTAGAGCGAATATGTGCCTGGATATATTGAAAGGCGGTAGACTGTATTATAGCTTGCCCCCATCCCATCCCAAATAGGAGGAAGATCTGACATCCCACCCCTTGCCCCTTGTGGTCCTGGAAGCTTTGCTGACCAGTGCTGATGCTGTCAGAGCATGCAGTTGGTTAAGTGGAACTCTCTCTATGTTGATAGCTGTTGTTGTTTTTTTTTCCTCTTACTTGCCCAGATTGCTAAAAACTTTCCACATTCATACATCTTCTTAGACACTTTCCAGTTTTTCTTTTTTCAGAAGTCTATTATCAGAAATGCCTTCTATCTCACCATTACAAAAGCTATCATTATGGCAATTGCCTTTCTCTTCATGTCCCCTCACACTGTTATAAAGATGTAATGATGACATTATCTTGTTCTTTCTAATGTTGTTAATAACTCATAGCTATCATAATAGTCATTAATTACTACCAATTTCATAGTATTTCACACCTAGCTAAGACACCTAGTTCTATGACTGAAGATTTAATTGAGGACTAGGACAAGAAGTAGATCAGAGCAGGATTCAAAACCTGGAGAAATTTTCATGCTGATAGTTTGCCTGGCTCCTGCCTTCAGAGAAAACAACTCAAATTGGTTTTTCAAAAACCAACACATTTTATGAGGCTTCCCTTGTGGCTCAGTGGTAAAGAATCTACCTGCCAATGCAGAAGATATGGGTGTGATACTTCGGTTGGGAAGATTCCCCTGGAAAAGGAAATGGGAACCCACTCTAGTATTCTTGCTTGGAAAATCCCATGGATAGAGGATCCTGGCAGGCTACAGTCCATGGGGTTGTAAAAGACTCGGGCATCATAGCAACTAAACAACAACAACAAAATCACATGTTGTAATGACATTCTCTTCCTCAAGATCCTTTAGAAGTTCCTGGCATCTAATCCCCACAAGCAGAACTAACTCTGTCTTCAGTCTCACCTCCCACATTTGTCTATCCAGTGCCTCTGTCCCATACAGACTCCTCATTTTCTCTATAAAAATCCATGTTTATTACTATAGCTACACCATCAATCATGCTGCCCTCAAACTCTACCTTCTGAATCTCTCCAGGACCACCACAGTTTTGCTTCCTCTATACAATCTTTGCTATTATTCAAAACTGTATCAGTTGTTAGGTCACATGCAGAACTCTCCATTGAATCTGATGATTTTACAGGGTCAAATATTGTTATCTTTTCAAGTGCATATTTATTGTCACTTAGCAGTTTACTCTCCCCAAAAATAGGGGTCATGCATCAATTTTGCAGTGTGCATGAGATGCATGGTAAACTATTAAAGTAATATAAAACAACGTCTGTAAATGGTGAATGAAGAGAATATTTGAAGCAGATATTATGGACAGAATTTTCTACTAAAACATAGTAAATTACACATATTGAACATTTAGTAAATGGTTGACAATACAAACTGGTTTTTAAAGTAATTTTTCCAATCAATTTCACTTTCAACAAAAAACCATTAAACACTTACCATATGCCAGATAAATCTAAATATAGTTTTAAACCAGATATAATCCCTACCCTTATGGAGCTCATATTAATCTCCTATTAATAGTCACCATTTTTAATAATGTAAAAATGTAACAAAACAACAGCAAGTCTAGTTTATTGAATGCTGTCAAAATTTTTCATGTATATGTCACAAAAACTCTAATAACTGATTATTAAAATGATCTTCTAGATAAGAAACCTGAGGTTTAGAGTGTGTGAATCACTTTTAAGGTCACTCTTTATTGTATCTGTGATAGTAAACAATATTGTCATGGTTCTTAAACATCAATGGCCATCTGAATCAGTCAGCTGGGGTCCTTGCTAAAAATACTGATTTGGGCTATACTCTACAAGATTCTCTTTTAGTTGATCTGAACCGAGACTAAGAGGAGATGCAAATATCAATCCCAATGGTTTGATTAAAAGCGTTTGTCTGTGTTTTATTGAGATTGTGAGTCTAGACAAAGATGAATATTGCATAGTATCACTTATATGTAGAATCTAAAAAATAGTTTAAAAAAGTTAAACTCATAGAAACAGAGTGAAAAATGGTGGTTTCCTAGGGCTGGAGAGTGGGGAAAATGAGGAGAGGCTGAAGGCACAAATTTTGGATTTTAAAATAAATAACATCTGAGGATATAATGAATGAACATGGTGGCTATAGTTGAAAACACAGTATTGCATATTTGAAAATTTTGCAATGGAAGTATACCTTAACTGATCTCAGAGGGAAAAAAAAGTATCTGTAGGAGATGATGGATATGCATAACTAAATTATGAGAATCGTTTTCTAATGTATATGTGTATCAAATTATCATGTGTACACTTTAAATATGTTACAATTTTATTGATCATATACCTCAATAAAGCTGGAAAAATCCCCACCAGGCCCAAAGCTACAACATGGAAAGAGCCCTGGCAAATTTTTTTTTAATTTTTTTTTTAAATTTTGGAAATAAAAAGACATGACAGATCATCAACTTCAGTTATTTACATTTTAAAAAGTTCATAGACAGTGGGTCACTGAGTTAAAGTGATAATTTTTGTAGGTTGGAGATCTTGGCCACAGTGTTTTGTAACTCTTCCCATTAGATGTAGAGTCCATTTATCCAGTCTTCACTCTGGCCTGGACTTATAACTAACTTTGTCCAGTCAGTTTGGGTGGGATGAGGTTATGAGCATTCTGGAATCTGGAATATAAGAAGCTATAGCTTCCACTTTGGGAATGGTACTATTTCCCTGTAGGAGGCCAAACCTGGACACTGAATGATAAGAATCCAGTGCCAAGGCCCCAGAAATTGAACCAAAAGAGCTAAAAACTCTTTAGAAAAAACTAAACTATAAAATAAAATAGGAACACAGTATAATTCTAGTATAATTGACCTTCATCTCCCTATATGGTTGTAATCTAAGACTCACTTTAAGCTTCTGAGAATAAGCATGCACCAAGTCTTACAGTTAACTTTGGATCCACCTCTACATGACCTGCAGACTATTCTTGTAGTTTCTTATTTATTTGGATATTCATTAAGCACCTACGATATTTAGCAGTTTGATTTGACAGATTGAGATAAAGCGATAAATATTTATAGAGTCCCCCAGGGATAATTAATGAAATCTATACTTCACTCCTGATGTCAAGACTCAGGAGTATGTCCCTAGTGCCCAGAGGAAGTGTTTATTTATTTATTTATTTTCAATCACTCAGATTCTAATTCACCATCCGTGGTATGACTCTTTTGTTTTTTTTTTAATTTTTTTAAATTTTTATTTTTACTTAATTTTACTTTACAATACTGTATTGGTTTTGACATAGATTGACATGAATCCACCATGGGTGTACATGCATTCCCAAACATGAACCCCCCTCCCACCTCCCTCCCCATAACATCTCTCTGGGTCATCACCATTCACCAGCCCCAAGCATGCTGTATCCTGCGTCAGACATAGACTGGCGATTCAATTCTTACATGATAGTATACATGTTACAATGCCATTCTCCCAAATCATCCCACCCTGTCCCTCTCCCTCTGAGTCCAAAAGTCCGTTATAAACATCTGTGTCTTTTTTGCTGTCTTGCATACAGGGTCGTCATTGCCATCTTTCTAAATTCCATATATATGTGTTAGTATACTGTATAGGTGTTTTTCTTTCTGGCTTACTTCACTCTGGATAATCGGCTCCAGTTTCATCCATCTCATCAGAACTGATTCAAATGAATTCTTTTTAATGGCTGAGTAATACTCCATTGTGTATATGTACCACAGCTTTCTTATCCATTCATCTGCTGATGGACATCTAGGTTGTTTCCATGTCCTGGCTATTATAAACAGTGCTGCGATGAACATTGGGGTACATGTGTCTCTTTCAATTCTGGTTTCCTCGGTGTGTATGCCCAGCAGTGGGATTGCTGGGTCATAATGCAGTTCAATTTTCAGTTTTTTTAAGGAATCTCCACACTGTTTTCCAAAGTGGCTGTACTAGTTTGCATTCCCACCAACAGTGTAGCAGGGTTCCCTTTTCTCCACACCCTCTCCAGCATTTATTGCTTGCTTGCAGATTTTTGGATCGCAGACATTCTGACTGGTGTGAAGTGGTACTTCATTGTGGTTTTGATTTGCATTTCTCTAATAATGAGTGATGTTGAGCATCTTTTCATGTGTTTGTTAGCCATCCGTATGTCTTCTTTGGAGAAATGTCTATTTAGTTTTTTGGCCCATTTTTTGATTGGGTCGTTTATTTTTCTGGAATTGAGCTGCATAAGTTGCTTGTATATTTTTGAGATTAGTTGTGTGTCAGTTGCTTCATTTGCTTTTATTTTCTCCCATTCAGAAGGCTGTCTTTTCACCTTGCTTATATTTTCCTTTGTTGTGCAGAAGCTTTTAATTTTAATTAGATCCCACTTGTTTATTTTTGCTTTTATTTCCAGTATTCTGGGAGGTGGATCATAGAGGATCCTGCTGTGATTTATGTCTGAGAGTGTTTTGCCTATATTCTCCTCTAGGAGTTTTATAGTTTCTGGTCTTATATTTAGACCTTTAATCCATTTTGAGTTTATTTTTGTGTATGGTGTTAGAAAGTGATCTAGTTTCATTCTTTTACAAGTGGTTGACCAGTTTTCCTAGCACTTGTTAAAGACGTTGTGTTCACTCCATTGTATATTCTTGCCTCCTTTGTCAAAGATAAGGTGTCTATATGTGTGTGGATTTATCTCTGGGCTTTCTCTTTTGTTCCATTGATCTATATTTCTGTCTTTGTGCCAGTACCACACTGTCTTGATGACTGTGGCTTTGTAGTAGAGCCTGAAGTCAGGCAAGTTGATTCCTCCAGTTCCATTCATATTTCTCAAGATTGCTTTGGCTATTCGAGGTTTTTTGTATTTCCATACAAATCTTGAAATTATTTGTTCTAGTTCTGTGAAAAATATGGCTGGTAGCTTGATAGGGATTGCATTGAATTTGTAAATTGCTTTGGGTAGTATACTCATTTTCACTATATTGATTCTTCCAATCCATGAACATGGTATATTTCTCATCTATTAGTGTCCTCTTTGATTTCTTTCATCAGTGTTTTATAGTTTTCTATATATAGGTCTTTAGTTTCTTTAGGTAGATATATTCCTAAGTATTTTATTCTTTTCATTGCAATGGTGAATGGAATTATTTCCTTAATTTCTTTTTCTACTTTCTCATTATTAGTGTATTGGAATGCAAGGGATTTCTGTGTGTTGATTTTATATCCTGCAACTTTACTATATTCATTGATTAGCTCTAGTAATTTTCTGGTGGAGTCTTTAGGGTTTTCTATGTAGAGGATCATGTCATATGCGAACAGTGAGAGTTTTACTTCTTATTTTCCAATTTGGATTCATTTTATTTCTTTTTCTGCTCTGATTGCTGCGGCCAAAACTTCCAAAACTATGTTGAATAGTAGCGGTGAAAGTGGGCACCCTTGTCTTGTTCCTGACTTTAGGGGAAATGCTTTCAATTTTTCACCATTGAGGATAATGTTTGCTGTGGGTTTGTCATAGATAGCTTTTATTATGTTGAGGTATGTTCCTTCTATTCCTGCTTTCTGGAGAGTTTTTATCATAAATGGATGTTGAATTTTGTCAAAAGCCTTCTCTGCATCTATTGAGATAATCATATGGCTTTTATTTTTCAATTTGTTAATGTGGTGAATTACATTGATTGATTTGCGGATATTGAAGAATCCTTGCATCCCTGGGATAAAGCCCACTTGGTCATGGTGTATGATCTTTTTAATGTGTTTTTGGATTCTGATTGCTAGAATTTTGTTGAGGATTTTTGCATCTATATTCATCAGTGATATTGGCCTGTAGTTTTCTTTTTTTGTGTCATCTTTGTCAGGTTTTGGTATTAGGGTGATGGTGGCCTCATAGAATGAATTTGGAAGTTTACCTTCCTCTGCAATTTTCTGGAAGGGTTTGATTAGTATAGGTGTTAGCTCTTCTCTAAATTTTTGGTAGAATTCAGCTGTGAAGCCGTCTGGACCTGGGCTTTTGTTTGCTGGAAGATTTCTGATTACAGTTTCAATTTCCGTGCTTGTGATGGGTCTGTTAAGATTTTCTATTTCTTCCTGGTTCAGTTTTGGAAAATTGTACTTTTCTAAGAATTTGTCCATTTCTTCCATGTTGTCCATTTTATTGGCATATAACTGCTGATAGTAGTCTCTTATGATCCTTTGTATTTCTGTGTTGTCTGTTGTGATCTCTCCATTTTCATTTCTAATTTTATTGATTTGATGTTTCTTTCTTTGCTTCTTGATGAGTCTGACTAATGGTTTGTCAATTTTCTTTATCCTCTCAAAGAACCAGCTTTTGGCTTTGTTGATTTTTGCTATGGTCTCTTTTGTTTCTTTTGCATTTATTTCTGCCCTAATTTTTAAGATTTCTTTCCTTCTACTATCTCTGGGGTTCTCCAATTCTTCCTTTTCTAGTTGCTTTAGTTGCAGAGTTAGGTTATTTATTTGACTTTTTTCTTGTTTCTTGAGGTATGCCTGTATTGCTATGAACTTTCCTCTTAGCACTGCTTTTATAGTGTCACACAGGTTTTGGGTTGTTGTGTTTTCATTTTCATTAGTTTCTATGCATATTTTGATTTCTTTTTTGATTTCTTCTGTGATTTGTTGGTTATTCAGAAGTGTGTTGTTCAACCTCCATATGTTGGAATTTTTAATAGTTTTTCTCCTGTAATTGAAATCTAATCTTAATGCATTATGGTCAGAAAAGATGCTTGGAATGATTTCAATTTTTTTGAATTTATCAAGTTTAGATTTATGGCCCAGGATGTGATCTATCCTGGAGAAGGTTCCATGAGCACTTGAGAAAAAGGTGAAATTCATTGTTTTGGGGTGAAATGTCCTATAGATACCAATTAGGTCTAACTGGTTTAATGTATCAATTAAAGTTTGCGTTTCTTTGTTGATTTTCTGTTTAGTTGATCTGTCCATAGGTGTGAGTCGGGTATTAAAGTCTCCCACTATTATTGTGTTATTGTTGATTTCCCCTTTCATATTTGTTAGCATTTGTCTTACATATTGCGGTGCTCCTATATTGGGTGCTTATATATTTATAATTGTTATATCTTCTTCTTGGACTGATCCTTTGATCATTATGTAGTGGCCTTCTTTGTCTCTTTTCATAGCCTTTGTCTTAAAGTCTATTTTATCGGATATGAGTATTGCCACTCCTGCTTTCTTTTGGTCTCTATTTGCATGGTACATCTTTTTCCAGCCCTTCACTTTCAGTCTGTATGTGTCCCTTGTTTTGAGGTGGATCTCTTGTGAGCAGCTTATAGAGGGGTCTTGTTTTTGTATCCATTCAGCCAGTCTTTGTCTTTTGGTTGGGGCATTCAACCCATTTACGTTTAAGGTAATTATTGATAAGTATGATCCTGTTACCATTTATTTTATTGTTTGGGGTTCGGCTTTATACACCCTTTTAGTATTTCCTGTCTAGAGAATATCCTTTAGAATTTGTTGGAGAGCTGGTTTGGTGGTGCTGAATTCTCTCAGCTTTTGCTTGTCTGTAAAGCTTTTGATTTCTCCTTTGTATTTGAATGAGATCCTTGCTGGGTACAGTAATCTGGGCTGTAGGTTATTTTCTTTCATCACTTTAAGTATGTCTTGCCATTCCCTCCGGGTCTGAAGAGTTTCTATTGAAAGATCAGCTGTTATCCTTATGGGAATCCCCTTGTGTGTTATTTGTTGTTTTTCCCTTGCTGCTTTTAATATTTGTTCTTTGTGTTTGATCTTTGTCAATTTGATTAATATGTGTCTTGGGGTGTTTCGCCTTGGGTTTAACCTATTTGGAACTCTCTGTGTTTCTTGGACTTGGGTGATTATTTCCTTCCCCATTTTAGGGAAGTTTTCAACAATTATCTCCTCAAGGATTTTCTCATAATCTTTCTTTCTGTCTTCTTCTTCTGGGACTCCTATAATTCGAATGTTGGAGCGTTTCATATTGTCCTGGAGGTCTCTGAGATTGTCCTCGTTTCTTTTAATTCGTTTTTCTTGTTTCCTCTCTGATTCATTTATTTCTACCATTCTATCTTCTATTTCATTAATCCTATTTTCTGCCTCCGTTATTCTGCTATTTGTTGCCTCCAGAGTGTTTCTGATCTCATTTATTGCGTTATCCATTATATATTGACTGTTTTATTTCTTCTAGGTCCTTGTTAAACCTTTCTTGCATCTTCTCAATCCTTGTCTCTAGGCTATTTATCTGTGATTCCATTTTGACTTCAAGATTTTGGATCATTTTCACTATCAATATTCGGAATTCTTTCTCAGGTAGATTCCCTACCTCTTCCTCTTTTGTTTGGTTTGATGGGCAACTCTCCTGTTCCTTTACCTGCTGAGTATTCCTCTGTCTCTTCATCTTGATTATACTGCTGCGTTTGGGGTGGCCTTTTTATATGCTGGTAATTTGTGGAGTTCTCTTTATTATGGAGCTTCCTCACTGTGGGTGGTGTTGTATCAGTGGCTTGTCTAGGTTTCCTGGTTAGGGAGGCTTGTGTTGGAGTTCTGGTGGGTGGAGCTGGGTTTCTTCTCTCTGGAGTGCAGTGGAGTGACCAGTAATGGGTTATGAGACGTCAAATGTTTTGGAGTAACTTTGAGCTCCCTGTATATTGAAGCTCAGGGGTGTGTTCCTGTGTTGCTGGAGAATTTGCGTGGTATGTCTTGTTCTGGAACTTGTTGGTCCTTGGGTGGAGCTTGGTTTCAGTGTAGGTATGGAGGCATTTGATGAGCTCCTATTGCTTAATGTTCCCTGAATTCAGGAGTTCTCTGATGTTTTCAGGCTTTGGACTTAAGCCTCCTGCTTCCAGTTTTCAGTTTTATTTTTACAGTAGCCTCTAGACTTCTCCATCTATACAGCACCGATGATAAAACATCTAGGTTAAAGATGAAAAGTTTCTCCACAATGAGGGACACTCAGAGAGGTTCACTGAGTTACAAGGAGAAGAGAAGAGGGAGGGGGTAGTTAGAGGTGACTGGAATGAGATGTGGTGAGATCAAAAGAGGAGAGAGCAAGCTAGCCAGTAGTCACTTCCTTATGTGCACTCCATAGACTGGACCGCTCAGAGGTATTTACAGAGTTATACAGGGAAGAGGAGAGGGAGAAAGTAGACAGTGGTGGCCAGGAGGATAAGAGAGAGGAATGAGAAGGAGAGAGACAAATCCTGCCAGTAACCAGTTCCTTAGGTGTTCTCCACCGTCTGGAACACACAGAGATTCACAGAGTTGGATAGAGAAGAGATGGGGGAGAAAAGAGACAGAGGCCACCTGGTGGAGAAAAAGGAGAGTCCAAAGGAGGAGAGAGTGGTCAAGCCAGTAATCTCGCTCTCAGGTAAAACTGGGTAGTGAAGTTTGGGTTTTTAAATGTACAAAATTGACAACAAAAACCAAAGAGCAAAAATTAAAAATCTAGAGTAGAGGTTGGATTTTTTAAAATACAATATTAAAGAAAAGAAGCAGAAGGAAAAAGGAAAAAAGAAAAAAAAGAAAAGAAAAAAAAATGCCACAAGAATTATTAAAAAAAAAAAAAAAAAAACACCAATAACCACCCAAAGACTATTTATGGTGTTTGCCTTAAAAAAAAAAAAGAGTCTTTTTTTTTTTAATAGTAATAATCGGTTATAGAAATAAAAATTAGAGGAGAAATAGAAGACTTAACTATTTTTTAAAAAGTTAGAAAAAAAAAAAAAGGAATTATTTTAAAAATAGTAAAAATATATCTGGCCCTTCTCTGATGTTGTGGGCATTGTGGGGTCACTTCCAAGGCAGTTCCCTCTGTTTAACTTCTTCTGTTTGCTGGTTTTTTAGGCTCACTAGTTCAGTCGCGCTGTGGGGAGCGGGGATGCTGCAAACAAATAGCACTGTCGTGTGCACACAGTGTCTCAGCCCCACTGGACCTGTCCCTTCTCACGGCGTACAAACCGCTCTGGCTGTACGATGCTCAGCCGGGAACCGTCTGAGGCCGGCCCCAGGCTGCGTGCACTTCCCTGGTCTAAGCCGCTCAGGTTCGGCGCTCAGGTAGCCCTCAGAGGCACAGATTCGGTTGGGACTGCGTTTTGTGCCCTTCCCGGGTCCGAGTAGCTCAGGAGTTTGGCGAGCACGATCGCTGCGACTTGTCGCCTTTTCTGCCTCTGCTGCTCAGTTTTCTGGGTGGACCGCTGGCGCCCCTTGTGAGGCAGATGGTGACTGTCCAGCACCCCCAGAAGTCTTAGCAAAGAAGCCTGCTTGCAGTTTGGTAAGTGAAGTCTCTCCGGGTCTGCAATTGCCCCTTTCCAGCCCTTACGGCTCTGGCTGCCTGTCCCCGGCGGGGGATGGTCTGCAGCCGGCTTTTTTCCGTTCCGTCCTTTGTTCTGTGCTCAGTCCTGGTGGTGTCTTATGTTCGAGCTTTTCGCGTGGTAGCTATCCCACAGTCTGGTTTGCTAGCCCAAGTTAGATCGTTCTGGTTGCGCGTGGGGTGTTCCTGCCCGATTCTTACAAAGCACTGCAGCCCGCGCCTCCCGCGCGCCCCTGCCCTGCCCCCACTTCCTAGTGGTGGATGCAGGCGTCTGTGCTGCTTTTCCGCTGGGGAAGTTACTGTTGGGCTTGTAATCTCTTGGTTTTAATTATTTATCTATTTTTCCTTCCTGTTATGTTGCCCTCTGTGCTTCCAAGGCTCACCACAGACTCAGCAGGGAGAGTGTTTCCTGGTGTTTGGAAACCTCTCTTCTTAAAATTCCCTTCCTGGGACGGGCTTCCCTTCCCGGGACAGAGCTCCCTCCCCACCTCCTTTGTCTCCTTTTTCGTCTTTCATATTTTTTCCCTACCTGTTTTTGAAGACAATGGTCTGCTTTTCTGGTTGCCTGATGTCCTCTGCCAGCCTACAGAAGTTGTTGTGTGGAGTTTGCTCAGCGTTGAAATGTTCTTTTGAGGAATTTTTGAGGGAGAAAGTGGTCTTCCCGTCCTATTCCTCTGCCATCTTAGGACCGCCCCGTGTTATGACTCTTCTCATAGCTTTGCTTTCACTTTCTGTTCCCCACATGCTCCTCCTCCCCAACACATGCTGTCTCTTCCCTCCATTTGCTGTCCTGGACCTCATTTTCTGCCGTTTTAACTTCCACATTTAGTTCAACACATGCTTCATCAATAAATCTCTCCCACACATTTATCTCCCTGAATATCTCCAATTCTGCTTTCATCAAGCTCAATCTCTAGACAACAGTGCATGAGTCTTGTGGAAACTGGACTGAACCTGTCTGTTTCTCTTCAATGGCATAATCCCATTTGCTTTATTTGCTGGTCACAACTCTCCTTTGTTCCCAAGTTACTATTTTCGAACTTCTACCCCACCTCCAACCTCACCCCAGCAGCAGAATGTTACAGATGCAATATAGGAGCTGGGTGCAGTCCATTCTTTTAGACTTGGAACTGTGTCTACCTCTCTTCCAAAGAAAAAGCCTAAGTGAAATAAAAAAACATTGATGCCTCTAGACCCAGTTAAACAGTCAGTTATTTGTATTTATTTATTTTAATTTTTTTGGTTTGGAGTATAGCCAATTAACAATGCTGTGATAGCTTCAGATGATCAACTAAGGGACTCAGCAATACATATACATGTATCCATTTTCCCCCAAACTCTCCTCTCATCCAGGCTGCCACATAACATTGAGCACTGTTTCCTTGTTGGTTATCCATTTGATTCAGACATGAATAAAAATACCGATCAATGGAAGAGGATAGAACCTGAGTGATTTAAAAAGAAAAAAAAAAAAACCACACTTCCTCTTGGCACTGGGTCTGACATCATGAGTGAGGTGTATATCTCATTAATTGTCTCTGGTGGAATTTACACATATTTATTCCTTTATACCATTCTGTCAAATCAAATTTCTAAATATTGTAGGTGCTCAGTGAATATCCTGGAGAAGGCAATGGCACCCCACTCCAGTACTCTTGCCTGGAAAATTCCATGGATGGAGGAGCCTGGTAGGCTGCAGTCCATGGGGTCACCGAGAGTAAAACATGACTGAGTGACTTCACTTTCACTTTTCACTTTCATGCACTGGAGAAGGAAATGACAACCCACTCCAGTGTTCTTGCCTGGAGAATCCCAGGGATGGGGGAGCCTGGTGGGCTGTTGTCTATGGGGTCGCACAGAGTCGGACACGACTGAAGTGACTTAGCAGCAGCAGCAGCAGCCAGTGAATATCCAAATAAACGAGTAACTTCACAAATAGTCTGTTGGTGGGTCACGTAGAGGTGGATCCAGAGTTAACTGTAAGACTTGGTGCATGTTTATTTCCAGAAATTTAAAGTAAGTCTTAGATTACAACCATAAGGAGAGGTGAAAATCAATTATATTAGAATATACTGTGTTCCTATTTTATTTTATGATTTTAGTTCAGTTCAGTTCAGTAGCTCAAACATGTCCTACTCTTTGTGACCCCATGGACTGCAGCACACCAGGCCTCCCTGTCCATCACCAACTCCTGGAGCTTGCTGAAACTAATGTCAGGTCGGTGATGCCATCCAACCATTCCATCCTCTGCCGTTCCCTTCTCCTCCTGCCTTCAGTCTTTCCCAGCATCAGGGTCTTTTCCAATGAGTCAGTTCTTCCTATAAGTTGGCCAAAGTATTTTATAATTTAGTTATTATCTAAAGAATTTTTAGCTCTTTTTGCTCAATGGAACTGATACCCTAGTGAGAGAAGTGAAGCTTGAGGTGCTAGAACACAGAGGAAAATGTACCAATGGTCAATGAATCTATGACAAAGGAGGGAAGACTACACAATGTTGGAAAGACAGTCCCTTCAACAAATGGTGCTGGGAAAACCTAACAAATACATATTAAAAAAATGAAATTAGATCATTCTTTTACATCATGCACAAAAATAAGATCAAAATGGATTAAAGGCCTAAATATGAGACCCAACACTACAAAACTCCTAGAAGAAACCATAGGCAGTACACCCTCTGACATAAATAGTAATGGTGTCTTTTTCAATCCATTTCCCAGAATAATGGAAATAAAAACAAAAATAAGCACATGGGACCTACGTAAACTCAAAAGCTTTTACGCAGCAAAGGAAACCAAAAACAAGACAAGAAGACAATCCACAGATTGGGAGAAAATATTTGCAAATGATGCAATGGACAAGGAATTAGTCTTCAAAATGTACAGACACTTCATGACTCTGAAGAGCATCAAAACAAACAACCCAATCAGCAAATGGATAGAAGACCTAAACACATTTCTCCAAAGAAGACGTAGATGAATAAGAGACACAGTCATGTCTGACTCTTTGTGACCCCATGGACTGTAGCCTACCAGGCTCCTTAGTCCATGGAATCTTCCAGGCAAGAGTATTGGAGTGGGTTGCCATTTCCTTCTCCAGGGGATCTTCTCAACCCAGGGATTGAACCCAGGTCTCCCGCATTGCAGGCAGATGCTTTACCATCTGAGCCACCAGGGTGGTAGTTCTAATTATGAAAGAAATGCAAATCAGAACTATAGTGAGATATCACCTATTAAGGCTGACCTATTAAGCCTTAATAACTATCATGAAAAAGTCCACAAAAAATAAAGGCTGGAGAGGATGTGAGAGGAAGAGAACCCTCCTATATTGTCGGTGGGAAAGAAAATTGGTACAGCCGCTATGGAGAAGAGTACAGGGGTTCCTTAAAAGAAACTAAAAACAGAGCTACCATATGACCCTGCAATCCCACACTTGGGCATATATCCAGAGGAAAACATGATCCTAAAGGATACATGCACCCAAGTGTTAATTACAGCACTGTTTGCCATAGTCAAGACATGGAAACAACCTAAATATCCATCAATGGAGGAATGGACAAAGAAAAAGTGGTACATATATACAATGGAATATTACTTAGCCATTAAAAAGAATGGAATAATGCCATTTACAGCAACATGGATGGACCTAGATATTGTTATACTGAGTGAAGTAAGTAGACAGAGAAAGAGAAATATCATATGGCATCACTTACATGTGGAATCTAAAAGGAAATGTTACAAGTGGACTCACAAGTCAGTTATTTTTAAAATGTGTTTAGATTCAATTCATCTGTTGATTGGTAATCAACCAGTCAAGCATCAAATATTGAGTATCTTAATGTATAAGGAAACTGCTGTGTGCTGGAGAAGATGCAAGTACCATCCAAGCCCTGGGGCACTAGTGAACACAGGCAAGAGGCACAATGTAGCTGACAATAAATGGCTTACATATATAATTTTCTAAAGATGAACCAATTGGAAAAGAAGCTATAATGTGAAATGATTAAATCAACCACAGAGACCATCTATAATAGAAGACCTGTCCTGGACCCTAACACATCTTCCTGGGATTAAAAAAAAAAAAAAAAAAAAGTGTCTTCTTTAGGCAGATGAATTAGGAATAGTACCTTTCTCTGTCTTTGAATACAGTAGTTTTCCAGTACCCAGTTTGGTGAGTGGAAGGCCAGCGGGACTTGTATCTCCCTCTTGTTCCCCAGCCTGAGTAGCAGCCTGTAGTACACAGCTTACTTAAATCTCTGTGCAGTATTTCTGCCCTGTGCCTAGAGGAGATCCACAGATAGAGCTTCTGAGGCTCTAGATTGTCCTGAAATGGCATGCTAGAGGTAGTGTTTATCAAAGTCTGTGTGTGTTCTCAAGAGAGAGACCGGTTTCCTTTAAATCCCAAAGAAGGCCATGATAAAAATGCTGAAGAATAACCACTCCAGACACACAACCTTGCAGCTCCCTGGGTATTAGAGTTGATGAACCTGGTTTTGCATTTTTTTTCCAACTTGTGAACAAAATGACGTTCTTCAAGCTTCTTAAAACCCTCGTTTTATTTTTGTTTTGATATTATTGTTGTTATTTCATGTATGGAGTTCAAATATAGATTTAATAGATTTATACTCACAATGACACCTGCTCACTCTGGTCACAACCATTCAAATGGACCCGAATGCAGAAGTTTGATTCATTAGATTTTGTACTTTCTCAGAGCAGTTTCTAACTTAAAAAAAGAAAATGTATCTGGATATATGCAAGATTTTTCTCCCTCCTCCCAATTTTATCTACGTACTTTGTTCTCCCTTCACCTGAAGTCTGAAGCTACTCTTTTAGGATTTCCCTTTGGTTCTCTGCCCAAGGGTGAAAACCCCACCACCTATCTCTCTGCAAAGCAGTTAATGGGACATCTAATTCATGTATTCCAAACAATTTCTATTTTGCTTATCTTTCACTCAGATCTTTACTTCCTATTCTGTCCAGCTTTATTTCCATGAAACTTCATTTGAATCACTTCTTTGATAAAATCTTAATCCCTTGTCCCTTTCATTGGGCAATCCCTCAATCTGGCTAAATCTATCCTTCTGCCTAGAGAGTGTCTGTATCTAAGCAACTGAAATTGTTCTAGAAACCATTGCTGGAGGGAATATAAATTTCTACCACCAGTTTGAGAAACAACTTGGCATTATCTTTAAACCCATGTCTACTCTATGAGCAAACAATTTCATTCTTAGGTGAGTAACTCAGAGAAATTTCACACATACACTAAGATTTATACATGAGAATGGTCATATACCACTTCTATAATAGCAGAAACAAAAGCTATACAGTGAGCAGAAATAAATGAATTACATCTCTAAGCAACACTATGGATGTAGCTAATAAACACAAAATGGAACAAAATGAAGTCACAGAAGAATATATATAATACGTTTTAAAGCTCAAAGTCATGAAAAGTAAGCAATTTGAGGCTTAGAGCTACATATGTATGTAGTGACAATATATATATGCACACAACACGCATACATAGCCACAAGTGTAGAATTTTTTTCTTTAAAAATTCCATATTTTTCTTTGATAAGTTATCTCCTCTTTAGAGGCCTAGGACAAAATATATATATAAATAAATGAAGGTAAGATAATGGTTAATTCAGATTTGACTGTATCTGAGGGTTAGAAGTTAAAAGTGATAATTCCGCCATTCTCCCTTCCCCAGCTATTAATCTAAGGAGAGAATAGGTACCATAAACAATAATTAAATATTAATCAACAATTAAATAATAATCCAATCAAGACTTAAAGCACAAGCTATATTCATTGTGATTAATAAATAGTTTCTGGTAAATTGTGTTAAAAGAAACATATTTTGAGGACCCAAATAGGGCCTTATACTCCATCAACAACTCACTGGTGGTCAACTGAGTTCACAGGAATGTGGAGATCTCATTACCCACCAATTGCAATTTAACCCTTCCCGGTTAAAGGTTGTCTCTTCCGCACAGGGGAAAGAGAACCCCCTATAAGGGAGAAGGAAGCAGATGAAGGCTCACTACCCTGATGACCAATCCAGGAGACAGGCAAGTCTCAGGAGGAGTGAGGATCCACCTGGGCATTACTGTCAACAGGTTCCAGTAAGCTTCTGACCCTGACCAGTCTAATTTGTCCCTGTCTTTTGGAGGAGGGACTAGTGAGGAGAAAAACGACAGTGGTTACTTTTCCAGTCTTTCTGGAAGGTAGAAACATTGTCAGAAAGTCCCTCATGTCTTCGTCCAGGGGAAGGAGTGTTGGTACAAGGTAAAGAACCTCTTCTACCAGTCATACCAAGCATCAGGGCTTTCATTCATTAATATTTAATTGTTTTTTTTTTTTTTTCCTAAGAGCTTTGAGCACCACCCCTTACAGTATTTATTGTAATAGTTCATAAATCTAAACATCTTCAGAATATTATCTGGGTTTCAAACATTTTAGTAATAAATGACTTGCTCAATTATTATTTTCTGTATTAATTAAGACACTGCAGGTGTGATCTTCCTGTCCCAGAGCAGGAAGTGAGGAAGTATATCATGTGGAAGACAGAGCTGTAACTAAGATCTTCCTCAATAATGTGTTTATGTTTAATTTCATCACCTCTTTTTTTTTACTATCTCCTCAGTGTGAACAAGTTTTCTCTCCTTTATCTCTTTCTTCTTAAATTAGAAGTAAATTCTAATTAAGAATTATGGTTCATTGTGTCCTGGTTAGTGGAGGTTTTCCTGGAGGGTGATAAGTGACACACTCCACCCTCCCTTCAATCAAAAGGCACATTTCCCAACCTCTTAAGAAGCCCGTGCTTCTCAATTACAGTGTGTGTGATTTGCATTTGAGAAGTAAATGGTGCTCCAGGACAGTTCATTCACCCAGCAGAGCTTGGTCTTCTGTGACATTCCAATTCAGGACAGCAAGGGAGGAAATGATAGAGGCAGCTGGAATCCACCCATTCAGTGCACATTTGTTAAGCACCTACTATACCTAAGGCAATGTGATTAACTGGAGGAAGAGGAGCGTGAAAAAATATAAAACACAGACCCTGCCTTCAGGGAGCCCTACTTTTAGAACAGCATATAAGCATTGCAAAAATCCATCAACATGACAGACTATGACAAATGTCCTTGTGAAAAAATATGTCCAAAACTGTGGAGAGAACTTTCAAGTTGACTATAAATCATTTTACATCCAAATGTAAAACTGTCATTGCCACCCCACCCCAATGGGGTCTCTGCTAAGTCTCTCCTTAGAAGAAACTCAATTACAAGCAATGTTTAAGTTAAATTGCACCCATGATGTGGGAGTGTGCTGGGATCCACTAGTTCAGAAGCGAGGTAGACAATGGCAATTCTAGTAATAAAAGAGTATATGGATTAACGGTCCAGAGAAACAGATGAATTTAGTAGAGAAGCCAGACTTAGGAAACCTAAGTGGGAAACTGACTTGGAGTAGGACTTTCACTAAGATAAAAAGTAATAGCCAAGAGTCTGCATTATCTTCTCACAGCAACAGTTTGTGAAGCTGAAAGCAGAGTTGCATGGAGAATTCGTGAATGTAATTGGCTTTGCAGTATGGATGAGGGGCAAGGGGAGCTTCAGGTGGGCTGCTATAATGAGCTGAATCTATGATGCTGTGATGGTAGATAGTCATGATGGGCGAAGTTTAGTAAAAGGACGTGCTCACTAGTTTACAGCCAATTAGAAGCTGGAAACAAAGCTTGATTGTTGACTTCTGTGTGTCCAATTAGAATTGAAAGATTAGGATGTATTAGGGTGATAGTTTAAAAAAAATCAGTATAAACCTCCCTCAGACTTCATTTTATTTCTCTTTTAAAAAATAACAAGCTGAGGGGAAAATCACACAATTTAGGCATTGCTACATCTCTCTACGCATTTCTAGAACTCTTTTTGATAGGAGGAGATGCCAGCAGGAAAATAGAGATTCCTACTGATTCCTCAGAAACTGCAGGTCACCCAACCTAAGAACAAGGTAGATCAGGCATTGTTGTTGCTGTTCAGTTGCTAAGTCATGTCCTACTCTCTGCAACCCCATGGACTGTAGCTTGCCAGGCCTCCCTGACCCTCGATATCTTCTGGAGTTTGCTCAAGTTCATGTCCATTGAGTCAGTGATGCCATCCAACTATCTCATTCTCTGCCTCCCTCTTCTCTTTTTGCCTTCAATCTTTCCCAGTATCAGAGTCTTTTCCAAAGAGTGGGCTCTTCACATCAGGTAATTAAGTATTTGAACTTCAGCTTCAGCATCAGTCTTTCCAGTGAATACAGAATTGATTTCCTTTAGGATTAACTGGTTTGATCTCCTTCCTGTTCTAGGGACTCTCAAGAGTCTTACTCAGCACCACAATTCAAAAGCATCAAGATCAGGCAATGCCTGATAGTATAATATGCTTCTTGGTGCATATGTTTGCCTAAGAGATTCTACATAGGTTTTATTTGAGGGGTGGAGAGGAGGATATGACATGAGGTAAGGAAAGAGATGAATAAAACTGCTAACTCAAACCAAAATTTAAATAACGAGTTTGCTCCATTGGAAGTTAGGTTCTCCTGAGGCAAGCAAAATAGGTAATGCCTTTTGTTTGAAAGTGTCTGGAAGTTGTTTATAGAATCCATAGGGGCCCTTCAGTGCTTTCCTTGACTTTGTTCCCATCATTCAAAACATCTTGTGCATATAAGTGTCTTACCTTTAATGTATGTCCAACTACTATTGAGTGATTGCATAAAAAATATATGAATGGATAATAAAAAGCAAAGTACTGGGGCCCAATCAACCAAGTCATCAGGTCACATGAAAACTCGACTTGGTTTATGAGCTATTTCATATGAAAGAACCTTCTCTTCCTTTCAAAAGTTGGAACTCTCTAAGGGAAGGAATATGAGTTCATCTAGTCCTATGTTCCTCCCCCCCACCCCACCCTAAAAATAGCTTGGCAGTCAAAGCAGGTGATTGGTAGGCTGTTGAAAAAAAAAGTAAATTTTTTAAATGAATAAAATTCAATGATAGTGGTCTACTTATGTTACACTTTTACTGCTATTGTGGAATTCTCTGTGGAAAATTTCTTTCTAAGCCACCACTAGGCTGAAGGCAGAATTTCAATGACAGAATGAAAAGGAAGCAAGTTTAGTTGCATGCCAAATGTGGGCAAGAGTAGGTATGTCTTATCTGGAGTAGTATACTGAGAACCTAACAGCATTCTGTGTTTCTTGAGTTTTAAAAAGATGGATAGGTAGAAAGAAGGACCTCTTGGTCTAACATGAAACAGAGGGGATGTGGTTCCAAATATCAAGAATCCATGTGCTCCTCTCTCATCTCTACCCCTATCATTTCTTTTCAAGAATTTGTGATGACTTCTATAGTATGGAGGTTATGGGCAGGAATTAGTGAGATATTTTCCAGATATAATATAAACTCAAAAGCTGAATTCATCTTGTGGGCCAGGGTCTTTAGGTACTAGTGACCTCAAGTCTGAAAATCTGAAGTACTCCAAAAATTCATTAATGGGACACTGTCATATCTCCATATTTGCTTTAGCTGGGACCAAACTAGCTCCGTCAGTTCAGTTCAGTTCAGTTCAGATCAGTCGCTCAGTCGTGTCCGACTCTTTGCAACCCCATGTATCACAACACGCCAGGCCTCCCTGTCCATCACCAACTCGCGAAGTTTACTCAAATTCACGTCCATCGAGTCCATGATGCCATCCAGCCATCTCATCCTCTGTTGTCCCCTTCTCCTCCTGCCCCCAAGCCCTCCCAGCATCAAAGTATTTCCCAATGAGTTAACTATTCACATGAGGTGGCCAAAGTACTGGAGTTTCAGCTTTAGCATCAGTCCTTCCAAAGACACCCAGGGCTGATCTCCTTTAATAGACTGGTTGGATCTCCTTGCAGTCCAAGGGGCTCTCAAGAGTCTTCTCCAACACCACAATTCAAAAGCATCAATTCTCTGGAGCTCAGCTTTCTTCACAGGCCAACTCTCACATCCATACATGACCACTGGAAAAACTATAGCCTTCACTAGATGGACCTTTGTTGGCAAACTAATGTCTCTGCTTCTCAATATGCTATCTAAGTTGGTCATAACTTTTCTTCCAAGGAGTAAGTGTCTTTTAATTTCATGGCTGCAATCACCATCTGCAGTGATTTTGGAGCCCCCAAAAATAAAATCTGACACTGTTTCCACATCTATTTGCCATGAAGTGATGGAACTGGATACCATGATCTTTGTTTTCTGAATGTTGAGCTTTAAGCCAACTTTTTCACTCTCCTCTTTCACTTTCATCAAGAGGCTATTTAGCTCCTCTTCACTTTCTGCCATAAGGGTGGTGTCATCTGTATATGTGAGGTTATTGATATTTCTCCTGGCGATCTTCATTCCAGCTTGTGCTTCTTCCAGCCCAGTGTTTCTCATGATGTACTCTGCATAGAAGTTAAATAAGCAGGGTGACAGTATACAGCCTTGACGTACTCCTTTTCCTATTTGGAACCTGTCTGTTGTTCCATGTCCAGTTCTAACTGTTGCTTCCTGACCTGCATATAGGTTTCCCAAGAAGCAGGTCAGGTGGTCTGGTATTCCCATCTCTTTCAGAATTTCCCACTGTTTATTGTGATCCACACAGTCAAAGGCTTTGGCATAGTCAATAAAGCAGAAAGAGATGTTTTTCTGGAACTCTCTTGCTTTTCCATGATCCAGCGGATGTTGGCAATTTGATCTCTAGTTCCTCTGCCTTTTCTAAAATCAGCTTGAATATCTGGAAGTTCACGGTTCACATATTGCTGAAGCCTGGCTTGGAGAATTTTGAGCATTACTTTACTAGCCTGTGAGATGAGTACAATTGTGAAGTAGTTTGAGCATTCTTTGGCATTGCCTTTCTTTGGGATTGGAATGAAAACTGACCTTTTCCAGTCCTGTGGCCACTGCTGAGTTTTCCAAATTTGCTGGCATATTGAGTGCAGCACTTTCACAGCATCATCTTTCAGAACTTGAAATAGCTCCACTGGAATTCCATCACCTCCACTAGCTTTGTTTGTATTGATGCTTCCTAAGGTCCACTTACTTCACATTCCAGGATGTCTGGCTCTAGGTGAGTGATCACACCATCGTGATTATCTGGGTGGTGAAGATCTTTTTTGTACAGTTCTTCCGTGTATTCTTGCCACCTCTTCTTAATCTTCTGCTTCTGTTAGGTCCATACCATTTCTGTCCTTTATCGAGCCCATCTTTGCATGATGTTCCCTTGGTATCTCTAATTTTCTTGAAGAGATCTCTAGTCTTTCCCATTCTGTTCTTTTCCTCTATTTTTTTGCACTGATCACTGAGGAAGGCTTTCTTATCTCTCCTTGCTATTCTTTGGAACTCTGCATTCAGATGTTTATATCTTTCCTTTTCTCCTTTGCTTTTCACTTCTCTTCTTTTCACAGGTATTTGTAAGGCTTCCCCAGACAGCCATTTTGCTTTTTTACATTTCTTTTCCATGGGGATGGTCTTGATCCCTGTCTCCTGTACAATGTCACAAACCTCAGTCCATAGTTCATCAGGCACTCTATCAGATCTAGCCCCTTAATTTTCTTTCTCACTTAATCATAAGGGATTTGATTTAGGTCATACCTGAATGGTCTAGTGGTTTTCCCTACTTTCTTCAATTTAAGTCTGAATTTGGCCATAAGGAGCTCATGATCTGAGCCACAGTCAGCTCCAGGTCTTGTTTTTGTTGACTATATAGAGCTTCTCCATCTTTGGCTGCAAAGAATATAATCAATCTGATTTCGGTGTTGACCATCTGGTTCTGTCCATGTGTAGAGTCTTCTCTTGTGTTGTTGGAAGAGAGTGTTTGCTATGACCAGTACGTCCTCTTGCCTAACTCTATTAGCCTTTGCCCTGCTTCATCCTTATTCCAAGGCCAAATTTGCCTGTTACTCCAGGTGTTTCTTGACTTCCTACTTTTGCATTCCAGTCCCCTATAATGAAAAGGACATCGTTTTGGCTGTTAGTTCTAATAGGTCTTGTAGGTCTTCATAGAACCATTCAGCTTCAGCTACTTCAGCATTACTGGTTGGGGCATAGACTTGGATTACTGTGATATTGAATCATTTGCCTTGGAAATGAACAGAGATCATTCTGTCGTTTTTGAGATTGTGTTCAAGTACTGCATTTCGGACTCTTTTGTTGACCATGATGGCTACTCCATTTCTTCTAAGGGATTCCTGCCCTCAGTAGTAAATATAATGGTCATCTGAGTTAAACTCACCCATTCCAGTCTATTTTAGTTCTCTGATTCCTAGAATTCGACGTTCACCCTTGCCATCTCTTGTTTGACCACTTCCAATTTGCCTTGATTCATGGACCTGACATTCCAGGTTCCTATGCAATATTGCTCTTTATAGCATCAGACCTTGCTTCTATCAGTCACATCCACAGCTGGGTATTGTTTTTGATTTGGCTCCATCTCTTCATTCTTTCTAGAGTTATTTCTCCACTGATCTCCAGTAGCATATTGGGCACCTAATGACCTGGGGAGTTCCTCTTTCAGTATCCTATCATTTTGCCTTTTCATACTGTTCATGGGGTTCTCAAGGCAAGAATACTGAAGTGGTTTGCCATTCCCTTCTCCAGTGGACTGCATTCTATAAGACCTCTCCACCATGACCTGCCCGTCTAGGGTGGCCCCACACAGCATGGCTTATTTTCATTGAGTTAGACAAGGCTGTGGTCCTAGTGTGATTAGATTGACTAGTTTTCTGTGAGTATGGTTTCAGTGTGTCTGCCCTCTGATGCCCTCTTGCAACACCTACCATCTTTCTTGGGTTTCTCTTACCTTCGACGTGGGGTATCCCTTCACGGCTGCTCCAGCAAAGCACAGCCACTGCTCCTTACCTTGGACGAGGGGTATCTCCTCACCAGCTCCCCTCCTGACCTTGAACATGGAGTAGCTCCTCTAGGCCCTCCTGCACCCATGCAGCCACTGCTCCTTGGACATGGGGTTTCTCCTCTTGGCCGCCAACCCTGGCCTCGGGTTTGGAGTAGCTCCTCTTGGCTGCCACCCCTCGGGCTTGGGGTCCTCCAGGCTTCTGTCCCTGACCTCGGAATTGGGGTAGCTCCACTTGGCCGTGCTTGTGCACCATCGCATCCACCTGCACGCGTGCGCCATCGCAGCTGCCCGCACTAGCTCCGTATTTGCTCTAAAGGAGCTCTAGTCCAATACATCTACAACTAAATACAGAATTAGATAGCCTTCTCTTGTTTGACACTGTTTCTATTTCAAAACTGATTTTCAGTTTTCAAAAAGATAAACAGTTCAAATGGCTCCATTATCAAAGCTAAACTTACTAGTCCATGAGTTTCAATATGGAAAATGGAGGGTTATTTGCAGAGGCAGCTTAAAATGCTATTCTCTATAGCTTTCACACAACCTCATCACTAAATCACTAGATAGGTTACATGTTGACTTCTATTTTATCTTCATTTTATATTTTGAGGATAACTGAACTCCAGGAGGGTGGGCGATTTCTTAAGCCACAGGTCCTTTGTGGCTCTAGATTTTATAACTTTGCTTCCCTTATAAATCAATAAATCTTTATGTTGTAACATTGAAAATAGTAATGACCCATTGTTCTGTGTCAATCTTATGGTAATTTTGAATTTTAATAACAGGAATAAAAGCCTGGAATTAAATGAGAGTTAGCTCATGGTTTAAACACCGACAATGAGATATCAAATCCTAACTCCTACACGTGGTCATTATGACTCATTGGCACTTATTTTATGACTAAATCTTACAAAGATAATATTTAACTCTGCAATCCCAAAGCAGGTTAAAATTATCAACCTGAAAGAAAAAAGCAGCTCAGTGAAACCACATTCGAAGCAGAAGATGCCACCAATAGCCTGAGATTAATTGACCGTGGTTAAGACGCTTACTCCTTGGAAGAAAAGTTATGACCAACCTAGATAGCATATTCAAAAGCAGAGACATTACTTTCCCAACTAAGCTCTGTCTAGTCAAGGCTATGGTTTTTCCTGTGGTCATGAATGGGAGTGAGAGTTGGACTGTGAAGAAGGCTGAGCGCCGAAGAATTGATGCTTTTGAGCTATGGTGTTGGAGAAGACGTGAGAGTCCCTTGGACTGCAAGGAGATCCAACCAGTCCATTCTGAAGGAGATTTCCTTTCTTTGAAAGGAATGATGCTAAAGCTGAAACTCCAGTACTTTGATCACCTAGTGTGAAGAGTTGACTCATTGGAAAAGACTCTGATGCTGGGAGGGATTGGGGGCAGGAGGAGAAGGGGATGACAGAGGATGAGATGGCTGGCTGGATGACATCACTGACTCAATGGACGTGAGTCTGAGTGAACTCCGGGAGTTAGTGATGGACAGGGAGGCCTGGCATGCTGCGATTCATGGGGTCACAAAGAGTTGGACACAACTGAGCGACTGAAATGAACTGAACTGAACTGAACTGAACATCAGTCTTTGGGTACAGGAGGAAAAAAGTTGGGACTAAGTTTTGGTTATGGGTTTTCCTTGGTAGCTCAGCTGGTAAAGAATGTGCCTGCAATGCAGGAGACTCTGGTTCAGTTCCTGGGTCAGGAAGATCCCCTGGAGAAGGGTAGGCTACCCACTCCAGTATTCTTGGGCTTCCCTTGTGGTTCAGATGGTAAAGACTCTGCCTGCAATGCAGGAGACCTGAGTTTGATCCCTGGGTTGGGAAGATCCCCTGGCAAAGGGAATGGCTACCCACTGGAAAATTTTCTTGCCTGGAAAATTCCGTGGACAGAAGAACCTAGCGGGCTACAGTCCATGGGGTTGCAAAGAGTTGGACACAAATAAGTGACTTTCACTTTCTTTCATGTTTAGGGCATGGCCTTTTCCTTTTCCCAGAGTTAGGAGATTGTTTTGTTCCTAGGGAACAGTATGAAAGTGTCTAGCCACCAACAGTGATTTTGATATTCTGAGTTAATTGGCTTTGAGCTGGTTGCGGATTCCCCGCCCCCCCCCCCCCCCAAACAACTTACAAGTTTATTCTGGAATGCACTGGCATCTTACTCTTCAGTAGAATAGACCAACTGCTGTTTGAGGTTTGGCTTATCTAGACCTGGTCAGATCCGCTTCCATTTAGGGGAGAGCAGCTTTAGAATAGGATATTGGTGACAACAGCATGTATATAAGAGAAAGCATGTATAATTGTGGAATTATGAGAGCAGCTTCTAGAAGCCAAAAGAATTTAGTCAGTGTAGCCCTTCCTCCTAGATGGGGAAACAGTGGAAACAGTGTCAGACTTTATTTTGGGGGGCTCCAAAATCACTGCAGATGGTGATTGCAGCCATGAAATTAAAAGACACTTACCCCTTGGAAGGAAAGTTATGACCAACCTAGATAGCATATTCGAAAGCAGAGACATTACTTTGCTAACAAAGTTTCATCTAGTCAAGCCTATGGTTTTTCCAGTGGTCATGTATGGATGAGAGAGTCGGACTGTGAAGAAAGCTGAGTGCCGAAGAATTGATTCTTTTGAACTGTGGTGTTGGAGAAAACTCCTGAGAGTCCCTTGGACTGCAAGGAGATCCAACCAGTCCATTCTGAAGGAGATCAGTCCTGGGTGTTCATTGGAAGGACTGATGCTAAAGCTGAAACTCCAATACTTTGGCCACCTCATGTGAAGAGCTGACTCATTGGAAAAGACTCTGATGCTGGGAGGGATTGGGGACAGGAGGAGAAGGGAATGACAGAGGATGAGGTGGCTGGATGGCATCACCAACTCGATGGGCATGAGTTTAGGTAAACCCTGGGAGTTAGTGATGGACAGGGAGGCCTGGCATGCTGCAGTTCATGGGGCCTCAATGAGTTGGACATGACTGAGTGACTGAACTGAAGTGAACTGAGCCCTTCCTCCTGCTGTCCACATTCTCTAAGCTCAGCATCAGTTTCTGTGAAAAGCTTTCCATTATGTCCAGCTCCACTTTAGATGTCTGCCTCTGTGCTCTCATGACATTACAGTGGTTTTGATGCCCTCTTACATTTACCTAAGTGCTTCTCACTATCTGCATTTTCCATTAAGATATGATCTTCCAGAGAGATGATATGGGGTGGGAGGTGGGAGGGGGATTCATGTTTGGGAACTCATGTACATCCGTGGTGGATTCATGTCAATGTATGGCAAAACCAATACAGTATTGTAAAGTAAAATAAAGTAAAAATAAAAATTAAAAAATAAAAGATATGAACTTCCTTTTGATAGAAACTGGCTCTTTAACAATATTGGGTCCCCACGGAGAACACCATATGAACATAAAGGCAGAAATCATATTTGTCTACAAGCCAGAAACTTCCCACAAATTCCAGAATCTGGGAGAGAGGCAAGGAACAGACCCTCCTCCCCTCATGGCCTGACTAGGAACCAGATTTACGGACACTCTGTTCTTGGACTTCTAGGTCCAGAACTATGAGACAATAGGTTGTCCAAACCATCCACCTTATGATACTTTGTTTGGCAGATCCAGCAAACTGGTACCATTACCCCATCTGACAAACAAGGACTGAACTGACTGATTTCACTAGCCCTTCTGTCCTAACCATCTCCCCTCCTCCCACTGCCCCAGTACCATGTAGGTATGTAGGACTGTACAGGGGCCCTGAGTCCGCACCTGGCCCTGGATCCTGTCTGCTGATATGGGAGGGGACACCAGACATGGTATACAGCCAAGAACAGTAAGGCACAGTCCCTGGGGCCAGAATTCATGCTTTCCAGGCAAGGTGAGCTCTAAGCGAGCATAAGCACAGTGCAAGCTGCAGAAACACAGAGGCTGCCCTGGAGAAAGTGGGCTGATCCGTGGGCCAGGGGAGGTTTTGGAGGGACAGGAGTAAGGGGGAGGTGTCCAAAAATATATATATATTGGAACCTTAGCACCTAAGTTATACAATAAATGTTTGTTGAGTGTGTGGGTACCTAAATCAAACCATCTCCATGGCTGCCTAGTTTCTCTATACATCCAGCCACCTGGCCCTGATGCTGTCAGGCTGCTGGGATTGAGGATGATGACTTTGTCACCACCCATGTGTCACTGACTCCTTATCTCAACCTACTCCTTCTCTAAGTACCAACTCAATCACCACCTCTTCTATTGAGCCATGCCCAACTGCTCCAGGCCAAATGAAGTCTCCTATCTCTGACCTCCAACACTCAGTGTTTGGAAATTATGCAGTTCTCTTTTTTTCAACTGTTTATTTTGTTTGGGGGTACAGCTGATTAACAATGTTGTGATAGTTTCAGGTGGTCGGCAAAAGGACTCAGACTATGGAACTCACTCTTGACACACTTTTTTCTGTAGATCTGGTGTCTCTGAACACCTCCCACGTAGGGTCCACGTCTTCTCTTTATCTTTTATTCCTTTTGTGTATCCAAGCACTATCTGGGCACAGAGAGCTCCTCCAAACAGTACTGACTGGCATGACATTATCCTAGTCTACATGAAGGCATAAGTTCTGAGGGCAGGCATTTTTGTCCACAGAGTTTTACATGGATCTGTACTGGAGAGACTGGATTTCTGGTGATGAATAAGCTGCTGTGGCAATGGATACAAGAAGAGATGAAAAGTAATTGGCAGAGGCAGAACTGTCCTTTTGTTATTTTGTTATAAATCAACTCCCACAGTGGAAACTTGTTAACCTCAGTCTTTGCCTTCACATCTACTTATATGCAAGACCTCCCTCAACAAATCAATCTTTACACTGCAGTGGCACTCTCTTGACAAGATATGTTTGGCTTAGCCACTGTTGATATTTGTTCTTGAAATCTCGGTTGTATGGCATGGTACACTCTGAGCGCAGAAATGGAGATGCTTAGTTTATATGCACAGAGGACGGCCAAGATGCAAACAGAAAGAGACGGGCCACAGCAGGGCAGCAGGGGTGGCGGGAGCTGAGCCGCACTTAATATGTTGTGATGTATTGAATCTATGAAACGCCTGTTCAATAGCTAGTCAAAGTAAATTTAGAAGGACACAGGAAAGGGATTTATTTTTTCATCATTGTAAAAATGTTCATTATTTCTTATGCAGTTGGTCATGGTCTACTGGTGTCCTTTTGAGGTCCCAGTGCCCTTAGAATCCCAAATAGCACCATTGACAGGATTAGGTGAGATTTGTTCAATACATTTAAGTCTTCAGAGAACTATGGTTTTATTGGTACTTTGGGAGTGGGCTCTCTTGCTGTGTTTCATTCTGAGAAGAATGAGCCAGAGAGCTTGACACACTTGCAAGTGATTTTACTTGATCACTTCTCCTCTAGTGCATAACTTTATTGGAGCATTTCCCAAACTGGGCTGTGATTATTTACATACATGTCTGTTTTGCTCAACAGACAGTGAATGTTGGCATCAGAGACTGTATCCTATTCATTTTTTTTTCTAATAGAGTGGCATAATGCCCAGCACATAGGACACCCTCATGAAATGTTTGCTGAACACAAAGACATCTTAATATCCATGAAAAAAATTGCCTATGTAAGGGAGGAAACAAAAAGAAGGTAAATGGAAGCTATTCTGAGCCAACTTAAGAAAAATGCAGATACTATTAGATAATTAATTAAATTTTAATTTTCCTGTAAGTAGTCTCCAGAGGAATATGCTATGTTAGAATTGTACCCTAGGCTAGGCTACTGTGTAAACACTTCCTGTGGGCCTATTTTTATGTTAGGTGGCATGGGAGGAAAAGGGAATAATACATGGCTTCTGCAGCAAAAATGTTGGGTACCATCTGGGGAAAAAAGTTTCAAGAAAAAAACCCAAAGTATGCAGGGGAGTGTAATGAGGATCAAAGGAGGTCAGAATAAGAGAAAATTACACCAGCCAGTGCTATCAGGAAAGCATTAGAAGATGGTAAAAATGCACCGCAATGAAGTGTCAGTTGAAAAATGATGTGGGTGAGCATTAATTGAATCATGCAGCTATTTTATAGAAGATTCGAGATGGGAATGTTAGACATTATTTCTTGCAAAGAAAATACTCTTCAGTACTGCTGGAGAATCCTCAGATCATCAGGTTTTCTTTAGGTTTATCAGTGAACAAACTTGTCTTCAGAAAGTTAGTGTGGTATTCTGCTAAGAAAAAGCATGATGAATTGAAAGACCTTGATGCTCTCTCTCAAATCTACTGTTAGCTGTGTGACCTTGATAAAGTTAGTTAACCTCTCTGGACCCCACTTTCCTGTTTTAAAATGTTGACATCAGAAAAACCTGCCCAGACTTTACCCTCGGGCATGACAAGCTTTAAGCTGTGAAAGAAAAATCACTTGTATAAAGACAGGAAGTAGCCTCATATTTTAACCTTTATGGGGCAAATCTCAGATGAAAAGCGAAAGAGCTGTACAGTTGCTGCTGTTCTACACAGGTACTGATTTTTCAGGCATTTCAGGCATTCAGGTCTCCCACTGCTCAATTTTTTTTCTTCATTTGGAAGTCAGAAATTCTTAGGACACATTCAATTATTTACGTGTACAGATTTTGGCATGAGGAACGTGGTTCTCCACAAGCAGGATCTCACATGTCACAAGGGAGTGGTTCCAGGGAGAATGTCAGAGGACCCTGCATTAAGGGATACAATAGTAATCCCATCCTTCATTCATCTTTCCATTTGGAATATCACTAAGAAAATAGGTGTAAGATAACATTCAGATCCTGTAGTAGTAATCTGCAGTAAATTCTTGCCTGATGGAAAGTAGGAACTGAGATCAGAACTGTTTTCAGTAAACCAAGACAAATCTGAAATCATACATATTTGTAGTTAGGTCTATGTGCTGAAGTCCCCTTATTCAAAGATGCACGACCAGAAAAAATATTAAAAAACTAAAGAAGGAAAATCTCTGGAAATTATTTCCTATACAATCAAGAAATTGGTTTTTATCAATAGGATACAAGAATGTTTGGCCTCTTCTAAGATGCAAATTCTAGAAAATAAAAGGAAAGGAAGATTGATAAAATACTAGTGTACAGAAGGAAATAAAAATAAAATTCCAAAGCCTGAAGGAACATATGAAAGGAAAATTTGATTTTAAATGACTAAGATTCAATCACTGATTTGAAGGACAAACGGGAAACTAATACAGATAGGAAAGATCAAAATTAAAAAAAAAAAAATCAGAAGTCATGTTCAGAACCAAAAATGAACATGAAATGTACAGATAAAAAGTATTTCTAAAAAAGAGAAAAGAACAATAAAAGTAGAGGAAAGCATCAAAGATACACTAGAAGGTAAGTCTTCCTTTAGTTCTAGAAAGTATATACGGACTTCCTTGATGGCTCAGACAGTAAAGAATCTGCCTTGAATGCATTAGACCTGGGTTCAGTCCCTGGAGGAGGAAATGGCAACCCATTCCAGTGATCCTGCTTGGAGAATCCCCATGGACAGAGGAGCCTGGCAAGCTACAATCCATGGGGTCCAAAAAAGTAAAAAACGACTGAGTAACTAAGCACAGAGAGTATATACAGATTGGAAGGTTCACAGGTTTTATGGAAAAAACAATGAAAAGAGAATCACATTTGAATCCACATCTGGCAATTTTTATTGTAATTACAAAACTAAGAAAAATATCTAACTGGAAAAGTAAGCAGGCAGTGTTCAAAGGCGTAAAATTTCATCCAAACTCGTATTTGCAAAGCAAAATACTGAGGGAACAAAGAGTATAACTGTACAACACAGTTTGGATGAGAACATTTTTGAGAAACGTGAACTTTATATTGTCCAAGTTTTCTTTCGTTTGTTAAGGTCTTCTCAAGATATGCATGTACCCTCTTTCATGAGAAAAAAAAAAGTGGAAATATAATACCACTTACAAAGATAATAAACAAAGAGAAAGTAAAAATGAAAATAAATTCAGACTTAAATTGAAGAAAGTAGGGAAAACCACTAGACCATTCAAGTATGATCTAAATCAAATCCCTTATACAGTGGAAGTGACAAATAGATTGAAGGGACTATATCTGATAAACAGAGTGCCTGATGAACTATGGATGGAGGTTCATGACATCGTACAGGATATAGGGATTCAGAACATCCTCAAGAAAAAGAAATGCAAAAAAGCAAAGTGGCTGTCTGAGGAGGCCTTACACATAGCTGTGAAAAGAAGGCAAGCAAAAAGCAAAGGAGAAAAGGAAAGATATAACCATTTGAATACAGAGTCTCAAAAATTAGCAAAGAGAGATAAGAAAGCCTTCCTCAGGGATCAGTGCAAAGAAATAGAGGAAAACAATAGAATAGGAAAGACTAGAGATCTCTTCAAGAAAATTAAAGATACCAAGGGAACATTTCATGCAACGATGGGCACAATAAAAGACAGAAGTTTTATGGACCTAATAGAAGCAGAAGATATTAAGAAGAGATGGCAAGAATACACAGAAGAACTGTACAAAAAAGATCTTCACCACCCAGATAATCATGATGTTGTGATCACTCACCTAGAGCCAGACATCCTGGAATGTGAAGTCGAATGGGCCTTAGGAAGCATCATTACAAACAAAGCTAATGGAGGTAATGGAATTCCAGTTGAGCTATTTCAAATCCTGAAAGATGATGCTGTGAAAGTGCTGCACTCAATATGCCAGCAAATTTGGAAAACTCAGCAGTGGCCACCGGACTGGAAAAGGGCAGTTTTCATTCCAATCCCAGAGAAAGGCAATGACAAAGAATGCTCAAAAAAAAGAATGCTCAAACTACCGCACAATTGCACTCATCTCACATGCTAATAAAATAATGCTCAAAATTCTCCAAGCCAGGCTTCAGCAATATGTGAACTGTGAAATTCCAGATGTTCAAGCTGGTTTTAGAATAGGCAGAGGAGGAAGAGATCAAATTGCCAGCATCTGCTGGATCATCAAAAAAGCAAAAGAGTTCCAGAAAAACATCTCTTTCTGCTTTATTGACTATGCCAAAGCATTTGACTGTGTGTATCACAGTAAACTGTGGAAAATTATGAGAGTTAGGAATACCAGACCACCTGACCTGCCTCTTGAGAAACCTATATGCAGGTCAGGAAGCAACAGTTAGAACTGGACATGGAACAACAGACTGGTTCCAAATAGGAAAAGGAATATGTCAAGGCTGTATACTGTCACCCTGCTTATTTAACTTCTATTACATCATGAGAAGTACATCATGAGAAATGCTGGGCTGGATGAAGCACAAGCTGGAATCAAGATTGCTAGGAGAAATATCAATAACCTCAGATATGCAGATGATACCACCGTTATGGCAGAAAGTGAAGAAGAACTAAAGAGCCTTCTGATGAAAATGAAAAGAGGAGAGTGAAAAAGTTGGCTTAAAGATCAATATTCAGAAAACTAAGATCATGGCATCCAGTCCCATCACTTCATGGTGAATAGATGGGGAAACAGCGGAAACAGTATCAGACTTTATTTTGGGGAGCTCCAAAATCACTGCAGATGGAGATTGCAGTCATGAAATTAAAAGACACTTACTCCTTGGAAGGGAAATTATGACTAATTAAAAAGCAGAGATATTACTTTGCCAACAAAGGTTCGTCTAGTCAAGGCTATGGTTTTTCCAGTAGTTATGTATGGATGTGAGAGTTGGACTATAAAGAAACCTGAATGCCAAAGAATGGATGCTTTTGAACTGTGGTGCTGGAGAAGACTCTTGAGAGTTCCTTGGACTGCAAGGAGATCCAACCAGTCCATCCTAAAGATCAGTCCTGAGTTTTCATTGGAAGGACTGATTTTGAGGCTGAAACTCCAATACTTTGGCCACTGATGTGAAGAGCTGACTCATTTGAATGCTGATGCTGGGAATGATTGAAGGCAGGAGGAGAAGGGGAAAACAGAGGATGAGATGGTTCGATGGCATCACCGACTCAATGGACAGGAGTTTGGGTAAACTCTGGGGGTTGGTGATGGACAGGGAGGCCTGGCTTGCTGTTGGGGTTGCCAAGAGTCAGACACGACTGAGTGACTAAACTGCACTGAATGATATGGTGGTGAATTTTATATTAATGGAGTCCAAGGTAGGAGATAAACATTATTTCTCTGTGTGTCTGTTTGGGCATTTCTGGAAGAGATTAACATTTGAATTGGTAGATGTGTAAAGACCATCACTGCATGCATGTCAGCATCATCCAATCTGTTGGCGGTCTGAATAGAACAATAAGCAGAAAAAGAACAGATTTGCTGTTTGCTTGCTCAGGAACATCTACCTTCTCTTGCCCTTGGGCATGACTGCAGTGGTTCTCAGGCCTTTGCATTTGACTTTTCTGGGCCTCCAGTTTACAGATGGCAGATCATGGAGCTTCTCTGCCTCCATGATTACATAAACCAATCCCTCATAATAAACCTCTTTCTACATATCTCTAGATGCAAATGTTTCTAAAAGTATTAGGAAATTTTTATGAAATGGATGTTTCATATTTCCAATAAGTAAAATAATAAAGAATTGTAAATAAGTATACAGAAGATGTAAAATTATAACCTCTGCTTTCATAACGACAGCAAGTATTTCATACACACAGAGGAATATGCTCATTTTTTCAACAAGCATTGACCATTTGCCAGTATTGTTCATGACAAAGAAAATTTCAGATCTATATTGGACAAAAATAGAGTTTTGATAATATAGTTAATGACGATCTCTAGTAACATTCTATGTTCACAACATGTCAGAAAATATGTTAAAGCCTTCATGTATATTGTTTCATTTATTCCTAATAACAATGCTATGAAGTTTAAGCAGTTATATCTCCAGCTTACATATAAGGATCTTAGATTTAGTATTTTTCCCAAGGTTACATGGCTAGTCAGATCAATATGCATAAGAGTCCACTGGTGGGTTTGCTGAGCCCCAAGCACAGAGCTTCTGATTCACTGCGTCTAGTTTAGGGTCCTTTAATTTGCATTTCCAATGGTTCTTAGTCGATGCTGTTGCTGATGATGCTGGTCAAATGCCCTACACATTGAGAAGTATTGGGCCAGGTGATGCTAAGGACAATTTACTTGTCACTATACTTCTTTGGAAAAAGGAGACATCACAAAGACCATGTTCTGACAAAAATGCAATAAATTTAGAAATTTATAATTAGCAATGCTAAAAAACAATGCCTGGAAGTTTAATTAAAAATAAAAAGCAATCATTCCCAAGTTAATCAATTTAATGCATTTCCAATTAAAATTCCAGTTGGATTTTTTTTTCTTTGAACTTGACAAAATGATTCTAAACTTCATGTGAATGAATAATAGAAAATAATAGCCAAGACAAATTAGAAAAAGAAGAGTATTAACGGGAACTTGCCTCACTATATAATAAAACATTATAGATTTCTAGCACAAGATTGCATACCCAGTAGGTTCTCACTTCTCATTTCTCTAAAATCCCCACTGAAATATTGAAATGAAGCTTCAAGGTATGACAAGGAATAAACCAATAATATTGATGAGGCAGGGCAACAGCAAGTATGAGAGAGCACAGAACTTTGGGGAAGATGAAAGTGAATGGGAACGCGTTAGCAGACAAAATGAGATGAGTGAAATTGACATGACCTGGTAGAATCCAGAAAGGGCTGTGGACCACATGGAACACAGTCTGCCTTTCAGAATCCTGCATGGAGGGTCTTCAGGCTCAGTGGAGGAACACATGCTAGACAGCAGGTGTAAAAGATGGGGCTGACAAAAAAAAAAAAAAAAAAAGAGCAGCCCAACATGTATCCCCAAACACAACAATGGAATGTTATTCTCGACAGAAATCAAGTGAATAACTGAAGACACTTAGAGTGATAAATCCATGGACAGAGGAGCCTGGTAGGCTGCAGTCCATGGGGTCGCTAAGAGTCAGGCACGACTGAGCAACTTCACTTTCACTTTTCACTTTCATGCATTAGAGAAGGAAATGGCAAACCACTCCAGTGTTCTTGCCTGGAGAATCCCAGGGACGGGGGAGCCTGGTGGGCTGCCGTCTATGGGGTCGCAGAGTCGGATACGGCTGTCGCGACTTAGCAGCCGCAGCAGCAGCAGAATGATAATGTTGAAATCTTGGAGTAAATTCTTCCTCTCTGGCATTTGGGGACCCTTAACCTTAGACTCAGTATCATGTCATTTGGGAGAAATTAGAAGAAAGTTGTCAAGAGAAATTAAATAGCCCAACAGATAAAACATCTAATGCTAGTATATAAGGTTTCTCTTGGAGAAGGAAGTGGCAACCCATTCCAGTATTGTTGCCTGGGAAATCCCATGGACAGAGGAGCCTTGTAGGCTATAATCCATAAGGTCGCGAGAGTCAGACATGACATAGTGACTAAACCACCACCGCCACCACAAAGTCTTACCTGCATAAGAAAAACCTCAAAGGAGGATAATAGCTCTAGAAAATAAGGGTACAAAGCAAAAAACTGTGGCACACAAGAGACCATCTAAGACATATCTTAAGCCAACCTTTTAAGCTGGCCTAGAGAAGACCCAGCCTGATAGACCAAGAGGACTGAGACAAAGGCAATTTGGAGAAAAAAAAAAAAAAAGAAATGGTAACTGATACAATAACTGATGTAGTGGTATCTCAGTCCATTCAACCTCCTATAAGGAAATACCATGGACTGGGTGGCTTATAAACAAGAGAAATTAATTTCTCACAGACTGGAGGCTAAAAAATACAAGATCAAGTCAGCAGAAGATTCAGGGTCTGGTGAGAGCCCACTTCCTGGCTCGAGGATGGAGAAGCTAGAGACAGGTAATATAAAAGAATTAAATTTCTACTCCAAAAAGCAGGAGATTGTTTATAATGTCAAAAATAATACATAAAAATGGTAATTGTGTGTTCTTTGAGACTGGGAGTTTACAAGAAACATGCCACCCCCCCAAAAAAAACTAAAATTGTTTACCTTTGGAGAGTAAAACTGGGGGACTGAGGAGGATGCCAGGGCAGGTGACATTTATTACAAACATTATTCTTTTTTTAAGGAGATACTTCATAGATAGCTTTGTTTATTTAGTGTTTTAATATAAAGTTTTATTTTATTAAAAATAAGTTTTGATTTTTATTAGGATCAGGTAAATTTTTTTGTTTCTGTTCAGTTGCAAAGCTATGTCCAACTCTTTGCAACCCCATGAACTGTAGCATGCCAGTTTCCCTGTCCTTCACCATCTCCTGGAGCTTGCTCAAAATCATGTCCATTGAGTCAGTGACGCCATCCAACCATCTCATTCTCTGGCACCCCATTCTCCCTTTGCCTTCTATCTTTCCCAGCATTAGAGTCTTTTCCAAAGAGTTGGCTCTTAGTATCACATGGGCAAAGTATTGGAGCTTCATCATCAGCCCTTTCAATGAATATTCAGGGTTGATTTCCTTTAGGATTGACTGGCTTGATCTCTCTGCAGTTAAAGGGACTCTCAAAAGTCTTCCTAGGACCACATTTTGAAAGCATCAGTTCTTCTGTGCTCAACCTTCTTTATGATCCAACTCTCACACCCGTACATTACTATTGGAAAAAATGTAGCTTTGACTATATAGACCTTTGTCGATAAAGTGATGTCTCTGCTTCTTAGTACACTGTCTAGGTTTGTCATAGCTTTTCTTCCAAGGAGCAAGCATCTTTTAATTTCATGGCTGCACTCACCATCTTCAGTGATTTTGGAACCCAGGAAAATAAAGTCTGCCACTGTTTCTACTTTTTGTGCATCTATTTGCCATGAAATGATGGAACCAAATGCCATGGTCTTAGTTTTTTGAATGTTGAGTTTTAAGCCACCCTTTTCACTTTCCTCTTTCACCTTCATCAAGAGGCTCTTTAGTTCCTCTTCATTTTCTGCCCTTAAAGTGGTATCATCTGCATATCTGAGGCTGTTGGTATTTCTTTTGGCAATCTTGATTCCAGTTTGTGCTTCATCCAGCCCAGCAATTCGCATGATGTACTCTGCATATAAGTTTAATAAACAAGATGACAATATACAGCCTTGATGTACTTCTTTCCCAATTTTACGTATAGTAATATGTGTAACTTTATAAGAGGCTATCAGAATGATTTCCAAAATGGTTGCACCACTTTAACTCCTGTTGACAAAGTAGAAGATATTAGTTTACCCAGATTCTTGCCAAGATATGATACGATTAGACTTTTCAAATGGTACTGGGCTTCTCAGATGGCACTAGAGGTAAAGAACCCACCTACCAATTCAGGAGACATGAGAGATGCAGGTTCAGACCCTGGGGTGGGAAGATCCCCTGGAGAAGGGCATGGAAACTCACTCCAGTATTCTTGCCTGGAGAATCCCTAGGACAGAGGAATCTGGCAAGCTATATAGTCCATAGGATCACAAAGAGTCGAACACAATTGAAGTGACATAGCACAGTCACAAGCACGCACATATATTAGTGTGTATTACCATCTCATTGTGATTTTTAACTTGAATTATCCTGAAGACTGATGATCTTCTTTTGTTTACGCAAATTGTTACCCACCCACTTTACCACCTTCCCCCCAACCCCCGCCCTTTACTGGATTGATTTTCTTCTAACTAGTGAGTTGTTCTTTATATATTCTGCACAAAATTTCTTTTATAGATACATTTTGCAAATTGTCTTCCAATCTGTGACTTGCCTTTGAATATTTTAATGCTATCTTTTGGAAGATAGACTTATACATTTTCAATTGTTGGTTTTATTTTCTTGTAGTTACTATCACACCTTCAGAAAGGTGGCCCCTATATTTCCTTCCAATAGTTTTATAGTTTTAGCTTTTAAGTTTAAATTTATGAAATATTTCAAGTAAATTCTTATAAATCGTGTGAAGTCAAGGTCAAGATTCATTATTTGCCAGAGGATATTCAGTTGCCCTAGGACCATTTGGTCACAATCTCATTTCTCAACATTGGTAATATTAATATTTTGTCTCATATTTATTTTTTCCAGACTCTACACTGATCCATTGATCTATATAGTAGCCCTTAGGCAAAAGGAAAGTCTTGATCAATGTAGCTTTTTTTTTTTTTTTTTTTTTATTAAATTTTAAAATCTTTAATTCTTACATGTGTTCCCAAACATGAAACCCCCTCCCACCTCCCTCCCCATAACATCTCTGTGGGTGATCCCCATGCACCAGCCCCAAGCATGCTGTATCCTGCGTCAGACATAGACTGGCGATTCAATTCTTACATGATAGTATACATGATAGAATGCCATTCTCCCAAATCATTCCGCCCTCTCCCTCTCTCTCTGAGTCTAAAAGTCCGTTATACACAGCTGTGTCTTTTTTCCTGTCTTGCATACAGGGTCATCATTGCCATCTTTCTAAATTCCATATATATGTGTTAGTATACTGTATTGGTGTTTTTCTTTCTGGCTTACTTCACTCTGTATAATCGGCTCCAGTTTCATCCATCTCATCAGAACTGATTCAAATGAATTCTTTTTAACGGCTGAGTAATACTCCATTGTGTACATGTACCAAAGCTTTCTTATCCATTCATCTGCTGATGGACATCTAGGTTGTTTCCATGTCCTGGCTATTATAAACAGTGCTGCGATGAACATTGGGGTACATGTGTCTCTTTCAATTCTGGTTTCCTCGGTGTGTATACCCAGCAGTGGGATTGCTGGGTCATAAGGTAGTTCTATTTGCAATTTTTTAAGGAATCTCCACACTGTTCTCCATAGTGGCTGTACTAGTTTGCATTCCCACCAACAGTGTAGGAGGGTTCCCTTTTCTCCACACCCTCTCCAGCATTTATTGCTTGCAGATTTTTGGATTGCAGCCATTCTGACTGGTGTGAAGTGGTACCTCATTGTGGTTTTGATTTGCATTTCTCTGATAATGAGTGATGTTGAGCATCTTTTCATGTGTTTGTTAGCCATCCGTATGTCTTCTTTGGAGAAATGTCTATTTAGTTCTTTGGCCCATTTTTTGATTGGGTCGTTTATTTTTCTGGAATTGAGCTGCATAAGTTGCTTGTATATTTTTGAGATTAGTTGTTTGTCAGTTGCTTCATTTGCTATTATTTTCTCCCATTCAGAAGGCTGTCTTTTCACCTTGCGTATATTTTCCTTTGTTGTGCAGAAGCTTTTAATTTTAATTAGATCCCATTTGTTTATTTTTGCTTTTATTTCCAGAATTCTGGGAGGTGGATCATAGAGGATCCTGCTGTGATTTATGTCTGAGAGTGTTTTGCCTATATTCTCCTCTAGGAGTTTTATAGTTTCTGGTCTTACATTTAGATCTTTAATCCATTTTGAGTTTATTTTTGTGTGCGGTGTTAGAAAGTGATCTAGTTTCATTCTTTTACAAGTGGTTGACCAGTTTTCCCAGCACCACTTGTTAAAGAGATTGTCTTTACTCCATTGTATATTCTTGCCTCCTTTGTCAAAGATAAGGTGTCCATATGTGTGTGGATTTATCTCTGGGCTTTCTATTTTGTTCCATTGATCTATATGTCTGTCTTTGTGCCAGTACCATACTGTTTTGATGACTGTGGCTTTGTAGTAGAGCCTGAAGTCAGGCAAGTTGATTCCTCCAGTTCCATTCTTCTTTCTCAAGATTGCTTTGGCTATTCGAGGTTTTTTGTATTTCCATACAAATCTTGAAATTATTTGTTCTAGTTCTGTGAAAAATATGGCTGGTAGCTTGATAGGGATTGCGTTGAATTTGTAAATTGCTTTGGGTAGTATACTCATTTTCACTATATTGATTCTTCCAATCCATGAACATGGTATATTTCTCCATCTATTAGTGTCCTCTTTGATTTCTTTCATCAGTGTTTTATAGTTTTCTATATATAGGTCTTTAGTTTCTTTGGGTAGATATATTCCTAAGTATTTTATTCTTTTTGTTGCAATGGTGAATGGAATTGTTTCCTTAATTTCTTTTTCTACTTTCTCATTATTAGTGTATAGGAATGCAAGGGATTTCTGTGTGTTGATTTTATATCCTGCAACTTTACTATATTCATTGATGAGCTCTAGTAATTTTCTGGTGGAGTCTTTAGGGTTTTCCATGTAGAGGATCATGTCATCTGCAAACAGTGAGAGTTTTACTTCTTCTTTTCCAATTTGGATTCCTTTTATTTCTTTTTCTGCTCTGATTGCTGTGGCCAAAACTTCCAGAACTATGTTGAATAGTAGCGGTGAAAGTGGACACCCTTGTCTTGTTCCTGACTTTAGGGGAAATGCTTTCAATTTTTCACCATTAAGGATAATGTTTGCTGTGGGTTTGTCATATATAGCTTTTATTATGTTGAGGTATGTTCCTTCTATTCCTGCTTTCTGGAGAGTTTTTATCATAAATGGATGTTGAATTTTGTCAAAGGCCTTCTCTGCATCTATTGAGATAATCATATGGTTTTTATTTTTCAATTTGTTAATGTGGTGAATTACATTGATTGATTTGCGGATATTGAAGAATCCTTGCATCCCTGGGATAAAGCCCACTTGGTCATGGTGTATGATCTTTTTAATATGTTGTTGGATTCTGATTGCTAGAATTTTGTTGAGGATTTTTGCATCTATGTTCATCAGTGATATTGGCCTGTAGTTTTCTTTTTTTGTGATATCTTTGTCAGGTTTTGGTATTAGGGTGATGGTGGCCTCATAGAATGAGTTTGGAAGTTTACCTTCCTCTGCAATTTTCTGGAAGAGTTTGAGTAGGATAGGTGTTAGCTCTTCTCGAAATTTTTGGTAGAATTCAGCTGTGAAGCCGTCTGGACCTGGGCTTTTGTTTGCTGGAAGATTTCTGATTACAGTTTCAATTTCCGTGCTGGTGATGGGTCTGTTAAGATTTTCTATTTCTTCCTGGTTCAGTTTTGGAAAATTGTACTTTTCTAAGAATTTGTCCAGTTCTTCCACATTGTCCATTTTATTGGCATACAACTGCTGATAGTAGTCTCTTATGATCTTTTGTATTTCTGTGTTGTCTGTTGTGATCTCTCCATTTTCATTTCTAATTTTATTGATTTGATTTTTCTCTCTTTGCTTCTTGATGAGTCTGGCTAGTGGTTTGTCAATTTTATTTATCCTTTCAAAGAACCAGCTTTTGGCCTTGTTGATTTTTGCTATGGTCTCTTTTGTTTCTTTAGCATTTATTTCTGCCCTAATTTTTAAGATTTCTTTCCTTCTACTAACTCTGGGGTTCTCCAATTCTTCCTTTTCTAGTTGCTTTAGTTGTAGAGTTAGGTTATTTATTTGACTTTTTTCTTGTTTCTTGAGGTATGCCTGTATTGCTATGAACTTTCCTCTTAGCACTGCTTTTATAGTGTCCCACAGGTTTTGGGTTGTTGTGTTTTCATTTTCATTAGTTTCTATGCATATTTTGATTTCTTTTTTGATTTCTTCTGTGATTTGTTGATTATTCAGAAGTGTGTTGTTCAACCTCCATATGTTGGAGTTTTTAGTAGTTTTTCTCCTGTAATTGAGATCTAATCTTAATGCATTATGGTCAGAAAAGATGCTTGGAATGATTTCGATTTTTTTGAATTTATCAAGTTTAGATTTATGGCCCAGGATGTGATCTATCCTGGAGAAGGTTCCATGAGCACTTGAAAAAAAGGTGAAATTCATTGTTTTGGGGTGAAATGTCCTATAGATATCAATTAGGTCTAATTGATCTAATGTATCATTTAAAGTTTGCGTTTCTTTGTTAATTTTCTGTTTAGTTGATCTGTCCATAGGTGTGAGTGGGGTATTAAAGTCTCCCACTATTATTGTGTTATTGTTGATTTCCCCTTTCATACTTGTTAGCATTTGTCTTACATATTGCGGTGCTCCTATATTGGGTGCATATATATTTATAATTGTTATATCTTCTTCTTGGATTGATCCTTTGATCATTATGTAGTGGCCTTCTTTGTCTCTTTTCACAGCCTTTGTTTTAAAGTCTATTTTATCAGATATGAGTATTGCCACTCCTGCTTTCTTTTGGTCTCTATTTGCATGGTATATCTTATTCCAGCCCTTCACTTTCAGCCTATATGTGTCCCTTGTTTTGAGGTGGGTCTCTTGTAAGCAGCATATAGAGGGGTCTTGTTTTTGTATCCATTCGGCCAGTCTTTGCCTTTTGGTTGGGGCGTTCAACCCATTTACGTTTAAGGTAATTATTGATAAGTATGATCCCGTTACCATTTACTTTATTGTTTTGGGTTCGGGTTTATACACCCTTTTCGGTTTCCTGTCTAGAGAATATCCTTTAGAATTTGTTGGAGAGCTGGTTTGGTGGTGCTGAATTCTCTCAGCTTTTGCTTGTCTGTAAAGCTTTTGATTTCTCCTTCGTATTTGAATGAGATCCTTGCTGGGTACAGTAATCTGGGCTGTAGGTTATTGTCTTTCATCACTTTAAGTATGTCTTGCCATTCCCTCCTGGCCTGAAGAGTTTCTATTGAAAGATCAGCTGTTATCCTTATGGGAATCCCCTTGTGTGTTATTTGTTGTTTTTCCCTTGCTGCTTTTAATATTTGTTCTTTGTGTTTGATCTTTGTTAATTTAATTAATATGTGTCTTGGGGTGTTTCGCCTTGGGTTTATCCTATTTGGAACTCTCTGTGTTTCTTGGACTTGGGTGATTATTTCCTTCCCCATTTTAGGGAAGTTTTCAACTATTATCTCCTCAAGGATTTTCTCATGATCTTTCTTTCTGTCTTCTTCTTCTGGGACTCCTATAATTCTAATGTTGGAGCGTTTCATATTGTCCTGGAGGTCTCTGAGATTGTCCTCGTTTCTTTTAATTCGTATTTCTTGTTTCCTCTCTGATTCATTTATTTCTACCATTCTATCTTCTATTTCACTAATCCTATCTTCTGCCTCCGTTATTCTACTATTTGTTGCCTCCAGAGTGTTTCTGATCTCATTTATTGCATTATTCATTATATTTTGACTCTTTTTTATTTCTTCTAGGTCCTTGTTAAACCTTTCTTGCATCTTCTCAATCCTTGTCTCTAGGCTATTTATCTGTGATTCCATTTTGATTTCAAGATTTTGGATCATTTTCACTATCAATATTCGGAATTCCTTCTCAGGTAGATTCCCTACTTCTTCCTCTTTTGTTTGGTTTGGTGGGCAACTCTCCTGTTCCTTTACCTGCTGAGGATTCCTCTGTCTCTTCATCTTGGTTATATTGCTGTGTTTGGGGTGGTCTTTTTATATTCTGGTAATTTGCGGAGTTCTCTTTATTATGGAGCTTCCTCACTGTGGGTGGGGTTCTATCAGTGGCTTGTCAAGGTTTCCTGGTTAGGGAGGCTTGTGTTGGAGTTCTGGTGGGTGGAGCTGGGTTTCTTCTCTCTGGAGTGCCGTGGAGTGACCAGTGATGGGTTATGAGACATCAAAGGTTTTGGAATAATTTTGAGCTGCCTGTATATTCAAGCTCAGGGGAGTGTTCCTGTGTTGCTGGAGAATTTGAGTGATATGTCTTGTTTTGGAACTTGTTGGCCCTTGGGTGGAGCTTGGTTTCAGTGTAAGTATGAAGGCATTTGATGAGCTCCTATTGCTTAATGTTCCCTGAATTCAAGAGTTCTCTAATGTTTTCAGGCTTTGTATTTAAGCCTCCTGCTTCTGGTCTTCAGTTTTTACAGTAGCCTCTAGACTTCTCCATCTATACAGCACCGATGATAAAACATCTAGGTAAAAGATGAAAAGTTTCTCCACATTGAGGGACACTCAGAGAGGTTCACTGAGTTACAAGGAGAAGAGAAGATGGAGGGGGTAGTTAGAGGTAACTGGAATGAGATGCGGTGAGATCAAAAGAGGAGAGAGCAAGCTAGGCAGTAGTCACTTCCTTATGTGCGCTCTATAGTCTGGCCCGCTCAGGTATTTACGGAGTTATACAGGGAAGAGGAGAGGGAGGAAGTAGACAGGAGGATAAGAGAGAGGAATGAGAAGGAGAGAGACAAATCCTGCCAGTAACCAGTTCCTTAGGTGTTCTCCACTGTCTGGAACACACAGAGATTCACAGAGTTGGATAGAGAAGAGATGGGGGAGAAAAGAGACAGAGGCCACCTGGTGGAGAAAAAGGAGAGTCCATAGGAGAAGAGAGTGGTCAAGCCAGTAATCTTGCTCTCAGGTAAACTTGGGTAGTGAAGTTTGGGTTTTTAAATGAACATAATTGACAACAAAAACCTAAGAGCAAAGGTTAAAAATCTAGAGTAGAGGTTGGATTTTCAAAAATACAATATTAAAGAAAAGAAGCAGAAGGAAAAAGCAGGAAAGAAAGAAAGAAAAAAAAACCAAGAATTATTAAAAAAAAACAAGCAAACAAAAAAAACAAAACAAACAAACAAAAAAAACCCCACCAACAACCATCCAAAGGCTATATATGGTGTTTGCCTTAAAAAAAAAAAAAAAAAAGTCTTTTTTTTTAAAAATAGTAATAATAGGTTATAGTAATAAAAATTAGAGGAGAAATAGAAGATTTAACAATTAAAAAAAAAGGTTAGAAAAAAAAAAGAAGAAAAAAAAAGAAAAAAAAAAAAAAAAAAGGAATGATTTTTAAAATAGTAAAAATATATCCGGCTCTTCTCTGATGTTTTGGGCCGTGTGGGATCACTTCCAAGGTGGTTCCCTCTGTTTAACTTCTTCCGTTTGCTGGTTTTTCAGGCTCACTATTTCAGTCGCGCTGTGGGGAGGGGGAATGCCGCAGACAAATAGCGCTGTCGTGTGCTCACAGTGTCACAGCCCCGCTTGACCTGTCCCTTCTCGCGGCGCACAAACCGCTCCGGCTCTACGATGCTCAGCCGGGAACCGTCTGGGGCCGGCCCTAGGCTGCGTGCACTTCCCGGTCCAAGCCGCTCAGGTTTGGCGCTCAGGCAGCCCTCAGAGGCACAGATTCGGCTGGGACTGCGCTTTGTGCCCTTCCCAGGTCCGAGTAGCTCAGGAGTTTGGCGAGCGTGATCGCCGCGGCTTGTCACCTTTTCTGTCGCTGCTGCTCAACTTTCTGGGTGGACCGCTGGCGTCCCCCGTGAGACAGATTGTGACTGTCCAGCACCCCCAGAAGTCTTAGCAAAGAAGCCCGCTTGCAGTTAGGTAAGTAAAGTCTCTCCGGGTCTGCAATTGCCCCTTTCCAGTCCTTACGGCTCTGGCTGCCTGTCCCCGGCGGGGGATGGTCTGCAGTCGGCTTTTCCCGTTCCGTCCTTTGTTCTGTGCTCGGTCCTGGCGGCGTCTTATGTTCGAGCTTTTCGTGCTGTAGTTATCACACAGTCTGGTTTGCTAGCGCAAGTTAGATCGTTCTGGTTGCGCGTGGGGCGTTCCTGCCCGATTCTTACAAAGCACTGCAGCCCGCGCCTCCCGCGCGTCCCTGCCCTGCCCCCACTTCCCAATGGCGGATGCAGGCGTCTGTGCTGCTTTTCCGCTGGGGGAGTTACTGTTGGGCTTGTAATCTCTTGGTTTTAATTATTTCTTTATTTTTCCTTCCTGTTATGTTGCCCTCTAGGTTTCCAAGACTCGCCACAGACTCGGCAGGGAGAGTGTTTCCTGGTGTTTGGAAACCTCTCTTCTTAAAATTCCCTTCCCGGGACGGGCTTCCCTTCCCGGGACGGAGTTCCCTCCCCACCTCCTTTGTCTCCTTTTTCGTCGTTTATATTTTTTCCTACCTGTTTTTGAAGACAATGGTCTGCTTTTCTGGTTGCCTGCTGTACTCTGCCAGCCTACAGAGGTTGTTTTGTGGAGTTTGCTCAGCGTTGAAATGTTCTTTTGAGGAATTTGTGAGGGAGAAAGTGGTCTTCCCGTCCTATTCCTCCGCCATCTTTAGCATCCTCCAATGTAGCTTTTTAATAAACTTGAAATCAGATAGGGTAAGTCTTCCAAATTTGTTCTATTTTTTTTTAAGTTTTTTGGCTGTTGTTTATTCTTTGTATGGCACATAAATTATAGAATCAGCATATCAGTTTATGAAAAAAAAAACTTTCTGAGACTTTGATTAGAATTATGTTGAGCCTATAAATAAATCTGGAGAGAATTTTTTAAAGTCTTCTTTGACATTTTTTGTGACGTTGTATGGTTCTTGGTGTACTGGCTTTGCACATATTTTGTTAATTTGATTTGTTAATTATTTGCTCCTTTTAATGCTTTAGTAAATAGCATTTTTAAAGTTTACTTTCCATTAGTTCTTTGCACAAATATAGAAATTCAGTTGATGTTTATATTGACTTTGTATCCTGAGACCCATTTAAATTCTTATTGCATTTTGGTATATACCCTAGGACTGTCTAAATAAGCAATCATATCATCTGTGAATAAAGACAGCTTACTCCTTCCTTTATAATATGCATGTCTTTCTTTGGCATGCTTTATTGCACTGATTAGCACTTTCTGTACAATGTAAAATTCAAGTGGTGAGAACAGATTTAATTTGTCTTCATCCTAGGGAGTGAACCATACAGATTCACTGTTAACTCTGTCACCTGTAGATTTTATCAGATGGGGCAAACTCCTTTCTAATCCTACTTTACCAAGAGTTTTTAGAATGAATATCTGTTGAAATTTGTCAAATTTTTTTCTGTATCTATTAAAAAGATCATTTTTTATCTCTTTTGTTCCATTAATATTGAATTATGTTGTTTGATTTTTAAATATTAAATTAGCATTATATTCACAGGACAAACTTCATTTTGTTAAATGTAATATCCTTTATCTGTTTTGCTTTATCTTTCCATCACCTATGATTTCTGTTTTAAATTTTTATTTTTGAAGTCTTTATCAATTATATATCACAGAGACACTGAATTCCTACATATTTCTAATATTGCAATATTTTATTTTATATATAAATTAATCTGTAATCCACTTTTGTATTTGGTGTTACAGAGTGATCCAAGGTTGTCATTCTCCACTACATAAATGAGTTTTCTGAAATGAGTTTAAGAATTTTTGCTCCACCCTATTGATTGTTTTGCCAACTTTATTGTATATTATGCTTCCAAATATATGTCAGTATCTGTTATTTATTATGTTTCACTGAAACAATTTTTAGTCTTTATAAGAAATCCATACTGCTTTGTTTCGCTATTTTACTACAGCTTTTATTTTTTCTTCCTCTCTTGTGTGATTAGGTACTCCCTCTCACAAACTTTAATTTTGTTTTATGAACTTATGAGTTCTTCTTGGACTTTTGTTCTTTGATGTACATTTTATATTAAGTTTACTGAGTTAAACAGTAAGCCTAACCAGATATTTTAGTGGAATCACACTTTAATTATAGACTAAATTGAGAGATAGTATACATACAAATATTTAATTATCCAAGAATATGGATTTTTCATTTTCTCAAGTTAACTTTTGGGTGCCTTCCTCACAATCTGAACTTTTTAAATAAGAGGTGCTACTTTGATTAATTCTTGTGTTTAATATTGATTTTTTTTGTGTGAATTGCATTTTACATTTTACTTTTAATTTCTAGGTGATCATTGCAGATGTCAAATTTTTACTAGTTTATCTATTTAAGAAGCTACTTTGTTAAAATTAAAATTTAAAGTTTATCATATATGTGTATGTACATGGTAAACATTGCTGAACTTTCTAAAAAATATCAACAGTCATTGATTTTTTTCAGAATGACAAGTACCTTATCTGAAAATGAGGACAATTTTAATTTTCCCCTGATTTCCTTCCAATAAATTCATTTAAATCTTTACATTTACCTCAGGAATTCTTTCACCTCCTTCTTCCATGTTTTAATATATTTAATTCATATCATTAGTTATGAATAACTTTTAAATTCCATTTGTACTTATACTATAATATCTTATTTAAAGGTGTGCCTGAGAGTGTGTGTGTGTGTGTGTGTGTGTGTGTGTGCATGTGTTTACAGATGTCTGGGTATTTTATTTTCCAGATGTATAGATTTTTATTAGGCCAACAATCTGAGATAATTACTTTTAAGTTTATGTCAGAAAACTCAGTGTGAATGATGATGTTAACTTCTAAAATTGTCTTTAGATCTGAATGACAAAAGAGGTGGACTGTCCTGGTTTTCCTGTACTTCCTCACATCCGGTCTTTTCTTTTGTACTACTGCGTGCCTTGAGAGGTTCACTTCTGTGGACTCAGTCACTCAAGATACCTGGCTTCCAGTTTCTGCTTAGGTTTGTCAGATGGGACATATTGGCAAAAGCCTAGAGTGAAGTTGCAGAGAAAAGTAAGAGTGTTTATTCCCCATTTCTTCCCGGCTTTGCTACAGTTGTAATGTTTTCACTCCTCTAGGGCCACAACTCCTGAATAGCTTCCCCTTGACATCACTCATCATTGGTGACCAGACACACCATTTTCTCTTACTGACTTCTCAGGCTAAGGGCAGTAATTCCTGCCTGTGGTTGTTGGTGCCCGGGTGGCTCACCAACCTTTGTTGATTTCCCTACATTTGTCCACATGCCTACAAAAAAATTATCCTTTCTTTCAGGTAAATCTTTTTTGAGTGTGACATGCATTTTCTCTCAAAACTCATCCTGATTCATACTCAACAAGAAATGTCAAATAAAAACATGATGGAACATTTAGAACCATCAGACATTTGATTAAAAACAACAGAAAGGAGTAGTGAAAATTCCATTTCAACATGCGATCCCATTAAGCCTTCTCTACACACATCAGTTCAAAACCATCTATAAGAAAAAGAAATGCAAAAAGGAAAACAGTTGTCTGAGGAGGCCTTAAAAATAGCTGAGAAAGAAGAGAAGTGGGAGACAAAGAGGAAAAGGAAAGATATTTCCATCTCTCTTCGAATGCAGAGTTCAAAAGAAGAGCAAGGAGAGATTAAAAAAAAACAAAACCTTCTTCAGTGATCAGTGCAAAGAAAGAGGGAAACAATAGAATGGGAAAGACTAGAGATTTCTTCAAGAAAATTAGAGATACCAAAGAAACATTTCATGCAAAGATGGGCACAATAAGGACAGAAATGGTATGGACCTAACAGAAGCAGAAGGTATTAAGAAGAGGTGGCAAGAATACACAGAAGAACTATACAAAACAGATCTTAATGACCCAGATAACCATGAGGGTGTGATCACTCACCTAAAACCAGACATCCTGGAACGTGAAGCCAAGTGGCCCTCAGGACATGTCTCAATGGACAAAGCTAGAGGAGGTGATGGAATTCCAGCTGAGCTATTTCAAATCCTGAAAGATGGTGCTGTGAAAGTGCTTCACTCAATGTGCCAGCAAATTTGGAAAACTCAGCAGTGGCCACAGAACTGGAAAAGGTCAGTTTCCATTCCAATCATAAAGAAAGGCAATGACAAAGAACGCTCAAACGACCCCACAATTGCACTCATCACACACGCTAACAAAGTAATGCTCAAAATTCTCCAAGGGAGGCTTCAACAGTTCATGAACTGACAAGTTTCAGATGATCAAGTTGGATTTACAAAAGGCAGAGGAACCAGAGACCAAACTACCAACAACCACTGGATCATAGGAAAAGCAAGAGAAATCCAGAAAAACATATACCTCTGCTCTATTGACTACACCAAAACCTTTGACTGTGTGGATCACAGCAAACCGTGGGAAATTCTTCAAGAGATGGGAATACCAGATCACCTGACCTGCTCCTGAGAAACCTGTATGCAGATCAAGAAGCAACAGTTAGAACTGGACATGGAACAATCGACTTGTTTCAAATCAGGAAAGGAGTACTCCAAGGCTGCATATTGTCACCCTGCTTATTTAACTTATATGCAGAGTACATCTTGCAAAATGTTGCACTGGATGAAGCACAAGCTGGAATCAAGATTGCCAGGAGAAATATCAATAACCTCAGATATGCACCCTTATGGCAGAAAGCAGAGAGGAACTAAAGAGACTCTTGATGAAGGAAAAAGAGGAGAGTGGAAAAGCTGGCTTAAAATCCAACATTCAGAAAACAAAGATCATGGCATCTGGTACCATCACTTTATGGCAAATAGATGGGGAAACAATGGAAACAGTGATTTGAGGGCTCCAAAATCACTGCAGATGGTGACTGCAGCCATGAAATTAAAAGACGCTTGCTCCTTGAAAGAAAAGCTATGACCAATCTAAACAGCATATTAAAAATCCAAGACATTACCAACAAAGGTCCATCTAGTCAAAGCTATGGTTTTTCTACTTGTCATGTATGGATGTGAGAGTTGGACCATAAAGAAAGCTGAACACTGAAGAATTGATGCTTTTGAACTGTGGTGTTGGAGAAGACTCTTGAGAGTTTCTTGGACTGCAAGGAGAGCCAACTAGTCCACCCTAAAGGAAATCAGTACTAAATACTCATTGGAAGGACTGATGTTGAAGCTGAAGCTCCAGTAGTTTGGCCACCTGATGTGAAGAACTAACAATGGAAAAGACCCTGATGCTGGGAAAGATTGAAGGCACGAGGAGAAAGAGATGACAGAGAATGAAATGGTTGGATGGCAACCCCAACTTGATGTATATGAGTTTAAGCAAGCTCCAGGAGTTGGTAATGGACAGGGAAGCCTGGCATGCTGCAGTCCATGGGGTTGCAAAGAATCAGACATGACTGAGCAACTGAGCTGAACTGAATGAAGGATGTGCTTCCTATCTTTATATATTTGCCTGATTTATCCCTTTGAATCTCATTTGGCAAGATCCTGAAATTCTTTTGGTCCATGTATTTCTTCTTTCACTTCTCTTTTCAGAATTTAACTTCTTAAATAGCTCAGTTGGTAAAGAACTTGCTTGTAATGCAGAAGACCTCAGTTTGATTCCCGGGTCAGGAAGATCCCCTGGAGAAGAGATTGGCTACCCACCCCAGTATTCTTGGGCTTCCCTTGTGGCTCTGCTGGTAAAGAATCCACCTGCAATGCAGGAGACCCGGGTCCAATCCCTGAGTTGGAAAGATTCCCCCTAGAGAAGGGAAAGGCTATACACTCCAGTATTCTGGCTTGGAGAATTCCACAGACTGTATAGTCCATGGGGTCACAAAGAGTCAGACATGACTGAACGACTTTCACTTAAGATACTGTAAGAGATGGAAAGTGTTGGAGTAGGGCTCTGAGGGAGGAAAAAAAAAAAAAAAGCAAAACAGGCATCTGTATATAAATCAAATGTTCCTCATAATTGCACCACTTTTTAAATATTTCCTTCACCCTGTAAAGGAAGCCTAGATCATTCAGATTATGAGAAGATCTCCTTCCAAATGGACATAAGAATTCAAGTTCTCACAGTCATCTTCGTTTGCTCAAATATTTTCTTCCAAGATTACACATTATACTTTCCCCTTAGTCAATACATTTACTTAGCATATGAGCTGATGTGCTTCTGCTTCAACTCAGAAATGTGTATATCCAAATCTTACATCTAATTTTTATCCATGCTCTGTCCATTGTTGATAAATGAAAGATTTTGTGTAAGACTGCTTTTAAAGCTTATGATTTTTTGTCATGCCCTCCAAGCCTTGAAGTAAGAGGTTAAATCCTTAAGCTTCTTTCTTGTATTCTTTTTGTAGCTTTTTAGAACAGTTCAAATCAGTTACCCCATCATTCCACACATCCTATGTAATTACCACTGTCACCATAGTAATTAAGTACCTCAACCTGTTGGTCTCCCTTTACCGTGCCTTCCACCATTCATTCTCTCTTCACCAGTGATCGTTTCAATAAGTGTAAGCAGAGATTACATAGATCATCTTTGTCCTCAAGAAGATGAACTGCATTTATAAATATGAGCAATTTTACTCTAGAATTCCATTATTTAATATATGGGGTATGATTTCAGTTCAGTTCAGTGCATTTCAGTCACTCAGTCATGTCCAACTCTTTGCAACCCCATGGACTGCAGCACACCAGGCCTCCCTGTCCATTACCAACTGTCGGAGTTTACTCAAACTCTTGTCCGTTGAGTCAGTGATGCCTTCCAACCATCTCATCCTCTGTCATTCCCTTTACCTCCCACATTCAATCTTTCCCAGCATCAGGGTCTCTTCCAATGAGTGAGTTCTTTGCATCAGGTGGCCAAAGTACTGGAGTTTCAGCTTCAGCATCAGTCGTTCCAATGAATATTCAGGACTGATTTCCTTTAGGATGGACAGGTTGGATCTCCTTGCAGTCCAAGGGACTCTCAAGAGTCTTCTCCAACACCACAGTCCAAAAGCATTAATTCTTTGATTTGGTTTCTTTATAGGTTTCTTTATAGTCCAATTCTCACATCCATACATGACTACTGGGTACTAATAACTCTATTAGTTAGAGTCTCTCCAAAAAAGAGATGCTGTGACTCTTTCTCATTGATATTATATCAGTTTGCTCCCACAGAAAGTCTTTTCTTTTCAGTTTTCTTCATGGATAAATATTCACTTACTTACATATTTTCTTTCATTTCTATGAAGTCCATATGTAACAGGTATTTTTCAATATATTCTCAATTGCCATCTATATACAGATGTTCTAATTGCTACTAATACTCTAATAAATTTGCAATATAGTGAAAAGTCCTTAATTAGAAAATGGGAATCCTATAATAGGGAGGACTCCTAAAATGCTCAACATCTCAGTTTTCTTCACTTGGTTATGTATGCAGTTCATGTTTATGGGGCAGTATATCTATCTAGAGGAAAATTATTGGCTCAAAATACGATTTAGATGAATGAATAAAGAAGATGTGGTATATTTATGTGTGTGTGTATACACACAATGGAATATTACTCAGCCATAAAAAGGATGAAATGTTGCCATTTTCAGCAATGTGGATGGACCTTAGAAGGTATAATGCTAAGTGAAATAAGTCAGAAAGAGAAAGACAAACACTATATGATATCACTTCTGTGTGTAGTATCAAAAATACAACAAAGTATGAATATGAAAGTGTTAGTTGTTCAGTCCAGAGAAGGCAATGGCACCCCACTCTTGCCTGGAAAATCCCATGGGTGGAGGAGCCTGGTAGGCTGAAGTCCATGGGGTTGCTAAGAGTCAAACACAACTGAGTGACTTCACTTTCACTTTTCACTTTCATGCATTGGAGAAGGAAATAGCAACCCACTCCAGTGTTTGTGCCTGGAGAATCCCAGGCACAGGAGAGCCTGGTGGGCTGCCATCTATGGGGTCGCACAGAGTTGGACACGACTGAAGCGACTTAGCAGCAGCAGCAGCAGCAGCAGCAGCAGCAGCAGCAGTTGTTCAGTCAAGTCCATGAATACAGGAGTGGGTTGCCATTTCCTCCTCCAGGGTATCTTCCTGACCCAGGGATCATCCTTATCCACTTCAGATCTGTAACACTGATAGCCTGTTTTTGGTTGATAGAGTGTTTCTTATATTCATGACATTAATCCTAAAATATATAAATTCTGACATGGCTACACAAAAAATTCAGCCATAAAACCTGAAGGTAGATATTAACAATAGGCAAATCAAAGGATATTCCATCAGCGTGGGTCACATTGTCAGAATAGGTTCAAACAATTCTGTGCTGCAAAAGACAGTCTCACCTTGCAATACTTAATACGTGGTAGAAGTCTAGAGCTGCAGTCCTCCTGCACTGTAGAATCCCACAAGTGGCAAATGCATTATGACTTTCAGTAAGCACACTCCCTTGAGTTGCCTTAATCTTAACTATCCTTCAAGACCCGATTCAAAACTCTTTTTCTCTCATGAATTCATCTCTGACTAGTACACAACAATCATCTTGTCCTTTTCCTTATGCCCAATTTTTCTTCTATTTCATTCATTTAGTATGCCAACCCTATAAAGTTCCCACCATTTTTGTACATTTTGACATCCATGTGCCTTTCATCATAAACTTCTAAAGAGCAGATATGGCTGACATGATGTGTCCATTGCAAGCAGACACATGTGTTGTGAAAAATTGAGGGATAGCTATTTGCCTCTCCTACCTCTTTATTTGTTGATAGTAGCATCTGCTACTCCAGATTTTCTTGGACACTAGGCTATTTTCCCCAAAATATTCTCATAAAGTTAGTACTCATTTATTTATGCATAACTTTAGTACAGTGTGGTGGCTGAGACGGTAAAGTGTCTGCCTACAATGAGGGAGACCCGGGTTTGATCCTCAGGTCGGGAAGATTCTCTGGAGAAGGAAATGTCAACCCACTCCAGTGCTCTTGCCTGGAAAATCCCATGAACGGAGGAGCGTGGTAGGCTACAGTCCATGGGGTCACAAAGAGTTTGATGCAACTGAGAGACTTCACTTTCATTTAGTACAGTGTATAGCTTTAAGCTTTTATATAATTTACCACTTCTTTGCCAGTTATAAATCTTATTTTCTTTACTTCGTATTTCAGAAGATATCTTGAAACAAACTCATTCTTTCCCCTAGTTTACCCTTTCCAGTGACCTCAACTCTTGCTCATAGCAAAATGACTTTTAGTTCCTGTTTTTACTTCTGTAATTTGTTGGTTATTCAGAAGCGTGTTGTTCAACCTCCATATGTTGGAATTTTTAATAGTTTTTCTTCTGTAATTGAGATCTAATCTTAATGCATTATGGTCAGAAAAGATGGTTGGAATGATTTCGATTTTTTTTAATTTATCAAGGTTAGATTTATGGCCTAGGATGTGATCTATCCTGGAGAAGGTTCCATGAGCACTTGAGAAAAAGGTGAAATTCATTGTTTTGGGGTGAAATGTCCTATAGATATCAATTAGGTCTAACTGGTCTAATGTATCATTTAAAGTTTGCATTTCTTTGTTAATTTTCTGTTTAGTTGATCTGTCCATAGGTGTGAGTGGGGTATTAAAGTCTCCCACTATTATTGTGTTATTCTTAATCTCCCCTTTCATAGTTGTTAGCATTTGTCTTACACATTACGGTGCTCCTCTGTTGGGTGCATATATATTTATAATTGTTATATCTTCTTCTTGGATTGATCCTTTGATCATTATGTAGTGGCCTTCTTTGTCTCTTTACACAGCCTTTGTTTTAAAGTCTATTTTATCGGATATGAGTATTGCCACTCCTTTCTTTTGGTCTCTATTTGCGTGGAATATCTTTTTCCAGCCCTTCACTTTCAGTCTGTATGCATCCCTTGTTTTGAGGTGGGTCTCTTGTAAGCAGCATATAGAGGGGTCTTGTTTTTGTATCCATTCGGCCAATCTTTGTCTTTTGGTTGGGGCATTCAACCCATTTATGTTTAAGGTAATTATTGATAAGTATGATCCCGTTACCATTTACTTTATTGTTTTGGGTTTGGGTTTATACACCCTTTTTGTGTTTCCTGTCTAGAGAATATCTTTTAGAATTTGTTGGAGAGCTGGTTTGGTGGTGCTGAATTCTCTCAGCTTTTGCTTGTCTGTAAAGCTTTTGATTTCTCCTTCGTATTTGAATGAGATTCACTTCTGAATATATGAAACCCAAAATTTTACTAAAGAATGCCTAATTCTACTTCCTAATATTTCTATGTAATTCTTTTTTATTAGACTATGACCTCTAACTTTAAGAACTGGGTCATCTTCTTTTACACTACCCTTTCTACTCATATACTATGTGCTTAAATATACAGGTGAATTGAAAGTACTTTTCATAATTACATAGGAACCCTTCAGTCATAGCAAATGGGGCACAGAATAGTTCCAAAGAAAGCAGCTCCAGGTTGGTTTTCAGCTGGGGTAGATTCTGGAGATACTGTGTTTACTAAAATCTGGCCCAGTGATGAACAGCTCATTGGTCTATTCCTTTTCTGTCTTTATCTCCTTCAGCATTTTCGTTCTCTATTAGTTCTTTCTTGTCATTAGATAGTCAGCATAAAGTGGCTATTTCTATGGCTGAAGTCTCTGCTTTGGGGCTCTTAAAGTTGTCACTCAAATAATTTAAGGATTACTTGGAAGCTCTTTGCCTATAAGATATAGCTTGATAATTGCAGTCATGTAAGACAGCTAAATGCTGAGAGTACCATGAAAGTTGGCCTCAAATCTATTATTTCATTTCCTTCTAATCATATGCATCAGGATTGTCCAAAGACTATTCATATTTTATTTATGTATTGCCTTTTAATTATCGTGATATTTCATCTCCCATATTTCTTTTTGCCATTGGTACTAATAACTATTTGTGAATTGTTCTTTCTAAAACTGTAGTTAGATACTACATGAAAAAAAAAAAAAGAGTCACATGTAATGGTTCCATTTTAATATTAGTTGGAAAAAGGACACTCCCTGTTTTCATCACTGATTCACTCTGGCATGAGTCATTTATTACTTTTTTTTTCCATCTTCTATCTTCCAAACTCTTGCACTCATCTTTCATTCTCCATGTTTTCAGGCTTCATTGCCCCATACTATTTCCTTTTCCTATAAAATTTGCTATAAAATAAGCACAACCCAAGATGCTGTGTTACCCTACCAGAGGCATTTGCTATATTCATCTCCTTCACACTAAAATTAGTTAAGACAAAAGAATATATATATACAGTAAAAAGAAATGTGACACTCTGAGACAGAAGCAGAAGAAAATCTTTTGTTCTGAGAGATTATTTTAGATCTTTGAGTCATACTAAGAGAAGCAGCATCCAGTCACAATAGGATTTGAGAAATAGTGCTTGGATGCAAGAAATCCATGACAAGGAAGTTCATGCCTCCAGAAAAAAAGGCTCCCACAGAATCTGCTTCCTAGACTCAATCAGAGGAATTAAAGAAACTGTCCCTTTAACCTGCAAAGAAAGCCTGGCATGCCCAGCAGAAAAGGATTACTTATTGTGTCTCAAAATACTGGCTTCTGGCTTGCCATCAAAAATGTTATAAGCATGTTGTTTGTGATTTTAATTAGTTTACCAAACATATGACAAACTAAATTGAATAAATCAAACTGACCTTTACATTTCTAGAATTATAGCCTATTTAAATGTCCATAATGCTGCAATAATAACCTAAGTTAATAACCATTTCACTTTCCGCCCTGAGAGTCTCTCTGGGTGATACACAATGTTATTAATTTTGGCGTGATTACAAATTATTCCCATAGTTCAGGTTTAATACAGTATTGATGTTGTTATTAATATGGATTTGTCAGTAAAAATACAAAACTGAGTCAATCCCAGCTAATGTCAGTTTTAAGGTTAAAAATAAAAAATAAAAAAAAAAAACCCAGCTTGTATTGAGGAAAGTTGGAAAACCCATAAGACTAGAATTTCATTATAAGGATACTTGGCTTGGTATGAGAAAGGGTTCAAAATGAGTAAAATAGCAAAAAGGTATTGTAAATCTGTCTGTTAGCAACTTAAGTTTCTTTTTTAAAGCCTATATTTGTCATTTCTGTATTTTTCAGTTTCTCAGAGGACAGATTAAATCATCTGACAATTCTACAAGGATTGTCTAAAAGTAAGTTTAGAAGGTTAATTATCAGAGTTAAGTGAAGAGTATAATAGTTTTACTCACAGTACACTATTTTGTGAAGTATGTGGAGCAAACTGGTTATAAATGCATGACTTGGAGTGAAAGCGACAAAATTATGATGTATAAACTCTTGTATGATAAGGCAGTCTAGCACAGTGGTGAAGAGTTCGAGCTGAACCAGGTGACTTCAGTTTGATCTTTGGCCTTGTTTGTGCCAGTTTTACTGATTACTAAGTGTCTTTGGTAAGACATTTCGTCTAAAATATTCCATTAAAAATGTTACTTATCTCAGAAAGTTTGCAATAAGTGAATAAGATAATGCATGAACAATGTTTAATAATACATGGCTCATGGTAAATGTTCAAAACATGTAAGTTTCTGTTAACAGGCTATCATGATATGCAAAAAGCAAACATCACTTTAATCATTTTATTTTCATACTTGGACAAATAAAGTAATTTCCATAAGGACTCACAGTTATTAAAAATTTGTGATGGAATTAAAACCATGTCATTTCCAATTACTAAGTTAGTTACCATGCTGTCCCCCATCTGCTTTGATTGTTTTCCAAGGTAAGAGCCCAGGTAAAGTGTGTATGGAGTTTGATTTTTTCATATAAAAATTAAATCTCCCAGATTTATGCTTTTAATAATTGAAAACAATTCACAGAGCAATTAGAAAAGTTTGACAATTTTTTTTCTGCTTTAGGATATTATACAGTTATAATGAAGTGGAAGTTTACAGGTCAAATATTGGGAGAATAATTCAGAAAAATTAGAACAGCATATGACCCTGCTTTTTCTTTATAAAGTTCTACTGATGACAAAGGGGCAACTGAGAAGCTGCCCAATACTATTCTTTCTACTTTTGTATGTATTGGAATTTTTTATGTTACCTAAGTGAAAGTGATGGTCGCTTGGCTGTGCCCAAATCTTTGGAATGTAGCCCACTAGGCTCCTCTGTCCATGGGATTCTCCAGGCAAGAATACTGGAGTGGGTTGCCATTTCCTTCTCCAGGGGATCTTCCTGACTCAGGGATCAAACCTGGTTCTCCTGCACTGCAAGTAAATTCTTTACCATCTGAGCCACCAGGGAAGCCCGTGTTATATAAAATAAAAACAAATAGGAAAGCAAACAAAAAACCTTGCCATAAATGTCACTTAACCTTGCCTTTTCAACACCATCTCCTACTGTTCATTGATCCTTGAACATTATTTACTGTTTGCCTGGAATGCCCAATGTTAATTTGTTCACATAACAAAATATTTTCATTCTTTAAACCCCAAAGTTATTTCCTCCGTGAAGTCAAGATAGCATGCAAATGAAGTAGCCTTACTGTGTTCACTCACCACTTCCTTGACTTTCTCATAGCAATGAAGAGGCTCCCTTTTATGTGTTTGAGAATACATCTGTCTCTTCACAAACATTTTAGAGTTTAGAAAGGACTATGACTCATTATTTTTATCCCTTTGTTATGACAAACACAGGGATGATGGGTCTAAATTCCTATGAAATTCCTTTAACCTCTAAAGAATACAAAAATCCACAAGTTATGTAGAGCAGCTTGGAAGACCCATGCCAGTTACAAATCCTAAAGCTTTAGCTTCAGTAGCTTTACAGTAAGTCCGTTTGTAACAAAGCATCATGCATGAAGTATTTGGTTTGCCATAATAAATCCTCACTATGGGTGCATGTTCATCACTATTTTAAGAATTTTTTCTGTGATGTTTGAGAATTTCTTCTGTTCCTCCATATCTAGATGTCAAAATAATAGGAGGCAGAGGAAGTGGTAACAGTGGTCCCAACATGTACCCTCTGGGCTCCCTCTTTACTCTTGTATTTATTAAGGTAATTTAGTCTTGTATGTATATAACCAAAAGGAATACAATCTTCTTTAAAAAGTTAACCTGTAAATGCAAAGTAAAGAAAGGTATAAGAAAGATTCTTACTCCATACTTTATTGTTGGGAGCTTAATTCCTCCTCCTTCCCCTTCTGCCCCACATCTGGGCGGGTTGATAAGAAAGCCCAGGTGATCTCTTCTTTATTCTCTGCTTTCTAAAACTATTTTCATATCTGCTTGTGAGTCTATTCTGCTGTCCCCAGAAAGGCTCATTATGTGAGAATTAAACCTTTTCATGGCTTATTGATGTTTATACACATAGCATCATCAGCTCTGACTTTCAAATCAAATGTGGTGGGATGGTGGACTATTTCATTTCTGTAGTATAACCACAACTTGGGAAAATCTCCTCATGAATATAGGAAAAGGTGAGCTGTTGGACAGAAACTAAAATATGCATTCATGGGAACTGCAGGAGATATTATCTGAGAAACAGGATGTTAAAGGTCATACATTTCAGATGAGAACATTTGAATTTTAACCTTTGGGCAACAGGAACTCATTTTAAAAACTTTGCCTAGGAAAGTGACACAATCCCATACATGCTTCAGGAAGATGAATCAGACAACCATGTGCTAACTGGTAATGAGAAGGCCAGAATGGGGGTGGTTACAAGAAAGACCATGGACACGCTGACAACATAAAGTCCAGAGGAGAAAGCAACAGGTTTAAGAGAACCTCCATGTTACAGATGCTAAAACAAGGTCCATGGATGGTTTAATGCATAGTATTCAAAAAGCATATTAAGCTCAGACTGGACTAGTGCAATCATGTGCATGGGACCAGAGTAATACAAACAAAACAATACTGTGCTTAGTCGTCGTCCAACTCTTTTCAACCCCATGGACCGTAGCCCACCAGGCCCCTTTATCCATGGGGATTCTCCAGGCAAGACTACTGGAGTGGGTTGCTGTGCCCTCCTTCAGGGGATCTTCCCAACCCAGGGATCCAACCCAGGTTCCTGCATTGCAGGTGGATTCTTTACCATTTGAGCTACCCGGGAAGCCCAGTACTAATAGGGATAGAGCCAGTTATCTGATAGAAGTGTCCTATGTCACAAGACCTACCCATACACAACACGAAATTTCATAACAGTTTTCTGAGGTATAGTAACCAATATCCAGACCTGAGAAATGTAACTTTCCACAAGCCAGACTGGGTTTCAAATCCCCTAACATTTGCTGTTGTTCAGTTGCTAAGTCGTGTCTGAGTCTTTGTGACCCTACAGAACGCAACATGCCTGGCTTCCCTGTCTTTCACTATCTCCTGGGGTTTACTTGAACTCATCTCCTTTGGATCAGTAACGCCATCCAACCATCTCACCCTCTGTCACCCGCGTCTGCTCCTGCCCTCAATCTTTCCCAGCATCAAGGTCTTTTCCAATGAGTCAGCTCTTCACCTCAGGTGACCAGCATATTAGAGCTTCAGCTTCAGCATCAGTCCTTCCAATGAATATTCAGGGTTGATTTCCTTTAGGAATGACTGGTTTGATCTCCTTGCTGTCAGTAGAGTTCCACATTATGCAGTGTCTAGGGATCTCAGCAGATCGATCAGAAAGAGTATGCATGGAGGATTTAAATAGAATTCCAATGGGAAGAAATGGACCAAAAGAAGGTCACCAAGAGTGACATGATTTCAGGCCACTTAGGCAACTGAGCATTTTCATAGACATTTTGAGATATGACTTTATATTTCTGAAAATGATTGAAACATCAGATAGGAGTGAGGAAGACTTTGGTGGAGGAAACACTAGCATTCCATTGGTTTCTCAGGCCACAGAACTATGAGTCTAGAGAGCATGGCTATATTTTAGGAGTTCAGAATGGTGAAGCGAAAGTTAACTGAGGATCAAATTCTATTAAATTAAAGTTATATTTTGTGCAACACTTTCTAAGGGGGATAGTTCATATGTTGATGGCTACTTACCTGTCTAACCAAATACCAAACACTCTATACAACTTTCCATTCGGGGGAAGTCCTTAAATGCACCTTGTATATTTACATCGTCATTATTTACTTTGGCCACCTCATGCAAAGAGTTGATTCACTGGAAAAGACTCTGATGCTGGGAGGGATTGGGGGCAGGAGGAGAAGGGGACGACAGAGGATGAAATGGCTGGATGGCATCACTGACTCAATGGATGCGAGTCTGAGTGAACTCCAGGAGTTGGTGATGGACAGGGAGGCCTGGCGTGCTGCGATTCATGGGGTCGCAAAGAGTTGGACATGACTGAGCGACTAAACTGAACTGAACTATAAACTGAACATATAAAAAGATAATAATGTAAAACAGGAACAAAGTAAGGCCACCCGAGTAGACTAAAAATGTGGAGGAACATCAGAGGAAATAGAGGTCATTCAAACACACATACTCCTTCTCTCAGCTGGGAGAGATTCAGAGAGTACTTGTTAAGGTACTAAAGATAACTTTTAATAGTGGGTTGTCAATGCAGATGTCTAATACAATAGGTGGCTCAGACTCTAAAGAATCTGCTTACAATACAGGAGACCTGCGTTTGATCCCTGGGTCAGGAAGATCCCCTGGAGAAGGAGATGGCAACCCATTCCAATATTCTTGCCTGGAAAATCCCATGGACAGAGGAGCGACAGGGGTCGCAAAGAGTCAGACACGACTTAGCGACTAAACCACAGTTCCTTAATACTAATGAGATTTATTTTCTCATCCAGAAGAAACTCCAGTGGTCGATGGTGGCCATGTGGATGTCAAAGTTGGGAATCAGGATTTCTGCTGGGCCCTAGCCTTTTTATGGTCACAAGATGAATGCAGCATTATAGGCATCATTTCCTCTCAAGACCTCATAGAAGTCAAGAATTGGACATATCTGTCACCTTCTATGTCTCTCCCTCAGCAAAGAGAGAAGTCTTTCTAAGGACTTCCTCCAGCAAAGGGAAGCCTTTTTATATCTTTGGCCAGAACTCAGTAACCTGTCTGCCCATAAATGAACTGATGGCCCATCTTCTCAGAAATTCAATAATATTTACTAAGTACCTGAACAAAACTGGGGTATTGTTAGCAAGGAATGGGGGATGCCCTATGTATGAACTGACAACAGTATTCATGCAATAGGTTTAGGCACTTCCCTTTCCAGTTAGGCTTTGCTGGTTGACCAGTGGTTCAACTTAGAACTTCCTGGTGATAAGGGTGTCTGATTCAATGATTGGTCAGCATTAAAGACTATTTGGGGCCATGAGCCCTGCCGAAATTCACTCTTCACAAGCAACCATCTGCTTTATTTAGCCTGTTGACAAATAGGGACAAATCCGTCCTCCTTTAAATATTTTCTCAGACTTTGCTTCTTTGACCCACCTTTCCAAGACTTACTGTCTCTCTGATATACCCAGCCCTTATCTCTGTTTCCTTGGTTAGCTTACGTTTTTCAGGGCTAAGCTTGACCACTTGAGCTTCCCAGGTGCCTTAGCAGTAAAGAATCTGCTGCAATTCAGGAGCCACAGGAGACTCAGGTTTGATTGCTGGGTTAGAAAAATCCCCTGGAGAAGGGCATGGCAACCCACTCCAGTAGACTTGCCTTGAAAATCCTATGAACAGAGGAGCCTGACTGGTTACAGTTCATGGGGTCACAAACAGCCAGACACAACTGAAGTGATTTAGCACACACACACAAGTTTGATCACTTGCCATCACTCCTAGCAGGCAGAGACTTGTCTGTTCTGTCAGGGACTGTAGCCCTTTCTCAGGCTCTCTGAATAACTAGTAAAAATGACTCAGGTCAACCTATTGTTCAGCAGATAGATAATAAACTGATCTTTCTTATGTATGTGAATTCCAGAAACCACTGCTCACCCGTATTGAGGGATATATTTCAGTCACCTCAAGTGAGAAATAGATTTAAGGGCCTAGATCTGATAGATAGTGTGCCTGATGAACTATGGAATGAGGTTCGTAACATTGTACAAGAGACAGGGATCAAGACCATCCCCATGAAAAAGAAATGCAAAAAAGCAAAATGGCTGTCTGGAGAGACCTTACAAATAGCTGTGAAAAGAAGAGAAGTGAAAAGCAAAGGAGAAAAGGAAAGATATAAGCATCTGGATGCAGAGTTCCAGAGAATAGCAAGAAGAGACAAGAAAGCCTTCTTCAGCGATCAGTGCAAAGAAATAGAGGAAAAGAACAGAATGGGAATGACTAGAGATCTCTTCAAGAAAATTAGAGATACCAAGGGAACATTTCATGCAACGATGGGCACAATAAAGGACAGAAGTTTTATGGACCTAACAGAAGCAGAAGATATTAAAAAGAGGTGGCAAGAATACACAGAAGGACTGTACAAAAAAGATCTTCACGACCCAGATAATCATGATGATGTGATCACTAATCCAGAGCCAGACATCCTGGATTGTGAAGTCAAGTGGGCCTTGGAGAGCATCGCTATGAACAAAGCTAGTGGAGGTGAAGGAATTCCAGTTGAGCTGTTTCAAATCTTGAAAGATGATGCTGTGAAAGTGCTGCACTCCATATGCCAGCAAATTTGGAAAACTCAGCAGTGGCCACAGGACTTGAAAAGGTCTGTTTTCATTCCAGTCCCAATGAAAGGCAATGCCAAAGAATGCTCAAACTACTGCACAATTGCACTCATTTCACAGGCTAGTAAATAATGCTCAAAATTCTCTGAGCCAGGCATCAGCAATACGTGAACTGTGAACTTCCTGATGTTCAAGCTGGTTTTAGAAAAGGCAGAGGAACCAGAGATCAAATTGCCAACATCTGCTGGATCATGGAAAAAGCAAGAGAGTTCCAGAAAAACATCTATTTCTGCTTTATTGATTATACCAAAGTCTTTGACTGTGTGGATGACAATAAACTGTGGAAAATTCTGAAAGAGACAGGAATACCAGACCACCTGACCTGCCTCTTGAGAAATCTGTATGCAGGTCAGGAAGCAGCAGTTAAAACTGGACATGGAAAAACAGTCTGGTTCCAAATAGGAAAAGGAGTATGTCAAGGCTGTATATTGTCACCCTGCTTATTTAACTTCTATGGAGAGTACATCACGAGAAATGCTGGACTGGAAGAAACACAAGCTGGAATCAAGATTGCTGGGAGAAATATCAATAACCTCAGATATGCAGATGACACCACCCATACGGCAGAAAGTGAAGAGAAACTAAAAAGCCTCTTGATGAAAGTGAAAGTGGAGAGTGAAAAAGTTGGTCTAAAGCTCAACATTCAGAAAACGAAGATCATGGTATCTGGTCCCATCACTTCCTGGGAAATAGGTGGGGAAACAGTGTCAGACTTTATTTTTGGGAGGCTCCAAAATCACTGCAGATGGTGACTGCAGCCATGAAATTAAAAGACACTTACTCCTTGGAAGAAAAGTTATGACCAATCTAGATAGTATATTCAAAAGCAGAGACATTACTTTGCTGACTAAGGTCCATCTAGTCAAGGCTATGGTTTTGCCTGTGGTCATGTATGAATGTAAGAGTTGGACTGTGAAGAAGGCTGAGTGCCAAAGAATTGATGCGTTTGAACTGTGGCATTGGAGAAGACTCTTGAGGGTCCCTTTGACTGCAAGGAGATCCAACCAGTCCATTCTGAAGGAGATCAACCCTGGGATTTCTTTGGAAGGAATGATACGAAAGCTGAAGCTCCAGTACTTTGGACACCTCATGAGAAGAGTTGACTCATTGGAAAAGACTCTGATGCTGGGAGGGACTGGGGGCAGGAGGAGAAGGGGACGACCCAGGATGAGATGGCTGGATGGCATCACGGACTTGATGGACGTGAGTCTGAGTGAACTCCAGGAGTTGGTGATGGACAGGGAGGCCTGGCATGCTGCAATTCATGGGGTCGCAAAGAGTCTGACACAACTGAGCAATTGAACTGAACTGAAAATGAAGTAGTTAAACCAATTACGAATATAAATAAAATTTAATAGCTTTAAAATGACTAGCAGAAAACGTGAGTTTTCAACAAACTAATGTACCTTCAAGGCTCTCATCAATGCTTTTTGTTGTTTCTTGATATTTATCTTTTTTAATCAACTATCTTGAAATTATACAATTTCAAGATTAATGTACAGATACTTAAATTAGGAAGATTATCCTGTCTTTTCTTTGGAGAGTATTAGAAATACTCTTCCTCATATAAGCAGGGATTTAGGAATAATCTGAAGATTCCAAGAACCTTTTGAGGCCTTTCCAATTCCAGCAGCTTAAACAATAGAAAAAAATTGAATTGTGCAAATCCAATAGTTGTCATTGGCTGGCATCTCTATTTCTCCAATTTCCATGTGAATAAAGAAAGAACTCATGATACCAATAAAAATAGCCTATTTTGAAAATAGCATCATATAATAAGTTGGAAACATACCCCAATAATTTTGTTCAGACTTGCTTTACACTCCTGGATATTTTAATCTAAAACTCACATCATGTATTTCTTCTTCCTCTAAAATAACCTCATTTCTTTATATATCAGAATTTCTTTCCCCCATTAGTAAAAATAAAATCATGTAGGTGCAATTTTGTTTTCTTTATACTTTAGGGACTAAATTTAACTAATTAACATTTTAATAACATTCCACCATTTGTTCCTGCAGAATTAGGGGACTTGCTCAAGATAGATTAAGATATACTTTGAACCATCTGGAATTCAAGCAGCTTTGATTTTAAATAAGTGCTTGTTTTCCTATATGCTTGTGGACATTTGGGGGTGATTAACATATAGACCATAAGGTAAACTATAGAAAGAATAGAAATGTATTTATATTTTATTATACTTTTCACACTCAGAAGATTCTGATTGTTTCCCTAAATGAGATTTAAATATTGGTGAGAATCCTGGCAGAACAAGGACTCAAGGTAATTCTGTGAAACCTCACTGTTTCCAAATGAGTTGAGAGAATGCACTCTCGAGAGAAAAGCTTTCGATTACAAGATTGTCAAGAACAAATGTTTTTATTTCCTTTAAAAATGCATGTGTCAACCTACAAAGTTAAAACACTGTTGCTGATAGAAATATTATTAAACTGAGTTTAATGAACAACTGCAGACTAGTGCTGTGGACACAGAGAACCAGTCTGGGGGAGACAAACTTTCTGGGTAGGAAAATGAAAGGCAAAATTAGGGTGAGATTGGGACAGATATAGAAAGCCATGTGTGTGATGTTGGGCTTGAGGACCTATATACAAATTGAATAAATGATCCAGATGGCTCCATCTGAAATAAGCCCCAAGTCAGTTTAGACCACCAAGATTAATTCCTTATCATAGGAGATAACACTGGGGTTCCTTGGTAGTTGTGAGCATACAGTAAGAAAATAAATTGAGAAAAAAAACAATATTCGATAGTTTTTGGATACCTGACTCTAGAGAAATAATGTAGTCAGCAATGGCCCAAGTTCTAGGATTCCCACAGGGTGTTTGGTGCCATTCCTACAGCAACAGGTCCTCTAAAATAGAATTCCGAAATCATGGAAGAGCCCAAAACTAACTCCTTAACTCCATGTGGAGCTTTGTGAATGTATATGTCCTCCATGTCTGTTCATGACCCATTTGACATAGCTCCTCCTAAAGGCCACCTTTAGCATAAATCTCTATAGAATTTGTTCCACCTTTTTCTTTTTCCTGTAACTGCCCAAATTTATTACCTTTCTTCTCCCCTTTAATCTTCATTCCTCTTAATGTTTTATTTTGTACTCTGTTTGTCAAGATACAAATGTCCTTATTGTCTATATTTGTAAATGGAATATAATTATTGTATTGACATTCCAGCCACTGCTCACTGTTTGGTATCAAATGCAATGGAGGGAGGATGTGTGGAGAAACATTTTCACCTCCTTGCCTTTCATCCTCAACATGCTTTCATAGATTCTGACACAAAAGCTGACTCCATTGACCCCTAATGAGGCAAATCAACTAGGCATTCAATGGTAGACATAGTATTGTTTTCGGCTGGCTCTCCTAAGTTCTTTTAGAGATGCAAAAAAGCAAGATTTAGTTAACTTAGCAACTAACTTGAACAGAGATTTCACTTAGAATCACATTTCACACATGGTTCAAGACTTAACCTCACAAAGTGTTTTACTAAAGAGTACACTGACTCTCCCTCAGTTACTGGCCTCTCAATCATGTCTTACCCCAGTAAACTGTGGACCAAGCAAAGGTCTTTTCCCAGAGTTTTATTACCCTCCCTTTTATTATGGAAATATTCAGTCCACTAACTTAGGTCAGCTACTCAACTTACTTGCCTTAAGAAATGTTAATAGTAAGCATCTGCTCCAATTTTGTTCAACATTTCAGGCCTTTCAAAATATATTCTCTCATTTGATCAACAGTATGAAGTATGACAGGGTAGATTTTATAACTTCTGTAAACAGCAGACTCAAGCACAAATAAATAAACTGAATTTTCAAAATGATTCAACAAGTACAGCTGAGTCTAGTCTACATTCCGAGTCTCTGCTTGCTAATTTCATGGTGTATGTAGGAGCCTGACTAAGAGGCAGTACACAGTCTTCCGAGATGGCATTTCCCAGCTGTGGGGCCTTGGGGCCAATGAAGAGTAAGCCTCAGGATAAGAGATGAGAAAGACTGGTGTCTCCTAAGTTGGCACTTCCCAAAGTATGCCCCAGAGACCAGAGTTGCAATATATGCCACTTCCTAATAGATTTCTAGGTCAAATAATTGGTAAATATCAAGGCTATAGCTCCTTCCTAAAGATTCAAAGGGGCTTCCCTAGTAGCTCAGATGGTGGAATCTGCCTGCAATGTGGGAGACCCGGGTTTGATCCCTGGGTTGGGAAGATTCCCATGGAGAAGGAAATGGCAACCCACTCCACTATTCTTGCATGGAAAATCCTATGGACAGAGGAATCTGACGTGCTGTAGTCCATGGGGTCACAAAGAGTTGGATATGACTGAGCAACTAACACTTTCACTTTCAAATATTCAAAATGCAAATCAATATAATAACTGAAGTCCTGCAGAAAAGGAAAAAAAATCTCAAATGTCTTTAACTGTTTTTAATTATGAAATGTTTCAAATGTATATGATAATAAAACAAACATCCATATACCCACCGCTCAGCTTAAATACAGATAAACATTTTGTCTTTCTGCTTAGCATTTGGAAAAAAAAAAAAAAAAAGTTCTAGATGCAGCTGAATTCTCAAACTCTCCCTCCTTCTTTAGAGGTAATGACTACAGTGAAGCTGTTGTGGATCCCCTTCTTCATGTTTTAACTTTGGTTAAGTCAGCATTTCCCAAACATGTTTACTCACAGAAACTTCTTCTTATGCAACACCTATTAACAGGCTGTGGAAGTTCTGAAGTGAGTATATAATTTTGGAACACTGATTTAAGATTCCCATATGTTTTAAAAAACAAGATGGTGAATATGCTTCAGGCTAAGAGAAATGGGTCAGGAAAGAAAGAAGTGAGTTTGGGGCCAGAAAGAAAAACAATTTTTGGAGAAAAAAAAGCTGCCAAGGAAGGACTCTAGAAACTAGAGATGGTTTCTGTGAGCCAGCTATGAAATTGTCTTCCTTTCCCCGTGGATCTGCCCATGGTAGGACCCAAGAAGGCTCCTCTGGGTCTAAATTAGATACTCCAGGGTTCACTCTGAAAAAAGGGAGAGGCAGCTTCTGTGGGAGAGATAAACACACTGCAAATTCGCAGAGCTAGCAGCAATCCCGATGCAAGATGAAGCTCCAGGTGAAACCTGTGTGACTTGATCTGGTCTCTTACGTAGGTAGGGTTCCTGTGAGAGATTTGGTTCTCTTGTCATCTTCCCCTAAAAGATCCCCAGAACTCTATACCTTCCCACACTGAGTTTCTCTTCCATCTTTCTTAGCCACCAACAATTTTAATTGAAGTTATCAGTTTAAATTTTAGTCCATATCATCCACACAGCAGACACAGGGAAATAGCCATTTCATGCATTCATCTGAACTGAGACTGTGTGCAGTTCTTAAAACTCTATAGAAACTGAGTAAATATATTTCATCCCACTTAACTGATTATAAGGAATAGCTAACTGCTTTGAGGATTTCCCTGGTGGCTCAGTGGTAAAGAATCTTCAATACAAGAGAGATAAAAATGCAGGAGACACCGGAAATGTGGGTTGAATCCCTGGGTTAGGAATATCCCCTGGAAGAAGAAATGCCAACCCCCTCCAGTATTCTTGCCAGGAAAATCCCAAAGACAGAGGAACCTGGCAGGCTACGTCTGTGAGGTCGCAAAGAGTTGGACACGATGGAGCATGCACACAATGGTTTTGAGCATATGAGGAATCCCTTGAATGTTATAACTTATCCAATTTGTGTCCCCTGTGAGTGTGCAATGTGCTAGAAAGAGCTGCCATTTAGCAGTTCATGGATCTGCAATCCAGCACTCACTAGCTAGTTCACTTTTGTAGAGGTACCCACCTTCTCTGAATAGATATAACAGCATCTTCCCTGGGTTGTGAACAGGGTTAAATGAGCTAATGCATATGATACACTTAGTGCTTAGCAAGTGGCAGATCCACAAAACAAGAGCTATTCTCCTTTCTGTTATTATTATAAACAACTGTAAACTCAAACCAAACAAAAAGACCTGTTCACTTAAGGAGAGCAGGGATGAAGGGTGGGAGGTGCTGTGGAAATCTGCCTGACATCACTCCAAGCAGAAGCGACAGAAAAGAGTACACAATAGAAGAGAGGTTAGCTGAACAAATATTTGTGACCTAATGGGGTCAGGAAAGGGAAGGGTTGAATTAATATTTAATTAACATTTCTCCAGCCTGGGAAAGGGATATAAGCCTGTGGTTGATTCAACATATAACATCAAGGTGTTATTAGATACTGCCAAGAGTCCTTTTGTCCCAAATCTCTCTCCTGTCTAGACATTTGAGTGGAGAAGGAACAAAAGGCATGAGGATGTTTCTGCCCAATGTCTTGCCTCATCCCTCCATTAACCTGAAATCTTACGGGAGGAGTGTGCCTCTGCTTAACCCACTGACTTACAAGGAAAGCTCTGATCACTTTCCATATAGGCGAGGGAGAAGGCAAAAGAAGGGGAGGAGGGTCTTGCATAGTTGATGAAGGTAGACAACAGGCTGGTTCAGATGTCCTGGCAGCTCAGGCCTCAAGCAGAACTCAGGTATCCTGGAAGTCAGCAGTGACACTTATGCTTGCTCCACATGTGCCTTTGCACTGCTCTGAGTCTTCTGAGTGATGCTTGTCCACAACTTCTCACTCTTCTATTCTTACCTGTCTATCCAAGGTCTTCCTACCCCATGTGGCACGGTTCAAGTCTCCCCTCTTCTATGAATTCCTCACTGAGCCCCTCAGTCCATAATCTTCTGGAGATAACTCTTACTGCAGAGACTGCAGTTGAGCACTTAATATCTCTTTTGCATTGGAATTTAATGATCAGGTTTACCTACGTCTCCTCCAGTAAGACTATAAGCTCCTGTAGGGCAGAAACCATGCCTTCTGCATTTCTTTAAGCTGCTAACACAGAGGAAAGCACAGAAAAACTAATTAATAAATGCCTGTGAAGGGGAATGTTTTAAAACCTAAACTGAAAAAGAGTGCCTAGAAAACTCTCTAGGGATATAAAGAGCTTTAGAAAACTCCAAGTCCGAATATATTCACCCTTGCAAATACATTTAGAAAGGGCTTCCAGTGTCGACCCCAGAGAGCCTCTGAAGGTATCTGTCATGTGAGCTTGAAATGCAGCATTGTCATTATTCAGATGGAAAATAGAATCACTTATGAGATCATGGCTCATTGTCAATTCTCTATATATTTGCATTTATTGTGACAGATGCTGTCGAATCTCATCCTAGCTCTATTATTCTACAGAAATAGATGGGCCCTCTTATACTATACAATAATAATTAGGATAATATCACCCATTAACTCTCTATGCCCCTTTCTATCTAGAAAGCTCAGAGAAAGCTTTGATGATCGCAAGTCTAAACTCTACTCCATCAATTTCAACTAGACCCTCGCTCTCTCCAAAAATTTCATTTTTGACTGAAATATTTCATAGGCTATTCACATCCCAAAGGGGATTTTTTTCAAAGTTTGAGATAATGGGTTTCAGCCATCTTGACTTAAAGCAGAATGAATAAATGCATTTTCTCCAGAGAAAATTCATAATGCCTTAAGCTGAGTTTGTGCCTATGACATATTCTTAACCACCTCCTGAATTGCTTTCTCTTCATTTTTAAGGTTAAATGGGAGGCCTGAAGCCTGTAGTAGAATTCTACCATATGTGCTGGTGGAAAATCTGAAAAAAAAGAGAAAAGAAATACAGTTCTAGAGTTATCAGGCAGCACAGTGAAGACAGTAAAATTTCTGAAAACAGGAGAAGCTTCTGCCATCTTTTTCAGGCTAGGTGTCCATTGGTTGCCTCTTGTCCACAGCCCTATACCTCATGAGATTATTTGTTACATACTAAAAATATAAGTAACTGCATGTTCTATCTTCCCATAAGAGTTTATATTTCAAGGAAGAAGGAAGCACGATGATGTAATATGTTTGATGTTGATTATTCCTCAATTGTGTTCCATTCAGAGGCATTATGGGTGCCTCAACATCAATTAGCTGATTGAAAAGAAGAAGTAAGTCAGGACTGAATAGGCTAGAGATTGAGGAAAATGATCTCGTTACAGAGGAAGACACAGTAGAGGGGAACTCAGTGGTTAGCTTCTGGACATCAAATCAATAGACAGGATTCAACCTTCAAATCCGAGTCTTGAAAAGATAGCATTATAAAGAATGAGGAAATGGGGCTAGCAGTGGACGTCCTAGACATATTATAGAACTTCATAGAAATTTTAGTTAGAGATTTTTTTTTTTTTCTGGATACTCCTCAAATAAAACCAGATGGCTGGTTTTCCATTATGTCTACAGATAAGACCAATATGCACCAAACATAGCACAATACAGCTACTTTTCCATATGCATATGACTCAGTGGAACTTTACCCTGTGCTGCTCTGCATCATATCTTTAATGGGAAAGGGGTGGAGACACAGAAGCTTTTTGTCTTTCCAGAAACCACTTCAGGAAACAATTAAGACTAGAAAAAGCCCAATTCCACCAGTACATTGCACCAACCTAAGCTATTAATATATACTAAGAAGTTTGTACACAACTAGCAGGCAGATTGTTCTAGGGAGGAAAGTGTTCTCCACAGTCACCTTCAGCTCTTCCAGCTCAGATAAACCAAAAGAAGTCCTCAGACCCAGAACACCACTCTGGGATTTCAGGAGACCTCGCTCTCCCTGCCTTGACCAACTACGGGTGCTAAGTGAATCAGAATTCCTCTCATGCCACAGCCATTGCTGAATCTAGTTTGTGTATCTAGAATAGTGGATAATGAAATTATACTTTCAGGTTTTAATATATTGCATTTTTATTGCAAAAGAAGTTATAGAAGATTACTTATGCTGGAAACTGTGTCTGAGCTCTTCCGGGGAAGATGGAATTTGATACCACACCAATTCATTTACTTTCTTTTCAACTGGATTTTCAGAACAGCAATTTTTGTATTTATTTATAATGTTTATCATTGCCCTAAATGCTAATTTAATCTCTTTGAAAAAAATCTTCAGACTGGTAATAAATGATACACTGGGAAATAGGGAATTGATAATACATACTGATTTCAAACTCTGACTGAAATTCCAGTTTAAATCTACACTTAGGAATTATTTATATTCTCTTATGTCATATCAATTTAAATAATATCCTACTCACTGGGGCATAAAGAATAATGTTAATATTAAAGTTTCTATTTAATATCTGTTAATTGCACATGAAGGGGTTATATCCACTGCATTTAGGGTATTTTTTTTAAATCTTACTGTATTAGAAAACACATGAAGTTAACTCTTCTAGAATTATTGCTGTTAAATATTGAATAATAAGAATATTGTTCCCGTGATACACCCTGAATCATGTGGCCTTAAATAAGCTTTCTCCCTGTTACAAAGGAAGAAGAATAGCAGGGTGATTGGCCTAATATTGTTAATGAATAAGAGCAATCATGTTGTTGCTGTTGTTTAGCTGCTAAGCCTGTAGGACTCTTTTGTGACCCCATGGATTGTAGCCCACCAGGCTTCTCCGTCCATGGGCTTTCCCAGGCAAAAATAGTGGAGTGGGTTGCCATTTCCTTCTCCAGGGAATACTCCCAACCCAGGGATCAAATCCACATCTTTTGCATTGCAGGCAGATTCTTTATCACTGATCCACCAGGGAAGACTGTATGCTCCCAGTTTTTAAAACATCAGATCTGTATTTTAAAAGCTATTGTCATCATGAAATATATCCACCACTGATAGGACTGTATACTTCATAAAACCAAAATTCCATGAAAATTAAACAATGTTGTTACTACAAAGTTGGTTCATATCCTAAAGGAATGTGGCTTCCCTGGTAGCTCAGAGGGTAAAGCCTCTGCCTGCAATGCGGGAGACCTGGGTTTGATCCCTGGGTCAGGAAGATCCCCTGGAGAAGGAAATGGCAACCCATGCCAGTATTCTTGCCTGGAGAATCCCATGGACAGAGGAGCCTGGTAGGCTACAGTCCATGGGGTCACAAAGAGTGGAACATGACTGAGCGACTTTACTTTCTTTCTTTTTTAAGGAACATAAACTGTAGTCAATGTATTACTTCAAACTCTTGCTCCTCATTTTTTAAATCATTGAACAACTTGCATTAACTGCTTCCAAAATGGGCATAATGGTGAGGTAGAAGGAGGTATACACCCCAGATAAAGATATAACTACACACAGTTAAAAATAAATCTTTTTTTTTAAAAGAAACTAAATGTACTTATGAGCTTTGTCTTCCAGATTACATTGCATAACTTTTCTGAGCCTTTATGGGTTCTTTGTCTGTAAAATGGAAATAATAATACTATCTTGGAGGGCTTTCTGTTGATAATGTCAGTAAATAAATGCTTTTAAAGTCTCTAGTGCATATTACTATAAGTAAATGTTTGTATAACAGTGTTCATAGAAAAATTTCATTCTTTTATGCCTGAATGATATTCTAGTTCATATATACACCACATCTTCTTTATCCATTCACCTGTTGATGGACACTTAGGTTGCTACCATGCCTTGGCTATTATAAACAATGCTGCTATGAACATTGGGGTGCATATATATTTTTTAATTAGTGATTTCATTTCCTACACAACATGGATGAATCTGGACGGTATTATGCTTAGTGAAATGAGTCAAACAGAGAATAACAAATGCTGTATGTTTTTACTTGCCTGTGAAATCTAAAAACAAACACACAAGCAAGATAAGACAGATGCAAAAAATAAGTAGTGGTTACCAGAGGAGACAGGGTTGGTAGGAGGGGCAAAAGAGGTGAAGAGGCTTAAGAAACACAAACTATTAGATATAAATAAGTTATAAAGAAGCAACATACAGTATATGGAATATAGCCAAAATTTTATAATAACTTTATATGGAGTATAAAGTATAAAATATTAAACAACTATGTTGTATACCTGAAACTAATATAATACTGTAAGTTAAGTATATTTGAATTTAAAAAATAATGTTCATGGATCTCACCACTCTCATAGTAAAATAACTTAGATTCACTAACTCTTTTTACCATCTACTCACGGAGAAGTTCCTGACCCCAACAGAGCCTTCTCCCCTGACATAGTTCCTCTGACCTTCCCACCTGTGCTAATGATTAAACTTGAATAAATATTATGCTGCAATCAATTCTATGTCTTCAATCCCACTCCCGGTCCTGCCCCATCAACATCCCCACACATATGTGTTTTTCACAGAGCTAATCTTTCTGTGCCTGCCTCCTTTGTGCTTCATTGGTATTGGGGACTTTTCTCCCTAGAGACTACCAGATTTGAACAGAGATGCTCAGACCTTTCTGAACCCCATTTGGATGCTACATGGGAGAGACGCCACAGGAGAGACTATGGTTTTTATTGCCCGTCCAACAGCCAAGTTCCCCAGAACAGAGGCACTCACTCTCTAATGGTGGAAATAGGTTATTTACACAATTAATAAAATATAATAGATGCAGAACTATAATACGCATGGCGTAAACATGACATGAGCAAAATGGAGGAGTGAGGGAGAGCCCACGTGTTGAGACCATCAAGGGAGAAATCCAAGGAAGTGATAGGCTTTGATCTGTGTGTAGAAGAGGAATAAAATATCGGCACAAATTGGAAAGCATAAAACCTGATGCCACTGGAGACTGGTGAAGAGTTTCTCTAGAGCAAAAGGCAATTATAAAGGGATATTGCAAAAGAGGGTAAAACAGAGGTAAAGAAGAAAATAACTAAGGTTGTGGTGCTAATTTACCGTGGTGATGCAAGCGATGCTGCTGGTGATGAGGCTCATTATTGCTCTTTTTTATTCTCATACCATCAGTAAAATATCAGAGAAGGCTATGGCAATCCACTCCAGTACTCTTGCCTGGAAATCCCATGGGTGGAGGAGCCTGGTAGGCTGCAGTCCATGGGGTCACGAAGAGTCAGACACAACTGAGCGGCTTCACTTTCACTTTTCACTTTCATGCATTGGAGAAGGAAATGGCAACCCTCTCCAGTCTTCTTGCCTAGAGAATCCCAGAGACGGGGGACCCTGGTGGGCTGCGGTCTATGGGGTTGCACAGAGTTGGACACGACTGAAGCGACTTAGCAGCAGCAGTAAAGTATTAGTTTCCATTATAAAATTCATTCTACCCGGAACAGTACACACTTTACTTTTTCTTCTCATTATTACTGACAGACCACATTTGTAGCATAGTCATGTAGACGTGGCAAAACAAGAGTCGTTACAGATCACATAACTACATCAATCCCCATGAAAGATGTAACACCACACCCTTGACCAGAAGAGCAGAAAAATAGATTGGCAAGGTATGGTTTGAGGTAAGACTGGTATGTCCCTTAATAGGAAAACACACTAAAAACATCTTTGTTTTTAGTTTCATATTGATGAAAAATTTATATTTCACTGTTAGAAGATAAGTAAAGCTGATTTTTCATCACTTATGTATCTAATTCCATGGATTTGAATATGCTGTGTTCTATTCCATTTTAGATAGTTATTGTGCCCTTACTTGCCAAATGTTGCCATTTTGTTACTGGGATATGGGAACAATGGTGATTGGTAAGTACTTATATAACATTGTCTGGAGAAGGAAATGGCAACCCACTCCAGTGTTCTTGCCTGGAGAATCTCAGGGACGGGGGAGCCTGGTGGGCTGCCGTCTCTGGGGTCACACAGAGTAAGACACGACTGAAGCGACTTAGCAGCAGCAGCAGCAGCAGCGTATAACACTGTCATCTCCTCCTTTCCTTCTATGCTACAGTTGTCCAAAATTAGGAAAGCTACCTCTCTCCAGGAAACCATTCTTAATTTCCTGGGGCTTTATACTTTTCATGAAAAGATAATCCAATGAGTCTCACACATCTGTTTGCTTTTTGAAAGAGGACCTAAGGGAAAGAAATTCCAAGAAACAGAGCTCCAATGATGGAATTATATGGCAGTAAAATAATCATTTAAATATCAGAAGGGAGATTGTTCTGGAAGGTACTAACATCACCACTGCATGGAAGTTATAGGTAATGAATTCAGATCCAATACACATAAGAACTTTCTCATAATAAGATCTGGGGGGGGGAAACATAGAAAGAATTCCAGCACTGAGTGGAAGCTTCAAAATGATCATCTCGGGGGGCTCCACACAACTATGAATTTCTGACAACTTTAGGCAACATGACTATAAGCCAAGGGGAAGATATTTTTGGCTGGTGAAGCCTGTGCAAATTTGTCAAATGATAGGAAATAGGAGGCTGCCTGCCATGTAGCCACAAGAAGCTAGAAGCAGTTTGGGGTCCCTAACACACAACGTTAGCAACACGTGCTAGGCCATACTGTAAAATACCCATTACAGGCAGAAATTGTTCATATTGAATAAGGCAACCTGTGAGTACAGAGAAACATGTTGAATAAATGTTTCTGGCTCATAAGATTAAACATGAATTTTGCTTCAATACATGGCTAATAAAATGAGGTTCAAGAACATGCATGTGGACACATCTATAGTTAATATTTATAAAATACTTTTATTTGGATGGTCATAGTTGACTGATGAACAATAACTTCAACTTAATAAATGTTGATATTGACCAACCAAGAAATCAATGGCTGCTTAATAAATTAAAAGAAAATATAAATTTATCAGACTTATTTCATCAGGTTATATATTACCTTTAAATTACCTCCAGAGTATGATATTTGCCAAGAAAGTAGAGAACACAGAATGTTTAATTAGAAGTATATTATCAGTGTGACCATTATTCAAAACCAATCTTCCATAAATAAATAAATAGGGAAGGAAAGAGGGAACAGAAATAGATTTCCTTCTGAATTCACTGAACACAAAGCAATGATGCATATAAAAATGTGCAACATGGTTTTGCTCTATAATTAAAAATGTGGGTGACACCTTCATGTCCAATGTGGGTACATGTGGACTATTGCAAAAGTTATATATCTGCACATGCACACACATACACAAACACACACAGACACTTAGGGATGAATATTTTAAGAGTTTAACACCTCCTTAATAGGTGAAATAGAATATTTCTACCACCGGAATTCAACTTTCTTACTTGAACCCATGTGTCTGAAATGCTGCTGGGAGAGGAAAACAAAAACATGGCTCTTATTGGTTACTAACATATGAATGTGAATTAGCTTTATCAAAATAATAATCATCACCAGGAATGACGTATTAAACTGGGAGTTTGTAATGCAAACAAGGGAAAGTACAAGCTGTAAAATGCGCACATTTAGCACAGCCAAGAGGACACATGCTGCCTAGGGCATTACAGTGCTGCAGAGAGGTATTTATTCCAATGTTTTGACCTACACTTGATTTACAGATTGGAATCAATATAGTCTAGTACTCTTACATGGCTTGTTATCTTCCTTCCAAAACGTGATCACTTCCTGGATTTGACAAATACCACTATCATCTTTCCCCAGAACCTACAGCCCTCTGTCTCAGGCAGCCCTTCCTCATGTTCTCTCCATTCTCCATTCCATCCCCTGCTATCTCTTAATTTGATTTTCTCTCTCAGTCCCTACACTCTCATCATTTATCATTTGGATTTTTGCTTGCCTACTTAATTCCATACTGTCACCAGAATGATCGATTTAAAATACAAATCAAGGATCTTTATTTCCTTGAGCAGAATAAGGTAAGATTTGGCTGGAATAGTAATGGTAGAAGTATAAGGGTGGAAGTGGAAGGAATTAGAGAAGGAAGCTTCAGGTTTAAGCAGTATCAGACACAAAAAATGCTCACTCAGTATTCTACTTTAGATGAGGCCCATCCTCTTGACCTACCAAGGAGATAGATAGACACACAAGGAACAGTTTCACAATATGGGTAAAATCAGCCGTTCGTTATGGTTGAGGAAGCCCCTGAGACCTCAACATAGGTCTGTCTGGTGAAAGGTGGATGAAGTGTGATGCTTAGCCTTAAAGCTCAAGGGGAACTCCTCTTCAAACCCCAAATCTAGGGGCAGCTAGGTTCAGGCACACTTGCAGGAACAAATACAAAATTTGCCAGTTTATAGGTCAGATCCTGGTCTAAATTATCTACTCAAGTCTTTCCTTGGAGAAGATGAAAGAGAAATGGAACCCTGGCTTGTTTTCCCTTAGGGAAAAAGCTTTGTCCAAATATGAAAAGGGAAATATTGGGGGAGAAATTAAAAATTGGTACAGCAAACTATCTATTAAGAAAATCTGACACCCTGCAAGTTTGAGTGCTTATCAAACCAGCATTGATAAGATGGCTAAGAAGGCTGTGTACAGAGGGTATAGAATCATACATAGTTTCCCTGGGTCTCAACTTTTATATAAGTCACCATCGTTGCCAACCAGAGTCACTACTCTTTGGATGCTCACCCCAAATGAAGCAAGGCCCTGCAGGAAGTCTTACTTCACCCGCTTGTGTTAATGCACATAATCCTCACAAAGTGCCTCTATGGTGCGTGCTCACTCATGTCTGACTCTCTGCAACCCCATGGACTGTAGCCTGCCAGGCTCCTCTGTCCATGGAATTCTCCAGGCAAGAACACCGGAGCAAGTTGTCATTTCATACTACAGGGGATCTTCGCAACCCAGGGATCTAACCCACACCTCCTGTATTGGCAGGTAGGTTCTTTACCACTATTACTACCCGGGAAGTGCCATGTGCATGATGTACTCTACCTATTAATATTATGATTTCCTTTTTTTCATGTGAAGGGATTGAAGATGAGAGTGGCTAAATAACTAGCAGGGCTGATTATAGATAGATGTGGAGTTTGAACAGATTCTATGTTTCAAGGAAGCATGGTATAGGCAAAGAAGGAAAACCCTAGATACTGGAGAGTGTGTCTGGGTTGATGATTGAGAAGGAGTCTGTTAAGATCAATCAAGATAAAATGCCCCAGAAATGGGGAATCAAAACAGTAGGAGATTCACTGTGTCTTGAGCCATCCACATGCTGGGGGAAGCCTCCAGCAAGATGAGTAGACTGCTTCTCCCCACAGTAGGTCAGGTTTAGGATATCCCACCCAGATATCCAGCATCACAGCCCACCATGCCCCACTCTGAAAGAGCCCTGACTTCTCAGCCTACTGGGCTTTCCTGCCTCACTCACGGTCCACACACTAACAACATATTTCCATAGCTTCAAGTTGCACTAAAAGCACCCAGAAGCCTAAATACTCACATGTATCAAAATGGCAGAAGTAGTCTCTCTAGTCCCATTTGAATTTCTATGCCCAGTTCAATGGATTGATTCAAATTTGCCTGCCTAAGAAGTCGAGATGTGAGCACTTTGGGAACTTGAAGTAACCAGCCCTCTGACCCACAAAGTTGATCACTGTACCTGTAATCCTCTTATGGAAATGCATAATTTTAGCTTCAATGAAGTTCTTTGTGATCAAAGAGTCCATTTCCCTTGGAAGAGCTGCAGTTTAGCTTGGTCATTTCCAGCTTGCTAAAAGTGAGGGGCAAGTACTGAAAAGGGAGCAAGGAACCTGAGGGAAAACAGACACTGGGGGAAAACAATCCCAGGGACGCAGAAGATGGACTAATCTTATCTTCATTCTGCCCACCCTTTTCAAGGGGAGAGTCTTCAGCCTGCTTTATGCATTCAGCACATGGACATCTAGGCCTCACTCCTGTTTGCCTTGGTCAAATGATAACATTTCTGCTAGACAAACCACGGAGTTTGTAAGGAGGAGGTTTAAATCAATAAAATCAATATCCATAACTAAAATTTAGTTTAGTCGTATATTTTATGTCAAACGTATATGGAATAATCTATCTATTGCCACATGACCCCAATCTCAACAGGGCGGGGCCGTGTATGAATCCTCCTCCAGCCCCAGGAAGGAGTTATGAAGTTTTTAACTCGGTCATCACAGACCTGCTTGTCCCTAGGGATCGGTGGATCTTATGTGTTTTGTTTTGTTTTGTTTTTCCAGGTTCAGACTCAGCTAAAGCTTGGAGGAATCTAAATAGATCATAAAATGTCCCCATAAAGACTATTGCTCTTGGTGAAAGAGTGAATCCATTAGCCAGTTTGGATAAAGGGAAATCAGAGGAGATCATCACATTCGAATCCTTCCCAAAGCACAGTTATTTTCAGATTCCTACTTCCACCTCTTGAGCCTTTTAATCTCCCCAGCTGCCCCAGGTCTCAGCTGCTGGGAGAAGATGATTTCTCAAAGCCCCTTGGGCTGAAATGTCAGGGAGTAAAGCAGAGCCCAGGGGGACACCAGCATCTAGAAGAGCATTGGTCCCAGGTCTGTAAGAGGTGGGTTCAGCCCTGGCTCCTCACAGACCAGCTATAGGACTATGGATGTGGTACCCCACCTTCTCATCTGTCCTGGCTCTTATTTCCAAGTGACAAAACTTAAGCTTGTGTGTGTAAGAAAGGAGCTATATCAGCTTGTGTGACTGGGGAATCCATGAGCTGGGGAAGCCTTTAGTCAGACCTGGATCCAGTAGTTCCAATGACAGTTATTCCACAAGTACTGACTGAGGGCCTACTTTGGCTAAAGAGTTCTCCTAGGTGTTGAAGATATGACAGTGAATAAAGCAGACAATTTCTAAATATTCAACATGGCAGATGGTGTTCTACAGCATAAGGCTGGGCAGGACAGGACTGGCTATTTTTTTTTTTTTTTTCAGGTGGTCAGAGAAGGTGATGTTTGGGTAAAGGCCTGAGGGAAGACAAGGCATGAAGGGTCTAAGGAGCACCATCATTGCCTTCATTTCTGTCATCTTCTCCATCATGTCTCTTAGCTCTGTTTTTCTCTGATTATGTTCTCAGTAGGGTCATTCCACCTGCCAGCAAAGATGGTCATGGGAATTTCCAAGGTTATGTGGCCCTGTCTACTCATGTCTTAGAAAGAGAGACATTCACTCTCTCAAAGTGTTTCTAACCTAGATAACACCTTAAAAAGCAGATACATTACCTTGCCAACAAAGATCCGTCTAGTCAAGGCTATGGTTTTTCCTGTGGTCATGTATGGATGCAAGAGTTGGACTGTGAAGAAAGCTGAGCACTGAAGAATTGATGCTTTTGAACTGTGGTGTTGGAGAAGACTCCTGAGGGTCCGTTAGACTGCAAGGAGATCCAACCAGTCCATCCTAAAGGAGATCAGCCCTGGGTGTTCTTTGGAAAGAATGATGCTAAAGCTCAAACTCCAGTACTTTGGCCACCTCATGCGAAGAGTTGACTCATTGGAAAAGACTCTGATGCTGGGAGGAATTGAGGGCAGCAGGAGAAGGGGACGACAGAGGATGAGATGGCTGGATGGCATCACCGACTTGATGGACATGAGTTTAGGTAAACTCCAGGAATTGGTGATGGACAGGGAGGCGTGGCGTGCTGGGATTTATGGGGTCTCAAAGAGTCGGACACGACTGAGCGACTGAACTGAAACTGATCAGTCCCTGAGAAAAGATTTGGGGTCTCTGAGTTATAAAGTCATTCTAGACTTCTCACCAGAGGAATGGAGTGTTTTGACTGGTCAGCCTGGATCACATGTCTAGACTTAGAACAGGAGAATTAGGCCTAGATCACTGACAGCCTCACAAGATGAAAAAATTAATAGGAATAGAGATATGTGAAAAGACACTGGCCATGGGAAAATAATGTGTCTGATTAAAACCACAGGTCTCCAGTTTCCTTATATGTAATATGAAATTAACTATGCCTAAGTGAAAGTCGCTCAGTGATGTCTGACTCTTTGCAACCCCATGGACCATACAGTCCATGGAATTCTCCAGTCTGGAATACTGCATTGGGTAGTCTTTCCCTTCTCCAGGGGAATCTTCCCAACCCAGGGATCAAACCCAGGTCTCCCATATTGCAGGTGGATTCTTTACCATCTGAGCCACCAGTGAACCCCAAGAACACTAGAGTGGGTGGCCTATCCCTTCACCAATGAATCTTCCCATTCCAGGAATTGAACCGGGGTCTCCTGCATTGCAGGTGGATTCTTTACCAACTGAGCTATCAGGGAAGTGTACCTAAATGAAGAGTTAAAATACACATTAAAGAGAGCATATATAAAGTATCTTATATGCAGCAGCTTTTTGCTAAGCATTCCATGGGCTTTGCCTTTGCTCTGTGTATTTCTTGCTGGGGGCAGGAGAGTGGGAAAGACAGAAACAGGTTGCTTCTACTCTTCCCTATTCTTGGTAACTGCTGTCACCTGCCAATGTCTCAGGGTTCTTCTCTTCAAGACTGGCACGCATCCTCCAGCTTCTTCTCAGCAGCCCACTTCCTTACTACCACTGAAATGCACACTGAGGTCCTTTCCTTATGAGGAATGTATTGCTAATAATTCAGAAGACTAGATACAGGGATAGCAAAACTCAAAACTACCTAAAGCCATAAATGTTATACATTTTAAAAATACTTAGATGTTTGGTCTCATGCCTGAAAGGTATGTATGATAAGGAATGAAAACCTGTTATATCTCAAAGACCCTTGATATCTCTAAAAAGGGCTTCACTTAAACTCAGCTTCTTTCAGAGACTCCTCCTCTGCCCGAGGAACAGGCCCTAGTTTCACAGCAGTCACTCTCCTAGCCAACAAACCTGGAGGTAAACTTAGCTCAGATGCCATATCCTTGTTGATACGGCAAAGGATGGTATGGCATCCTCAAAGTGTTGATATTTGGAAATCATACTGAGAACAGAAAGGAGTGGATGAATCAGGGGTTTTGGCCCACAAGGAAAGCAGGCAGCAGGAAAAACAGGAAGAGTTAAGAATGATAACTAGATTCAAATGATGAGGAATGGTGATGGAGTCACTGCAGGGAGGAAGTAGGGAAGGAGGTAGCTCAGGGAACCTGAAGGTATTAAGTAGTTCTTATGGATAAGCTTGTGGGACTTCCAGGTGGAGTGGAGTGACTGCTGTGAAAAGGACATGTTCAGAGAGATGGGACTGTATAGAGAGATGAGGAGAGGACCAAGGAGTGCTAGGGGAACCAGGAAAGAGGGGTCCTCCTAGGAGAATGACTGGTCTGTAAATGTTCATAGGGAAAGAATATCAGTCATGTCATAAAAAATCAGTATCAATAACACTGTCCTCATCATACCTGAACTTCCCTTTTCCATGTATTCTTCCTCTCCTGTTGCCAAAGCCCAGTGTGCCAGAGTATCCTATACCTCCTCTCTCCCTCTCAGGGGTCTCGTGGTAACTTCCTTCCCAAGAATACTCTCTGCATCTTGGTATGCACTCCTAGATCAACACTTTAGACTCTGGATGTCTTTATTTTTCCAGTCTTCCATTGAACTCTGCCCTAAGCCCAAGCTTTCTGTCCTTGCTTTCATATTTTCCATCAGAGAAAGGGGTATAGACTCAGACAGGAGGTCCATAGGAGACTCACTGAAACCTCTGAAATCCAGTCATGTTGGCTGATAACTCCTTTGAATCCCCATGGAGTCATCCCTGATACAACTTGGTGCAGGACTGAACAAAACTGGGGTGGACGCTGCAGCTACATCAGGGGCTGACTTGTGGAGGGAGAACAGTGTGATTCACAGAGAGACAAGGCCTGGGGACAAGCACAGAATTAATTCTGCTTTCCCTCTGCAAAATATCTCCCCGGGTTTGAAACTGATGTTTATCAGAAAACAGTTATTTTACTATTTTATTATTGCCTCTGTTAGCATTTATATGGCACTTTGTATTTTCAAGGTGCTTTTCAATCCTTTTTGTTAGTGGGAGAGAGCAGGTTCTCAGGCATAGGTAGAACAAGGTAAGAGACAGGGTTTTTTTTGAGGAGGAAAGACATTTCTGCAAACAGTCACTCTGCTCTCTCAGTCTGACTTCTCAAGTGATGGTTTGAAAGATATAGAAATTATTTGCACAGTAATTGTCCAATAAAAAGTCACTAAACCAACTGAAATGCCATGGGAGAAATTATAAATGCCATACTGCTATGTCATTAAAAGGAGAGAAACTCATTCATGCACGTATGCATTCAGCTCATCATCATAATTTAACTGAGAAAGGAACACTTTTGCCCCAAACCTTGGCTAGATAGTGTAAGAACTGCATAGAAATTCAATTCATGGCCTTCATCTTAAAGGATTTAGAATGCTTGTTTAGAAGATAACAGTCACATGAAATAATTAAGACCATGAAGCAAACTACTACTGATTAAAAAGAAATCTCCATTCACAAAAGATAAGTGTTTCCTTGGATTCCATCATCTCTGTGTAGCTTCTAGTCAGATCCCCATGACTTGCTCAGAATCCTTTATTTCAGCACGAGTTGACCCTCTTTTCTCTTCCCACTTCTTGCTCTTTCCAAAATTACTATCTTGTAAGTGGAAGGTTAGAGTGTTGAGGTATAATGTAATAGTTCAAAGATAAAACCAGGTAATTATGGGTGATAGGGGGATAAGAAAAGTAGCAAAGATCACAATACTTTTCCTTTGGCTATAAGTCAGAGAATTGTGTGTAAGAGGAAATTATATTGAAAAGAATGGGGATTTGAAGCTATCTTATTATCTTAGTACCAAATATACAATAAAGGAGAATATTAGAGTCAGAAAAAATGTGTACATATTTACAAAGTGATGCCTTCCAACAAACCTGGGAAGAATATAAGCAAACTTGCTCTCAAAGTGAGTCTTTTTTTTTAATCTTCCATCACCTTAAAGTGTTACTTGCCTTGGGTTCTAATTTCTCAGCTTTTGCATCCTTGGCTTCCTTCTAAAACCTAGCATTGGTGCACTGTGGGAAGTGAGAGTCAGGGTTACTGAATGCCTAAGCATTTGAGCTTTGAAGATCTTTATTAGTTACTAAGATCTCAAAGAAGTGCATTAGCTCACAGAACCCAGATTTCTCACTGTGTTTTGTCTGTTGTGAGGATGAAATGAGAAGATACATGAGCCCTTTGCATCTTCTTCAACACAGAGAAAGTAATCACTACATAGTATTCTTTTCATGGGCCACAGGATTTTCTGTTCAAAATCCTTGCAGAGTTCCAGTCCAGTACCTTTCAAAAGGATAATGAAATCAACCTTAAAAACAAATCTCTACTAATCAACTGATAACATTTACAACACTTGCAGTTTATTTGGTATCGTAACATTAAAAAAATTATAACATATACTCAGATGAAGTTTAGGTTTAGTAGAGGAGGAAACTGTCATTTAACAAAATAAACAATTTGCCAAATCATACAGTTAGCAATAGGAGAGGCTGGGCCTTGGTCTTAGGCCTTTGGACTCCAAATCTCATGTAATTTTTACTACTTTTTACTGACCCTCTATGTACATAAATACAACAATTAATATAAACTTATTCAGAATGATAAATGAGTCACACAACCAGAGCCCTCTCTACACTCCTGGGAATATATATTCATCAAAAAAGAACCTAGATTAAATATCTTTAAGGAACAGAATTCTGATGATAAGTAATTTTACCATCTTTGAAGACAATAGAAGGCATATTTTGGAAGAAATGAAAGTTGTAGATACTTTCAGTTCAGTAAATATATAATATATATGGCAACATGTGGTTGGCCATTTCTTCCATGACAAGAGTGGAGACAGCTTTATCTATGAAGCAATGGCCTTTTCTATAAGCAGAGAAGAGAGGGAATAAATGAATCAAATTGTCACAGTCACCTTGAACCTCTTTAGAGACTGGAAAGAGCAAAAACTCAGCCAAAAGCTTTTCTAGCATTTCTGCATGAAATTTATCGTTTTACCCAAGAGTCCAATCAATAAACATGAGTAGAAGCCAGGAAATGAAGAATTTCTGTTTGCTGTAAATTTTTTGATTTGTTCTATTATCATAATTGATGACCTGGAATCAAGAACTTACTCAAGCAGAATATCAAACATCTCATTCTCACATAGACAAATGTCTCTGGAAATCTATCAGGAAAGTGTTGTTGATTCACTTTGCTTTTCCCTTCGCTGGTGAATTTCTTCTTCTTTTCCCATTTATCCATCTGATTTAATTCTACTCCACAGAAACACGTCTGTAGTGAGGGCTGAAGGAGAGTTCTGGAGGGGCTTTTCATCATCTGCATGGTCAGAAAGGGCCACTTGATCATCAAGGCAGGATCACGGAGAGAGTTTTTTTGAAATTTTCTCCTGAACGTACTTTACTCCCTCTAAACAGGTCCTGGTATAGATTCCAAACTGTCAACAGATGCATGACCCATAGTACGCAATACAACCCTGCTTGTTTCTCATCATTCTTGAGTACCTCTTTCATATGACAGTTCTTCAAGCACACCGAGCTCTTGTCCATCTCGTGCCTTTGCTCTTGGAGTAATCTCAGCCTAGGCCCGTCTACCTTCATACTTCCCCATAGCTGCCTGCTTTTAACAGTCGGTTCTCAACTCAGATTTATCAACTTTTCAGAGTTTCCCTGACCTTTCTAGCTAAATGTCCTCCCCAGGCCCTTTCTCTCATATCACCATGTATTATTTTTATAGCACTTATTACTCTAAGAAATCATCTCAATTACTTGCTTACTACCTATTTAGTATCTATTTCCCTGCCTTGAATAGAAGTCCTACAAGGGCAAGATATTATCTGACATATTTATGCCATATCCTCAACTCAGGTTAGTGTCTGGCACATAGTAGATACTAATTAGTGTTTGTGGAAATAAAGAAGTGAGGGGGAAGAATTATGGATTTTCCACTGCATTTTGTGCATAGTCTAGGCTACCATGAAATATATTTCAAGCCACTTAATGATTAGGTATTGACGATTTATTTCATCAATTAGTTCCTTAAAAGAAGAGCCTATGTCTTCTATGCCTGTAATATCTCCCACAGCTGAGTGTAAACTGCCACTTGATAAATTCTTGGTGATTGATTAATAATTGAGAGTGAAAAAGTAGTAGCCATGTCATTCAAACCAAAATAACCAACATCGATCAGAAAAAAAAAAAGAAGCAGATAAACATTTGGAGGCCATCAGCTGCTCAAAGAAGTATCTCAGTTTTTCACTTTGCTTTTGGTTGTGCTCTGACTGAGAGAATCTAATAAGAAGATGTGCAAATGAAGCTGAAACCATAGATGCAAAAGACTTTGGAAAGAAAGACTGGATGGGAAGTTGTGAATGGTAAGGAAAATGGAGAAGTCGGAATTTCAGAGTGAACTATGCTCCTAAGCATGTGAAGTGTGAAAGTTGCTCAGTCGTGTCCGACTTTTTGCGACCCCATGGGCTGTGCATGGAGTTCTTGAGGCCAGAATCCTGGAGTAGGTAGCCTTTCCCTTCTCCAGGGGATCTTCCCAACCCGGGGATTGAACTCAGGTCTCCCACATTGCAGGCAGATTCTTTACCAGCTGAGCCACCACGGAAGCCTAAGTGTGGGAGACTGAAAATAGGCAAAGACTTTGATAGAAATCAAGAAGTTAGGATAAAGAGCCACATTGGGAATGGCAGGAGGTGGGGGAGGGGAAGAATTTATTTTGAGAAAAACTGAGTCAAAAATAGTGGCAGAGCATACAAGGGGAGAAGCCCAACAGAGTAAGAAAAATGAAGCTGAAGCCATATTAAGGAAGTAGTTCTCTTTTGAGGTTATCTTTGAATCATTCTGTGGGAATGGGCAGAAGTTCCTAGAAAACAGGAAGGGGGGCTGAAGACAAACCTTAGAGAATATGCTCACAAAGAAAATTGAGAAGGAAGAAGAGAGGTCAGGAAAGGGAAGGGAAAAAGAGAGGTGGGGTAGAGTAGTTGGAAGAAAAGTTTCATGGAAATTAAGAAAGGGGGCTATTTCATTTTGTCAAAATATGAACTTGATCTGTAAATTTCATCTCTGCAGACAGAAAATAAGGAACCCAAAAGGGAATGCCTCTGTTTTATGTGTATGGTGACATGGAGGAGTGGGTAACGCTGGTAAATAAATTTTGTTAATTTGTGCCCATAATTCACTTGTTTCAGTTATTTTTAATTTGTTTAGTATATAAATGTGCTACAGTAATGAGACACAAAAACACTTCCTGACCTGGCCCTCCCCACATCCCAGTGCCTTCACAGAGGCAATGCTTTTGTGCATGCCACTCCATTCTCTCTGTGAGTTTTTACCTTTATAAGTTAGAAATATATAGATATACTTAGTGGATTTATGACACTAAGGGTATTACGTTCTCAGTCTTAACTTGAAGTTTTCTTCTTTTTTTTTTAACAAAGTCAGATGTATCTTTAATATTAGAAACTCTTTTATGCTAATATATGGATCTACATTATTCACGTTTATTGCTGTGTGGATGCCCAAATAATAGAAAATAGTAGCTATTTATATCTTATTTAAGCCGAGCCTTCTTTATGGACACTGACTCCTCTGTCCACTTGTTCCTCCTCTCCTGAGCTCATGTGTTTTTTCATGGTTTGGGTACCAATATGTAAAGCTGTTTGATCAGAGAGGGCAGCCTCTGTCTCCCCCTTTTCTTGTTTTAACCACTTGGGGTCCTAATACAGGTTTGAGTACCCAATCAGTGAAATGATTGCCAGCTGAATTACAATCCCTGGAGTTGAGTATTCCCTCTGGCCTTTTTGCTGTTGTTGTTCCTTTCACATACTACTGCAACAAAGTGGCTTGCTGTTAGCACCACTGGGATTTGGTCCAGATACGGAGCTGGCACGGAGACAGTAAGGATGGTGCTGATGCAGAAGCAAGCCATCTCCTGGCCCTCTGAGAAGCAACTGGTGGCCTTGCCATTCAGCCTCGGGGATGAAATAAACCGACAGAAAGAGAGTGAATATCCTGCCAAATGTCCCATTGAAAAGCAGGCTAGAAAACTCATGTCTTTCCTTAATTCCTAGACCTCAGTGTGTCTTCCTACCCACAAGCCCCAGACAATTCACACTGCCAACTTTTTACTGCACCACCACACTCAAATGCCTGCCCGCCACACTCAACAAATTTTATACTTTTCACTTGGTCCCACTCAATCCCATGTGGTGTTTTGAAAATATGTAAAGCTCCAATATTTTTCCTCTCCTCATAAATATGGCATTTTAAATGTTTCATACATATTCATGGTTTGCTCTTTCTTTTTTCTAAATGTGCACCTATAGCTTAAGTTTTATTCACTGGTTCCCTGGTTTGAATTGAAAAATTGAAATGTAAAATATTAACCAAATAGTAAGGTGTCTAAAACTTTCCTTGCAGTGTGAGACCTGAAAAGAAATAAAGGCAATCTTCCAGTACTTTATAAGCATGATAGTAAAAGAACATATCCAGCTTAATTTTTTTAAAAAAAGCATAGAAAGACCTAGCAATCTGTAAACAAAATATTTTTGAGGAGTTGTGGGAGATTGATTTGTGAGAAAAATCTGTGGTGACAGTGTTACTAATTTAGAATCACACTTCAAACATTCAATCTTAAGAATTCTCAGGTGGATTAAGACTTTGCCAAAGTTTTTAAAGAACTTGAAGATTCGTGCGCGTTGGTTCCTCTCAGTCCAGCACACATGAACTCCATCCAAAAATCATATTTTTTTCTTTCTTTTCCTCCCTCTCCTTTAAAAAAAGAAACTGAGCAGGAAATCTCACTTAAACAAGCTGTCTCACAACATTTCTGGCAAATCCTGATTCCAACTAAGTTGAAAATATATCAAGAGCAGCCTGTCATATAGAATTTCAGTGCTTCTACTCCTGGGAAATGCAGAACTAGATAGATATGTGGGATTCAAAATCTCCAAAACACCTTCAGAAAAAGTATCTTAATATGAACTTCAGAATGACCTGATTTTATGTGAGAAACATATGCTGCCTCTCATGCATCAGTGAGTTATTGCTGTGTAACAAATCACCCCATATCTCAGAGACTCAAAATGATAAGCATTTTTTATTGTTCAAGAGTCTAGTTCAGTGGGCAATTCTGTTCTTGGTTGGACTTAATCATAAGTCTTCAGTGAACTCTACACAAAATAAGCTAACTCTTCTGATCTTGGCTGAGATATCTCACATGCCTGAACACTATCTGGATAAAGGGTAGTTGAGGATGCCCTTGATGAGATAATTGGACTATCCTCCAAGTGATCTTTCTCCTTCATCAGGCTATCCTAGGCTTGTTTGTGCAGTGATGGCATCGTTCTGAGAGAGCATGTAAGTGTGCAGGCCTCTTAAGGCCTAATACCAGAATTGGCACATCATCACTGCTATCTTATTTCTTTGGCCAAGGTCAATCACAAGTCCAGCCCAGATTAAGAGGATAGAGAAACAGTCTCCCAACACTTGTTGAAAAGTCATTTTGCGAAGGGTGTGTACAGCGAGAGCATTAAGTGGGATTGTTAATATATTTATCTACTATACCTCAGTTTTAGAAAAATGCTTTTTGAAGAATCCTATAAAGATTTAGGCTTTTGAAGTGTACTCTCCAAAGTTCAACTGATCACAACTTCATCACTGGATACTCAGACAACAGTACCAAATGACAGTTCTGGGAATGCATGACTTAATAGCAGGAATTTGGGCAGAAAAAAGGAAAAACAAAAAAATGCATATTTATGTATTAATATTTTGCAAGTATATAAAGTTTACATTTATTATCCTCTGTGTTCTCTTCAAGCATGTTGGTAATGAAGGGTTTCTTAAAAGACTGCTTTGTGATTGTATCCAGAACTTTCTTCTGAATCAACTCCTAACCACTGATTCTACAAGTTTAGATGAAGTGGTTTTTTTTTTTTTAAATTCTTCTCTTACCAGATGGTATCACAGAAGCTTATCAGAAAAGAATCAATATTCCTACCTGAAATGGTTCTTAAAAGGTGCATTGACTGAAATGTTGAGAAGTTAAGGCTGCCAGGTATACCACCAGAAATAATAACCAGGTGCACATATCTGTACTTGATGACAACTGACCCAGCTCTCAACTTGTTGAGCTTGGGCAGTCACTAAGTCCTATCTGACTCTTTGAGACCCCATGGACTGCAGTGTGCCAGACTTCTCTGTTCATCACTATCTCCTGGAGTTTGCTCAAACTGATGTCCATTGAGTCAGTGATGCCATTCAACCATCTCATTCTCTGTTGCCCCTTTCTCCTTCTGCCCTGAATCTTTCACAACATTAGAGTCTTTTCCAATGAGTCAGCTCTCTGCATCAGGTGGCCAAAGTATTGGAGTTTCAGCTTTAGCATCAGTCCTTACAATGAATATTCAGGGTTGATTTCTTTAGGCTTGACTGGTTTGATCTCTTTGCTGTCCAAGGGACTCTCAAGAATCTTCTCCAGCACCACAGTTTGAAAGCCCCAATTCTCCAGCACTCAGCCTTCTTTATAGTCCACATCTACACATGACTACTGGAAAAAACGTAACTTTGACTATATGAACCTTTGCTGGCAAAGTGAAATCTCTGCTTCTTAATGCCCTTTCTGGGTTTGTCCTAGCTTTTCTTCCAAGGAGTAAACATCTTTTAATTTCATAGCTGTAGTCATTGTCTGCTGTGATTATGGAGCCTAGGATTATAAAATCTGTTACTGCTTCCAATTTGTCCCCATCTATTTGCCATGAAATGGTGGGGTCAGATGCCATGACCTTAGTTTTTTGGATGTTAAGTTCTAAGCCAACTTTTTCACTCTCCCCTTTCACCCTAGTCAAGGGACCCTTTAGTTTCTCATTGCTTTCTGCCATAGCGTGGTATCATCTGCATGTCTGAAGTTGCCTAACCCACAAAAATGGTAAGATTTTATTTGTTTAAAAAATTATTTCAGATGTATGAAAAAAAATGGAAACTTTTAAATTGATGAAATATGGAACTAAATATCATTGCATTCACTGTTCACAAAAGTATTTTTTTCAGAGAACCACTGGAAGCTTTGATAATTTTGCCTCCAAACAGCTCTATTAGACTTGCTGTTTTTCAAAATGAAATATCGACTTTAAAGTTTGTCCAATTTTGTCTAATTGGAAAATCTAAATGAAATGATCATTTCAATTGCTTCCAAGGGAGAAGAACTTTCCATAAGAGTCCAGGTGACATTGCTTCTATGGTCATATATGTTCCTTTTAGAGATTCTTAAATTACTTCAGGCATGGGTCAAAAAGGACATGCGGACATAGCATTCAGGGCACTTTTTGTTCTTTAGCTGTCTTTACCTTTTCAATAAATTAGTGTCTCAAAGTTTAACCTTCGTCTATAATCCATCTGGGGCTTCCTCCCATAACTCACTCCAGAAGGAACATTAGTGGATGTGAGTTTTCTCCCAGGGATTCACCCTCCTTCTGTTTTAAATCAAAAAATGCTTTTGCAAATTAGCCAAAGGAGACAGGCTATAAGCTTCCTGTAAGAATCCTTCAGAGTGCCCTCTGGACTTTTTGTCTGGCTGTTCGCAAAAGTTGTGCAAGTTAGGATGGACATTAAAATCCACATGGAATGTGTAAACCACACGTGTGGGAACAAACACAACTTCCATAAAAACAACAGGCATCTGTAGGGTTGCCTCAATTGAAATACACAAAATAAAAGTGTATCAATCAGAGGGCAGCAGGTAGTTTTTAGATTTTTATGAAGAGAACAGTTTTCAGAGGCCCTGCTAGTGCATACCCCTTATTTTACATACAAGGAAACTGAGACTAATTATTCTTTCATTCAAAGCATAATTCTTAAGTCTCCATAAAGAGACAGGAACTGTTCTAGCCTGTGAGAATGAAGACCAAGTGACTTCTCTAAGGACATGTCATGGATAGTGATAAGCCCCATAACGAAACTCCAGTGCCCTCATGCCTTATCCAAAATTCTTGGCAGTGCCTGCACCTTTAATTGACTCAGAATATTCGGCAATAAAGGGGCCGGGGGGGGGGGGAAGCACATTTTAGCTTCCATGTCCTGATCAGATATTTGACCTTTCAATTATTCTTTTATGTTTAAGGAACAACAGAAAATCAGTAGTAGAAGGCTGACTGGAGCTGAACCACCAAATCAGCACCCAGAGGTCCTTGCATGAGACAAATTTGCATTTTATTTGTTTGCTTCATTGTTTCCACTGTACACAACAACATGCCAAAAAGGACATGAGAGAAGATAGATGCAGCTCCATTCTTACAGAAAAGTGTTTCATTGTCCAGACTAAGAGCAATAACAAAAGACAGTGGAGGAAGAAGCACTGTAATCTGTATAAATTCATGCTCTGAAAGTAAAGTTTAAGGTCAGTGTGTAGAAGACTCATTTTGAATTGGGGTTTGAAAGAAATTAAGAAAATATTGACTAAGACTCCAATCTCCCTTCATTTGTGAAAATCTTCTTAATATTTAAATATTGTTTCCAATATGGTATTTAGTTTCTTTTTTTTAGGAGTTCTACTCATGCTTATGCTCATTCCCCCTTGTTTATATTCCATGTCGACCCTTTTCATTGTTTTCAATCGTATTCATTCTTCTTTTTGCTCAATATTCCCAATCATGACTCCCGATTCTTTAATACTTTTTGCTTGTTTTTGGTTTGCTTGTTTGTTTTCTTCAAAGTCTAAGTCTCCCTTGTGTGGGGTTTGCATTCTAGATGGTTTTATTTCTTTTTTCTTTTCTAAGCTGTTCCAGTCCTGGTTCTCGCTCCTTCCATTCCCATGCTATCTCTAATGATCTCTCTTTCACCTCTACATTGTCCTACCTTATATTTTGATTTCCTATAGGCATTTGTTTTCTACTGAAAAAAAAGAATGGTGATATTTTTCCATCATATTTTCTGGCTGATCTGAGGTAACATTTCTGGGACATGTTCTTTCATGAAGTATCATTCTCTAGCAAAGTCTCATTTTTGGTTTTCCTTTTCCTTCAGTCTTTTGTGAAGGTAAATTTGGTGTACCTTTCTATTTATCACTCGTCTATAAATGCAGAAATTCTTCCAGAATCAGCAGTTGATTGCCAGATGGTGGGCTGAAATATGTGAGTTCTCATGGCCACTTGTGGCCAGTATTTCCCACCAGTAATCAAAGCAAGTCCTGTATAACTTTTCACAGTGCAGACTTCTCTTCAACCCACCTCACCAAACACCAGCTTCCTGCAAATCTGGGTCATGGTGTTACCTGAAACAGTTTGACTCTTTTGAGATTAACTTTCAAGAGTTCAGTGGCTCAAATGCTAAAGAATCCAACCTGCCACGCAGGAGTCCTTGGTTTGATCCCTGGGCTGGGAAGATCCCTTGAGCAGGGCATGGCAACCCACTCAAGTATTTTTGCCTGGAGAATCCCCATGGACAGAGGAGCCTGGCAGGCGACAGTCCATAGAGTCGCAGAGTCAGACATGACTGAACAACTAAGCACAGTGCACAGCAAAGCATTTACCCCAGGGCTACTTAGCCTCAGAAGTGCTGAGGTTTCTAGTCTCGCTGGTGGGAACAGGCACTGGTCTGCCCCTGTTTGAGTGCCTAGTGCTTCCTGTTCTAATCATTCTGGCGGTCCTTTCTCTGGCCTGGAGCAGTTTCCTCACAGCTTGCTCTGATTGGTGTTCTGCTGGATCCTCAGGGTCACCCTCTGAAGGTCTCCAGCCTTCTCTCTCTGGGCAGCTCTCTCCTCTCTGTCAATCTGTCCTGCAAACTCTAGCCACCTTATCTCCCTCCGATTCCAAGCCCCATCTCCTCAACTCAGGTTTGTCTAGGTTCTCCCTTCCTACTCTCCTGACTGTCGAGGCAGTGAGCTTGGGAAACTGTAGGACTTTCTTCATTGATTCCCTTCTTTCATAGGTCACTGTCTGTTTGAGGTCTAGGTTCTTGGAACCACTGCTTTATAAATTTTGTCTCTTTTTTTTCCAGGGATTTTTTTTTTTTTTTAAGGTGAAAGGGTAAAGCTGGTCCCTGTTACTTCATCTTGGCCATAAAAGAAGTTTTGGTTACAGTAAGTGTTTGGCCCAACTATCTCAATACTCAAGATTTGTTCTGAATAGTATCCAGGAATGTCCTTCCTGGTCAGGGAAGACTTTCTTGGACTTCCCTGGTGCTGCCTACAATGTGGGAGACCTGGGTTTGATCCCTGGGTCAGGAAGATCCCCTGCAGAAGGAAATGGCAACCCACTCCAGTACTCTTGCCTGGAAAATCCCATGGACGGAGGAGCCTGGTAGGCTACAGTCCATGGGGTCACAAAGAATCAGACATGACTAAGCAGTTTCACTTTCACTCCCTTCCGTGTCTGTTGCTCCAAGAAAAGAATTGCTAGTTTTGTCCCTTTGAATGCACCACTTAGGCTAGAGACCTGGACTCTGCCTTCATTGACTGAGATATTCACCAAGATATCCACCTCTCTGATACTGTGCCACTATTTAACCTTCACTGCACTGGCAACTCTTCAACCTATGTCAAGAATAAAAATGTTTCCTAGGTGAGTTGTTCTGCATTTTTTCCATCTTCCTTTATTTAGGGAGGAATGATCATTTTGATTTGGCCTTCCTTCCATCCAAAGTTGAGCTCCTCAACAGACGAGGACTGTAAATTGATATACATGTGGGTCCCTGCACATAGCATGTAGCCTGCACACTTGGGACTCTTCAAGGGCTAATGCTGATGACGATAAAGAGGAATGCAAGGGAGCTGATAATATCAGAGGGTGAGCAAGAGAGGAGGATATGACAAGGATTCAGCAGAGGAAATGTTATAGCTGAAATACTATTTGTTCTAATTTGAATAAAAGTCTAACTCCATAAAATTAACCATTTTTTAGCAAGATATTCATTCTAGAAATGTTTAAATTACCATCCAGATAATAGTGGCAAGATGCAGGGCAGGTAGCTTAAAGGAAGAAGAAAGACATTTAAGAAAACAAAGGATATGAGAAGGTAAACATGGCACACAATATTTGTTTGTATTTCTCAAAAGCTTAGTAAAAGAAGCAGCTTTCCTCCTTTGCTAACTGACAGTCCTTATCTTGGATTCTATGAAGCATTCACTAATGGAAATAAAAATGAACCAAAACTTAGAAAAATGTGATAGTGTCAACTGTACTCAAGGAAAAAATATAATTACTTAGTCATTTTAATTACACATGCAGAGTAAAGCAATTGCTTGCAATTTACTGCTGTATGCCAGAAACAACTTAATATTAATAAATATTTGTGAGAAATCACTTTGTAAATTTTAATTACTTAACAAAAGCTATAAAATAATTTTTAATTAAAAAGTATGTACAACCATAAGTAAAATGACCCTTTGTATTCCAGCACAGCAGTTTCTGTGAGAGCTGAGGGGTAACATTTCTGAGCCCCTAATTGTGTATAAATTATGAGGGAGAAAAGGGCCAAATACCACATTGTCCCTTTCCAATGGAAAGTTAGGAAAGAAAATTGTTAAATTAAAAAAAGGGAAGACTGAAATAATAGGGGTTTTTTGAGATAGTCTCATGTCTTACAAGCAGCATTATCTTTTTTCAATTCCAGTAAAGGTGAAATCCAGAGTACTGGGGATTGCCAAGACTATAACCTTGAAATCATAAATACTATTTCTCTGTTCTTACCATCATGCCAGTCTTCATTGGGTTAACTCATTACAATTCTTAGTGAATGAATAATTGGTATTTTCTTACTGGAAATTGCAACCAATTTGTAGAAATTAGTAGTGATGACTTTTTCAACAGACATAAATAGTTGCATGACTCATTAATAATTTCAACCACTAATCAGCTGTAATTGGAAAGCAATGACTTTTATGAAGTGGGTTTGTATCCTGCTTTCCCTGTATGTCCAGAGGAGAAGATTCAGTGGGATGATCTTATCTGCCATCCTAGGAAACCTAGACTCTTCTGACATCCCCAATAGAGTTATAGCAAACCACATAATAAAACAGTTTTCCCTATTTCTCATTCAGCTACTCAAAATTCTGTCCCTTACCAGTTTATGCCAAATCCCTCTCATTGCTAACACAGAAAACTCACAGAGTGAAATTATTCTAGTCCTGCACAAAAGTTTTATAACTAGGTTCTCTACTGTATTTTTTAAGTTTCTCAAACCCTGGGTAAAAGTTTCATTGCATCTTATTCCTTCTTGATAGAGCCCCACGGTAGCAGAGGCTAGGATGGTCAGTGAAGGACAGGAACAAAAGGACATTCTCTAAAGCAGACTTGTTTTCTGAGAGATGATTTACCAAATGACCTTCTTGGCCACAGTTCCTCAACTAATTTCAAGCTGAATAGGGGAGTAAGGTCAGACAAGACCAACAACATACACCAGAGTCATTCCTCTGATAACAGCAAATTAGCCCTGGGAAGGAATATGTATCGGCCTGAAAAATTCATGAAGATTAGAATCTGCTGCCTAATTAGCCACAGTGCTTGATACAGGAGGGGAAAAAAAATAGCCCACAACTAACAATGTCAAATTAGGGGCATTTGCTAGACCTCTCTGTTGAATGGCTAAATTGACTGAAATATCCAATGCCCAGTCAAATACATGCAGCCATGTCTACTAGAAAGTTTTTCTGTGATTATACTCAAACTTATGAATATGACTGGCTCACATAGCATGAATTTAAATCAAACACCTTCAAGTGAGAGGTATAGATTTATGAGAGAGGAAATTAGTGATGTAAATTTCAATTAAATCTGAATCAGGAGCAATAGAATGACCATACACATAGTTGCCCCAGGACTGGAGATATGCTTTCTGTCCAATTTGCTCACCTATGTATTAATCCACTTTCTGCACACACACACACACACACATGCTTACGCACACACACATAAAACATATAAACTCATGCTTGAACATTTATGGTGAAATATGTAACTATACATCATAAATGTGTTAGTTCACTTATTCCAAATAAGTTCTACCCTACTCCGAAACCTTTGCCTTAGTGATACCCTAGCAAACTTGACAGATGGTCATTGAGGAGAACAAGAGTCTTTCTAGCTACTGAAAACTTGGAGAACTTGGGCAAGAGTTGGCTCATGGCAGACTTCTTCCCTTCTTCTTTGGTGTGTGGACATCCAAGAACCAAAGACGGATGGGAAATATTCTGAGAGAAATAAAATATTTACAAGAAGCAATGGTGGCTAGTAGGGGAGTATCTTATTAAGATTTCCTTTCTCATGTGCATTGGCAGCAAATACACTAAGACTCAAGTATCCTGGTACAAGTCCAGTGCACATTTTGCTTGGGATCTAGAGAATTAAGTGTCAGAGGGCAAGGGGAAACATCAGAGAAAATACAATAAGAAATAGGCTAGTCACTTTTTATTCTAGGCACTAGACTTTATAAAGCAATAAAGGGGATTTTGAGGTTTCCTTCCCGGTGCCCAGAATGACTCACCTTGAGAAAAGTCTTCCCAGGAAGAGAAAATATGCATTTGCTTCAGGCAGTCACATCACATCATCTCTGGGGAAACAGCCTGATGATGGATGGATGAACCAGAACACCAAAACCTGGAAAGGAGAGCCATATTTCATTATTGAACTGTTATAATTGCTAATGTCTCATTCTGGATCATAATTGACTTCTCTATAATGCACACCTACTGGCTATTAAAGAAAATGTGTTATGGGACTTCTCTGGCAGTCCAGTGGTTAAGGCTCTATGTTCTGAACGCAGAGGGCATGGTTTCAGTCCCTGGTTGGGGAACTAGGATCCCACATGTCATGCTGAGACATCAAAAGTAAAAACATAAATAAATAAATATCATTGATGAGGTTTTTAAGAACAAAAAATAAAGGAAAAGTGTTATATATCTCTATAGACATAGATAATATATAGTATATTATGATACATACACACACGCATATATATGCTAAGCTCTGCTAAGTACTGAAAGGATGGATCTAAGACAACGAAATACAGGTGACTTTACCTGTCTTTACAAGCCCCAAAATCAATTTGGGCAGATAAGACATACCTGTGCACGTGTGCTATGTCACTCGGTCATGTCTGACTCTTTGCGGCCCCATGGAGTGTAGCCTGCCAGGTTCCTCTGTCCATAGGGTTATCCAGGCAAGAATACTGGAGTGGGTTGCTCTATCCTCCTCCAGGGGATCTTCCCGACCCAGGGATCAAACCCATGTTTCCTGCATCTCCTGCGTTGGCAGGCAGATTCCTTGTCTCTGCGCCATCTAGGAAGTCTCAAGACATACATGTAAAGTATTCCTAATAACACAGCCCCAGAAAAAATTTCCAGTAAGTGGCATGGATAGTAAGTGAAGCAAGAATTGATAGTAGAGCATGGTAATTTTTTGTGTTTTTAAAAGTCTCTTGGAGGATATCTAAAGCTTGGTGAGGGTTTAATTCAATGGATTAGATGGAAAAAATTTGGAGAGGGGAGGATCCACATTAGAAAAGGTGGACAGGTAGGCTTGTAAACACTTCTCTGTAGATTATTGAATAACATATCATTGGTTGCCTAGATGAGAGACCTAAATTATACTTTGCACAAACAATTAGAAGGCTGCTTGACCCTCACTCAGACCTTACCTCTTCTGCCCTCCCACTGCTCTACTCGGGAGCTCGCCTGGGTGTCAGAAGGAAGGGAAAATGATGGGCCACACAAACTCCAAAGTTTAGCTTAAGGAATATGTTTGCATTTGACTAGAACCCATGATTCTGCAGTGGTCAGGTGTGATTATGGTGGCTCATATGTCTTGTGCCTTTTGTAGGCTCAGTTCTGTCCTCTCAAAGGACCACTTAACACATTTTTTCACTTGAGCACCAGACGTTACAAAGAGTTCTAATTGTTCCCACGTTGAACAGTGTTGAGGCAAGCTTTTGAAGCACTTTCTCTATAATAATGTTGATATTTAACACGTTTGCACTAAGACAAAATGTTCCTTTTGGTTGCATTTTAGGAAATCCCAGGTCTCTGGTTCTGCCATCTGTTCAAGATAAGGTATAATTCCATCGCTTTGGGGTACTTGGGCCTCCCCCTGGTTATCTCTTGAATTAGAGCCCATCTGGACACCGTTTCATGGCTCTGCGTTCTATAGATGCAAGAAGAATAGCTTTCAGGAAAGAGCTGAAAAAAAGTGTTAGGTCAAGTCATTTGTCTGGTATGGTGTTCCCCAAATGGCCTTTTCTATTCTGTGATAGATATTCTAAAACTACATTTTTAGCTTTTGCATTATTTCTTCATGTATTGTTAACAATTCAAAGGAAAGAACAAAGGAATAAAAATAACTTTGTCAAAACAAATCCAATTTTGTTTGTCAAGCATTTTCATGAAAATAATAAAAGAATTGATGAAGAACCTCTAATAAACATAGTAAGCACTATCTAAAACAATAAAGGAAAGATAAAATATCTTGGTTAGCTCAAGAGCAAAGAGGCTGTGATTTTTATCAGCCTGTTACTGACAAGTTTCAGTGATGGTGACTCCTCCCCAAGTTCCTCTCCATGGCTTCTGAAATACTCTTCCATCTTCTCTTCACTTTCCTCCATTTCACCCATTCTTCACCACACAGCTTACAACATTCTCCCTGGGTAAAATTCTATTTGCCATGATCAAATATGACATCTCTGTTCTCTGAATAACCAGGGGCATATATTCAGAGCATGATTTCAACACTCATTATATTCTGAAGTGTTGACTCAACACAGACTGTGTATCACACACTCTTATAGACATTGTCCACCATCTTTCTAGAGTTTAAGGTTATTTGTATCCTGGGTCCCTGAAAGTTGCTTAAAGGAGGGATCACTTCATTTGTCTTTGTCTGGATCTTCCACACACTCACTCTACTTGGATGAGGTTTAGTGAGTTTTGGTTAAGTCCAATAGAATGCAAATCTATAGCAAGCCTTTCTTCTCTCCATGGAGAGATATTATTCCTTGGCTCTGTCAGTATGAGCCGTTCCTTTGTCCTAGCATGGAAGCTTCTGTACCCTTCAGGAGAGCAAATGAGTACAATATACCTTTGGGATGCTGAGAAAACCCTTCTGGCTAGAGTGTTATGCAAATATCCATGAATTGGCTTCCCCGGTTTTGTGACCCTCCCAATATAGTGTGTTCACTTCTTTGTTTTCTATAGACCATCTAGCCATCCACAATCCCCCAACAATGGGGGATGTAGCAAAGGAAAGAGTTTTTAGTTCTGAGAAAAAAGTTACTGGATCACAGCACTGTCATTTAACTACTCTCAGAAATTTCTCCAAAGCCTCCAAAGCAGTGCTTTTCAGACTGAGGGATTTAAGTCAGCCCTGGAGCAACGAGAACACAGTGGAGTGGGCAGGGTGGTACCGGAGCCAACTGTGATCTCTGGGAAGGTAGGTAGCATTTTCACTGTGTTCACTTTCTTTTGAGTGAACTGTGTTGGGTTTTAAAGATTGTGCTTGGTAGATTATCAATGCATAATTAATTTAATAAATTTTTCTTTAATAAAAACAAATGAATAAAAGTAAAATGAAGTCCAAGTTTGGTTAACAGTGGCAATATCATCCTGAAACAAGATTATCAACCAGAGCTTGGCAACACTGGCCTGCTTTTGGCTTCTCTGCACTTCTTGTTCTTCAGTCACTCAGTTGTGTCTGACTCTTTGTGACCACATGGACTGCAGAAAGTCAGGCTTCCCTGAACTTCACCATCTCCTAGAGGTTGCTCAAACTCATGTTCACTGAGTCAGTGATATCACCCAACCATCTCATCCTCTGTCATCCCTTTCTCCTCCTGCCTTCCATCTTTCCCAGCAACAGGGTCTTTTCCAATGAGTCAGTTCTGTGCCTCAGTTGGCCAAAGTATTGGAGCTTCACCTTCATAATCAGTCCTTCCAATGAATATGCAGGATTGATTTCCTTTAGATTGACTGGATGGATCTCCTGGCAGTCTAAGGGACTCTCAAGAGTCTTCTCCAACACCACAGTTCAAAAGCATCAATTCTTCACCACTCATCCTTCTTTATGGTCCAAATCTCACATCCATATATTAATACTGGAAAAACCATAGCTTTGAATAGATGAACCTTTGTCAATAAAGTAATGTCTTTGCTTTTTAATATGCTGTCTAGGTTTGCCATAGCTTTTCTTCCAAGGAGTAAGCATCTTAATTTCATGGCTGCAGTCACCATCTGCAGTGATTTTGAAGCCCAAGATAATAAAGTCTGACACTCTTTCCACTGTTTCCCCGTTTATTTGCCATGAAGTGATGGGACCAGATGCCATGATCTTAATTTTATTAATGTTGAGTTTTAAGCAAGTTTTTTCACTCTCCTCTTTCACTTTCATCAAGAGGCTCTTTAATTCCTCTTTGCTTTCTGCCATAAGGGTGGTGTCATCTGCATATTATAGGTTATTGATATTTCTCCCGGCAATCTTGATTCCAGCTTGTGGTTCATCCAGCCCAGCGTTTCTCATGATGTACTCTGCATATAAGTTAAATAAGCAGGGTGACAATACACAGCCTTGACATACTCCTTTCCCAATTTTGAACCAGTCTGTTGTTCTGTGACTGGTTCTAACTGTTGCTTCTTGACTTGCATACAGATTTCTCAGGAGGCAGGTAAGGTGGTCTGGTATTTCCATCTCTTTAAAAATTTTCCCATTTGTTGTGATCCACAAAGTCAAAGGCTTTAGCATAGTCAGTGAAGCAGATGTTCTTCTCAAATTCTCTTACTTTTCACATGCACTCCTCAAACCCATACAAATATCATTGTCACAAATGTTGATATTTGTTAGTAGAATGCAACGCAGTACCAACTCCACTCTGTGTCCATCTCCTCTTTAGAGGTTTGTCATAAATGAGAAACAAGGATTTTCACTTTTTTTCATTAACCCCAGAGGTCTTGGTACAGGCTGTGCACATGGAGGTGGACTAAAATGAAGAAGAATCAACTATTATTATAAGGATGCATGTAGCCCAGCTATTTTACAAAATCTCTCAGACCCTTAGTATCATGAAATGCACCAGTTATAGCTTTCTCATAGAATGTAGCCCCAGGCATCAATTGCCATATTTTCAAGGAAGACATTTTTTTCAATAATTTTCCTCTAGATCCCCCAAAGAGTATCTATTCACAAAAAGTACTCAGAAAAAGAAAGTATACACAAAACATAAAATAAATGATTATATGCCATGGCTTCTTTCTTCCATAATGTGTTATGAATATAGATATGCAAATATAAATATTACTACTAATCAGCATGTGGTGAAGTATAGGCAAGCTTTTGCTGACCCTCTCCAAATCCCAAGATTTCCTGCTTACCAGTAAACCCTGATTCAACCTAGTCCCCCAAATCTTGCATCTAAACCTTTAGGAGTTACCTTGTGATTCCTATCATTTGAAGTGGCCTGTTAGTTTGAAAGCTCTTTGGGAAATGGGAGTTTGCATTAGGAACCCCTCTATTTTCCATACTTCTTTTCTTCACATAAGTTCTTATGAATTTCTGGATTGAAAAATAAATATTTTGATGTGCTTATCCCCTCCAGTTTAAGAAATGGAGTCTTGATTATGGGGTAGGGACCTAGATGGCAACCTGGAGTTAGGTAGGGGCATATTATCATGTAAAAAGCTATATTATGCTCACTGCCCCAAAGTCGTGATGCCAGATCATGATGATGGCCACATACATGCTGGGCCTTCTTTAAGGAAATATCAACCCAACAGGAAAAAAGAAAAAAAAAAAAAAAAAAAAAACCATAAAGTATGCTGGAAGGCTACTGTCCATGGAGTTTTAAAGAGTTGGACACTACCGAAGTGACCTACTACACACACATACTTCCATTACTTCCTTTTTAAAATTAATTTTTCTTGCACAGAATCTTGGATTCTGTCCAAGTGCACCTAATCAGTTTGGCAGATTACCTTAGCTATTATAGGTGTCAGTTCTTGTAAAATGAACTTCTTTCTGAAAGCAAAGAAAGTATTATCTTCCCATCTCCTATTTAGACAAATATGCTTCCATAGCCTTACAGAAAAACCAGCTCCTAAGGAAGGTGGATGAGGCACCAAATGACAGTGCTTTAAAGAGTACTAAAGAGTCAGGCCTAACATACATGTTGGATTCATCCAAAAGCAATGTAAAGTATTTGGAATTCAGGAAATCCTAGGAGTTTGGGATTCATAAAAATCATGTGAATAACTGGTGACTGACACATTCATTAATACTAAAAACGGGTCAGTCCCATAATAATGAAGGCTGCTGCTGCTGCTGCTAAGTTGCGTCAGTCAGCCCACCAGGCTCCCCCGTCCCTGGGATTCTCCAGGCAAGAACACTGGAGTGGGTTGTCATTTCCTTCTCCAATACATGAAAGTGAAAAGTGAAAGGAAAGCCACTCAGTCGCGTCCGACTCTTCATGACCCCATGGACTGCAGCCCACCAGGCTCCTCCGCCCATGGGATTTTCCAGGCAAGAGTACTGGAGTGGGGTGCCATTGCCTTCTCTGAATAATGAAGGCTATGTATTAATAAAAATGCCTCTGTGGAGTGTGGTTAGTTAACAGGTCAGTTTTAGGTAAACTGTCAGAGAATTCTTCCAGGAATAGGAAAGTTGGAATTTTCCAGAAAGATGTAAATATAGAGTTAGAGAACCAGTGAAGATACCTTTGAGAAAAATGCAAAGGTAAAATATGCAGTATAACATTATTCACTCATAATATACAAGTTCATAAAAGCAAAAGTACATAAACAATACCCTTTTTTTTCTTGAGATTTATTACTCAATTCCATTTTTTGATTCTTTTAAATGAAGTTGATGATCTTACTGAGATCCTTGTAAGAAATCATGCCTGGAACATAAGACTTTCAAAAATTTGTATTATTCAAATAGATTAATTAATATTGGGGTAAAGGAAAGTCCAGTTTCATACTAAGATTTCCTTGAATAATTTACTACTATATTAAAAACTTGAGTGGATTACAGCATTCAGGGTTTTCTTTCCCTGCATCATATGATTTCTAAACCTGATAGGGCTTAAAAGGAACTATGAAGTTTCAAAATAATTTAAAAAGATCTTGGTGATCTACTTAAGTAAATATCTTTAACTTTTTAGGACTTTAGCAGTTTTATAGATCCAAGGTAATGCCTCCTATTCTGTATATATTATACGTATCATAAGAGAGATTGCACTGAAAAATGTCCAAATACTGTGAGCACTGAATCCATTAACATCATCATCGCCAAGAGAAAAATAAAACTCAGTGAAAACTAGTTTAAAAAAAAATACATATAGCTTCTCACATTTCTGGTGGTAGAAGCCTAGCATATTCCTAAATCTGTCTTACCCCAAGAATATGTATCCACATGTCCCTGATACCACCACCCAATAAAACCCACACCAAGGCCACACCCTTGGTGTTTTCTGATGGTGGTTTTTATCAAGAGCAGCATGAATATGTGCAGTCATGCTGCCTCGAAGGTAAGCAATTGCAACATGCTGACTAGACATGACACCCTACTTTGCCTCCTTGGAGAAGCTGTATGCTTTTCTGATACTATTGACTGGTGTCCTTTAGCTGACCATCAATAGAGCTACAAGTCAGACATGGAAGGACTTTGCTGCAGTTTGGTGTGTGTGCTCAGTCATGTCCAACTCTTAATGCCTCATGGACTGTGGCCCACTAGGATCTTCTGTCCATGAAATTTTCAAGGCAAGAATACTGGAGTGGGTTGGCATTTCCTATTCCAGGGGATTGATCCGACTCAGGGATCGAACCATTGTCTCTCATGTCTCACCTATATTAACAGGCAGATTCTTTACCACTGAGCCACCTGGAAAGCCCCTTGGTGCAGTTTAGCATCCACTTATAGTGAGCAAAGAAATACGTGGTCCCCTTCATGGCCAGAGTAATATGAAAGGTGAGGATGAATGACCAACATGTCAACATCTTACTGAATACCTTTCCTGTGTCTAATGTGGAGGCCAGATGTATAGGAAAGATAAAGTCTTATCCTTTAAGACCTATGCAATCTAGTTGATAAGTTGAATATAAACACAAGAATATTAACACAGAGCTTAGATTTTTCACCTCAAGAATGAATCTGGATGACCCAGAAAGAAGATGGTAAAGATTTCAGGAAAAGCAAGCTGAGGGTTTCAATAATAAGGGAAGTTTCATGGACCGAGTTGGGCTTGTGCTGTCCCTTAGAATTGATGAGTGAGATACTGAGAGGGGAAGAGAAATGTGGGATGGATTGGGAGATTAGGACTGTCATATATATACTACTATGCATAAAGTAGATAACTGATGACTATGGACTGTATAGCATAGGGATTTTACTCAACGCTCTGTGGTGACCTAAATGGGAAGGATATCCAAGGAAGAGGGGGGTATATGTATATGTGTGACTGATTCACTTTGCTGTATAATAGAACTGATAGAACATTATAAAGCAACTATACTCCTATAAAACAAAGAAATAATAATAATAAAAAGATGGATGGAGCTCCTGGATGAGGAAGTTAGAAGTGGAAGTAAGGATGCTGACCCATACCAAGCAGATGGGCTGTGTGGGGAATAGTGAGATAATGAAAGGTCTTGACATCTTGTCAAAGGAGTTTAGACTCAGTGCAGCTGGAAGTAAAGACCCACTAGAGATTTGGAGCTGGGGAATAGCCTGACTACATAAAACAGCTGGAAATACAAAACAGCAATCAGTCTGGGGCTTCTCCCATGGTTACAGAGAACTGAGGGATTAATTCAGGTATGAGAGACTGAACATTTTCCACAGTCTCTGAAATATACCCAAGATCTCTGATGCGCAGAGATCTGCAACCCAGTGTCTAGCGCAGCTGTGTGTCTAAGTCCAAGTCATGAGAAAGAGCTCACTTAGGAGGAAGTCATTAAGGAGAGAGAAAGCTGTGAGTATTTAAAGCAATTAACAGGGGTTCTGCTTAATCCCCAAATTAGACACTCCCTGAACAGGTGAAATTTTACCAAAAAAAAAGAAAACCTGTTTAGAATTTGTGATAATTATCCAGAAGACACTAATTTTTGCCTTTGGGAAAGACACAGTGGTCAAAAGCAGACGTTAGAGCCAAGGCATTTAGGTCTGGATAACAATTCTACCACTTACTAGCTGTGTGATCATGGATAAATTTACTAACTCCTCTGGGCCTCAGTTCCTCATTTGTAAAATGAGAATTATCATAGCATTTACCTTAAAACAGTGAGAGTTAAGGATGCATCCAATGCTCTATAAATATCTATTCATAATCAAAAAACAAGTAATATGGGGAAAAGCAGAATTTTTCTAAAAAGAAAATAATAATTCAGCTATCATAGTGGTTTACCTAGTCCAACAAAGAGAGGTTAACATTTTAAGAGTACTGGATCATTGATTGTAGCAGTGTCTGTTAACATGGGTGGGTGTAAGGAAGTGATGCAGATTTTGTCAACCAGGGACATTTAGCAATGTCTGGTGACATTTTTGGTTGTCACAGCTCTGGGGCAGAGGTATGCGGGCTGGGGAAGCTACTGTCATCTAATGGGCAGAAACCAGTGAGGCTTCCAGACATTGTACAATATATAGGAAAGGCTTCCACATAACAGAGAAGTATCCTGTCCAAAGTCTTAACAGTGTCAAGGTTCAGGATCCCTGGATTATACTATACATGTGCTGCTATTCATCACAACAAGAAACCTTGACAAACAACATAGCAGGGCAGGGACAAAGAGAAGTCCTGAATCCATCTCCCTACACATTACTTGTACTCTTTATTCTCCTCTGCTAACCTATTTTTTAGAGTCCCTTGGACATGAAGGAGATCAAACCAGTCACTCCTAAATGAAATCAACCCTGAATATTCATTGGAAGGACTGATGCTGAAGCTCCAATACTTTGGCCACCTGATGTAAATGGCTGACTCATTGGAAAAGACCCCAATGCTGGGAAAAATAAAGGAAGAAGGAGAAGGGGATGACAGAGGATGAGATGGCTGGATGGCATCACAGACTCAACGAGCATGAGTCTGAGTAGACTCCAGGAGATGGTGAAAGACAGGAAGCCTGGCATGCTGCAGTCCATGGGGTCCCAAAGGGTTGGACATGACTTAGTGACTGAGCAACAACCTACTTTAAAACTACGCTCACTGATGAAGTTTTCCTGTTGCCAGCTATAAATATTGATAAAGCAAAAAAGAGTGAAAATTGGGGAAGTATTTTTTTTTTTAAGTGAGTCCATCACTATGTTCTATCATCACCAGTATTTCCAACTCTGCACCAAATGGAGTATGTTACAGGGAAGGGATGCCATCCCATCAGAAAGATTCTCTTTGGTGGAAAAGCCAAGAGCAACACTCAGAAAATTGTTAGAGTGCCTTGTATAACTATACATGACTAAGATTGAAAGCACAGTTTGGGTCTTCACAGAGGCAACCAAGTTGAAGTGGAGCTTAAGAAATGAATGGGATTTTGATGGATGTGGGAAAGGGCATTCTCTTGGATGATATTGCTGAATTAGCAGAAGCATGGTGGTGGGAATATTCATGTGTCTGGGGGCAGTGAGGAATTCTCTCTAGAGGGTCTGTTTTAGAGGCTAGAGATAAGGGGAAGCTTGGTGAGAAAAGGAAATCAGTTTAGATAAAGATGGAGCCAGTTAAGGCATTTATATCTTTCCTTCCCTGGTGGCTCAAACAGTAAAGAATCTGGCTACAATGCAGGAGATCTGGATTCTATCCCTCGATAGGGAAGATCCCTTGGAGAAAGGAATGGTTAACCACTCCCAGATTCTTGCCTGGAGAATTTCATAGACAGAGCCTGGTGAGCCACAGTCCATGGCATCACAGAGTCGGACATGACTGAGCAACTCACACTTCACCTCACTTCTGATGGTTATGGAGGAAATACATATTCGAGTCCTTTATGCATGGAAATGACAAAAGGAAAAAAAGGTGCTTTAAAAGATGAGGCTATTTCAGTTTGAAGGCAGAATTTAAGGAAAGAATGGATTATGTATCCTACCCTAGCTATGAGACATTGAGAAGGGCCTCTGCCCTGGAGACAAATGCATAAAGCACAGGCTGCTATATCAGCGTGCTTCCTGGGAAAGGTGTTGTTTAGCCTAGCAAGAGTTTTGAGTTTGTACACATTTGCATGCCAAGACGTGCTGCCACACAGCGCCACTTACAAACACCACCAGGAGCCCAGCCTTTAGCTTGGGGTGGGTATTCATGTTTACTTAGCTATCTGGGCTTTTTTTTTTTTTTTTTTGGTTACTAAATTATACATGTAAATCAATATGTATCTTGAATTTACATACCAAATGCAAATGGTGCGACTGTCACTTTTTCTCCTGTTCCATATTTGTTCTCTGCAGAATGAATACCATATGCACCTTCAGTGATTCACTCAGGGCCTTTGCCCTTCTTGCTTCTCAGAAAATCATCCTGGATAGAGTAGAGAGAAGGGCTCTCCAGAGTAGTACAAAGAGCCAAGCCATGAGGCCTTTCTGCACATGGCCAAACAGAAGTCAGGAAACAGAGTTCATGCAAATGGAGGAAGCGTGGCAAGTATCAGGCAATAGGAGGTGGTCGTAGCTGTTGCAAACTGGGGAATGAATGTGCTTAAAGACATTATATTTAAAAAGAAAATCAGAGCTGCTAGAGGGTGGGAAGAGAACTAGCCAAAGGGTCCAAAAGCTACTCCTTGGCAGCCATTGTCAAATGCCGTATGTACAGGTGGTAACGATGTAGAACTCAAGCCGTAATCACTCAGAGAGATCTATTTCCCTGTGCCCAGATGCCCTTGCAAAGGACTGACATTTGTGTAGCCCTGGCTCCCTTGTACAAGGGCATCCTTCTCCTTGGCTGACCTGCCAATCTTGTGAGGGTCTGTGCCCCAGCTGGTCTCTCTGGGCAAGGGCTAGGGCCTTACTCTTCCTGTCTCCCAAGCTATCCACATTGAACCTCAGATGGCATGACTCACCTGGCCCTCTGATTACTCAATTCAGTGGTTACAATTCAAGCTCCAACTAGAAATCTCCCTTAGAAAGCCCTACTCTACCTTTACCTATAGAAGAATCAAATAGACCCCAAAATATGATTGTGGGAAACATTTTGAAGCAGAAAAGCAAATTAGCTTCTCCCTGTGGTCCTCCTCTAATTCTGCTTCTGAAATTCCACCCTGCTATTTCTGGCATTGTCCCATTTTATTATGTAAAATGATTTCTACTATTGCCTGAATTAAATGGGCAAGATTAATTCTGAGGTATTTTTAAAAACTAAATTTGAGTTTGATCCTTTTCATCAGATCTCATTGCTTTTTCTTTTTCTTTTTTTTTTTTTTTTGCCATTTCAGTACAGTTTCCCATTAAGAGCTATCAAATTCAATCAAGGTACTCAATTCTTACAGTTTAACTTTCCTGAAATTCAGTGCTCCTCTTTCCTTCTCAATGAACTTTGCTAACTACATGCATAGAGTTGTCATTCAACCCTGGTTACATCAAACTGATGTGTTTCAAGTCTTTCATATCCAAGACAGAAGCAATAAGACCTTAATCATTCCCAAATGGAAACAAAGTTCTCCAGTGTTTGACAGCCCCGCTGTGCTAGGATCAAGGATTCACTTGTCGTCCCATTCAACTGGTGGCAAGAGCTCCACTGCGTTTCATTGAAAACCTTTTGGGCTTCTCACCTATGGAAGTGATACCTTGAGAATCCCATTACTTGCAGTGCAGTGGCTAATTTCAAAGACTGAAGCATTTTGTAATTCTCACTGCTACCTTCAAGGATGAGAGTTAATACTCAGAATACCCTAAAATAACTTGAGCTATGTTTGTTTAATTTACTTCCTCTATACCCACTACACATATATCACTGTTTTTGGTGCTAGGAGAGCAAGCAAACCAATGCACACTGCGATGGAACCACTAATGAGCTGATGTTATCTGCCAGCCTCTTTAAAATGCTGTTTCCTTCCTGTTTTGCTTTTGTTGGGTTATCATTTTGAATTACAAATGCATTCCCAATTCTCCTCCTTACCTTACCTCTTATGAGTTTCCTTTTCTCCCTTTCTCCCTGTCATCCAAAAATAACGTTTCTTTAGGGACTGAGAGCAACTGACACTTTAACATGGAACACACACACACACACACACACACACACATAATGCCATAATTTAGGACCAAGTGATTTCAGATTTTAGATTGAAGAAGAAGGTGTGTGTTTGTGTAAACTCTCCTTTTTCCATATATGTGCATACATTTATCCTGTACTGAGTATGAAAGTGTGAAAGTGTGAGTCACTCAGTTGTGTTCGACTCTGCAACCCCATGCACTGTGGCCCCAAAAGCTCGTCTATTCATGAAATTCTCCAGCAAGAAAACTGGAGTGGGCAGCCATTCCCTTTCCCAGGGGCTCTCCCAGACCCAGAGATTGACCCCAGGTCTCCTGCATTGAAGGCAGATTATTTACTGTCTGAGCCACCAGGGATGTCTGTATTGCCCTTCTTCAAAATAATTTTTGAGCTTCAATTTCCTGACATTTAGAATTCTTTGTTTCCTAAAGAATGTTTTCGGTACTAAGAAGTAGACTTTTTGTTTGTTTGTTCAAACAAAATCTTCAGTGTGTGATAGAGGAAACATGATGAAGCTTCCTAACTTGGAAAGTGAAAAAACTCATGATGTGTCGAGAAAAATGATGTCATGCATGAGGCTATTATACCTCCAGTTTCTCCAGGACAAACTTGACTTTCAACCGCTATCCAGTATAGTTGTTAGCAGCACCTCTTCTACTCTCAGAGGTTTCCTGGTTTGGGCCATAACCTAGATGGCCAGTGTTATGTCTACCTCTTATGCACAGTGTAATTGCTATTGCTGATGAAATGTGCTTGCTGAAATACTAGAGTGTACAAAATGAAGCAACACCAGATTTCCTTCAGAGTGGGAGGAACATTTCAGAAAGGCCACCTCTAGTCCATATTGGGGGTAAGCCAACAATCTCTATGCCCAACACTAAGCAGCCACCTTTGTTGAAGCCACCTTTGACCTCTTGCCAATTATCCCCTGTACACCTGGGATCTCCATGCTCATCCCTGACTTTCCTAGCTTGCCTCTAATTTCGGACACAACTGAAGTGACTTAGCAGCAGTAACAGCAGCAGCATGGTGATTTCTGCATCTGAGCCCCTTTAGTCCCTCACCTCCACTGTCTCAACATAGTCAACAGAGACGTTCATTATGGACCCTGTTTTTCAGTTTGGGTGTTTTCCTCAGGTGAGAGAGAGAAAGATTGCCCAGCTTTCACCCACCAGGAATCAGGATGCAAAAAGGGACATATTTTTGAATGAACAGAGTATTTGCTATTCAAGGCCCACCTCCTCTCCCTTCCCTCTGGCCATTTGGCCCACAGTAAACTTAAGCTCCACTAACAAAACACTCTTGATCTAGAGCTCTAAGACTTAAAACATAAGGGTTTAGTGACATTTTTCATATTTTATCATTTTTCATGTGTTTATGGGACTCCCTTAGTAAACTGTAAGTTCCTCAAGGGCAGGGACTAGGTCATCATTTCAGTAGTTATCAGAGTTGGACTTATAGATGTTATTAAATAGATTTTGGTTGATGACCACTCTCCACCATGGGGATGAAACTCTACAGTTATCCACTTTGGTTAACCCAACCCACATTCAGTGAAATAGAAATGTCATCTAAGTCAGCTTCTTAGCCACTGAACAAGTGTGTGAGACATGCTTTGCAGACTCAGTATTATGGGGTCCATCAGATATCAGAAGTGGAAAGGACTTAACAGACTAACTGCAATGCTTCGCTATACAGATGAAAACTAGGCTGACAGTTGTGAAGTGACTAGTTCAAGGGAGTGCCAGATGTTGGTGGCACAAGCAGATTTTAGAATGGACACCAGTGTTACCTCCCCTTCCACCCTCTCCCCTGGAAGCTGAGCCCAGCCTTCAGGAAGGACACTTTGAGGCAGAATATCAATTTCCTAGTCAGGGAGTTTTTGATTTGGCCATGAAATAGAGGTTTGTGCTCCCTCAATATCACTTCTTGGCTTTTTTTCTTGTAATTTTAGGATTATTTTTCCCCCAAGTCATCTTCAGACCTGTAATCTCCCAAACTGCTTGTCCACAATCACTGCAGCTCTCCACAGGAGGGAATCCTCCGCGGAGTAGCTGTCAAATAGCAAAGAATATTCCTCACAGCCTCCTCTGTCAGGATAGAACTCCAGACTCTGTTCTCTCACTCTTGAGCCTCTCTGGATTCTTATCATGTCTTTCTCTCTGAACTCACTCTGGGGTCATTCAGTATCCTGAGTGCATATGATCAGCCTCTGCCTCTTGCCTCTATTTTTCCTCTTTGCTTCCTCCCTCCTCTTCCCCACAGGCAGACTTTCGTGCTCAGAGACGCTGTACCCTCCCTGGCTCTAGGCTTTTCACAACAAATTCTTCCTTCCCAACCGTCAATCTGAGAGTCCCCTGCCTGTCTCCCTGCCCAGGAGTTCTTTGGCTATTTCTTCTAGGACACAATCCCCTCTTTACTGATCAAGAAGCTCCTCTCCAGGAAATTTCTCTTAAACAATTAAATTCAACATAATACAGGTTTTTTGGTTGTCTTTTGCTTAGTTGTTCTACATAACATTTGACCAAAACCATACTATTCTTATTTATCATTTGGAGCACATTTCTTACAATCTATGTGGTAATTTTTATAAAAAACTATTGCATTATCAGTCTAGTGGTCAATATCCCAACCCTGTATTATAATATTGTATGCAAGGCGGAATCAGATGAAATTTTAACACACAATGCCTCAAGAATGTAGTTTCCATGTCCCTTTTATATTCTATGAAAGATGCTATTGCAGCACAAAAATTCTGACATGAGCCAGCATGCTGGACAAGCTAAGGTAAGAAATTTAAAAGTTAAAAAGAACTAAAACCCAAAATGGCTGCTTATTAAATATAAAGGAGGTAAGGAGAGACTTCTTCCAAATTAGCCATTCATTCTCACAAAGAGGAGAAAGAAAGATACATTATGTCTTGCAAGGTGCTCAGCCTGTCTTCACACAGTCCTCACTGTCCTCCCTGAATACACTGAGGTCTCCGGGCAGCCACATCACTTCCACCCCCTCCAGCCTGTGTTAGCTGCAACCCACAAGATCCTCTGTCTTCTGTTTTCTCAAGGCAGATCACACTCATTCCTTCCCTCTCTTCCTGAAGATAATTTTTTAATGTTGGCTTTCACTATTCCCCTGTTTCAAAGCTGAAGGTTTTCTGATGAACTGAGTCCAAGCCCTTTTCCATTTTCAAGCCCTTTCATTCATTTTCCTCCCTGCCAGACCTCAGGAGCTTCTTAGCAATAATTGCCAGCTTCCCAGGTGCAAGATAACCAGCGTGACTATGGCTGATTTCAAACAACACTCTATCACCTTCATCTAATCAATAACTTGGGATTGCAAAGCATCTCCCAGTGTGTCTGTAGACTACCTGCAGGCACATTCTTTGCATTGTCCTCCTTTAGGAATTATAATGCAGGGAAATCCTGCCTTCAAGCTGCTTACATACTGGGTAGAGAAAAGTCATAAGTGCGTGGAGGGAAATAAACACATAGAGGAAAGAAGAATCATCTGGGGTACAGATGGTATAGGCAGTGGGTTCTAGAGCATGAAGGGAAGGAAGATATCCACACAGGAGAAATGGGCCGGAAAGGCTGAATGCTGATGTGGATTTTAAGGCTGTTAGCACTCAGAACAGGTGACCTGATGACTTGCCCAGAAAGCACGGGAGAGCCCAATGCCATGCTCTCCATGGCAGCCTTCCTCCCAGCATCACCTGGCAGCCTCGAGAAAGCCACAAAGCTATGACAGCCAAGTATGGGCAGAAGGAGGTTTAGGGGTTAATGAGTTTTGTTAGCGTGTTACTTTAATTGCTGTGGTTATTTCTGTACATACGCCTAGAGGCTTGCAGGGAATGCATTTTATGATTAATATTAAGTATTTTGCACAGCACTTTCTGTTTGCAAAGTGCTTTACAATCATTAATTAGTTATTCCTCTTGACGCCCTATTGAGGTGATCCAGGCCTTACTCACTCCCCTGCTCTCTTACAAGTGGTGGCCCCGGTGAGTTGGGGTTAAATGACTTGGCCAAGGTCACCAGGCCCATCAGGGAAAGGCTGGGACTAGAATGGCCCTGTCTCCCTCCAGGCTGAAGCTGGTACTGTGAGACCCAGCAGTGTCCCTGGACAAAGCTCATAAACATTACAATAAATGAATAAATGGAGCTGAAGGCAGGAAAAAAATGGCTCCAGGGCCTTATGGCTAAGGTGTGGGGGCACCTTGTCATCACTGTGGCAGGAAATAGGAAATTGCTGAGAAAAAACCCAGCTGAGCTTCAGTCCTGACAAGCCCACCTCTTGGAGCCTGTTGTAAAGGATCTTCCCAAAGACCCCCACTGTCCTTGTCATCTGCCCCTTGGGTGTCCTTTGCACATTCCTTTTTAACTCTGAAGGCATATACAGCCCTAAAGGGCTTACCGTGTTTTAAAAACACGGTGTTGTCTGAAAGAGTGGTATGTCAACTTAATTTGAACCAATTTGACAAGTCTGATACACTTTCAGGACAGCAGCCCGCAGCACGGCCACACAAGGCTTCTCTTGTTAGGTTCTCCGCCTGCAGGTAATTACCTCCGATCAAGAGACCGATTGTAAACGCGTTAAGTTTTGCTGACAACACAAAGCTGGGAAGAAGCAGGAACTCCAGTTTGAGAGGCAAGCAAAATGCAACACGATGTGCTTCCTTCTCTAAGCTGAGATGCGATGCAGCAAATAAAATTCAGTATTGACAAACACACATTAATGCCATTGGCCAGGGAGAGAGGACATGAAATGCTGACCTGCAAAGGAACATTTTCTAAAGTCTTCCCTGGACCTCACCACTGGGAAAATCTCAGCGAGGATCATTAGTGCCAAGAGGCTCTGGGAGTTGTCTTTTTTATTTTAGAGTAATATATCAGCTTGGAAAAGAGGATTGTTTTCTCCCCCACTTCTTTCCCGACACCTGCCCACGCCCACTCTCGAATACTTCTGCCAATTGGAGTAGCTCTTGAAGACATTTTCAAGGGATTAGTGATCAAAGCCGACATCCTGTAAGGAAATAGAGATTTTCTAAAAACAGGAGTACCCGATTTAAATCCCCTTATGGCAGATGTTTTTAAAAGGAAAACCTGTCTTGCCTCATTGCGGGCAGGACGAGCCCAGCCTTGATTTAGGCTCATTACTCTCACAATCTTCCTTTCGGATGCAAGAGGGATCATGACTGTTCAGTTCGAAGCACATTTCTCAGTTTCCTTTTGATGGTATTTCCAGAAAAATGTCACAGAACCAGATGGGCCACCTTCCCCCGCAGCCCCCAAGTTAGCTTTACCTTCAAGGAGAAGAAAACACCATCAATGGTTTAGCACATAATTCGCAAGATTTCCTTTTTGGGGTTTGTTTACTTGCTTGAAGCACTTTTTCTGTTTTTTGAAATGAGTGCATACTAAGGCTCTATCATCCTGCAAAGTGTTGGGGCTCAGTTGGGCTTGGCTGCAGTTAGGGGACACGTGAAGAAAAGATAGCAGATGGTGTCCTTAGCATCCAGGTGAGTAAAGAGTGTGGATTTAAAAATAGCAACTTCCCTGAGCTCTCCTAGAGATGGGTCAGATTGCCAAAAGATAATCAGGGCTAAGGGGATTATGGTGCAGAAATAAGAACAATCTACTGGGAACTCATGAAGGAAGAAAGGTTTGAGCAAGGCCTTGGGAAATAAATATAATTTACCTACACACATACACACAATTTTTCATTCTAATCAAAAAGTCTCATTTGACCTAGAATTGCTGACATGTGCTCTGTGAATTCTATTTGATGCTTTCAAGGTTCTAGAAGATGCAGAGGAATTGGGATTGGGGGTTACTTGGGTCACCCTAAAGATATCTCAGACTTGCTTCTGTAGCTGTGGTTTCTTCAGTACCATACCTCATTCCTGGACACAAAGAACTCTCCGTTTCTCTGATGAGGCTGAAATTCCATGAGTGGATCCTCTAAAGCTCTCCCAGGTCCCCTCCTCAAGCTCTCCCAGGCCTCTGAAGCTCCCAAAGGAAGGCAAGTCGTGATTCCTCCTGGAGACTGCTCCCTGTCAAAGCCGCTTGCAGGTGGTATCCTTTCCTGGTGGCTTTTCTCCATCCACCATGGATCCCTAAACAGGTCCTTTCAGAGTAGTCATGAATGCCACATCGTACGAATTCTTTTTGAGTGCCTACGATGTGTCAAAGTGTCATTTGTTTGAGTTGTCCTTAGTAATAATATGGAAAGGATAGCTAGTATTAATTAAACACCTATCATTATTGTGTGTAATGTACTATGCCAAGTGCATTGCAGCATCACCTCACAGAATCCCCGGAACAGTCCTATGAAGTAAGTATATCTATTGTCCTCAGGTTTAATGTGAATACCCTTGGGCTTAGAGAGATTGCCAAGAGTTTCAAGGTTAAACAACTAGTAGTTAACCATGACAAGGTTGAAAGCATCTCTGACTGACTCTAAACCATTGCTCTTAATCTGTGCCTCCCTAACTGAACACAAAGAAGATGATAATATGAAACGTATGCAAAATTGTTGTTCTTTCATTCAACTATTTTTAACCCAGATGAAATCTTGGAGTTGAGAAAAAAGGCATGTAAGCAACTAAAATAGATATCAAAAATCCAACACGTGGATACACTTTCATTCAACTGATAGAAGAATCACTCAGGCCCTCATTAAATGACTACTGATTTTTCTTTTACAAATAATCACAATCTTTGGTTCCTATCACTTTACAAAGCAGATCAGAAAGAAAAAACATACCGATTTTAATTTCCTATTAGGAAATTGAAGTTAGTAGATATTATAGCAATATTCCCAAAGAAATAGTGCTGGTATGTAGAGGAGTTAGGATGCAGTTTGTCTCAGCCCTAACCATGATTTTTGAGAGTTTCTTTTTAAAAACATTCTCTAAAAGCAAACTCAAATGTTAATCTTCAGGACTGTAAGGGGATCATAAAATACGGCTTGCTAGAATTGCAAAAAGACTCCTCAACTCTCAACCCTCATTTAATGGTTGGGTTTTAAGTCTTCATGAAATGTGAGAAACGTGGTACTGAAAGGATTCTAGACTTTTTAAAGCAGCTGTACCAACCCAGACCGAAATCTGTCCTTAACCTAGAATGTGACTCTCCTATGAGTTAGCTATCATTAGCCCAACGTATAGAAGGATATAATCCCCAAGAAGCTTTTCATGACTTATCAGACTATACCATGACTGGTATGGAATCTTAAATCAATAGACTGGTTTTCGGTCTTTTTGTTAGTATCAACATAGAACTATTACAGACATTCATAAAAAAGTTCAATAATCACATCTCAACAGGCATAAAACAAAAAACTGTCACAATAATACAAAGGAGAAGAGTTATTTTGCAAAGAGTGTTCCGCAGTCTGAATTAATGACTGTTAAACAGATAGGAAGACTTATTAAAGAATATTTTGCAGATATGCAAGCAGAAGCCCTGCACAGTTTTTCCAGTGAATAATGTAGTTAGTGCAGGTCGTGCAGTTGAGCCTCTGAATAGACTGACTAGCCTTCCATCTCTGGTTTCAAACATGTTTACCCTATAACTCTGCCACAGGCCCATTTTCTTTAAGGATTGATTTCCTTCAGTCCAATGTTTTTTGTGTCTTTCTTGGTATCATTTAAAATTTTTAAATGACACCATAAATAATTTCTATTCTATGAGGTCCATACTAATGACATGCTTATGACAAAACTCATGAAGATTTAGTCTCAGTAGAGGAATGTGAAGAACTTACCTCTTTCTTTCTGGATCTGAAGGATTTAAAATATCCTCACAGGACATTTGTATAGCAGATACAACTTTGAAATCCCCAGATAGAATTTAATTTAATTCAACATGTGTTTACAAAAGCATCTGCAATGTATTTAACATAGCTCTGGTGTCTGAGAGATGCAAGAGGAAGTTCAGAATTTTCTCTGGGTAAATGTAAACTTAACTGAGAATAAAGGATTTGTACACATGAAATAACAAATGGATAAAGGAGAATGTGAAGTACAAAAACATAATAAAATATAATAAAATGTATTGTAGCAAGAGTGTACACTAGAATATCAGAGAAGAGGTCAAAATTGGAAATAGCATTGTCCTGGGATACTGAATGGGTGAACTCCTATCTGAACCTCCACCGTGGATTGGAGTGATCATCCAAAGATGGATGAAGAGTTTTTCACCAAAAGGACAGGCAAGGTCATAGCCAGCATTAGGGCAAAACATAGCAAGAGATGGAACAAACCGATGTGAAAGACACATTGCAGAGGAGGAAAGATGCATTTGGAAAAGAAGTTTGGTGCAATGGATAGATGGCCACCCACATGCACCCCAGTACATACTTATACAATGCTCATCCCACTTGGACGGACTGGCCAGAACTCCCTGCAAGTTCCCATTGAAATATTTCTCATCAAGAGGACATTTAAAAGGATAGAGAGGGTACAAATGGCCAACAGGAGGACTTACTGAAATGAAAGCAGCAAAATAATTTCCCAGATTGCCACTGACTATTAAAATAGGCCGTGAGGGTCCATGGTTATTACTTTAACAATTAGTTAATTTTAGCAGCAGGGAGGCCATTAGCTGACCAGCTCACTCCTCTGCCCAGCATATCCTAACCAATGAGCTGTGATTGGGGCAATAAAAATGAGATTGTGCCTAGGCAATAAAATATTTAGACTTTTAATATGTTGGTGTAAATGGACTACATTTTAAAGTGACAGAGCAACATGTTTTCCTTCTCTTTATTTATTTTCCCAAGGCCAATATGCCTAATCGTTGTCTCAGCAATCGAGAGAAGGTATAATAAAAGCAAAGAGTGTGAGAAGAAACAAAAATTAAGGAAATTAAAAAGGAAATATGCAAACACTTTGTGTGCTAGAGTGAGTAAAAAATCCATGAGTTTTATTTCTAAAATGGAAAGCAGTATATATAGAGAATTATCACATAAAAATCAAATTGACATAATTTATAAAGAATATGGGAATTAATGAGACACATATAACTTTATCTGTGAGTGGTATCTATAGCTAATATCTGTATCCATAAATGTCACCCAAATGTAACTCAACTGCCAATTTTAAATTAATTTGCAGAACACATGCAAATATCTTAAAGATTCTATATGCAAGTAAATGTAAACATTGCAAAACCCCTGAAAATGGAAATGAGTATGCATAACTTTCTGCACCAATAAAGCTAACATTTCTATTGCTACTTTATTTCAACTGAGGCTTCTCTACACCAAGTGATGAGTGCAATGTAAAGTTGCGATTCATCCTGAGGTGAGCATTCTGAGCTTCATCTTTCCTAAAACCATCCCTGCTGTTTATCATGGCCATCCAGTCAGAACTGGTTGCTCTTCACCCATGGTCTACACTTGAGCATTCTTTTCCTCCCTAATTGGTAATGTGCTTTCCCATTTTCTCTCCTTATCCAAAGTCTACTTATACATAAAGCTTATTTTGTCTGTCTTGAAATGCTGTACATCTTGCTTGAAAATGCACTAATTTCTTATAATATATCAAAGATTTTCAATATTCTAAATAGATGGAAACATATACATTACCATATGTAAAGTGGATAGCTGGTGGGAATTTGCTGAATGATGCAGGGAACCCAAAGCTGGTATTCTGTGTTGACCCATAGGGAGGTGGGGTACATATGTATACCTATGACTGGTTCATGTTGATGTATGGTGAAAACCATCACAATATTGTTTTTACCCTCCAATTAAAAACAAAATAAAATTTTTAAAAAGAATAAAAGACTATCTCAGTAGCAGATTCCCTCTAGAGACTCTTCTTGCTTGCTTGATGAAGCAGCCATGATGGAGAAGGCCATCTGGTAAAGAAGTGCACGCCTCCAACAAATGATCAGGCAGCCTCTGAGAGATGAGGGCAGTGTCTAGCCAGGAACCAGCAAGAAGCCAGAGATGTCAACCCTACCATCACAAGGAGATTAATTCTGCCAAAAAACTGAATGAGACTGAAAATGAATTCTTCCCCAGTCAAACCACCATTTGAGAATGCAGCTTGCTGGGGTTGGTGCATGGTGATGACCCACTGAGATGTTATGGGGAGGGAGGTGGGAGGGGGGTTCATGTTTGGGAACACATGTAAGAATTAAAGATTTTAAAATTAAAAAAAAAAATTAAAAAAAAATAAAAAATTAAAAAAAAAGAATTTTTTAAAATAAAATTAAAAAAAAAAAAAAAAGAGAGAATGCAGCTTGGATGATACCTTCATAAAACCCTAAGCAGAGGACCCAGTTAAGCTATGCCTTGTGTTCTGATCCACAGAAACTGCAAGATAATAAATGTGTGGTTTTTTTTGAGTGACTAAATTTGTTAGTTTCTTACCTAGCAATAGAAAACCATAGAACTTTTTTTCTTTAGATTTTCTTTCTTTCTGACTGGAAATTACACTCAATAAATATTTTGTTTATAAAAAAATAAAATATGACACGATGAGAGAGGGTTTAAGGAATATATGTGCCAGTTCTCCAAAGGTAAAAGCTACTACTTGACATGAGGGAGGCTCAAATACAAAGCAATAGCAGAGCAACCTGGCTCTTGCTGATGGTCCTCCAAACCAGCTAGGTCAACCACAAGACACAACCACCTCAACTCAAGTATGTGTCCCCTGGACCAGGAGTTGTTTTTGTTCAGCCTATCAGATAAGTAGCCCTTATTGCTTTCATGCATTACATCATCTTTGAGTTCTTGGCACATCAGTTAACTTCAAATTACCTAGCACTCATTATTTGTTAAAAAAAAAAAAAAAGTGGAAAAAGGAAATAAAGAAAAAGGATAATTTACATTTCCTGATTCAAAGCCAGGGCCTATTCATCATCGCCTGCACATCGCTTATAAAGATGATAAATGAATGTATAGTAACTGAACCCTAAAACAAAATAATGTGTTTTTCTTAAAGCTTCGCAGGGCTGCATTTCCGTTGTAATTAGTTTACTTTTTTTAATCAAATTCTGTTAAGCGGCAGTCAAAATGAAAGCTGATTTTCAGGCTGCTAAAAGTAGCCCAAAAAAAGATGGAGAGAAAACAAGGATATTTTTCAAACTTAATGTTACAAAAATATCAAGATAATTGTATAACTTTCAGAAACAACAAGAATATAATCATGTCTTGCTGATTGTATGATATCTTAATATAAGATGCTGTAAGAGAAGCTACCATTTGGTAAAGAGCTGGTTAAAATGCTATTCCATCTTTGGAAATTCATACAGAGAAGGACATCCTTAGATTTTTATTATTCTAGCGTCTCAGAAGTATCTACTTATTCCATCATATGGATTCCCTGTTTTTGAGTTTTGCGCTACTCTCTCCACCTGCGATGGTGTTACCACTCCATTCTTTGGCTGTCTAATTCCTGCTTCTACCATCCTAGTTTCATCAACAATGGCAGCCTATCCTATAGCTACATTTCACTTAGCAGATACACGCTTGTGATATTGTCTGTATCTTGCTCTTAGATTTTGAATGGTTATCAGTGTCACAGGTGGTTGGCAGGTATTTGTCTCCTTATCTGGATTTTATAATCCTCAAGAGTGGAGAAGTCATGACTAATAAAAGTTTCCATTGTTCATTGACTAGCAACATTATGGGAAAGAAAGTGAATTCTTAGCACGCTACAATAATAGTACTACTTAAGCACTGTGAGCTCTCCCCCACTGAATCTCAGCCTGGGAGGACCTGGCAGTCCAGGTTTTGTCTTACTCAGAAGTCAAGTGGAGGGGAGGAATGTATGCCGACTGCCACATTTGATATGCATTAAATGTCTTTTTCTACACAGGACCTGCACTTGGAACACACGAAGTATTTGAAAATCTTCTGAATAACCTTGTCTTTTTGCCTTACATTCTTTCTTGCCACTATACTCTCATGTTCCACAGCTCCTGCCTGTCAACCACATTTTCAATCACACATACTGTCCTAAGACCAATAAGCTCTTAACCTTCTACTTCATTCACTACTAGTACCTAGTCTCAGATCTTGCCTTCTTTCTCAAAGCTAAACATTTGTTAATGGCCTAGACTCTAGTCCCTAGAATGTGACACCTTCCTGAGATGAGTCAGAAGTTCCTCATTCATGTGTCTGGTGCCCTGATGATGGGTGAGGGCTAGCACTGAATGAGCATAAACCATGCGCCAGGAAATATGTGATTTACAAATTGTTAATCTCATTTAAATTGTCAATATTTGCATACAGCATGGCATCCTTACTGAAAGCCTTGGAGGAAGAGGTACCCATCTTCTTATGTAAACCTCATTTTTTCTTTCAACTCTATATCTTCCCCCTTCTGCAAGGATTTTTAATCTTAGAGGCAGGCTCCCTCTCTCTCTCTCTCTCTTTCTCTCTCTCTCTCTCTCTCTCTCTCTCTCTCTCTCTCTCTCTCTCTCTCTCTCCCCTCTTCTTTCTTTCTTGATGTTCATAGGAGGTTTGTTCTTTATATAAGATCTTGTTTCCCCCAGAATTAATTAGCTGTCAGTTTTCTTGTTGACTTTGCCTGTATAGCAAAAAGCACTTTCAACCTGCACACATAGGTTTTCCTTCAGTTTAAGAAATGCTTCCTTAGGGCCTCCTTGATAGTGCAATGGTTAAGATGCTGGGTTTCTGCTGCAGGGGGTGTGGGTTTGATCCCTGGTTTGGGAACTAAGCAATGCTTCTTCTCTTTTATTTGTATTCATATATTATACCTGATATTCCTTTGATGCTCTTCTTTGGGAGAATCAGTTATCTATGTAACTATGTCCATTTCTCTCACTTGTGAGTTGGGAATCTAAGGCACACAGGCTCCCCCAGTAGCAAAGTCCTCAGCTCTACAATCTTTCCTGGATTTTGTGTGTCTGTGGTGCAGATAAGGGGTAACTTATGTGATCAGTAAGCTGCCTTACTCTCCTCATAGTACAGATAAAGTCATTCTTCCAATGTAGTAATGCTCAAATTTGAGCTAAAGCAGCATCACCTTTAGGGCTGGTTAGAATATCAATTACTTGGCCCAGCTCCTAGAATTTCTGAATGAAGTGGGTTGAGGGAAGACTTGAGAAATTAAACTCCGAGTTCTCAGTTGATGCTGATGCTGCTTGTCCAAGGACCACACTGAGAACCACAGTCCCAAATGACTAATTTAAGTCACTGTTACTTGTCACTGTGACATGAATTTGAAAATGAGGTCATTTTTTTTCTCAGAAATTACAAACAAATGTGTCTATCCACACCATCCAATAGGGTATTTGTTTACTTGCTCGTGTTTAAATTGGCTTCCAAAATGGCAATCAGCACAGGACAGTGTACATAGTGGAAATCTTTTCAAGTTCATCTTTCCCATTACTAATTAAATAAAATTCTAATCCTGCATTTATTACCATGAATGAGAACCTTGTTTTAACTGCTGCAGTTTCTAATTCTTTGACATCCTACCTATACTTGTGCAAATTACCTTCATATTCATCTTATTATGTACTTCATCATAATGAAGTTTAATTTTAGCATTTTCAGCCCTTATGGAACTTATGGATCTCTTTCCATATTTCATATAGGCTATGTCTTATATCTTATTGAACATGTCAAGGAGTTTTCTGAAGTGTTTTCTGGTTAATTTAGCAAATTATTGTCAATAGTCTTAGCTTTCTATTAATGTTCAGGACAATTATTAAATTCCTTTGCTTTCAGTATTTTTGTCATAGGTTCTGGTCTGCTTTAGTTCATAGGCACTTAGCATTCTCTTTAGCTATTCCATATTTGAATGAGTGGTGCGTTATTTCAATCCAAACTTTTTCAAGAGACGTGGTGCATAATTATCCTTTGGCTTATGCACTATTCACCTTGTGCTTGTCAAAAAACTAAAAGAACAACAGCCAACTTCAGTTGGATGGTAATTTGACAAAAACCAATCATCCCATTGCCAAATTTGGAGCCAGCTTATAGCAAGGGCTGCTTTGCTGGCTTGAAATGATTAATATTGTAACTTTTTGCCTAATTTTTAGCCAAATTTGGAGCCAGCTTATAGCAAGGCCAGCTTTGCTGGCTTGAAATGATTAAGATTTTACCTTTTTACCTAATTTTTAGAACTGACATCATATATTAAAAATAAATAGGTAATAGGTATATAAATAGGCAACACACACATATATATATATATTTTTTAAATAATAAACAAAACATAAAGCATAATACAACAATGGCCAGTATGCATTACTGTTAGGGGTTTTCTCTGCTACTGCCTAGAAAACTGTATGTGTGGAATTTGCCAATTAAAATACAAAATTCCAAAAGCCAAACTTCCTTTGCACTACCATTCCCCTCCTTCTGTTCTGCTGTCTAAAGATTAAAGGGACCAAACTCCACTGAAAACTTCTGTAAAAAGCAGTGAGTAGGAGGTGATCTCCTATGACAATATAGGCACAATAAACACTAGGTCTTGAGCCCTAGGAAAAGATCATGGCTGGGGGTAAATGAATACCACTGGGATGCTCTTAGTGTGCGGCTGCATGAATGGGCCACATTATTTTTTCAATCCAACTTCATGAACCGTGTAGATATTGAAATATCTCCAAGAGTCTGGCAATGGCTTTCTGTCTGCCTTAGTTCTCCCAGCAGATATGAGTACTCATTTTTTAATTTGCTGTCATAAAATTTCCACTGGCATATGTGCACAGAATATTCCAGGGATGTTATAGTCAATTCTTTACTGGAAATCAGAATAAGCTTTCTTATATGTCTTACCATTTTTTCACAGTTAAAACACTTCAGTAACTCCCCATCACTCATCCCTTAAGTGTAAGGTCCAGGGTCTTTCATAGCCTGCTTTCGTCCTGTCCAGACTCCCGTCATGTAACCCTCTCCCAGTGTGATGGACTGAAGAGTGTCCTCCAAAAACCTCATATACTGAAGCCCTAAGCCCGAGGGTGGATGTATTTGGAGATGGAGCCCCTAAGGAAGTAATTCAGATTAAATGAGTTCATAAGTGTGAAGCCCTGATCCAATGATATTCCTTATAAGAAGAAACACCAGACAGCTCATGCTTGCTTTCTCTCTCTCTCTCTCTCTCTCTCTGCCCATGCCCATGCCCATGCACTGAGGCAAGACCACTTGAGGACACAGTGAAAAGGCAGCCACCTACAAGCCAAGAGGACAGAAACTAAAATTGTCAGCACCTTGACCTTGGACTTTCCAGCCCCCAGAACTAATAAACAGAACCAATAGAAGATATCTGTATCTTTATATCTATCTACATCTGGTGGCGGGGGCGGTTTAGTCACCAAGTTCTGTCCAACCCTTGTGACCCCAAGGACTGTAGCCTGCCAGGCTCCTCTGTCCAGGCAAGAATGCTGGAGTGGGTTGACATTTCCTGCTCCAAGGGGTCTTCCTGACCCAGGAATCGAACCTGGGTCTCCTGCATTGTAGGTAGATTCTTAACCAACTGAGCTACAAGGGAAGACTATCTATCTATCTATCTATCTATCTATCTATCTATCTATCTATCTATCTATCTATCTATCTACATACACAGAGTGATAGAGACAGAGAGATTATAATGAACTAACTCATGAAGTTATGAGACTAGAAATTCCCAAGATCTGCAGTAGGAAAGCTAGAGACCCAGAAGAGCTATTGGAATAGTTAGAGTGAAAAGGCCTGAGAACCAGCAGAGTCAGTGTTGTAAACTCCAGTCCAAGTGAAAATTCAAAGTCAAGAGGAGGCTGATGTCCGAGCTTGAAGACAGTCAGGAGAAGACAGTGAGTTCTCCTTTGCTCAGCCTTTTTGTTCTACTTAGATCTTCCATAAATGAGATAAAGCCACGTACATTGGGAAGGGCAATCTTTATACAGTCTGTTGATTTAAACATTAATCTCATCCAGAAACTCCCTCACAGAGATATCCAGAATAATGTTAAGCAAATATTGGGGCTCCTGGTGTTCCAATTAAGTTAACACAGAAGATTAATCATCAGAGTCCTCTGCTAGCCACCATACTACTTATAAAAAACAGCATGGATTATGCAGTATTCTAATTTCAGCTGGATGTCTCTTGTCTTATTGTATTGGTGTATATGTTTCTTCTGCCTGAATGGCTTCCTTCCGCATCCCTTTATTGTGTGTGTTCATCTAGAAAACCCCTTGTTGTTGTTCAGTCACTAAGTCATGTCTGATTCTTTGTAACTCCATGAACTACAGCATTCCACGCCTCCCAGTCCCTCACTATCTCCTGGAGTTGGCTCAAACTCATCTCCACTGAGTCAGTGATGCCATTCAATCCATGCTAGAAATGGTAGAAAACACCTACCCACTTTTAAATCTTATCTCAAGGGCTAATTCCTTTGAATCCTCTGATTTCTTTAAGCAGAATTTATGTTTTCTCTCATTGTTTTTTTAAGTAACTGATGAGAAAGCCCGTATCATATTATATTATAATGTTATGCCTATCAATATTAGAAGGCTTGCTTTTCACTAGACTGTGAAGTCCTTCGGCTCAAAATATGTGTCCTTATTTTTTCTAATTTTTTTGCATTTATTACATTCCATTATGTAAAACTGTTTTAATAAATCTCTGATGATTGAAGCAATGCACAGATGAAAAAGAGCAAGGTGAGAAATCAAAAGACAGGACTATGAAGCTGTGACAGGAATTAGCTAAGGGCATGTTTCCAGGACTCCTGATGGCAGAGCATAAGGTGGCTTCTTCTCCAGGCAAGCCTGGGTACTCTATCCAGTTTCTGCTGCATTATCCCATCTTCCGCTCTGTGACCATTCCCTCCATTTTGTCAGGTGATGGGTGGGCTCCCGTCAGAGAACTCTGCTGGAGATGTGATCAATCAGCCTCAGACACCTGAAAAATGTAATTCTCCTGGATATCTCCTCTTGTCAGGGTGTGCAGTGCAAAGGAGAGGCAGGCTGAGCACACAGAGAACCTCAAGCATCATTACTCAGATCAGATCAAGCTCAAACCCCACTGGAACCAGATAAGAAAGGCTGGTGGACAACTGGGGAATGATGGGGGAAGAGAGGTAGACAACATCTGAGGAAATAGGAAGCAAGGGAGCCTTCGTGTCTTCCCAGCCTGAGTCACAGCGTTCTTCTGCCTTGCCTGGTAGGCAAGGAGACATGTGCTGGCCATCATGGCATCTGAGCAGTCTCACTCAAGGTGTTGGAGAAGCTCTTGCAGTCCTGGTCTGAAAAACCCCTCTCTGGAAACAGAAAGTACATTTAGAGTTCTAGAATAGAGGAGACAGGCAAGAAGAGTGGGAGCTGGGTGGGGTTTAATGACTGATTTTGGCAAAGCTTCTCAGTAAGTGAAGGTGAGGTTCTCCTGTCTATAGATGGGAAATACAGGCACTTAGTGTGGACTTCCCACCATGTGCTCCTATCTCTATGTCCAGGTTGATGGCCATGATAGTGTGGGTCACAGAAATGCCCAGTTCCCACACTCATGCATCTTACATCCATGATAAGAAAGGAATAGAAGGGTGGCCTGCTAGATTTGAATGTGGTCTCTTATCTTTCTGCTGCTCCCAAATCACTTTGCCTGGGCATTGGAAGTAAGTACTTGCTTTCTCTAATTTTTATGGAACTGAGAACTTGCCTCTTCTTCATGGCTGGAAAACTTACAGACCTCCTGTAGCAATTTTGTGGCAATAATATGCACAATGGCCTACATGACCACAGTAAGCAGATCCATCCTGACTGGTGGCAACACCAGATTTCAGGTACCAAAGGGCTGCAGGCGAAGACATAAGTTACTTTCATCCTGCTCTCATTGTAGATATGGGTGCTGGGGAATGGAAGAAAAATATTCCAGGGGCTAGCTCCAGGGAGAATCGAATCCACCACTAAATCTCCAAGCCCATATTCACATTCAACAGAGGGTCACCTGGAGTCAAAGAATTTGGACATGTTAACCAGTTCACCCTGAACCTATTGGCTGAATCAGTCTATTCTAGGCAGGAATCGGGTGACACTTGCTCTGCCATGTACTGGGTTTTTGAGGTTTTGTCTTCAGTAGAGGAGGAAGAGCTCTGGAAAGCCCAGTGGACCTAGGATACCTGGTTGATGGTTGATGCTGTAGGTCATCTCACCACTCGATTTTAATCAACTGGTGAGACATGAGCCCTGTGACCTCCCATGTTGTCTTGTGAAGTGGGATCTCTGCAGAGCCATAGAGAGCTCTGTCTTATCGGGGCTGGAAGATCTGCAAGCCGTTCTATTGTCTCTACCCTAAGGAAAGACTGCTGGGGGTGTGGGAGACATTTTGTCCAAGGAAACCAGTGAGAGCAGCCTAGGAACTACTGAGTTCAGTCATCAGGAGTGTGAAGGTTTCTTCTTTTTCCATCTCACACTGCCTTCCTTACTTGTGAATTTTATTAATGCCCATTTAACAATCACTTGAGTTCCTACCCTATTAGAATTCATAGGAAGTGAATGCATTTTACCAGATATTCATCCTCATTCATTCTAGAAATTCCCAAATAGTGCTTAATGTCTGTCACTCAGGCAACCAGCTTTTTCAGAGAATAGCATTGCTTTCTCCCCTTACATCACCTCTCTCCAAACCACAACTGAGTCCCACAGGTAATCACTGTTGTGTCTTGACTACATCATCTGAAGCAGATATGGAGCCTACTCTGAACAATATAGAAGGCCAGACTATGGGAGTTTAAACTTTTTACCAAAGGCTTCAAGAAAGTAGAAGAGATTTATAATAGAGAAAAGCTCTCAACATTAGTTACAAGATGAGAGAACTTCTAGGTTGTTTAGGGTGTGAAAAAAAAGGTGACGTGAAAGTGTTAGTCTCAGTCATGTCTGACTCATTGTGACCCCATAGACTATAGCCCACTGGGCCCCTCTGTCCATGGGGATTTTCCAGGCAAGAATACTGGAGTGGGTTGCCATGCCCTCCTCCAGGGGATCTTCCCAACTGAGAGAAAGAACCTGAGTCTCCTGCATTGCGGGCAGATTCTATATGGCGCCACCAGGTTATTCTGTACCTCCCATGTAACCACGTTCCCAGTTAGCATGGCTGGAAATAGTCCACCTGTCTGAAGTACTGCCTCTTCCTCAATCTCTCAAAGTATAGTGTGTGTGTGTGTATGTGTGTGTGTGTGTATGTGTGTGTGTGTGCATGTGTGTGAAAGGAGATTGGTTCTTCTCACTCAGTCTCAGCCTCACATTCATGCCTTCAGTTCAGTTTAGTGACTCATTCATGTCTGACTCTTTGAGACCCCATGGACTGCAGCACGCCAGGTATCCCAGTCCATCAGTAACTCCCAGAGCTTGCTCAAACTCCTGTCCATCGAGTCAGTGATGCCATCCAACCATCTCATCCTCTGTCGTCCCCTTCTCCTCCTGCCTTCAATCTTTCCCAGCATCAGGGTCTTTTCCAGCAAGTCATTTCTTTGCATCAGGTCTGCATAATAATCTGTAGATATACAGCTCTGTTACAATGGCATAGATTTATATCATGATACTAAACAGATTATCCCTTATGCATTGCTTACATGTAATCCACAGGTTACTAAAATATTTCCTCCCTGGAAAAATATTATTAGGTAAGATAGCAGTGACTTCATTTCATTGAGACATTATTAGTCTCCAGGATTACTATCCTAAGAGTGCTACATGTGTTACAGAATTTAATTTTCACAATATTCTTATGAGACAATAACAACAAAATATTATTATTATCATTTCCATTTCACTAAATAGGAAAATTAGAGATAAGTTAAATACCCTTCAAGTGTTAGCATAAGTGTTAATCACTCAATTGTGTCCAACTTTTGGTGACCCTACAGACTGTAGCTTGGCAGGCTCCTCTGACCGTGAAATTTTCCAGGCAAGAATATCAGAGTGGAGAAGATCTTTCTCAGAGATCTTCGTGACCCAGGGATTGAACTCAGGTCTCCTGCAGTACAGGCAGGCAGGGTCTTTACCATCTGAGCCACCAGAGAATACCCTCAGCTGCTGCTGCTGCTAAGTCGCTTCAGTCGTGTCAAACTCTGTGACCCCATAGACGGCAGCCCACGAGGCTCCGCCACCCCTTGGATTCTCCAGTCAAGAACACTAGAGTGGGTTGCCATCTCCTTCTCCAATGCATGGAAGTGAAAAGTGAAAGTAAAGTCGCTCAGTCGTGTCCGACTCATAGCAACCCCATGGACTGCAGCCCACCAGGTTCCTCCATCCATGGCAGCCCACCAGGTTCCTCTGTCCACGGAATTTTCCAGGCATGAGTACTGGAGTGGGGTGCAGGGAATACCCCCCAAAGCAAGCAAATTAAGGAACTAAATAGATGTAAATACTAAGAAACACAATAAAAATTTGTTGAAATTTTAGAATAGTATTGATAATATTTCTATCTCCTATCATTCTTATAGCTTGCCCTGCCCTCAGCTCTGCCTGTAGCCATAAATTATAAGTGATAATTGTGTCTACTTTCATAGTCTCCATAGAATCTTGAGAAAAACTTGGTAAGATTATGCCCTGCTGCATGGATATTTCCACTGGGAGGTGAATGGTACCTTCCATGGACAGGACATCCTATCACTAGGCCTGGGCTGGGTCCTCAAAAAGGATGGTGCTCCTCATAGCCAACAGCATGGTGGAGTGACCCTACTTAGAAGCAGGCGAGTTTATTAGACCCTCCTCCAGACCACTGACTCTCATGCCGATTTTCATTCACTCCTTTTCTGGTTCGTATAAGCATGTCTCTGTACAAGCAAAATTTCTAAGTGTGGAAAAGACAGCATCCTTTCAAACCTCTTTCCAGAGTAAAGTTGTTGGGGTTCAAACACAATAGGAGAATGGCTTAAGTATCGCCTTAGATGGGAGAGGTTTCCCCCTGGATTCTTGATTCAGGTCGATCCACCTGCATTCTCAGGAACAGGGCACACTTCTTAATACCTGGATTCCATTCCATGCAAGAGGCAGAAAGATCCTCCTGGCCCTAGTAGAAAAAAGTATTGAGCTCCATCCTCAGAATGCCAAATTGATAATCATTGGAAAGCATTCCCTGCATAGATACTAGCTGGATGTGTGTCATGGAAGGTCATGGATATGATCTGCAGAGCCAGGGGAGGGGAGTTAGGTTTCTAATGTTCTCTAGGGCAATGCACTATCTAAGCCTAGTTCAGCCTGATAAACTTAAGAGCTGGTAAAAATTTTGCTGACTTAAAGCTATTAATGAAAGTAAGGCAGCTCTTAATCTGAGAAAGCATTCAATGTTGAGCAGGGATTCAAAGACTGGTAAGCTGAATAACAGATTAGAAGCACAAGACCTTTTTTATTGCTTAATAGTATTTGTGACAGAGATGTGCCATACAGTCTTGATCTAGTCACCAGTTATACACACCTGAGAATACCACTCAGGAAAAAATATACATATAACAAAAAGAACAGAATACTAATGTATAAAAGGACATGGATCACAAAACATTAAGCTAAGTGAAAGCTACACACAGAAACAAGATCAGTGATTGCCTGGCCCAGGGCTGGAGTGGGAGGGGGAACTGACTGCAATAATACAAGAAGAAACTTTTGAGGGTGGTAAGGACGTTTAAACCTTCAAAGTTACGATGGTTTCATGATTGTGCACATTTACAAAACCCCTCAAATTGTAAACTCAAAATAGGTGAATTTTAAGATATTAAATTATGCCTTCCTAGACACATACACAAATCCAAATCCAAATCCAAAAGCAAGTTCTGAAGCAAATATCAAAAACTAGAGGATAAATAAAGAGGCTCAAGAAGTCAGATAATAGAGTAAAAGAGACAATAGCTTGCAGACTAAAAGAATGTCAAGGGTTCTCTCCTGGGTTTGGGACTGATTTAAACGGAGTGCTGTGTTTAAAATAGATAACCAACAAGGACCTACTGTATAGCACAGAGAACTCTGCTCAACACTCTGTAATACTCTAAATGGGAAAAGAATTTGAAAAATAGATATATGTGTATATATAACTGAATCGCTGAACATCTGACATTAACACAACATTGTTAATCAACTATACTCAAATATAAAATACAATTTTTTAATTTTTAAAAAATAGAGTTCTTTTCTGGAAAACTAGATGTGGCCCATAGTTCTTATGCACACTTCCAGTAAGGGAAAACTAATGAAAACTGGCTTGAATTCACTCAACAGCAATCCAGATCTGAACAGAAATGAGGCTGCTAGTGAAAATATAGATGTTTACCTCAGAATATTGATAACTATTATTAGGTTTGTACTCGAGACATCACTGCATGTGCTGTATTATCTCTCTAAAATTCAGAAACATATCTGACACTAAGATTTTCACATAAAAGAGTGTGGGTCTATATCTACAATTGTATATAAAACCCAGTTCAGTCTACCTCCCGAGTAGGGAGAATCCCAGTACTTCCCTGCCACGCTTGTTCTCTGCCTCTGTCTTTTACCTTCAAAGAGATAACTTCACTTCTGACATTTCTGATCACCAAACGTGAGGACGTTTTTCCCCACACCAAGCAACTCCCTGCAACATTAGCTGGATGCTATATAATGCAACTCATTTCTGACACTGTCTACTGGAGTTAGCGTCCCAGGGGTGATGGACTCAGTCCCACATGACTAGTTCCTCACCTCCCCTGCAAACACACTTTATATACTAGTCACAAGCCCAGCTTATTACCTGTACTTCTGACCAAAAACAGCAACTCCTTCTTTGGGGTTCAGACACTAGTTGCAAGTCTAAATTGTCACCTGCACCTATGATTGATTGGCTATCTATCAAAAGTTTCCACAACCTCCTCCTTGGGTTCAATTAATTTGTTAGAGCAGCTCACAGAACTGCAAGAAGCATTTTACTTACTAGATCATCAGTTTGTTATGAAAGGATGTAACTCAGGAACCTCCAGAGGGAAGAGATGCCCAGGGTAAGGTAAGGGGAAAAGGTGCAGAGTTTCCATATTCTCTCAGAGCATGCTATATTCTCTTTAAATCTCATGTTCACCAACCAGGAAGTTCTCCCAACTGTCCTTTTGGGTTTTTATGGAGGTTACATGTGCTGCACACAATATGCGAGCAAATCTGGAAAATTCAGCAGTGGCCACAGAAATGGAAAAGGTCAGTTTTCATTCCAATCCCAAAGAAAGGCAATGCCAAAGGATGCTCAAACTAGCACACAATTGCACTCATCTCACACACTAGCAAAGTAATGTTCAAAATTCTCCAAGTCAGGCTTCAACAGTACTTGAACCATGAACTTCCAGATGTTCAAGCTGGATTTAGAAAAGCCAAAGATCAAATTGCCAACATCCACTGCATCATGGAAAAAGCAAGAGAGGCCCAGAAAACATGTACTTCTGCTTTATTGACTATGCCAAAGCCTTTGACCATGTGGAGCACAACAAACTGTGGAAAATTCTGAAAGATGGGAACACCAGACCACCTGACCTGCTTCCTGAGAAATCTGTATGTAGGTCAAGAAGCAACAGTTAGAACTGGACATGGAGCAACAGATGGGTTCCAAATTGGGAAAGGAGTACATCAAGGCTGTATATTGTCACCCTGCTTACTTAACTTATATGCAGAGTACATCATGCAAAATGCAAGGCAGGAAGAAGCACAAGCTGGAATCAAGATTGTTGGGAGAAATATCAATAACCTCAGATATGCAGATGACACCACCCTTATGGCAGAAAGCAATGAGGAACCAAAAAGCCTCTTGATGAAAGTGAAAGAGGAAAGTGAAAAAGTTGGCTTAAAACTAAACATTCAGAAAACTAAGTGATTTGCCATCACTTCATGGCAAATAGATGGAGAAACAATGGAAACAGTGAGAGACTTTATTTTGGGGAGCTACAAAATCACTGCAGACAGTGACTACACACATGAAATTAAAAGATGCTTGCTCCTTGGAAGAAAAGCTATGACCAACCTAGATAGGTTATTAAAAAGTAGAGACATTACCAACAAAGGTCCATCTAGTCAAAGCTATGGTTTTTCCAGTAGTCATGTATGAATGTAAGAGTTGAACTATAAAGAAAGCTGAGCACTGAAGAATTGATGCTTTTGAACTGTGGTGTTGGGGAAGACTCTTGAGAGTCCCTTGGACTGCAAGGAGATCCAACCAGTCCATCCTAAGGGAAATCAGTCCTGAATATTCATTGGAAGGACTTATGCTGAAGCTGAAACTTCAATACTTTGGCCACCTGATGCGAAGAACCAACTTATTCCCTTGCTGGGAAAGATTGAAGGTGGGAGGCGAAGGGGATGACAGAATATGAGATGGTTGCATGGCCTCAGCTACGTGACAGACATGAGTTTGAGTAGTCTCCAGGAGTTGGTGATGGACAGAGAAGCCTGGCATACTGCAGTCCACGGGGTAGCAAAGAGTCAGACACAACTGAGCTACTGAACTGAATTTGAATCAAGTCATGATTGATTAAATCATTGGCTATTGATTATTGATTCAAACTCCAGCCTCTGTCCCCTCCAGGGATAGGTGGCTGGGGCATTACTGAAAGTCCCAATATTCACCAGAAGGTTTCTTCCCTGGCAACTCGCCCTCAGCTTTAGGTCGCCTAAGGACTTTCCAAAAGTCACCTCATTACTTAACAGATGATGCCTTTATCACAGAAAATTCCAAGGGTTCTAGAAGCTCTTGCCAGGAACTGGGACAAAGACCAAATACCTATTTCTTATTATAAGTCACAGTATCACAGTATAACATTATAGAAATTCAATTAGCTTCAATGGTGGTAGAAGATCACTCAAGAGTCACTAGGAGTATGGTGAGAATATATATACACCCACCAGACACAAACACACACTTTGACAAACCCTAAAGAAGTACAACAACACTTGATTAGTGAGATCTGAGAGAAGAGTGAAGGAAAAATGAAGATAAAGAAAAGAGGCAAATTGATGGAGTGAGGATGATGCAAGAGTAAAGACTGACCTGATGAAACATTTTGCCAGACATCAGACCTAATTTAGTTCTTCCAAAGAGTTGTCATCTAAATTCCCTAAAGAGCAATGGTATCAGACTGAAGTGAGAAGGCATATTTTTATTCAATCAGAATCACAACAAATGTATGTATGTTATGGTACCATTCATACAGAATATTGGCTTTGGATATCCTTATTTCTATGTAGCTCTTATTGCAGACTATATTTCTTCAGTGATGAATAATATTGAGCATATTCAACCGGCATGAACAAGATGTGCTCAGCACTGCTCTCTGTCACTTCAAGGAAACAGATCAGACTGGAATATGACAAGTGCAACTGATGGATATAGCAGGAGTAACAGCCTGATAAAGAAGGAAGAATATATACCTATATACATGAACCTCATCCAAATAATCCTTTCCATTCAATTATATGGCTGATATAATACGTCACTTTCTCAAAGCTGTGTTTCTCTTGTTGGTTCCTAAGCTTACCTGTTATTGTGAGGCTGAAATTAAATTATGAGTAAAAGGGTTTATTTGCATACCAATTAGCATGTATCTACATCATCATTTTTAGTTTATTTTTTTAATGTTATATAATTATATATTTGAACATTTTTATTGGAGGATAATCGCTTTACAATATTGTGCTGGTTTCTGCCATACATCAACATGCGTCAGCCACATATACATGTGTCCCCTCCCTCTTGAACCTCCCTCCATCTCCCTCTCCATCCCACCCTCTGGGTTGAGCTCCCTGTGTCATACAGCAGATTGCTAGTTTAATGACCACATTATAGGGATATAACAAACTTACTGATACAACCCACTACTATTAATCATGTTTGTTGTTTCTAGGTTATCTCTTATACGAATAACTAAATTTAAAAGTTTTATATTTATCTTTATTTTCTCATCTACATATTTAACTTGGAAAAAAATATAAAAATAAGGTTGATATGTCAAAGAGCTTTAATTTAAATCAACTTTATTGAAGAAAATTACATAATATAAAATGAACAATTTATAAGTATACATAGCATAGTGTTTTAATAAATGTGTGCATTCATGAAACCACCATGACAATTAAGATACAGAAAGTGATAGTGTTAGTCACTCAGTTGTGCCCAGCTCTTTGAGACCCCATGAACTGCAGCTCGCCAAGCTCCTTTGTCTATGGAATTCTCCAGGCAAGAATTCTGGAGTGGGCAGCCATTCCCTTCTCCAGGGGATCTTTCTGACTCAGGGATTGAACCCAGGTCTCCTGCATTGCGGATAGATTCTTTACAGTCTGAGCCATTTTTATAATTCTAAACAAGTTGTCTTAAGCCCCTTGCAATAAATTCTCATCTCCTACTCCTGGCCCTAGGAAATCACTGATCTGTTTTCTATCACTTAAATTTAAATTTATATTTATAAGTGCTAGCTCATTGTATATACTATTTTGCATCTAGCTTCTTTCAATCAGTGTAGTATTTTTGAGAGTTATCCATATTGTTAAATTTATTATGAGTCTATTTCCATTATTACAGAGTAGAAGTCCATTGAATGGATATACCAGAATTTGTTTATCCATTTACCTCTTAATGAGCTCTTATGAGTAAAGCTGCTAAGAAGACTCATATATGTCTTGGGGTAAACATGTGCTTTCATTTCTCTTGGGAAAATACTAAGAAATAAAATTGTGGATTCATATAGTAAAGGTATGGACTTCCCAGGTGGCGCTAGTGGTAAAGAACCCATCTGACAATGCAGGAAAATTAAGAGACACGAGTTTGATCCCTGGGTTGAGAAGATCCCCTGGAGGAGGGCATGGCAATCCACTCCAGTATTCTTGCCTGGAGAATTTTCATGGACAGAGGAGCCTGGTGGGCTACTGTCCAAAGGGTCACAAAGAGTCGGACACAACTGAAACGACTTAACACACATGCATAGTAAATGTACTGCTGTACTAGAAACTGCTTATTTCCCAGTAGAGCTGTATCGTTTAACATTTGTCATCATCAGTATATGAGAGTTCCACTCACACTTCATTTTTAACAAAACTTAGTAGAATCAGACTTTTTACAAAAACATTAGCCATCGTACTGCCTTTATAGCTATCTCATTGTGATGTAAATTTTCATTTCCCCAAGGACTAAGGATATTGAGCATCATCTCATATGCATATTGGCCATTCACACTTTTCTTAAAAAGTATCTTTTAAAATCCCCTCCACATTTTTAATTAGATCATTTATCTTCTCAGATTAAATTATTTATATATTTATATATGCCTTTTAATATGAGTTGTGACTGTCATATCAACTATATTTCAATTTAAAAAATAAGTAAAATAAAAAATAATTGCAGATATTCTGGTCTGTAGCTTGCTGTTTTACACACTTGAAAATGTCTTTCAAAAGTCAAAATTTATATCAATAAATGAGAGATAGATAAAATATATTTTATCGAATTATTCTTTTCAAGGTTCATGATTCTTGTGTCTTAATAAATCTTTGCTTACCTTAAGTTAGAAATAATTTTCTGTGTTTTAAAAGATATTTTATTATTTACATATTAGTTTACAGTTCATTCAACACTAACATTTGTGTTTGACAAATCTCTTTGATTTTGCAAGTTCAGATGATGGTATTACACACATACTCATACATGTACATATACAGTATCATGTATATAATATATACATTTTGTATAAGTATACAGTATAATAAATCACATAAAATGTAATGTAATTATACATCAAATATGTTGATATTGGAGAGTGTTGCTTCTTAAAGTAACTAGGGAAAAAGCAATATATCTGTAGTAACCTAGAATTAAAAGCCTTGAGAAGCTCAATATGATAGATGTTGGAGTAGAAAGTTTAGGAGCAGTAAAAGCACATTGAAGTATTTGTTTTAGCCTTTAGAAGATGCAGATGAAAGATAGAAAGCTAGTCACAGTCGTGTCCAATTCTGCGATCCCACAGACTGTAGCCTGCCGGCTCCTCTGCCATGGAATTCTCCAGGCAAGAGTACTGGAGTCAGTTGCCATTTCCTTCTCCAAGAAGATACAGATAACACTTTTAAAAAGAGCAATTATCAAAAAGATGCATATTAAAAGTGAGACAACATGAAGGAACAAGTAAAGATGACAGATTTCAATATATACTTCCAATTGTTGGCAGGACACATTCATGAATAAAACAAGAATTTGAAAGTTAAAACCAGTATAAATAAGAATGTTGAACTAGTGGCCCTCTATAGTTTTTTAAGCAACAATAAAAGAGTACACATTTGTCTCAGGTCCTAAGTGAATATTTATAAAAACATATGATAATGTGCCAAGCCAGCAGAGAGCCTCAAGAAATTTCAAACAGCTTTAATTCCAATAATAAGCACATGGCTACATGCACTCATATTTTCCTCTTAATGACACTAGACTGTAGGTCTAAAGTACAGGTAAAGGCATTGTTTTCTTAATGTAATGGAAAATAGAAAAATATGAATACATTCCAACTGTTTCTTTTGTCTTGTGTCCTCCCACAACTCACTTGGCAACCAACCAGCCTAGGATTAAGCCGTTGCACTCCTTATATATCCCTATCACTCTAGAATTTCCAAAAAATTCTGGAAAACTACGTCTAGGAGTGGGAACAAATGTGAGATGTATCAACACTCACAATGTCTGAAATCCAACCTTGAGTCATCTCATACACAATCACATCCCAGCAAAAAATAAAGGAGTCATCCTCTCTGAAGGAGGAAAACTTTATCCAGATATCTCTACAATTATTTTTAAATAAGAAATTCCATTATTCAACCAAAGCTTGACATGCATTCTGAAAAATTGAATCAAGAGAAAAACAGATAATAGTAACAGACCCATAGTTATTCCAGGCATTACAGTTATCAAACTTGGATATTAAAATAACTGATTAACATGTTTGGAAAAATAAATGACAAGATGGAGCATTTCACCTTACAATTGGAAACTGTGATGCAGAAACAAATGTGTATTCTAGAATTTAAAATTACAATATCTGAAATTAAGAACCCAATAGATGAGGTTAACAGCCATTGCATCACAGCTGATAAGAGGATTAAGGAACTAAAAGATTAGCAGGAAATAATTACAGCAAAAAGAAAACTGAATGGAAATTTAAAGAGAGAAAGAGAGGATGGGTCATGGTGAAAAGTTGTAATACATTTGTAATAGTAACATAAAACAAAAAAAGAATGAGGTAAAAGAAATGCAAAGAGATCAAAATTAAGAATTTTCCAAAACTTGAAAATCTTGAAGTGGCAGATTAGAAAACTTTACAAAACTCTAAGTAAAAATATTACAAAGGACATATCCTTACATATGCCATCATAAAGCCTCTAAAAACTAAAAACAGAAAACCTAAAAAGCAGGAGAGAAAAATGAGAAACATTAGAGGTGATGATTTATCATCAAACAATGTAGAAGCCAGAGAATTACATCATGATATCCCAGAAGTGCCAAAAGAAGATACCTGCCAACATAAAAATCTAAACAATAAAAATATCTTCCAAAAGCAGAAGTAAAAAAAAAAAAAAGAGAGAGAGAGAGAGATGTCTAATCTAACAAACACTGAGAGTATTGTTAATGAACCCCTGCACTAAAGGAAACAGTAAAGAGAGTTCAGGAGAAGAAAAATTATTAAAATTTGACTAAAAAGAAATCAGGAAAGAATGAAATGCAAGAGAAAGAGTAAATTTGTGGGCAAATGACACTGAGTCTTCTCCAAATAAATATTTTTCATTTTTATCATATGTATGTCCTAACTGATTTCTAGATTTTTTTTCCATTCTTGTGGTCACCTCTGACTGTACTTGGAAACCTTGCTCTTAAAATGGGAAGCTCACTGATGGGTGAGACATGACAGGTCTAAACTGTCATATATTGTAAAAATTTTCCTTTGCCATGACATCCTGAGGGTTCCTAGTGGATATGAAGTAATGTCAATGTATGCCTTCTCACACCACCCAAACTCCTTCCTCTCCGTCTTACCTTTATATTGCTGTTTCTCATCTTAACCACCTCATGTCCCTAAATGTTATGTTCTCAACATCGATTTATTTCAGTTTGACATGATCCTAACCTCCTTGGTTTGAAGAAAGATACAAAGTTTCCAGGACTTGCATTAGAGAGTTCCCATTGCACCATAGCCTTCCAAGGCACAGTTTATTGCTTACTGCCCTGTGCATGATACACTATAAGGAAAAACAAGAACACCTATATGTCATATAAATATTTCATAGTCTGTGCCAAATATCATTTATTACACAAAGAGTAACTATGTCAGTTACTTACTTAGCATCTTGCAGCCCTATATTTACACTTCTCTGCCTTGTAATGCTAAAATTAAAAATTTTAGCTATGTTTGCCAATCAGTCTCCTGTTAGTTTTCCCAAAGGAGGCATTTTTGAGAGATCAGAAGATGGGAAGAAAGAAGAAATTCCTCTTGCTTTCTCTCTGCCTTTGGTAGCATCTCTGGAAGTGTACATGTCTCCTGAATGATCTTACTTGGACTCTGATTGGTATAATATTCAGTAACAAAAGACTTGATATTTACAGAAGTGGTGAGTTCTATCATATCATAGCACTCATTTAACTATTTTAACTACTAAATTTTTAGCTGTGCAAAAGGAGGTAAAAGCTTTGGAAATGACTGGATTATCACAAAATAAATCATATGATAGCTCAGACTATAGCTGATGTTACATAGGCATTGTCTTTCCTTGAACAAAGTAAAAATCCCCTGGCATCAGGCATGTTTATACATCAGATATTTTTTTCTGTATATATTAATTTCTAAAGGCCACCTGAAGTAGGAATTTTTACCTGACAGGTTAGCCATACTCTTTAACTAATTTGCTCCAGAACTTTGAGAACTTTCCTCATCTTCATCATAAACCAACATGCAGCACACTGAAATATGAGCGTATTGAGACTCTCATAGGACATTGTGCCGATCCACTATCCTGATGACCTCAGGCTGATGGAACCTGATGAACGGAAAGTGGCAACTGCTACAGATGCCTTAATAACACTCAAGTGTATCAGAAGTTAGGAGATAAACCTCTTGACAATATATGGACCTAGTACTTTAGTGACATGTCTAGGTGTTCAGCGGAGTTCTCCTTATATAGCCTGTCACTCAGAAATTATCACAATGCATGTTTGGCTTTTTTGGCATTTGGAGGCAACCTATACCTCATCTGATGCTGCTGTTTCAACTTGTTTACTGACAAACCGAAAGGCTTCCAGTTCTGAATGGGTTCTAAAACTGATCCAGGTTATAGGGAATGCTGCTCTGCTGCTAAGGCCCTACTGTCCAGCTGTTCCAATGAAACTCAGAATAACTATGGCAAATAGAAAGGACAAATGAATCCCTAGAATTCATCAGTAGACAAATCATAATGTAGTTCCCCTAGGATTTTGGAGTAAGATAATATACCTCTCCAAAGATAGTATTAGCCCCTAGGGAAAAAAAAAAGTCTGGACTTCTCCTAGTCTCTAGGAAAAGAAAAGTTTTAGATTGATATCTGGGCTCTGATAGAGATTCGATATCTGATCATGGGAAAAAACTGACTCAAACTAACTCAGAAATATGAGCTACCTCATGAGATGGGTGTTTTTTAATCCACTAAAACAAACATTTAGTGCTGAGGAGCAGCACTCCAATATGTAAGAAGCGGTTTTAGAGATCTAAGCAAATCTCACAAGCAGGAGGCTCAGAATCCCTTGGCACTTTCACAGAGTGAACCGTCTGTCACCACCCCTTTAACCTATAGCTTTACAGGATAACCCTAATGACCAGTTTACAGAGACAGAAACAATTCAGCCCTAGTACCCAGATGTTTCTATATGGTGTGCTGTCGCCAGCCTGAAGTGTTGCTATACTTCAATCCTAATCAGGAATGTTCTGGAAAGGCAGCAGTGAAAAGCAATCTTCCTATTTCCTATCTTAATCTGGCCTCACTCTGAGAAGTATATTTAGTTATTTACTTTTTCTGGATCGAAATATGGCCAGAGATGTGAATCTATACTGATTCACAAGCAATAGATAATAGTTTGGCTTAGGAATCATGTAATTGGAAAGGAAGAAAAATCAAGAAATAAAATTATAAGGAGTTCAGGGGAAGAAGCATGAGAAGACCCTCCCAGAGAGGACACCGCAAGAGAGGATATATTTGTTCTATGTGATTGATTACAGGGTACTCAGAGCAGAGAAAGTTCTCAAATATTAGGTAGAAAAGATGACCCTTCCTGTCATATTAGCCAGTCTCTGCTCAGCCACCTTGATGCTTATTCAATAGACTCACATTCACATCGCCATGACAGCAAGAGTAGAAAGTTATATTTGGGTCAAAAGCATGAGCTCTCATCTTACTAAGAAAACCTGCTTCTGTCACTGCTGATGGCTTAACTTTCCAAGGGGCCCTAACAGGTCATCACTTCTCAAATGGACCATTCCAAGCACCTGATGGCAGACTGATTATATTAGATCTTTTCTATAACATTGGGAACAGTGGTGTGCCCCTAAAGAACAGAACGTTACTCTTAGAATCTTCCTTTCCTGCTTAAAATTCTTCTGCCAGTACCTCCACCCATGGATAATGACATGCCTTGTTCACCACGCTAGCACACTACCCAACAGTAGCTAACAGTGGTGCCAACTCAACAACTCGCTTCAGCATAAAAGAGCAGCAATAAACTAACTCCATGACATTGACTGGTTTTATGCCATCTATGTGTCCCTACAGATGTACCTGGCCAACATGGAATAATAAGATGATCAACTGCAGACTCACTTTCAAAACGTGATACGGGCTCTGAACTAATGACCAGTATGTAGCACTATTCCTTCCGTGGCTGTCAAGCATGAGTTTGGAAATAAAAAGGAGAAGGGAGGGGCTGCCCTCGCTGTTATACCTAATAAATCACACAAAAACTTTTGCTTCCCATCCCACCAAATTCAGGCTATGAGATTTTAGAGTTATTAGTTCTTAAAGGAAGGATGCATCCATCAACTGGCGTACGAATGATCTCTTTGAAGTGATACTGAGATTTCCACTTGGTCACTTTGGGCTTCTCATGCCACTAACCTGAGAGTCAAAGAAGAGAGTTACTTATTGACTGATGACAGTTATGAAAAGGAAACAGGGTCATTGTTAGACAATGGAGGGATGAGAGGCTATCTTTGGAGCCCAAGGGCAAAAAGATGCCATGAAAGACCAAGTGAACCCACTATAGTTAAGACCACTGAGAACTGAATTGTTGCAGGGGCAAGTGTTTGAATCATCCACAAAGGGCAAGGATTCCAACTATATGAGATACTGACTGAGAGCAAATGGAGCCTGGAATGCGCAAAACAAATATTGTGTGTTAAGGCATATATTTGGAATCTGGGGGAAAAAAAGTGGTATAAATGATCTTATTTAAAGCAGAAATAGAAACACGGGCATAGAGAACAAATGTATGGACACCAAAGAAGAAAAGCAGGGGAGCAGGATGAATTGGGAGATTGGGATTGACATATATATACTACTGATACAATGCATAAATCATGCAAAGAGTTGACTCATTGGAAAAGACTGATGCTGGGAGGGATTGAGGGCAGGAGGAGAAGGGGACGACAGAGGATGAGATGGCTGGATGGCATCACTGACTCGATGGGCATGAGTTTGAGTGAACTCTGGGAGTTGGTGATGGACAGGGAGTCCTGGCATGCTGTGATTTATGGGGTCGCAAAGAGTCGGATACGACTGAGTGACTGAACTGAACTGATAAAATATATAACTAGTGAGATCCTACTCTATAGCATAGGGAACTCTACTCAATGCTCTACAAGTGAAAAAATGGGAAGGAAGTTGAAAAGAGGCATATGTGTGTGTGTGTGTGTGTGTGTGTGTGTGTGTGTGTGTGTGTGTGTATAGCTGATTATACAGAGGAGGTGATGAATAGATTCGAGGGATTAGATCTGGTAAACAGAGTGCCTGAAGAACTATGGATAGAAGTTCAAAAATTTTATAGGATGCAGTGACCAAAAAAAACCATCCCAAAGTAAAAGAAATGCAAGAAGGCAACGTGGTTGTCTGAGTAAGCTTTACAAATAGCTGAGAAAAGAAGAGAAGTGAGAAGCAAGGGAGAAAGAGAAAGATATACCCAACTGAATGCAGATTTCCAGAGTACAGCAAGGAGAGATAAGAAGGCCTTCTTAAATGAACAATGCAAGGAAATAAAGGAAAACAACAGAATAAGAAGACTGGAGATCTCTTCAAGAAAACTGGAGATGTGAAACGGAAAAAGTGAAAGCTGTGCAATCCCACAGGATTCTCCAGGCCAGAATACTGGAGTGGGTAGCCTTTCCCTTCTCCAGGCAAACTTCCCAATTCAGGGATCGAACCAGGTCTCCTACATTGCAGACAGATTCTTTACCAGAAGAGCCACTAGGGAAGCCCAAGAATGCTGGAGTGGGTAGCCTATCCCTTCTCCAGTGGATCTTCCTGACCCAGGAATCAAACTGGGGTTTCCTGAATTGCAGGGGAATTATTAACCAGCTGAGCTATGAGGAATATTTCATGCAAGGATGTGCAGGATAAAGGACAGAAATGGTAAGGATCTAACAGAAGCAGAAGAGATTAAGAAGCGGTGGCAAGAATACCCACAGGAACTACACACAAAAAAAGTCTTAATGACTCAGATAACCGTGATGGTGTGGTCACTTCCCTAGAGACAGACATCTTAGAAAGGGAAGGCAAATGGGCCTTGTGAAGCATTACTAGAAACAAAACTAGCAGAGTTTATGGAATTCCAGGTGAGCTATTTCAAATCCTAAAAGACGATACTGTTAAAGTGCTGTACTCAATATGTCAGCAAATCTGGAAAACTCAGGAGTGGCCACAGGACTGGAAAAGGTAAGTTTTCATTTCAGTTTCGAAGAAGGGCAATGCCAAAGAATGTTCAAACTATCATACAATTGTACTCATCTCACATGCTAGCAAGGTAATGCTCAAAATCCTTCAAGTTAGGCTTCAGCAGTAAGTTAAACAAGAACTTCCAGATGTATAAGCTGGGTTTACAAAAAGGCAGAGGAACCAGAGATCAAATTGCCAACATTCATTGGATCATGGAAAAAAAAGAGAATTCTGCAGAAAAAACATCCACTTCTGTTTCATTGACTGCTAATGCCTTCAATGTGTGGATCAGAATAAACTGGAAAATTCTTAGAGATGGGAGTACCAGAACACCTTATCTGTCATTTGAGAAACCTGTATGCAGGTCAAGAAGCAACAGTTAGAACCAAACATGGAACAACTGACTGGTTTCAAAGTGGGAAAGGAGTATGACAAGGCTGTGTATTGTCACCCTGCTTATTTAATTTATATGCAGAGTACCTCACGTGAAATACTGGGCTGAATGAATCACAAGCCGAAATAAAGATTGCCAAGAGAAATATTGACAACCTCACATATGCAGATGATACCACTCTAATGGCAGAAAGTGAAGAGGAACCCATGAGCCTCTTAATGAATGTGAAAATGATGAGAGAAAAAGCTGGCTTGAAACTCAATGTTAAAAAATAACTAAGATCTAGGCATCCAGTCCCATCACTTCATGGTATAAAGAAGGCGGGAAAGTTGAAACAGTTAGATTTTCTTTTCTTGGGCTCCAAAATCACTGCAGATGGTGATTGTAGCCATGAAACTAAAAGACGCTTGCTCCTTGGAAAGAAAGCTATGACAAACCTAGGCAGCATATTAAAAAGCAGAAAGATCATTTTGCTGACAAAGATCCATACAGTCAAACTAGATTTTTCAAGCAGTCATGTACAGATGATAGAGTTGGACCACAAAGATGGCTAAGCACCAAAAAATTGATGGCCTCAAATTGTGGGGCTGGAGAAGGCTCTTGAGAGTCCCTTGGACTGAAAGGAGATCAAATCAGTCAATTCTAAAGCAAATCAACCCTGAATACTCACTTGAAGGACTGATGCTGAAGCTGAAGCTCCAATACTTTGGCTACCTGATGTGAAGAGATGAGTCATTGGAGAAGACCCTGATGATGGAAAAGAGTGAAGGCAAAGAAGGCAGCTGTCAGAGAATGAGATGGTTAAATAGCATCACCAACTTGATGGACATGAATTCGAGCAGACTCTGAGAGGTAGCAGAGGACAGAGGAGCCTGGTGTGCTGTAGTCCTTGGGGTTGCAAAGTGTTGAACATGACTTAGTGACTGAACAACAACAAGTAGCCGATTCACTTTCCCATGCAGTAGAAACTTATACAGCACTTTAAAGTAAGTATATGCCAATGAATATTTTTAAAAAAAAGAAGAAAGAAACTGAGGAACAATTTTACTTGTAGCAAGATACAAGAATACAACTACCACAAAAGTGCATCTTTTTTCTTCCCCACCCATGACTTACCCATACACACAATTTTTCCTCCTAAGAAGCAGCATTTCTACCCTGTTCTCTCCTTACCTGTAGCAGCATCTCAGGAAGCAGCCTGACCCTGGTTTCTGCCCTAAAGCTGTCTTTATGGTTCCAGTACTGACATGTGGCCTGTGTTCGGTATTCTTAGACCCTGGTTACACCACTTCCTCCCTTTTCCTTTACCAGCAGAATGGTGAGTATTTCCTACAACATTAATTTCTGGGTTAGCTCCTCATCCCCACTAACTCTCCCTTTGAAACATGTGGAGTGGTTTCTGCTTCCCTTTCTTTTCTTTTTTTGAGCCACAGTGAGTCTTTGTTTTATTGAACTATGCTTTCATTGGTGCTATAACAGAAGCCATACCGGAATGGGTCGAAGAGTTAATAGAAAGTGGAGATAGTAAGGGCAGAGAACTCTTACGAGAGTAAAGGGGAGCAAAGGGAAGACTAGATTAGGAGCTCAGTTCCAGTTGAGCTCTTTCAATTCCTAAAAGATGATGCTGTGAAAGTGCTGCACTCAATATGCCAACAAATTTGGAAAACTCAGCAATGGCCACAGGAAGGGAAAAGGTCAGTTTTCATTCCAATCCCAAAGAAAGGCAATGCCAAAGAAGGCTCAAACTACTGCACAATCGCACTCTCTCATATGCTAGTAAAGTAATGCTCAAAAGTCTCCAAGTCAGGCTTCAACGATGCATGAACCATGAACTTCCAGATATTCAAGCTGGTTTCAGAAAAGGCAGAGGAACCAGAGATCAAATTGCCAACATTCGTTGTATCATCGAAAAAGCAAGAGAGTTCCAGAAGAACATCTATTTCTGCTTTGTTGACTATGCCAAAGCAATTGACCAGGTGGATCACAACAAATTGTGGAAAATTCTGAAAGAGATGGGAATACCAGACCGCCTGACCTGCCTCTTGAGAAATCTGTATGCAGGTCAGGAAGCAACAGTTAAAACTGGACGTGGAACAACAGACTGGTTCCAAATAGGAGAAGGAGTACTTCAAGGCTGTATATTGTCACCCTGCTTATTTAATTTATATGCAGAGTACATCATGTGAAACACTGGGCTGGATGAAGCACAAGCTGGAATCAAGGTTGTCAGGAGAAATATCAATAACTTCAGATATGCAGATGACAGATATGCAGATGCAATTCCCCTTATGACAGAAAGCAAAGAGGAATTGAAGAGGCTCTTGAAGAAAGTGAAAGAGAAGAGGGCAAAAAGTTGGCTTAAAACTCAACATTCAGAAAACTAAGATCATAGCATCCAGTCCCATCACTTCATGGCAAATAGATGGGGAAACAATGGAAACAGTGAGAGACTTTATTTTTGTGTGTGCTCCAAAATCACTGCAGATGGTGATTGCAGCCTTGAAATTTAAAGATGCTTACTCCTTGGAAGAAAAGTTACGACCAATCTAGACAGCATATTAAAAAGTAGAGACATTACTTTGCCAACATAGGTCCGTCTAGTCAAGGCTATGGTTTTTGCAGTAGTCATGTATAGATGTGAGAGTTGGACTATAAAGAAAGCTGAATGCTGAAGAATGGATGCTTTTGAACTGTGGCATTGGAGAAAACTCTTGAGAGTCCCTTGGACTGCAAGGAGATCCAACCAGTCCATCCTAAAGGAAATCAGTCCTGAATATTCATTGGAAGGACTGATGTTGAGGCTGAAGCTCCAATATTTTGGCCACCTGATGTGAAGAACTGACTCATTTGAAAAGACCCTGATGCTGGGAAAGATTGAAGGTAGAAGGAGAAGGGGACGACAGAGGATGAGATGGTTGGATGGAGTCACTGACTCAATGGACCTGAGTTTGAGTAAACTCCGAGAGTTGGTAATGGACAGAGAGGCCTGGTGTGCTGCAGTCCATGGGGTCGCAAAGAGTAGAGCATGACTGAGTGACCGAACTGAACTGAGATTAGGAGAACATAGGATCCAAGAACAGTTTATATCTCTTACATTTTAAGGGAATGATTATAGCATGATTGACTATTAAAGGGGGCTTCTCAGGTGGCACAGTGGTGAAAGAATCTGCCTGCCAATATAGAAGGTGCAAGAGATGCAGGTTCTATCCCTGGGTCTGAAAGATCCCCTGGAGTAGGAAATGGCAACCCACTCCAGTATTCTTGCCTGGAAAATTCCAAGGACAGAGGAGCCTAGCAGCTTCTCAGCCTTTTGGCTAAGATCAAGTGTACCCTTTCTTTTATCAATCCACTCATCTTTCCTACATATTTAAATATCTCAGTCCATCTGAATCAGTGATTATCATAGTTTCTTGGAGACTGGGGCTTTCGAGAACCCCTCTAAGTACTGCTGCTAAGAAAAAAGTAAAAGAGGAGAGAGAAACTATACTTTTTTTAAAACCAAGCCCCCTCACTTCCACTATATCATTTCTGTTTCATGTTTTGCTTGTTTACATTTCTCAAAGGAATTTCATCAAAACAAAGGCTTTTTCATATAATAACATGTTAGAAATCATGGATTTTTTTGCCACTGACAAACATGTTTCATAGATCTTGGTCAAGGATAAAAATCTAGCTCTTACTTCAGCAGAAGGTGCTGTGTTCTACCCAGAGGTGGGGGGGGGTGTGAAATGTCACCCCAAATTTACTCCCTTCCCACTCTCTCACTCCACTTTCTCACCAGCAGTTCTGTGCCAATGGTCCTGACCCTCTGCCCCTTGTCTCCAGGGTACTCTCACTCTTAGGAGCCTGGCTGAAAATTTTCCTGCACTCATTGTGTATCAAAAGGGTGAATGCATCCATAAAGCCTGCAATAAAAATAACCCAAACAAATGACTACCCCGTCACATGTCCTATTAGCAAAGTACTTGTGTGGGAACAAAATGTTGTTGTTGGTTTTGTTTTCATTTTTTTAATACAGTCAAGGCCCCAGTGGGGCATGAATGTGGAATATCATCCCACTTTATAATATATGCACCATAATCTTCTTAAAATGAGTTTTCACTTCAAGAAACATAAGGACTTAAATATGAGCAGCCTGTTTTGTGCATTTGTGTGTTTGGCATCTCATTACACTTCAGACCATTTTGTCTTCTTAGAACAATTGAATATCATTAGTGGAGGCATATTTTGTTGCCAGAACTTGCTTGGTTGTGATTGTGCTTGTTAAAATGTGTCCATTTGCCAGCTGATGGATGGGAATTCTGAAGGGTGCCTGGTGGGTGAGCATTTGAATATCAGAACTTTCATCTCTTTCTTCCAGAGAGAAAAATAGCTTTGCTACCAACCAACACAATGCACGAATTGTCCTTGACTTCCCCTCCCTCTTTTGTCTTCTTTCTGTAACACTCTGTTTAGCTCACAGAGTTTCTCTCAGGCACCCAGAACTGCGCAAGATATAAAAAGCTTCAGAGCCCAGCAAACCTTGGAACAAATCCAGATGCCTCAGCTTTATTAACATGGTGACCTTGGGCAAATAACTGAACCTGTAGGGCCTCAGGGCTTTAACTTGCAAACTGGACCTCCTAGAGCTTATTTTTCAGGGTCTTTACAGTAAAAACTCCTCACCTAGTTTGGACACCTAGTAGACCTTCAGTGATTTGTAGGCAGACACAATAACAGATCAATTTAAAAAATGAAAATAAAAAAGCCTGAATCAACTAAAGAAGCACTGAAGAGCAAATAGAGTGCTATATTAATTAGAAAGTAACCAGGCAATAAAATACAATGTTCAGTTAACTTCAGCTGCTTAGTTGTGTCCAGCTCCTTGTGACCCCATGGACTAGCACACCAGGCTTCCCTGTCCATCACCAACTCTGGGGGCTTGCTCAAACTCATGGCCATCGAGTCGGTAATGCCGTCCAACCATCTCATTCTCTACTGTTCCATTCTCCTCCCGCCTTCCATCATTCCCAGCAGCAGGGCCTTTTCTAAGGAGTCAGTTCTTCACATCAGGGGCCGAAGTATTGGAGTTTCAGCTTCAGCATCAGCCCTTTCAATGAATATTCAGGACAGATTTCCTCTAGGATTGACGGGTCTGATCTCCTTGCAGTAAAAGGGACCCTCAAGTGTCTTCTCCAACACCACAGTTCAAAAGCATCAATTCTTTGGAGCTCAGCTTTCTTTATAGTCCAACTCTCAAATCCATACATAACTACTGTAAAAACCATAGCTTTGACTAGATGGACCTTTGTTGGCAGAGTAATGTCTCTGTTTTTAATATGCTGTCTAATTTGGTCATAATTTTTCTTCCAAGGAGCGTCTTTCAATTCCATGGCTGCAGTCACCATCTGCAGTGATTTTGGAGCACAAAAAAAAATAAAGTTTCTCACTGTTTCTATTGTTTCCCCATCTATTTGCCATGAAGTGATGGGACCAGATGCCATGGTCTTAGTTTTCTGAATGTTGAGTTTTAAGCCAACTTTTTCACTCCCCTCTTTCACTTTCATCAAGAGGCTCTTTAGTTCTTCTTCGCTTTCTGCCATAAGGGAGTGTCATCTGCATATCTGAGTTCATTTATATTTCTCCTGGAAATCTTGATTCCAGCTTGGGCTTCATCCAGACTGGCATTTCACATGATGTACGCTGCATATAATAAGCAGGGTGACAAATACAGCCTTGATGTACTCCTTTCTCAATTTCTTGGAAATTGGAACCAGTCATTTCTTCCATGTCCAGTTCTAACTGTTGCTTCTTGACCTGCATACAAATTGCTCAGGAGGCAGATAAGGTGGTCTGTTATTCCCATCTCTTGAAGAATTTTCCAAAGTTTGTTGTGATCCACACAGTCAAAGACTTTGGCATAGTCAATAAAGCAGAAATAGATGTTTTTTCTGGAACTCTCCTGCTTTTTCAGTGATTCAGTGGATGTTGGCAATATGATCTCTGGTTCCTCTGTCTTTTGTAAATCCAGCTTGAACATCTGGAAGTTCATGGTTCACATATTGCTGAAGCCTGGCTTGGAGAATTTTGACCATTACTTTGCTAGTGTGTGAGATAAGTGCATTTGTGCAGTAGTTTGAACATCCTTTGGCATTTCTTTTCTTTGGGATTGGAATGAAAACTGTCCTTTTCCAGTCCTGTGGCCACTGCTGAGTTTTCTAAATTTGTTGGCATATTGAGTACAGCACTTTCACAGCATCATCTGCTAGGATTTGAAACAGCTCAACTGGAATTCCAACACCTCCACTAGCTCCACTTTGCCTTTTTGCATTTCTTTTTCTTGGAGATGGTCTTGATCAATGTCTCCTGTACAATGTCATGAACCTCTGTCCATAGCTATTTAGGCACTCTATCAGCTCTAATCCCTTGAATCTGCTTGTCACTTCCACTGTATAATCATAAGGGGTTTGATTTACTTCATACCTGAATTGTGTAGTGGTTTTCCCTACTTTCTTCAATTTAAGTCTGAATTTGGCAATAAGGAGTTCATGATCTGAGCCACAGTCTCCTGGTCTTGTTTTTGCTAATTGTATAGGGCTTCTCCGTCTTTGGCTGCAAAGAATATAATCAATCTGATTTTGGTATTAACCATCTGGTGATGTCCATGTGTAATCTGAGGAACCCCAAGATAAATTATTTTAGAAGCAAAACCTAGTAAGTTACAGTATATTCTTTTTACTTACTTTTTCTAAAGCCACCAGAGACATTCGGTTTAGCAACAGTGAACCATTGCTCCTATGGTGAAAACAGGATTTGGTTCCCCTGAGCCTTTGGTCACAACCCTTTTATCAGTGAAAAACCTTACGTTATATTTGTTCCTTTCAAAGACACCTCATTTAATACAGTCTCTTACTACTACACATTGTTGGTTCATTTAACATTGAACTCATGTCCAAGAGCCTCTACCTCCCAGCTGAATGGAGCTTACTTAGACATATGTTTTCTCCATGGGGCACATCACAGCTTTTCTGCTTAACTTGCTTAGGAACAATAGACAAGAACTCAGCAATATACTTAAAGGCCATCTTAAACAGGTAAATCACCAACAGAAAACACAAAATACACAAAAGAATGTGAAATATGCCACACAAAATTGACCATGAAGAGGAAATGTGTTTACAGGATGAGAGCTTGTTTGATTCAGCCTCAGAGGGGATGTACACGGGGTGACTCGAATTTTTCACTCCTTGGTGCACGTGCATGTCCATGGATGACCACAGAAATGCCATAATATTAATGGGGATTACAAGTAACTTTAGCAAGTAGAAAAATTAGGAAACAAGGAATCTATGAATAAGAAGAATCAACTGAAAACATCAGGAGGGGTCCTTGGACACAGGAAGGAATGCCTTAAAATGAGTGATGAGAGGACAGAGTCCAGGCAGGAATTGCCAAATCAGCAAGGTGAAATCACTGAAAATCAGAAACAGTAGATGGGGACAAATGATAAGCCAGGAATCCTCTGGCCCGGAGTCCAAGCAGTGCTTCTGCTCCCCTCCTTCACATACAGTGTGCCCTGCTTGGAGCTCCTTTGTCTAGCTTATCAAAACAGCGTCCACCTTCCATTGCTCTTTAGACTCCCCTGCTTTATTTGGGATTCCCTGTGCTTCTCTCATAGCTCAGTTGGTAAAGAAGCCACCTGCAAAGCAGGAGACCCTGGTTCAATTACTGGGTCGTGAAAATCTGCTGGAGAAGGGATGGGCTACCCACTCCAGTATTCCTGGGCTTCCCTGGTGGCTCAGCTGGTAAAGAATCTGCCTGCAATGCAGGAGACCTGGGTTCGAACACTGGGTTGGGAAGATCCCCTGGAGAAGGGAATGGCTACCCGCTCCAGTGTTCTGGCGGACACAGGAACCTGGCGGGCTACAATCAGTGGGATCACACAGAGTCAGACACGGCTAAGTGACTTTCACTTTCACTGCTTTATTCTCCTGCAGAATGCACCTGCATGACCTGACATATTTGGGTTTTTATTTGTGAATTGCCTGTTGTCTCTGCCAGAATGCAGACTCCCTGAGGTCAGGACCTTGTAGACTTCACTCTCCAGCCCCAGGGGACCTAAAGAGCACCTGTCACAGTGTCATTGTCATAATGTGTTGAATGAGGACAGGAATTCTTATGACTCTGAAGAAAACATTAAAAGTATAATTTTTGTCTAAGAGGAGTCATTTGGGTTAAGAGTCCTATCAGACATGGAAGATTTATAGTGCTTCTGATGGTATATGAAAAAAAAGAAGAAAAAAATAATTTCTGTCCTCATGGGGTAAGCAAAATAAAAAGAGAGGAGAATTAGGTTTAAGATGGAGGTTATGCTGACATCAAGAATTACAGTTCGGCAAAATTGTTTATATAGATGTGTATGTTTACATACATATATTCAATATTGTTATCCATTATTCAGTTGCTTAGTTGTGTCCTACTCTTTGCAACTGGAGTGAAGCACGCCAGGCTTCCCTGTTCATCACCATCTCCCAGAGTTTGCTCAAACTCATGTCCATTGAGTCGGCGATGCCATCCAATGGTCTCGTCCTCTGTTGTCCCTTTCTCCTCTTGCCTTCAATCTTTCCCAGCATCAGGGTCTTTTCCAATGAGACAGCTCTTTGTATCAGGTGGCCAAAGTATTGAAGCTTCAGCTTCAGCAGCAGTCCTTCCAATGAATATTCAGTGTTGATTTCATTTAAGATTGACTGGTTTTATCTTCCTGCTGTCCAAGGAACTCTCAAAATCTTCACAGTAAGACAGGGATCTATGGGATTGGGAATGAGGGGATGAAGAAAGTAGATTAATGTCCAGATTGGATCATCTGCACCTAGGTGTCAGAACCAAATAAACACAAGTTTCCCTGTCTTGAAACTCTGGAGGAAGTTGAGACTGAAAAGCATCACCCCTTCCCAACTCCAAATCACAGTGTATAAAGCATACCTGACTATAGCATGTTGGGTCTAAATCCTTTCTTACTCTGCATCTTCACAGAAATCCCAGCAATCCTCAATTGTCTGCCTCAATTGGAACTGCAGCCTACATGGTATAATTTAAAGCAAAATGGAAAGCTCTCTGCATTGCTAAAATGAGATGTCCAAAATGAGAATACTGCAGAATCTTTGGGGTCTAAGAGCTTTCAAAATGCTTCTATACCTGGATAACTAACTAATTAAACTACTGTCAGTCATTAATACTTTAGTGTAAATTAGCTTATCCTGGCATTTTAAGCAGTAATCATGTAATTCCAAACTAATTTTATAGAATGAGAAAACTGAGAACCATAATGGGAACATACTGTTATAACTAATTTAGTAATTTGAGATGGGACAAAAACCCAGGCCTCCTGGCATTCAATTAACTATAGTGTTCTGATCTAAAACCTTTCCAGTACAGGTGGTTGAGACCATCTTCTAATGAAATTTCCAATTAGTAAATCCTTATGAGAAAAGTATATAAAACCTCTAGTAAAATGCAAATATCTTAATTGAAATAAATGCAAATAACTTAAAAAGGTATTATCCTCAATTGGTTTATCAAATTAGCTGTTCCCAGAAGTCAAGTCGCATCTTAGGATGCACTATCCATCTATGAAAGATAAGCTAGACTTAAGAGTCCCCAAGAGCAACTGTCAATCTTGTCACCATTCTACATTTGACTGGCATATCCACAGTAATCCAGAGCCCGCAGAGGTTGACAAGCAGCTATAGGGAGCTTGATTTTTCTGAGCTGATTGTGGCAAGTCCCTGAGTCACGTAGAAGCAACTCTAAACCCTTGTGACTGCAAACACTAATCAAGAAACTGATTATACCCCACTGGAAGCTGGAAGATGATTTCTTAATGAAAGAGCTGGATTTTGACTAAAATGCCTTTGGAAATGTTCATTTCAATGCTGCCCATTTCTTTAATACATTCCACCAATGCCTTCCCAACCACATTTTACACACACACAGAAAGACTTTTATAAGCAATCACACTTAGCTATTAATGCTTGATGCTAACAAAATAAACTCCATGTTCTGTCTTCAACCCATTCTTTCCTATGGATGAGTATTGCTTACCTTCTCAGGAGTATTTAAGTTGTCAAAAGAAAATTTGCTTTTCTTACCCCATGAGGGCAGGAACAATTAAATTCTTATTTATCTTGCATTCAGGATCAGGAAACATAGCACTGCTATGAACTGAAGCGATCTACCAAAGGTGAAATTTCTAACATGAGAGCTGGCAAGTGAGTGAGCTACTTGGGGAAATGAGTTCCCTTGCCAGTGACTTCCAGGAGAAAGTGTGTTTGCTGCCACAGTTGTGTATACTCACATCCCAGCAACTTTTATAGTCAGAGATTCTGAGCATCAATAATAGCATTATCTGCAACACTATAGGTGATTAGAAGAAACATCTGGCTTTCTATTTTGAAGTCCTATTTTTTACAAAGACGAATGAGGCCACTGTGTTGGGGGGAGGAATGACATAGTTCTAAACCAGGGGTCAGGAAACCATGGTTCACGGGTCAAATCTGGCATGCCACCTGTTTTGTAAAAAAAACAAAAAATATTGTACTGGGGCACGGTAACACATTGGTTTATGTGTTGTATTGTGTATGGCTGTTCTCATGCTACAGAAGCAGTGATGAGAAACCGTGACAGAGACCATATGGCTCACAGAGCCAAAAATAGTTACTATTGGCCTTTTATACAAAAAAGGCTCTAAACCAGTAGATTTTCTTGCTCTAACCAGTGGATCAGGTTTTGAATGCAGGCATTTATGTTTTTAACAAGACTTCCAGGAAAGGCTACTATCTATGGATGTTTAAGAAATTCCACGAGGGACTCTATTTGTGCCAAGCTTTGAGAAAGGCCAAGGCATGAATGGAGAAAAGGCAGGTTTAAGTCTGTTGCTCAGTAATCAGACTCAGGAAATTCTGCACAGTAGATTCCTCTTAACTTTCTGAGTCTCATGTTCCCTTCAGCTCTGTGACTTAGCCTTATTTTCTGAGACTGATTTTGGTACATTTCCACTTGGTTCTTGGCATCCTCTTTGTAGACAGCCAGTATTTATTTTTGGCATCACTCTGGGGGTCTATTCTTGCCACCAATATTGTATATGATGTTTATCTCTTCCTGCTCTGCTGCTGACTCCAGACATCCTGGCTTTGGTCTAATTCCCAACTCAATTTGAGTACAAGCAAAACAACAACAGCTAACATTCTTCTCAGTTGAATGATTTATCTCTCAGGAGGTCTCCAATTTTTAATGTTTGATCCCAAAACAAACATGAGATTGAGATACCCAGACAACTGCTTGTATCCCATATCCCAAGGTCAGTCAGTGCCCAAGAAGTTGCTAAATGGGATCGCCAAAGACATTTAATTTGATAGCCTCAGCCTAAGCACAGTCACCAAGTCATAATATGGGATTACCTGGTATGCTGCTAAATTCATAATCAACTTCATTTTCAGATTCAGGAAGGTGGCATTCTTCTCCAGCTGTTTATTCTCCCAGAGACTGGGAGCAGAATCTGCATTAAGATTCATCTGTAACAGTGAAAATGTTGGCGATAACAGTTCCTCTGTACACATCTCACCAATCTGTCTGTCCTTCTTTTGACCAGCCCCCCAAAAAAATCTTATTTTGAGTGTACAAATTTACCAAACATTGACCTTTGGAGATTTAAAGACTCTGAAAATTAGGGATATATCAGCCCTGCTGGTAAAGAATCCACCTGCAAAGCAGGAGACTGGGGTTCGATCTCCAGGCTGGGAAGATCCCCTGGAGAAGGGAAAGACTGCCTGCTCCAGTACTCTGGCCTGGAGAATTCCATGGACTGTGTAGTTTATGGGGTCACAAAGAGTCAAACACGACTGAGCATCTTACACTTTCTATTTTCACAAACTAAAAAATGCAGTTAAAATATATGTATATCACTATGAATTATATATGTTCATATACACATAAACATAAATATGATATTGTGATATATATGACAATAAAATAATAAAAATAGTTTATAAGAAGCCAAGAATTACTGTAATTTGGAGTCATTTATAATGATCAGAAAGCTCCACTTACCTTAAAAGCTTCCAATAACAACAGTTAAAAATGTAAACTGAAGTATTTTGTTATGATGACTTTGAAAATACAATAAAATCTGAAATGTTTTCAGTTTCACTTCTTGAAAGCTAAAACATACATAACACTTTTATTAATTTAATGTCTAAAATATTTAGATAGGAACTTCCTAGAAATAGAACACAGCCCTGTTTATATGGGCTAATTTCCAGAACGTTTGCAAAACCAGGACTCTAGCAGATAGGTATTTAGGTAGAAACTGATGGAACATCGGAGTTGGTGATGGACAGGGAAGCCTGGCATGCTGCAGTCCATGGGGTCGCAGAGTTGGACACGACTGAGAGACTGAGCAGACTGATGGGACATGACCTCTGTGAGTTGCATCAGACCTGATCTGCGTCACATTTCTCACTGTCTCATTGATCTCTTATGTCACAACAGGAAGCCTACTCCTTGCAGAAAATTTCTAAACCTTTGTTTTTTGGGATAGTGTACCCTTGGACTCAACTCCAGATTCTGTCAGGTAGAACGATTATTCACCTTTGAACACTGGGCCTGAAGAAGCCAGTCTGTTCCCACTTGCGGCCCTCTGATAGACTCAACTGCCCCAGCCCTCATCTATCTCAGCACCAGCTTCCTTTTCATCAGTCTCGCAGCTGTGCTCATTCAAGTTCTAATGTTTCTCTCCTCTGTAAAATTTGCATCACCCAATTGTTACCACCTCTGAGAAACTATGTGAGCCACTTCCAGCAGTTCTTTCTAGGCCCCTGTAGTTCTTCTCAGGGAGATAATGAAGATATGTGTCAAAGTTAAATGAGAGTGCATCCCCAGGGGGTAAGAGTGAACGCAGCCATTGAGGGTGATAGAAATGACAAAGGCTACAATATAGGGACCTGCTGCGGAGGTCACTGAAAGGTGTGGATGTAGGGAGCATCTGTCAGGGGGAAAAAGCTAGGACAGGACAAGATTTTGGTCAAAAGAAAAATAATTACAGAAAAATAATGCAACAAAAGATGGCTATTGCCAACAGTGGTGAAGATCACCTCCAGCTGGCAATGATGAAGGAAACACTCTGAAGGAATGCTCTGCTGAAAAGTGATGGGATAGAACATACTTGTTAGGGCTGGTGACCTTACGCAAGATGGGAGGGAAGGGAGCACAGACATCCAATTAGCTAACCCAGAAGAAAAGAGGAAAAGATTGAACTTTGAGCGAGATGGATGGAGCATGGGTGAGGACACATTTACAATGATGAATTCTAATTGTTTCCATTGAGTAAATCTTGTTTTCCCATCCAGACTGCCAGATCCTGAAGGGTCGAGACAATGTTTTGTAAGTGTTTGAAAACACAGCATGTACAAAATCTTGTCCAAATCATAGACAAAGTTGTCTAAAATCACAAGGTTAGTAAATGTCAGGACACTTTGCCACTACAGTTCTATTGGCTTCCCTAGATCAAATGCATGCCTTTTTTTCATACATTTTTATGATGTGCATCTTAGGTATGCCTCAGTCTTAACTTCATTTGAAATCTTTTCTTTTGTTTATTCTTCATTCTTGCCAATTCTTAATGTCTTATGTTGTTATAGTCTATAAATCTTCATAAGCCATCCTATGTTCTTTCAAATACAAAGCAATTAAATGAATCAGGAAAGAATATTATCTATGTGATACACACACACACACACACACACACACGCACATGCACACACACACACACACACACACACACACACACATTTCCCCGTAGGTGGAAAGATCTGCACTGTGTACTTATAGATTGGTTAACCTGCCCTTACATCTCTGGGAATTCTGAAAAGCAAAATTCTATCTTTACATATTGCTTAATAAAGAAAGTATTTATGAACCCAAGTAAATGAAAGCCCTGATTAATGTCTGTGATCCCTGATATCCTTCTCTGTATATCCTCTCAATCTAATATTAATACTTTTTTGATTGCTCACTACCTCTGGGTCTCTCCTTTCCCAGTACATATTGACTGTCTCATGACAGATTCCAAAGACTCAAAATGAAGACAGAGGCACCCTCCCTCCTTGAGTTTTAAGCCAAGTATTTTTTTTATTTACTGAAGTTCCATTACTTTTGATTATTAGGAGGAAAGTTGGCATATGGGAATGGAAATTGAGATGGAGTAACTTTCAGAAATGCAAAATGAGTTATTAACAGAACCAAATTCTATGCTCATCTAGTTCCTCTTGGCACATGGATTTCAGTGTTTCAGCAGCACAAGATGACCTCTTGAGTGTGATAGAAGTCTACAAATAAAAAAATTAAAAATAGGAAATAATAAAAATGACTCACCAAACAATTTAAAATCATAAATGCCTGCAAATTCATCTCAAAGAGGATTGATCAATCATTAAATAATTAATGAGGACTTAATACTTGACAGAATTGTCCTAGGCACAGATGAGGATGAAGAAACAGGGAAACTCTTAATTGTCAAAAACATGAAAGATATACCATGTGTTGCATTAAAAAAAAGGGTGAAGTTGGGAGAAAAATTAAAGCACAAATACCCATGGTAAATTTTACATACATTCATAATAGGCATATTATTTATATGTATATATATAAACATATGTCTCATTACCCTAAGAAATAGTAAAAAATGAAAATATTAATGCTTCTGAAATGGAACACTAAGACAAGAATAAATTAAAATACAGGAGGTAAAATCCAGCTGTCATTTGGCCACCAATGACCTTTGTGTATTGTCATCCTGCTTATTTAACTTATATGCAAAGTACATCATGAGAAATGCTGGGCTGGAAGAAGCACAGGCTGGAATTAAGGTTGCCGGGAGAAATATCAATAACCTCAGATATGCAGATAATACCACCCTTATGGCAGAAAGTGAAGAAGAACTAAAGAGCCTCTTGATGAAAGTCAAAAAGGAGAGTGTAAAAGTTGGCTTAAAGCTCAACATTCAGAAAACTAAGATCATGGCGTCCGGTTCCATCACTTCATGGCAAATAGATGGGGAAACAGTGGAAACAGTGTCAGACTTTATTTTTCTGGCTCCAAAATCACTGTAGATGGTGATTGCAGCCATGAAATTAAAAGATGCTTACTCCTTGGAAGGAAAGTTAGGAGCAATCTAGACAGCATATTAAAGAGCAGAGACATTTCTTTGTCAACAAAGATCCATCTAGTCAAGGCTATGGTTTTTCCAGTGGTCATGTATGGATGTGAGAGTTGGACTAAAGAAAGCTGAGTGCAGAAGAATTGATGCTTTTGAACTGTGGTGTTGGGGAAGACTCTTGAGAGTCCCTTGGACTGCAAGGAGATCCAACCAGTCCATCCTAAAGGAGACCAGTCCTGGGTGTTCATTGGAAGGACTGATGTTGAAGCTGAAACTCCAATACTTTGGCCACCTGATGCAAAGAGCTGACTCATTTGAAAAGACCCTGATGCTGGGAAAGATTGAGGTCAGGAGGAGAAGGGGACGACAGAGGATGAGATGGTTGGATGGCATCAACGACTCAATGGAATGGGTTTGGGTGGACTCTGGGAGTTGGTGATGGACAGGGAGGCCTGGTATGCTGCAATTCATGGAGTCACAAAGAGTCAGACACGACTGAGCAACTGAACTGAACTGACCTGACCTTTGTGACTCTGGGGAAGTTAGTGTCTGTATCTAACTCTTTCTTCACCTGTGAAATGGGGGAACTGGATTCTTTCTAAATTGAAAGAATATGCTGTGACTTTATGATATATTTCCTGGTATTAAACACTGACATTTTTCAAAAGAAACTAGAAATATTTGAGACTTGCTTCTAAACTTAGAGGGTGCTATCAACAGAAGCAACCATGGTCTCCCCAACGAATCCCTCAGTAAAATGAGGTAGAGCCCAGGGAAGAAGAACAGTGAGACCAGTTTCAAGGATAATTTAAAATACTTGTATTTGAGAAAGTTTGAGCAACAGTATAAGAACACCATTGGATTGTTGGAGGAGATCATCAAGAAGGTATGAGTGCTGGTTGACCCAAGAGCTGGACCCAGGCTCATTGTCCCCACTTCCTATCCTTGGAATGTAAGTTTCACCAACTGTTCCCAAAGTGGGAACCATTTTCAATGATGCAGGCTTGAGGGAGGTATATATTTTTGAGACCATGTGGATGGTATATGTGACAGAATCTGCACAATCTCCATAAACTCAAGATGCTGATGGGTGGGGGCAGATCTATTCACCTTACAGCTCTAGAGATAAGTCTCCTTTGTAAATTTCCTTCTTCTTAACACCACCACCTACTAATCTGGAGTGGCTGACTCTTTCTTGGTCTCTCCTTACTCTTTGTGTACAGGGGCCTGTTTCAGATTTCACCAGGTTAGTTTCCAACCAACATGGGCTAAAAATTTTATAACATATTTCTCCCTTGCCTTTTGCAGGGAAGATGCATTAACAAAACAAGAAGACCTCGGGATCTAAAGCTGGACCAAAATCCAATTCTAGTGTTTATCAGCTGTTCGACTGTTAACAAGTTAATCTCCCTAGGAATCAATGACCCTACCAGAGAAACGAAGGTAAGACTATCATCAAAATCATATTTTGAGGGGAGCATTAAGTAAAATAAGTATTTCATAAAAAAAATTCTGATATTTTTATTTACTCAGTTATGGAAGAATAGATAGAATGTTTATTACTGATTTGGAAGTGACATCACCACACCCTGGAAAACTTAGCTGCTATAACTATCATTAAAATGCTAACATTTGAAATATTTCTGTTAAATATAGTTAAAATGCTAACATTTTAACTCATACCAGCTGCTCACCATTTAAATGCAATCTAGCCTTATTCCTAAAATTAACATTGCCTAAAAGTTGGTCATCAATAAGGACGTGAATTTAGTTTTTCATTTCATCCTTCTTTCTGGGAGAAATCTCAATGGTTGGTCCTACCCACCTTCCTTTTCTGGCCTGTGGATGTGCCTGCAAGCTTGCCTTAATGCACAGGTGCAGGCGGTTTCTTCATCTAAGGGTCTGCAAGATTTTGTGTGTGTGTGTGTGTGTGTGTGTGTGTGTGTGTGTGTTTCTGTCAAACTCTTTGAGGGCATTGGGCTGACAGTTCTGGGTCGGACTGAGTTTAATCTTTTCCTTTCAAATCAAATTATGGGGAAAATGCCAGGGAAATGGCTCCCTAACAGCTGGCATTGTTCAGAAATCACCGAGCTTGGTGAATTTGTAAGATAAGTGTCTAAATTGTGGGGAAAGGCAGACAGCTTCCCCTCTTGGGCTGATATCCGAGGGACTAATGACTAAATGACCCCATTTTGCTCTCCACACAATGGCTTGTCCCAGAAGATGTGAGAGGCTCTCGGGGTTCAGTGGCCTCTCCAAAAATCAGCCTGCCTAAAAGCTGGTTTAGGGTCTTTTCTGCTGCCTCTGCTCCCAATTTAGTAATTTATAACTTTCAAAATTGGTGAAGAGAGGGCAGGGTAGATTCTAGCCTTGAATAATGTGAAATCATTGAAACCTCCCTATCTAGACACTAAGAAACATGGCTAAGAAAATAGAAAGTACTCATAAGACAAAAGCCAAAAAGGGAGAAACAAATTTTAAAATATTATTGGAGAGCTACTACATTCACATTAAATACTAAAATATTAAAATTGATTGAGGTTGTGAAATAAGTGAATTACTTAGTCTTCCATGCATTAAAATTAATTTTTCATCTCCTTCTCCAGGCCACTTCCCACTGGCTCTTGTTGAGCCCTCTTAATATTTTATTTGCTGAAAGGAAAAGGTTTCCTTTTGACATATTGGTATTCCTGGGGTTGGTTGACTATCTCACTGCCAACTCCATAAGTGGATTTCTCAGTCCGATTGCAGCAACAATAAAACATAAAAGATACTGTATACCTCCTAAACTCAACAGATTTTCAACCTGTCCTCCCCCAAATACTTTTATCCATGAAGGCACCCACTTTGCACTTTACATTTCCACCTTTCTAATTCCCTTTCAGCCTCTCCACCAATAGCTTCTTGGCAATTCATTTAAGAAAAAAAAAAAAAAACGGCTTAAGAAAAGAGGAAATCTGAGGTCATTGCATTTGAGCTGTCACAGCCAGCTTTTACTTTCCTTTAGTTGTAGTTCTGGGGGAGGAGTTGGCCTCTTTGGGGATTTAGAGCAGCCACTGCTTGATGGGCCCTGATTTCTGGAGTTCAGGAATTCACATGGTGGATCCTCTTAGTTAGGAGGTGAACTCAAAGCTGGTACACAGACATCAAAACAGATGCTTAAAGCAGACAAATGGCGCAAAGAAGTGCCTGAATCACTAGTGATGGGTTTACCAGAGTGTTAATCTCAAAAACCTCCACGTTTCCTGTCTGACATTCACATGCTAAATTTGGACTCTTCACTGTAAGGAAAGTTTATACATGTAAGGACAGAAGTAAGAAACAGAAACATTCAATATCTTTTCAGAATGAAATGGGATTCCAAACTTTCCTTTACGTCCTAATGTTCCCTTCTACATGATCACAAGAGTAATATTTTTGCACACTGAGAGAAATTTGACCCCGGTCTAGTCTAAGATCCACTTTCCAAAGTCATGAAACTGCAGCAAACTGAAGGGACTTGACTTGCTCCAGTCAGTACTGACAACCCTGTTTCTAAGATCTCCAGTTCAGGACCTTTGCACAGAACATTTTTAGGGCAGCTGGTGGTGGGAATGTTTTCTTTATCTTAAATCTCATGCTTCTTTTCTCAGATCACTTGAGATTAGAGGTTAAGGCAGAAGCCATGCTATTTCAGGTCATTTGAGTCCAGACAGAGTGGTACAAAGATATTATCGGGTTATAATATTAATACACTCTTGACCTGGTTAAGAATTCAGACCAAAACTTCAGTGTATAAAACCATAACTATCCTTGTATATTCAAAACTATGATATGTTCGTCCAACCTATTCCTGTGATTGTTTTAGAAGAAAAATCAGAAGTCATCAGCTTCACTCATCCTATGAAAAAAATGTTGGTTCAGCCCCATTATCCATACAAAGTCACACTGTTGGTCAGTTCTGAGGACCAGAACTTAGCTGCCCCATTGCAAGTTCTGTGCTCTGCCTACTGTCCCCAAAAGGAAGAAGATATATTGTGGCATTTGTTTAATGAAGGACATCAACTAAATGGAAGATTCCCAAATCTTCAACAGAAGGGGACACTAACCTATATAATAATAATAGTGTTTTCAGAAGCCAAGGGAAATTTCAAAGCAACAAGCTTGGAAAGCTATACTAAATATAGCTAAACTCATTTCTGTGGCGGAAATTTTCAAAAGTTTTATTATCTTGTTGAGCTTTGCAAACATTTAAGACAGAGATATACTAGGCTTGTCTCAAACGTAGGTGATCCTGGAAATCATAAACTGAGGAGCATTTGGAGTGAATACTGAGACTCAGAATGTGCCCCTGGAAACACCACATTAGTGCCTATGCACCCCATGATTCTCCATCAGAGTTGCAGATAAACAGCTCAGAACAAGGAGTTAAATGAGTAGTCCTCTCAAGCATCGATTGTGTTTTCAAGTCTCCATGGAAGAGCCTCACAATTCTCAAGGCTTCAATCATAAACTCACTGTGAATGTGCTAAAATCACTGAGTTGACCTATCACTTTAAGTTTAAACCTCTTAGCCTGTCCACCACCAGCTGCCCTCTATTTTTTTCACGTTAATTGCAATCATACTCGTTTGCTCTTATCACACTTGTGCGTTTTCTGTTCCCAAAATGACCCTGCTCTTTTAAGATCTTGTCTTTGCTTATGCTGTTCTTCTTATCTGTAATGAATTATTTTCGCTTTTCACTTGGTCTAACACAATCCTCATTGAGATGACCTTACATTCTATCTCCTTTCCAAGTCATCAGCATCCCCAATTCAGAGGTGAATTTCTTCTGCTACAAACACATACCAACTGCCTAATTCTGCTATATTTTCACAGGTTTGGGTTTTATTTGCCTATTTATAAGCTATTTATTTATCATTGTTTCTCCATCAGCATAGAGCTTGATATTGGCATGTAAAACATTTCAGGTAATTGTTAAAATTAAATGAAACATAGGAGTTGATGTTCTATCAATACATTGAGGTCAGATTCAAGAGTGCCTTTAAAGCCATATAGAAGACTTTGGACTTAATCTGGTAGATATTTGGAGATGTTCAGATTCCTTCTTAAAGGGATGGGATTTGAAAAAAAGAAAGCATCATCCCTAGTTGGACAAGTAATATCCATCAGTGAGCTTGGTGGTCATAGGTAAGCATCCTGAAATATACCTCCTAAGTTTGAATCCCAGCTCTGTGCTTCCTAGCTATGTGAAAATTACTAAACCTGTCTGTCTCTCAGTTTCCTCATCTGTCAAATCAGAATAGCATTACGCCTCAGGTCACTGTGAGGTTTACTTTACCCTTGTAAAGCCCTCAGAGCAATGTCTGGAACCCAGTGAGCCCTCAAGAAGCATTTGCTTGCATTATAACTAACCACAAGGAGAAGTGAAAGGGGCCTTGACCAGAACATCAGGAGACTTGGGCTGTTCTGAGTTTGAGTAAAAGGTACAAATGAGGTCAGGTATTGCCAGTGAAGGCACTTGTTTGCCACTCAGGTAGAGCATAAGTTTGGTGAATTCACCATTCTCTTCATCCTAGGCTTATAGGCATGAAGTCAGACTGGTAGCCCAGCAAATGCATGAATCACGTTTCCAAAGACAGTCTATAAAACACAAAAGCTCAGTTCATTAATTTACAATGAGAAATATGACTATTAAGCAGATAGACTGTCAGTGTTTATGGATAAGAATGTGCTCTCCTATGAACAAGTATGTACACGAACCCAGATTATACTCCAAAGGTTGTTTGATAAAAGGGAAACAAAGCAGGTAGAGAAAGGGGTGACCTCGATCAGATAGTCAAATTCACAGGCAATTACTCCCCACTCGGTGACAAGCTTGTATCTACCACTGAAGAGATACCAAAACACACCCCTGTCTCATCTTTCCAGGAACAGAGAACACTCCTTTTTTTTTTTTTTTTTTTGGCTCCTGTTACATCCTTTATAGATGCTATGCATATTATGTTTTCTTGTTATACAATAGAGTCATTTGAACGAATGTTTTCTAAGTGCAATCAGCATTTACCTGGAGTTTTGCCTGAATGTTATGATTGGATTCTTGATGTTTAATGATAATTTATTAGGATGGTTTTAAGATAGCTATTTTCTCCTTAAGCTTATTTTGGTGAGCCTCTGGTAGCCTGGAGGGATTCAGCAGTACTGATTTCTGGATCCCTTCCACTTTGAGTCTTCCTAAATCTATCTTTAGATGACATATCAGCTATCTGGTGCCACATAATAAACTACTCCCAAACCTATTGACTCAAATACTTATTTTGAGCCCCTTTGTTTGCTAAGAACCCTATGGGGAAGCATTTGGAATTGGGCTCAGCTGAGCCCATTTCTGTGCACATGGTTCAGTGGGGTTTGCACAGTTGTCTCAGCTCAGATATGATGGTGATGTCTGGGGCAGTCACGTGTCTCTCCCTGTTCTGTTAGGTCAAGAAAGGTGCTCAGTCAGGGGAAATAGACTCTACCTCTCGATGGAAGAAGCTGCAAAGGATTTATAGCCGTATTTCTTAAAAAGCTGCTGCAAATAGGAATAAACTTTGAACAAATGAATGAATGATGAATATTTCTTCAGGTAGAGTGGTCCTGCCTATTGTGTACTCTGGGCAGTTGAGTCTCTGTAACCCAGGAATCCAGAAAACCTACCCAGACAGGCCACTGCGAAAGGGACTTCAAGAAGTTTGGAGCAGGCAGCATGCATTTTTCCTCTCGACACTCCAACTTTATGGTCCTAAGAACGCAATCAGCAGGGGAGGCAAAAGCCCCTGAATGGAGGCTGACATCGAGTGACCCTTGAAGAGGAAGCTGACGCTGACCACTTCTGCCCAGTGATCGAATTTGATGGGTTTCATCATCTTCCTCTCGCGCCCGCTCCAGTTCTATCGATTGCATCGCCTTCAATATCTCTTTTGTGGTTAAAGGCTGCTCCTGAGACTGCCCTCTTTGAGTTGCCTAGTTTTGTCAATTCCAATTCAGCCAGACATCCTTTTACCCTTTCCTAGACAACAAAGCTTTCTGGTCGATGTTTTCCAAAAAAAAAAAAGAAAAGGAAAGAAAACTCATAGAAGACTAAGAAGCCTCAGAAAGTCTTACTAAACCCTGCTTTCCTTAGGACCTATCCTCCCCTGCCTGGGTTAAGAAGAGCAATTCTTCTCTGCAGAGAGCTCACATTTATCTTCTCTTCCAGCCTTTTACCTCTGCCTTGGGATCTCAGACGGAAGCCTCCTTTGTTATTTTCCCATTTCTTTCTTCTTTCTGAAAATTAAAATGCCTTATTGAACATAAAGATAGCCTCTACAATTTAACCCTGTACATCAATTTCATCTTATTTTCTGGATCAATGTGTGTGTGTGTGTGTGTGTGTGTGTGTATGCTTACACTCACACACACATATGAGGTATATATATATATGTAAGTGCATCTAGAAAGACTTACCAGGTAAGGATATATATATATATATATATATATATATATATATATATATATATATAGTTGTTATTGTTGTTGTTGTTTTAGTTGCTAAGTCATGTCCGACACTTTTGCAACCTCATGGACTATAGCCCATCAGTCTCCTCTGTCCATGGGATTTCCCAGGCAAGTATACTAGATTGGGTTACAGTTTTCTTCTCCAGGGTATCTTCCTAACCCAGGTATTAAATCCATGTCTCCTGCATTGAAAGGCAGATTCTTTGGCATTGAGTCACCAGGGCAGCCTATATATCCATATATATACAGAGAAAGAATTCTCATTAGGCCTAAATTAGGAAACAAAGACCTTCTGTTTTATGCTTCAAATTCCACATGCCCCTTTAAGCTGCTGAAGACAGATTTTTTCTCAAAACAGGGGGCTATAACTATTGCTCCAGGAAAATAATCTGGTTATTGCATTTCTTTCATGCTATTATGTCTGCAACTTCATAATAAACATGAATCAGATTTTCCAAAACCATTGCTGGACAGAAGTCCCCAAATTTACAAGGTAAAATTCAATCTTCTCACTCTAAGAATAAAAATATAAAAGTAAAAATGTTGCTGCCAATGTGTTCGGCTTCAGCCTTGCCCCCCAACTCCCACCCCCACCACAAGCGCTCTGCGCAGAAGCCACACCAAACCACTAACCCAACTCTGCATCGTCACACTGTGAGATTGAACCTGTGAGTCCTCTGCCCAAAACTCCCCCACCCTGTTACTCTGCCTGGAAAATCCCTTTTCGTTTTTCTGTTCACATTTCAGACTTCTCCTTACCTGGTAAGTCTTTCTCGATGCACTTACATAGTTTCAGTTCCCTGATTTACACAATCACTGTATTTATTTTATTTCCAGTAATATCATTGCATTAAAAATATTGTTTCAGTCTATAGATCTGTGGATTCTTTTCTTGGAGAGGTTGTTGAATCATGTCTCAGTGTTTCTATACATCCCTGCTTTTGTCTTAGAACTTTCTCTGCTCTTGTATGAACTGATATTTGTATCATTTGCTTTTGTTTTTGTAGCACATCTTCTCAGCTTCATCTTCCAACATCCCTCTCCATCAGCATGCTACTTTCAACTATAAACATAATTTTCTCTTATTTATGTTACAAAGTTTGTCTTGATCTTCTCTTGCTCCTCCACTGAAGTCCTTATCATTCTCCTTTACCTGGGCCCCTAATTCCTTTGAAAAATAGTCCACGCCTGCTATTTCAACTGCCTTTCCATTTGCTGCTGCTGCTAAGTCGCTTCAGTCGTGTTCGACTCTGTGCGACCCCATAGACGGCAGCCCACCAGGCTCCCCCGTCCCTGGGATTCTCCAGGCAAGAACACTGGAGTGGGTTGCCATTTCCTTCTCCAGTGCATGAAAGTAAAAAGTGAAAGTGAAGTTGCTCAATCATGTCTGACTCTTCGCGACCCCATGGACTGCAGCCCACCAGGCTCCTCTGTCCATGGGATTTTCCAAGCAAGAGTACTGGAGTGGGTGCCATTGCCTTCTCCCATGTATACAGCAAATATATATAAATAAGAAGATTTTAAGCAACTCATCACCCTTCATCTTTCAGCCACATTCCCTCCTTGAATTCTTGATCCCTCATCCTTCAGGGCCTTATGCTCTCCTCCTGGCTGAGAGGCAGTAGAGAGAAGGACAGGAAATGACACTTACCTCACACTTAAGATTAATAGGTATTCTCTCTTATGCCCAGAGCAAACTAAAAGCCTCTGACTGGGAGGCAATTACCTGGTTTACTTACATATACCTCTGTTCCCACCTGTGAGTTCCATGCTCACCAAGAGTCAGTTGTGTTTATGACCAAATATATTTTTGCCATTTGGGGCTTTTTATTATAATGACACATTTCAACTAAATATTATGTAAATCAACAAAGTATGATTGCAAAAGAAATATAATTATTACTTTCATGGAAACTAAATTGAAAAGGTTTGAGGAAGGCAATTTGTAGGAAATAACACAATAGACTGCTGAATTGGAGTGAGACATTAGTTGTAGGGGGAAAATCATTAAATTTGTGACTCTAGATTTGGAGGGGGTGTGTGCGTGTGTGTGTGTGTGTATGTGTGTGTGTGTTAAGTCGCTTCAGTTGTGTCTGATTCTGTGACCCTATGGACTGTGGCCCACCAGGCTCTTCTGCCCATGGGATCCTCCAGGCTAGAATACTGGAGGGGGTTGCCATGCCCTCCTCTAGGGGATCTTCCTGTTCCAGGTATCAAACCCATGTTTCTTACATCTCCTGCATTGGCAGGTAGATTCTTTACCACTAGCACCATCCACGAAGCCCCTAGACTTGGTGGTGCTCTCTAAATACTCATTCACACTCTGTATGCCTCCCTGGAAGCCCCTCCTCTGCTTGTCCAGTCTCATGACTGTACCTTGGCTTGGGTTTCCTATCCTTCCTGGCCCCCATGCTCCTGGACTAAGACATTGCCCACGTGTTTGGAATGTTTGCACACTGCGTTGTGTCATGTTCCTGTTCTGGTTTTTGAATGCCTCAGCCCATCCTATACTCCAGCTGGTGAGTGTGTTTCCTGTGAAATGTTTCCAAGAGCCACTACAATTTGACTTTCTGGAAATATCACCACTGACTAAAATCCCCTACTAATGATTCTTTTTTTTTACCAGACTAGGGCTTTTGCATGAGTTCTGGCCCGAATATGGAACAGTGTCCTCTGTATGCCAGATGGAGGCCTGCCTGCTCCCTTCTTTCATCCAGCTGGGTTGCTATCCTACCCTACCCCAGCTTCTTCTCATCTTCTGTCTCCCCTGATGCTGAGCGATCGGCATGGCTTTTGCCCTTTTATGTTGAGTTGGTTGATCCCATACAGTAACCCTAAGGGCAGGTGATGGGCTTCCCTAATGGCTCAGTGGTAAATAATCCATCTGCAACCCAGGAGCTGAAGAAAATATGGGTTCAATCCCTGGGTCAGGAAGATCTCCTGGAGGAGGGCATGGCAACACCCTCCAGTATTATTGCCTGGAGACCCATGGACAGAGGAGCCCAGCAGTCTACAGTCCATAGGGTTGCCAAGAGTAGGACTCGTTGAAGTAACTTAGCATGTATGCACACAAGGGCAGGTAATACATGGGGCAGCCACACTCAGTAGCAGAAAGAAAGTGAAAGCAGGGCTTAACTGCTCGAGTGACATTGAAACAGGGAGAAAGACAGAGAAAGGAGACACCCTGGGTCAGTTCATTGTGATCTTGTGAGCCAAGAGGTAGGGAAGGGTGGGGTCTGCAATGGAGAATGCCCATCAAAAAGAAAGCACAGAACCACCAAAATCCGGCACCCCTACAGCTGAAGGGTCTGTGAGTGTTAACATTCCCCATTAATAAGGAGACAAATAAAAAGAGGAAAGGATGAACATATGGAAAAATCAGCAGGGAAAACACAGTGATTCTTTCCTCAAGAGGAGCTAAAAAATTAATGGTAGGAGTTTGGATGTATTGTTAATAAAGAAAATAATAAAAGAGGCTTATGTAAAGTGTCGGTAGGTCAGTGATAGGAGCTGAAGGGACTTTATAACCACCCCACATCCTCACGGACATTGAAGTCAGGAATAAAAGTTTAGGAACCACACAGAGTGCAATTATGTGTGATACTAATGGAAAAGGAAAAAGCAATCTTTTGGGGGTGATTCACACAGTGAGTAATTGACTCCGGGTTTGGATTGTAATTGCAGCAATGGCACCTCTGGACAAAATGATGAGGCTCTAGGGGCTGCAATCAGGCAGGTCTCTGATCCAGCAGCTTCCTGGGGGATCTGGTGGAGTTTCACAAGGCAGAGCTTTGCCCCTGTCCTTATCTGTCCTCCTGAACCCTGAGCCTGATAGCCCACTCCCTGACATATAGCCTCACAAAGGCAGATCAAGACAAGTGTGGGCAGAGGGAAACTCCTCACACTGGAGACTGAAACACTAATGTGTGTGTGTTTGTGTGTGTGATGGGGCTGGGGATAGTATACACAGTGGCTCAAGAATTTGTGGACTTCTTTAGGTTTCCATGATTCCTGCTTCAAAATGACCACATTCCTTGTTACTCTCCAAAAGCTGCAAGTTACCCATGTAGAGTCTTGTCTCACACTATTTTTCTCAACCTAAAATGTACTCCCTTCCTCCAAAAGGCCTCTTCAAGGATAAGAACAACTACAACTTCTTTATTAAGCCTTTTTCAGCTACTCCAACCCACAAAGCCCCTCTCTTCCAGGGTTTCCTACAGACCTCGGGGGCTAGTAAATAGTGGTACTGCCATTGATTACAGTTTGAGTGTTATCACCCTAAAAGATCACATAAGCTTCTTAAAGGCCAGCGCCATATCCACAACAATAACCAGAACAGACTAGAAGCAATAATTGCCCAGTGAATACATATTGAGCAATTGATTATTTAACTCACTTAACACTTTCACATTACTTGGCTTAGGTATTTGATGGTTAGGAAAGATTCGGTGGAAGTCAAACTGATTTTATTCTAATTGAGGAATTTTAATGAGGAATAGAAATGAGACAAATGGCTTCTTTGGAACCATAAAAAAAAAAAAAAAGACTTAAAAAAAAGGGTCAATCACGTTAAAAAGATATTAAACCTCACTAGTAATCAATAACATGCATTTTAAAACAATGAAATACCATTTTTCACACACCAATTTTGCAAACAGCGAAAGATAACATTGATGAGGGGAAGTGGGCATTAACACATATCATATACTTTGGTGTGATATAAATAGAATCTTTTTGGAACTTAATCTAGTGGCTTTTTTACAAAGTTAGCAATTAGCAATTCTATTTTCATGAACCTGCCTACAGAGAAATGAATAGTTGGTCCAAAAGTGTAAATATCAAAATGATTTTTACCCTAGAGAAAAATTGAAAATAAGTTAAATGGCTATCAATCCAGTGCGTGCTAAGTCACTTCACTCTGTGCAACCTGATGGACTGTCGCCCACCAGGCTCTTGTTTATGGGGATTCTCCAGGCAAGAATGCTGGAATGGGTTACCATTTCCTCTAGGACACTGTGGAATGTAAAAGAATGAAGGCAATTGATGAGGAATGATCATTTAGGTACATGCTTAGACAATAAATCAAGCAACTCATGAGAATTGTATACATATAACTGATCCCATTTAGGATTAGAATTTGTATGAATGTTGGTGTATACATGGATATGTATCTGTATCTACATATATAAATGCATAGAAAGAGAGCTGCATATCAAAGTGTCAGTAGTGGTTAGCATCCTCCATAGAACAGAATTAGACAAGAGGGGAAATGGAGAAGTGCTCTATATGCTTCCATACAGAACATCGAGTCAAACACAAATTCTGTACTAGATCTAGGAGGCCTCAGTGCAACTGCTCAAAACACCCCGTGCAGTGAAGGTGTCAATGACACTTGGCTCAGATGTGGCATATGCTCTACTTTAGCCAGCGTCTGCAGGGCACCCTGCTGGGAGCATCATGACCCTGCAAATTCAAGTCGCCCAGGGAACACCGTTGCCTCCCCACCCTCAAAAGCTGCTCCTTCCATTTCGCACTGCAGTCCTGGTATTTGTTCAAGGCCCTTGGGCTGCCTCAATCCACATTGATCTCACCTCCTCAGAACTCCTACGGCATAGGCCTGCATCAATCAATTGACAATTAATTATGAATGATTTTGTGACTTTGGAGGGATAACTTTCAAATGAGCTACCAAGCAATTTCTATATTGTAATGTTTACAGTTTTATTGTCAGACTCACCAGCAAGAAGCAGAAATACACAAAATGAGTCTCTCCTTCTTTTCCCCCTTTGTTTCTGTTTTTGTGTATGTGTGTGCGTGTGTGTGTGTGGTTTTTTTTTTTTTTCTGTGTGTGTGTGTGTGTTTTTTTTTTTTTTTTTCTTTAAATTCCCATTCCCCACCCTTCTGGGATTCCCCACTCAAAATGAGAATGCAAAATCCTCATTTATGTGGAAAGCATGGATCTTTCTTCCAACTTTGGAGGTCACAGCCTCCCCAAGGTAAAAAGGCAATGTGGTACTTTAATGAATATTCAAGCCTTCTCCTGTGATGGACCCCTTGGCAACAGAAGAGCTAGATATGTGCCTATGACAAACTGAACTTGGCAAATCAGAAAGCCTGAAATCTTACAGGTGAGCTCAGCTGGAATTATGTAACCATGTGAAAAACAAACACTGTAATAACTCCAATGTAATAATGGAATCCCATTTCAAGTGTTAGTTTGGGATATTGAGTCTCTGAGTTTAAAAAGCTGGGAGAATAAGTAGCCCTTACGAGCTGGTCAATCAATGTGAAGCCATTACTCGACTTCCATGCAAAGGAAGGTCAGAACATGTAGGATTGCAGTTGGTCCCAGAACAGTGTTAGCAGGGCTATTCCTCAGGGGTTCTTGTTGCTGTGCTCTTGGAAAGCAAATGGGGCTGCTGCAGAGGTAAACGTCCTCTTCATCTTCTCTGTTTTCCTTCACTTTCTGCTTTCACTCAACTATCTTCACTTCCCCCATCTCCTCCAACTCCTAGAGTTTTATAATAGATTGTCAATGTTTTTTAATGAATTAAATTAACATTTTAGCAACATTACAGAAATAAAAGTTCTGCCTTTGGCTAAAAGTGAAATAAAGAGTGACTGCCTAAAATTTAGGTGCTATAGGAGAAAGAGAGAGAGAAGTTGAGAATAATGTTTGATTTGAAATCCACAAGTCTATAGTAGAGAAGTAGAAGAAAATAGACAAGCGGACATGAGGAAGAACATAAGGGTTATATAGCCACACTGAGAAATCTGAGTTGATCATTCAAAGAGCCAGTGAAAGATTTTAAATAAGGAAGGGGCATGATCAAAAGTTCAAACTATTGAACTGTGCTGGAGAAAGCAAGGGTGGGGTGGTATGAGAGAACAGCACTGAGACATGTATATTACCATATGTAAAATAGATGAGCAGTGGAAGTTCAATTCATGAAGCAGAACACTCAAAGCCGGTGCTCTGGGACAATCCAGAGGGATGGACTGGGGAGAGAAGTGGGAGGGGGGTTCAGGATGGGGGGACACATGTGCACCCATGGCTATGTATGGCAAAATTCATGTCAATGTATGGCGAACACCACCACAATATTGTATTGAACGTGAAAGTTGCTCAGTCATGTCTGACTCTTTGCGACCTCATGGACTATGCAGTCCATGGAATTCTCCAGACCAGAATACTGGAGTGGGTAGCCTTTCCCTTCTCCAGGGTCTCTTCCCAACCCAGGGATCAAACCCAGGTCTCCCACATTGCAGGCAGATTCTTTATCAGCTGAGCCACAAGGGAGGTCCCTTGTAAAGTAATTATCCTCCAATTAAAATAAATAAATAAATTCTTTTTAAAAAAAGATTTGTTTTAGGAAACTACAGTATGGTGATATATATGACAGCTTGAGGATTAATAACTTTGGCAAAAGAACTACCACTAGATAATCTCAATGGCACCCAATGAGTACTTGTGCTAAGGCAATTTCAGGGGCTGCAGGTGAGGGGTGAATTGGAACATACTGGGTAGGGTCAGGAGGGCTTGGAGCCTGGAGGGTCAGGGAAGGTTGAAAGACTGTCAGGATGTGGCGTGGGGGCTGGGAGGGTGACTGAAATAAGAAAAGGCTGAAGAAGCAACTCCTAAGAACACTCAATTTTTAAATCAAGCAGAAAAAGAAAAAAGTCACTTTTGACTTTCCCTTTCATCCCCGTTATTTAATTTGAATGTAATGAATGTCCTGGCTTTTTTTTCCATCTGAGATGAGTTACCTCCCCTTCGAGCATCCATGCCACTTCATACCTCAGCACATTTCTCGGACTCTCTTTTCTGCCAACACCACATCTCAACATGTTCTTTTATCTTTGTGCCTCCTCTGACTTTGCGTTAAGTCCCTCTGAATATTTCTAGTTTCCTTGGAGTATTTGCATGTGGAAGGGGAGGGAGAGCCTCTGAGGCAGCGAAGGTCAAGACAGGAAGTCAGTCTCATTGATTCAAAATTAGTGTCCAATAAGAAACGATTGTCCACCCCAATCTTCCCTGATGATAGTTTAGAATCTACGGTCAATGCTTTCTCCATCTTAGAGACACTACATCTACATCAAAAGTTCCTCATCCCAGGTGTTTCCAGCATAAAGGCTTCTGACATACTTTCAGATAAATAATTGTCTACCCATCGGAATCTACAATACTGGGATTTAAAGCATTAATGAAATAAAGCAATTTAACGTTGCAATATAAGATTTTCAGATGCTTCCCCACACATTCAGAAAACACCCAGGCATGTGCACTGCTCAGAGATGATTCTTCCTCCAAAATCCTACCTGAAGCAGAGCCAGGGCTGCCACACAAGACCGCAGCATAAGAGTAAACCCACCCATGCCGACTTTCAGAGAAATAACCTGTGAACATCCCATCACTCTGCTTCCGCAGCTGAGAGCGAGGGTAAGTCTTTCTGTAGCATAGGCATCAGAAGGCAGCGGGTATCTAACTCTACTCGAATGAAAATTTTACCCTCAGACAGGTCCGGGAGGTGGGAAGCTATAATTGCCAAGGCAGGGTTGGCAATCCTTTGTTCAAGTGCAAAAGAAAAAGCATTTCAAAAGAGGAGCAGCAATGCTGAAACACGGAAGTGAAGGCAAGGAACTGGCTAGAAATCTAAACATGCCATGAACAAGGAAGAACAAGAGAAAATGAGAAAAACCGCTCACGTACCTGAAAACCTGATTTGAGAAAATACGTGGAAAGGGACTTGGCTTAACAGTGCAAAGGGAAAACATTTTCCAGTAAATGGATGTGATGAATTTTAAAACACGAGGCCATGAGGCTAAACAGATATCGAGTACTGGCGAGTGGTCGGTAAGTGTCAAGTGCTGAAGGATGACAGGAGGAAGGAGAGAGGAGGCTTCCTGGGAGAGCAGGCCAACCCAGGAGCCTCAGGTAGCAGCCCTGAGCCAGGCCTGAGCCATCCAGGGCTGCCCAGCATCAGTGGCCTCATTCTCCTTTGAGGCTGCCTGTCAATCACAGCCCCGAGGGAACTCGGCTGTGTGAAAACCATCCTTCCCAAGGCACTCCTTCCATTATCCTCGCTAAACCTGCCTCCGCCGTAGGGATGCACGCAGATTGCTCACATTAAGAAGCAAATTGATTATGAACTGAGTTTTGTCTACCAACAATTTTTAATATGTAATCTTGTCATGAGTGAACGAAAGTCATTAATAATACAGTAAGCAAAATGTGCTACAGTTAACCTTAAATTATAACTTACAAAGAGCATTCTTGCAGTTTCTTCTTTGATTTATGAGCTCAGTTTATTCTATGCAAATTCATGCACAGTTTCTAATAAGAGGGAGGAGGAAAGATAAAGGAGCTTTGAATATTTTATAAGCTTTTTCCACTTACCTTAATTTAGAATTATGAGGCTGAATATGTAAGTAGAGAATAATTACCTATTACTAGTCTCCCACATAGTTTATCTATTTCAGCTCTGAACATCCTGAGCAATGCAAAGCATAACTGTTTTACTACCTGGACCACTGTGAGTATGATAATTAGGCCTCCTTCAGTGTTACTTGTTGCTGACACATGAGAAGATAGACATTGTAATATAATCAGGCAGTCTTGCACTGTTGTTTAATATCCCTTTTTAAAATAATATACCGGATGTTCAATATTTCATTCGTTGCACATAACGTGGACTTTTTAAAGAGGTCTGTGCTCTAAAAAATTTCCTTGCCTTTCTTCTCCCATTGTTGAATTCTATTGTTGAGCTCCAGGAATAAGGAATTATATAAAGTAAGTTCTGCTGAAAAAGGTGAGATTGATGGCCTGGAAGATAGAGGGCACATTCCAGGAGCAGCGTGCAGCCCTGCTCATTCATTCCCTCCCACTTCTCTCCACCCACAGCAACCTCTCCTCACACATGCACATGCTCCTTGTCCCATCTTCCCTCTTACCACTTACAGGCACAGGCCATGTCGATGTCAGAGTAAACTCTAATCCAAAAATCTAACTGCACCCTTGAGTTCATTGCACCACTATTTTCAATAATCAGGACATGGATGCCACCTAAATGTCTATCAACAGATGAATGGATAAAGAATATGTGGTGTATATATGCATATACATACAATGAAATATTACTCAGCCATAAAAAAATGAAATAATGCCATTTGCAGCAACATGGATGGACCTAGAGATGATCGTACTAAGTGAAGTAAGTCAGGCAGAGAAAGACAAATATATGATATCACTTATATGTGGATTCTAAAAGAATGATACCAATGAACTTATTTACAAAAAAAAATAGACACACCAACATAGGAAACAAACATGGTTACCAAAGAGGAAGGGGATGGGGAGGGATAAATTAGGAGTTTGAGATTCACAAACACACTACTATATATCAAATAATCAACAAGGATCTACTGTATAGCAAAGGGATCTATGTTCAATATCTTGTTATATATATATATGCTGGTAAGTCACTTCAGTCATGTCTGACTCTGTGCGACCCCATAGACGGCAGCCCACCAGGCTCCCCCGTCCCTGGGATTCTCCAGGCAAGAACACTGGAGTGGGTTGCCATTTCCTTCTCCAATGCATGAAAGTAAAAAGTGAAAGTGAAATCGCTCAGTCTTGTCCAACCCTCAGCGACCACATGGACTGCAGCCTTCCAGGCTCCTCCGTCCATGGGATTTTCCAGGCAAGAGTACTGGAGTGGGGTGCCATTGCCATAAGACTCATTATGCTGTATACTTGAAACTAACACAACATTGCAAATCAACCATACTTCAACTTAAAAAGAATAAACAATAAACAAAATGAGGGAAAAAGAAATTACAGTCTTAAGAGATCTATAAAAGAGAAGCTGAAAGCCATGTGGTTAGTGATGCTCCAGGTACAAAAATGACTACTCAGTTGTTAGGCAAAAGAAATGCTATTCCAGGATCACCAGATCTGGGACTTGGGTGACTGGAGAACCTTAGGCAGTGAGTGGTTTCCTAGGAGAGGCAGCGGATGCTCTGGGAAGGATGCTCCCAGCACTCCCTAGATCTGTGCTTAGAATCAGCAGCCTGGACTAGGAGGTAACTGGCAGCTCCCAGATTTCAGGACTCACACACACTCTCTTCAGAAGTCTGTGGAAGTGGTGACTTTGTTTTTAAGAAATTTGGACCTGGAAGGAATATTGAAACTGACCAGCTCACTTAGTTTAGTAAATGGGATGAAACGAATGTCCCACCCTTCGGTGCCTGTGCACACAGACGCTTTGAAGGAAGCGAGTCCTGGCCTCTTCTGCTCATCACCCGACTTAGCGGAGCCCCCGTTTGAAGGGATACAGAATCTCAGATTTGTTTTGTCTTCTTAGATTACCAACAGAAACTCTTAAGCACCCAGTGATGTGCTGAATTACCTGAAAAATAACACGAATTGAGAGTGAACTGTTCTTCGCATTAGTTAGGGCTCAAGGCAAATGCGGTGCCATGATTTCTACTTCTATCACAGCAAATGCTGATCAAATTTAAGAGAAGAAGCAGGCAGCTTCCAATAAAGAAAGATTAAAAAGTTTTTCTCTCCTGGTAAATTGTATCATTGGATTTTGTGATAATTAGCACTTCATACTGTATTATAGTGATGGTGTCAGATCAACAGCCAAACAGAATTAATGAGTTAAATATCTGTCAGCAGGAAGCTTCAGGTCTGCTTAAGGGCGCTGCAGGTGTGTGTATGCATCCATTTCTTTTCTTTTTCTTTCCTCATGGTCAGTATATTGAATTGTCAGAGAGACCATCATACTATTAGCATCAATTATCAATGAGTCAAGAAAATTATGATCCCTTATCTTGACCATGGGAGAGAATAATCACTGACATAATAAGAAGACATACAAAAATGAAAGCTTAAAACATCTCTTTGGTGTCAAAGTGGATAATTGAATGAATGATGCCTCAAATCACTCATTCCAGTCCAAACACTGCTTCAAAATAGCCATATCATTTTGTGACATAAAAATTTCCATTAGTGAGTTAATTCCGGGGAAAGTAAAATTTACCAAGTTATGCATTTTACATACATCACTCATTTCATCCGTACATCAGCAGTGTGAGTATATCTTTTTGTTCTATTTCATCTGAGGAAATGCAACATCAAACTGAACTGACCGTCTTTTATTCTAACAACTCATATTTATGAAAAACACCTTCCCTGAGTCTAATTACCTACTGAGCACGGATTAAGAGAAGATATAGAAGAAGAGGAAAATGTCACCAGTACTGTATGGATGTTTGAGTGAAGTTACAGTTATAAGGAGAAATATGAGAGGAAATAGATAAAAAACAAAAAACAGAAGAGGGAAATAACAAAATGGCACAATGTAATATCAGAGCTGTCACAATGCATTATATAGTTGATTGTCAAATGAGTGGCAGAGATAGAAACTGCTCTTAGTTTAAAAAAAGAAAGAGAAAATTGTGGGCTAAAGTGGCCTGAGAAGATTGTAGGATAAGAGAGTTGACCTTGGTCAGGAAGAATGGTCAGGATTTGGATACAACAAGAAGGTCAGCAGGACATGACAGGGCATTTCAGATGGGGAAGGGGAAAGAAATGTCTGGGGGCAGCAGACGCCAGTTCTATCTGGGAGGCAGGGAGTCTTCATTCAGGTTGGAGAGGAGAGTTTATACAAATAGACATGAGTGGTAGCCAGAAGAGGTTGGGGAATACGCAACAGAGCCTTGAAGAGGAGACAGAAGAATTTGAGTTGTATTCTTCTAGCAAACTTAAATCATCCCCATTTTAATCAAATCTCTTTTGGCACCTGCTTGCAGTTAATTGCTAACTGATCACGTGGGCCTGTTGCTTTGTATCTGCCTCTCAAGTAGCATTCTCTATCATTACTACCATTCTCATACAAAATACTTCCAAAAGTAGCTTGATATTCCTCAAATTCAATGGCTTCCAATAGTTTTTTGATCATATATACTTACCAGGAAAAAACTGAACTTGCTTCCCCTATATAAATAAAGAGATTAAATGGACAAAGAAACAAACTTACAAATGTATTTAAATGTATACATAATATAACTGTATATGTATATTCATTATAAAGCTTACATTAAATATTTTAGATGAGAATCTTTTTTTTTTGATTTGTAAAAAGCAATTTTTTAATTAGAGGATAATTGTTTACAATTGGGTGTTTCTGCTGTACAACACTGTGAATCAGCTGTACATATACACATATCCCCTCCCTTGTGAGCCTCCCTCCCACCCCCACATCCCACCCCTCTAGGTCACGACAGAGCACCAGGCTCCCAGTGTTATACAGAAACTTCCGCTAGCTGTTTTACACATGGTAGTGTATATATGTCAATACTATTTTCTCAGTTTGTTCCATTCTCTCCTTCCCCTGCTGTGTGCACAAGTGTGCTCTCTATGTCTGTGTCTCTTCCTCTCCTGCAAATAGGGTCATCAGTACCATTTATTTAGTTTCCATATGTATGTGTTAATGTATGATATTTGTTTTTCTCACTTACTTCACTCTGTGTGACAGACTCTAGGTTCATCCGCATCACTGCAGATGGCCCCGTTTGGTCACTTTTTATGGCTGAGTAATATTCCATCGATAGATGTATCACATCTTCTTCATGTGTTCATCTGTCTGTAGACGTCTAGGTTGCTTCCATGTCCTGGCTACTGTAAATAAGTGAAATAACCAATATTTGCAATATTATTTTATTGTGTAACTATAGCTTAATGTTCAGTTCAGTTCAGTCACTCAGTTGTGTCCGACTCTTTGTAACGCCATGAATCACAGCACACCAGGCCTCCCTGTCCATCACCAACTCCCAGAGTCCACCCAAACTCACGTGCATCGAGCCAATGATGCCATCCAGCCATCTCATCCTCTGTCGTCCCCTTCTCCTCCAGCCCCCAGTCCCTCTCAGCATCAGGGTCTTTTCCAATGAGTTAACTCTTCGAGTGAGATGGCCAAAGTATTGGAGTTTCAGCCTCAGCATCAGTCTTTCAAATGAACACCCAGGACTGGTCTCCTTTAGGATGGACTGGTTGGACCTCCTTGCAGTCCAAAGGACTCTCAAGAGTCTTCTCCAACACCATAGTTCAAAAGCATCAATTCTTTGGCACTCAGCTTTCTTCACAGTCCAACTCTTACCTCCATACATGACCACTGGAAAAACCATAGCCTTGACTAGACGGGCCTTTGTTGGCAAAGTAATATCTCTGCTTTTTAATATGCTATCTAGGTTGATCATAACTTTCCTTCCAAAGAGTAAGTGTCTTTTAATTTCATGGCTGCAGTCACCATCTGCAGTGATTTTGGAGGCCAAAAATAAAGTCTGACACTGTTTCCCCATCTATTTCCCATGAAGTGATGGTAATCCCAAAGAAAGGCAATGCCAAAGAGTACTCAAACTACTGCACAATTGCACTCATCTCACACGCTAGTAAAGTAATGCTCAAAATTCTCCAAGCCAGGCTTCTATAATACGTGAACTGTGAACTTCCAGATGTTCAAGCTGGTTTTAGAAAAGGCAGAGGAACCAGAGATCAAATTGCCAACATCCTCTGGATCATTGAGAATGCGAGACAGTTCTAGAAAAGCATCTATTTCTGCTTTATTGACTATGCCAAAGCCTTTGACTGTGTCATGAGATCACCTTTCAATCCTACGTACCCAGTGAGCAAAACTATGGAATTTCAGTAGTCAATTTCTTGCTTATCTAAGGTCAAGCAGGTTAGGGAATTTTTTACATATTTTCAATGTGGTTGTATGAGAGCTTTAATCATCACTTTTGGTGACAACATCACACAAGGAAGGAAACCTTTCTAAGCACCCATTTTCAGAAGTGACTTACCTTGCCACTCATTGCCTGACCCATTTTTACATCTTCCCCTGATAAAGGGGCCGTGGGAGCCTGAGGAAGAAAGAGAAGTGTTGGCTCCACCAGGCGCCCACTGTGCAGTTCTCTGGGTTTGTACTGTGAGGCTTGCCTTTAGTGCACAGCATCCTCACAGGATTATTTAGTCACTTCTCTAGTGAATGAAGGGTGATTTAGTTAGAAAAAGATAACAGAATACACAAATCCACTACCTGGGCGTATATAAACCAAGAGAGAATAAAGAAGCAATGGCACCCCACCAAACCCTCTGAACTATGGAATTCTCACCATCCCCTGTGGACACCTCAAGACCACAGTGAGTCATGTGACTAAAGCACCGAGAGAGGGCTGTCAGGTCAAATGGAAAATTAGATGTTAGTAGTTTTATCCTTTTGTTAGTATCAGTTTTAATATTCTCTTTCCACACCCCCAGTGAATCATCTTATTCATCCTCTGATTGTGAGCCTCACTCTGGAAACAACTGCTTTGTATCAGTTTTTAGTGTGTCACATCTAAAGACCAAAGAAGTGTGTGATTTGATCTAGTATCACAGTTACTCTGTGCTAATGCCCACATCGCTACCAGGTCTCTCCACTCGCAACTCCTGCGCCCATTAGGGCATGATTGTATGCCCAGAATTCACAAGAACTATATGCAGAAAAGTCAGAATCTCCAGTGAAATTTCTGCTTCATTTTTTAAATGTCTTTCTCCAGTCCCTGACCACCCATCTCCCACAAACTTAGCACCATAGTGTATATTTAGTATGCATTCAATTCATATTTTAAAGTTAATTTTAATCCAATGTGCTTCCCCAGGGTAATGAGTAGTTAGCTAAATAAATGCTCACACACCCACACACACACAAACTAATGTAGAGATGCAAGTTATTCTTGAGACAGAAATGTCACCTAAGGGAACCCTAGCCCAAATATCACCTATGAAGACCCAATACAATTTCAGATATCAGGCTCTTTTTATTACACTCTCTAGTTGGGATATGAGCTTGTGTACTTGGAGCAATAGTGTCTAACATGTTACATTAAAATCGTATTATTAATGTCAATAGAAAGGTCTATAATTCAGAGTTTAATTAGGAGGCTTAAGCTGTAAATGCCATTGCTGCTGTTTGCTATTTAGTCACTAAGTCATGTTCAACTCTTTGTGACCCCACAGACTGTAGCCTGCCAGGCTCCTCTGTCCATGGAATTTCTCAGACAAGAATACTGGAGTGGGATGCCATTTCCTTCTCCAAGGAATCTTCCCATCTCAGGGATTGAACCTGCATCTCTCCTGTATTGGCAGAAGGATTCTTTACCACTGAGCCACCAGGGAAGTCCCTAAATGGATTTAGAAAGAAAAAGAAAACAAGAAAGAGAGATGAGATTGGGCTAAAGAAGTAAGGGATGTTTTCCTGAAGGAGGGCAAATTCATCTGGACATTGAGAGACGTTAGGGTTTGCAGAACTAAACAGGCAATGAAGTTCCACGTGGGCAAAGCAACAGCAGTGGCGTGATGATCCAGATCCGTGCTGGTGCAGCGCTGGTGAAAAATTCACTCAGGTTCAGACTCATGAAGACCAGAGTGTTGTGTGTTTCCAGGAGGCTTTTCTCCTGGATGTGTCTTCAGTGCCCATTTCAAATGAAAATACCTTAGAGGTGACAGCAACATTAACTGAATTTTCCTAGTCCTCCATTAAGCAATAAGGATGTGATTGGGTTATTACATTTATAGGATAGCTTTTGAAATTTCTTTGAAGATAATTTTCAGATCCTGCGGTAAAAATGTGTCCTTCGTGTGACTGCTACTGCTAAGTCGCTTCAGTCGTGTCTGACTCTATGCGACCCCATAGACAGCAGCCCACCAAGCCTCCCAGTCCCTGGGACTTTCCAGGCAAGAACATTGGAGTGGGTTGCCATTTCCTTCTCCAACGCATGAAAGTGAAAAGTGAAAGTGAAGTCACTCAGTTGTGTCCGACCCTCAGCGACCCCATGGACTGCAGCCTTCCAGGCTCCTCTATCCATGGGACTTTCCAGGCAAGAGTACTGGAGTGGGGTGCCTTTGCCTTCTCCATCCACCCCAAATTCCCTAATCTGTTGAGTTTGCAATTCTTGGCTCTAACATCATGTCCCATTACAATTAAAATATGGAGTGGTTTCAAGTGTCCTGGAGGGTGGGGCAGAAAATAAATGCATGATGTTTTAATTGCTATTTAACATCACAGAATTGGAAGAATGAGGTTAATGGACTGCCCAATGCATGTGCTATCTCCCTCATTCCAAACGGTTCTCTGGCACTTTTGATTACTCACTGAAGGAATACAACCTCCTCTGGAAGATAATAGCATCCTCAGCAGCCTCTTTCCTGAATGTGATTAAACTGTAATTTTTGCAAATATCCTTACCTTCTCTTCAGTTTTGAAAATGGGTTAGCCAACTTTTGAAAATGTCTTTCCCCCAGTGTGTCCGTCAGTATGGCAATCACAGGTCTTATGTTTTCCGAGGTAGTTTCTATGTCCCATACCTGTGCCACCATAAAACCTAGTAAAAAAGAATATGGGCTGGAAAAATATGGCCAGTACACTTAAAGGAAACTGCCTTCAATGTGCTCAGTGAAATAACTTTCATTTTACCACTAGCCTTTTACCACATAACTAGACCTACTTATCTCTGATCATAGCCGTATCCCTCTGCCCCTCAGTTCTGTTCCAAAATTATTCATGGGCTCAGAATCAGTCTACAGAGTGCTTCCCTCCCTGATAAAGTTCTTCAATAATCCATTCAAGACCTCCTGGACAGTCTAAGACACAAGGTCTTGACCTTTGTGCTTTTCCTTCAATCCTTCCTATCTTATCCACATACCTTTACTCTTAATCAAGGTCTGTAATTTGTTATTTTTAATGTCTGTTTCTTCTTTCACTCTTTTTCCTCATTCTGAAGACATACGAAAAACTTTAGTCTGTATCAAGGATATTCCTAAGAGAATAGATCCAAGGACCCTCATAGATATTTAAACCTGCTACAGATCATGACACCATGGATTTCCAATCAAATTTTGTGATTAAATGAAAGTTTTGAGATCTGAAGAAGACTAAATTTACCTAGGAAGAGTGAGAGAGCTATGAGTTATTGGGGACAGAGTGTAGATTGTGGTAAATTGCTGTGAATCACGCATCCCTGTGTCCTTTGTTAGTGTACTTTCATATTTATTCTTGGCTTTCACCCAAGAATACTTTCTTTCCCTGTGGGACATTAACAATGTGATATGAACAATGGCTTACAAAATGATAGATGCTTTCTTAAAATACTGCCACCATCACATCCAGGATCGCTCATTGGAGATACATGACTCTGTAAGCATCAAAAATAAACCACCAGACACAAAAGGCCCCCCAAAACCACCCATTTTCAGTTAGCCACCAGGGATTACAACTACAGAGTGAGACCAGAAGAAAGCCATCTAGCTGGGTCAAACCTAAATTTCTGACCCACAGATAAAATGGTGGTTGCTTTTAAGCCACTAAATTTGGTAATTGTTTATTTCACAACAACGGATAATTAACACATACTTTATGCAGAACAGTAATATCATCTAACTTAAGTTACAAAAGTAATTCTCTAACTACTGCATGGAGACTATTTCACAGAGAACTAAGGGTAGAAGAAGAGAGCCAGTAAAGGGACAATTGCAGTAGGTAAGGCCTGATGTGGGATGTGAGAAGGGATCTTGGATTAAAAGAGACTGAGATAATTCTCGAATCTAGCTGGGCATACCTGTTTCTTCAAGGACAGAAAATATTTCTTGACTGAGTTCCAGGTCTGCTTCCAAGGCATGGTTCCTATTTCATTTTTCCCCATAACATTTCCTTAAACCTTCTGAGAAACTCTTTTTGTTTCCCATGAAAAAACAGAAGTGGTTCCCTATCAATGTCTTTTTCAGGTTGCTTCCTGATCTTTGAAGTTTGGGCTCTAGAGTTCTGTTTTCATTTTGAATTATCTCAGGCTCTTTTGGTACTAACCATCAGTGTTTTCACTGATTTTACTGATGCAATCCTCTTAAAAACATTGTGTATTTCCTATAAATCTTATTTGTGTTCACTTCATGCCCCAAAATCACATCCAGAATTCTTTTCAAAACAAACAACTCCACAATCTGTGTGGAGGCTAGAGAAGAATAGTACTCTTACGATATTAGTGTAGTTGTGAAGTTCTACTAAACACTATCTTAAGCCTTTTTTAAGTTTGAACAAAGAGCTTTACAAAGACTTTATTTAGTGCTTCAGTTCAGTTCAGTCGTCACTTAGTTGTATCCAACTCTTTGCGACCCCATGAATCGCAGCACGCCAGGCCTCCCTGTCCATCACCAACTCCCGGAGTTCACGCAAACTCATGTCTATCGAGTCGGTGATGCCATCCAGCCATCTCATCCTCTGTCGTCCCCTTCTCCTCCTGCCCCCAATCCCTCCCAGCATCAGGGTCTTTTCCAATGAGTTAACTTTTCGCATGAGGTGGCCAAAGTATTGGAGTTTCAGCCTCAGCATCACTCCTTCCAATGAACACCCAGGACTGATCTCCTTTAAGACCTATTGGTTGGACCTCCTTACAGTCCAAGGGACTCTCAAGAGTCTTCTCCAACACCATAGTTCAAAAGCATCAATTCTTCAGAGCTCAGCTATCTTCACAGTCCAGCTCTCACATCCATACATGACCATTGGAAAAACCATAGCCTTGACTAGATGGACCTTTGCTGGCAAAGTAATATCTCTGCTTTTTAATATGCTATCTAGGTTGGTCATAACTTTCCTTCCAAGGAGTAAGCGTCTTTTAATTTCATGGCTGCAGTCACCATCTACAGTGATTTTGGTCTTTACTGAGAATATTTCTTATTTTGAGAATCTTGGTCAACTAGATAGACTAGTGATATGAAATAGTTTTATTTTCCAACCCAATAAGTCCTGTGTCTTCTACATTGCATCTGAATTTTACTTGCAAACTAAACAATCTTCACTTTAGCTAATCTCTTTATTCTTATATTTTATCATATACAATTGAAAGAAGCAAGTTTAAATTTTTAAAATTAAATTTGGAAATCTTAGCTCAACTCACCAGGTTACTAGGTACATTTTTTATCTTCTAATTACCACATGTGCTCATCTGGCCAATATTTTATACCTCCATAAATCACCATTTTTCAAACCTCTAAAAACATCTTTCCAACCTTCACTTTGGGATTTATTCTTTTTCCAACTTCATTAACAGATCTTCTCTCACTTTTTCCGGATCCCTCCTGATGTCCAAACCCAAAGTCTGTGCCACATGTTTAGGCTTTATATTACAACATTCTGCTTCTAGATTGAATAGATTGATAATGACCCCCAATAATTCATATTTTCTGTATCCACCACTCCCTTGTGTTGTCCCTTCACACATGGACACTGGGCTTGGCCATATAAAATATCAATAAATGTGATGCAGAGATTTTAAAGTGCTGAAGCATCAGAGACTGCTCTCTTGAAAAGCTATCCCCACCATGTAAAGAATCTGACTCTTGCAATAGAGACACATAGCCCAGCTACAATCTTTACACAACCACCAGATACGAGAGGTCATCAAAGCTTATCCAGCCTGAGACAAATTGTCAGATTACCATAGTCATAAGAATGCCCTCAAGCAAAATTAGTAGAAGAAATGTCCTCCACATGAGCGCAGCTTATATTCCTGACCCACAGAATTTACTTCTGATTCAAAAGTGAATAAAACTAGTATAATTTTAAGCCATTATGCTTTGCAGTAGCTTATTACACAGCCATAGATAACTAAAAGAGAAACCAGTGCCAGAAGTGAGATCACAATAAATACTAAAACATGTGTTGATATCTCTGAAACTGGGCAGCAGGTAGAATCTGAAAGAAATTGGGGCTCATGTTACATAGCAGAAGAATAACCAACAAATCTATTGTTGGTAGAACTTGGGACACAGAAAATGTACTTAATGAATTTATAACTCTGATTAAAATAATCTTTAGATAGAATGTTAAAAATACCAGCTGGGTGTTTCTAGCTATGTATGATTATTGCAAAATGGATATAAAGATTGATTTGTTTTCCAGTGAATTTGAAAGACATATGGAAGGCTCAGAATTTTTCAGACTGGAAAATAAAGCTGTTTTTCACTACTAATCTCTCCAATAAGTCAAATATTCCCAAAGAAGGAAATGACTCCTTTGCAATATCAAAACAAGGGTGTGGCTGTAACAGCATTTATTAAAACTTTAGAAAAATAGAGATGACATCTAATAATGTCTCTCCTTCATGGATCACAACCTTCTCATTGTGAAAGAGCTTTCATAACTCAATGTCGTGAAGAGCTTTCCAAGACAGACAGATCATAGCGAAGAGTCCTGACAAAATGTAGCCTACCGGAGGAGGGAATGACAGACCACTCCATTTCTTGCCAGGAGAACCCCTTGAACAGTATGAAAAGGCAACAAGTTATAACACCAGAAGACGAGCCCCCATGTTGGTCTAAAGATGTCCATTATACTACTGGGGAAGAGTGGAGGACAATTACTAATAGCTCCAGGAAGAATGAAGCATCTGGGGAAAAGTGGAAACAATGCTCAGCTGTGGATGTGTGTGATGGTGAAAGTAAAGTCTGATGCTGTAAAGAATGATGTTGTATAGGAATCTGGATTATTAGGTCCATGAATCAAGAAAAATTGCATGTGGTCAAGCAGGAGATGGCAAGAGTGAACACTGACATCTTAGGAGTCAACGAACTAAAATGGATGGGAATGGGAGAATTTAATTCATATGACCATTATATCTACTTCTCTAGACAAGAGCCCCTTAGAAAGAAATGGAATAGCCCTCACTGTCAACAAGAGAGTCTGAAAGGCAGCATTTGGGTGCAACCTCAAAAATGACAGAATGATCTCAATTCATTTCCAAGGCAAACAATTCAACATCACAGTAATCCAAGTCTATGCCTGAACCACTAATGCCAAAGAAGCTGAAGTTGACTAGTTCTATGAATACCTACACATCTTCTAGAAGTAATACCAAAAAAAGATGTCCCTTGTCACCATAAGGGATTAGAATGCAAAAGCAAGAAGTCAAAAGATACCTGGAGTAACAGGCAAGTTTGACCTTGGAGTACAAAATGAAGCAGGGTCAAGGCTTACATTTTGTCAAGAGAATATGCTGGTCATAGCAAACGACATTTTCCAACAACAGAAGAGAAGACTCTACACATGAATATTACCAGTCAATACTGAAATCAGATTGTTTATGTTCTTTGCAGCCAAAGATGGAGAAGCTCTATACAGTCAGCAAAAACAAGACTAGGAGCTGACTATGGCTCAGATCATGAGCTCCTTATTGCAAAATTCAAGCTTAAATTGAAAAAAAAGTAAATAAAACCACTATGTCATTCAGTTATGACCTAAATCAACTCCCTTATGATTATATGATGGAGTTGATGAATAGATTCAAGAGATTAGATCTGGTAGACAGAATGCCTGAAAAACTATGTATGGAGGTTTCTAATATTGTACAGGAGGCAGTAAACATCACAAAGAAAAAGAAATGCAAGAAGGCAAATGGCTGCCTGAGGCTTTACAAATAGCTGTGCAAAGAAGAGGAATGAAAGGCAAAGGAGAAAGAGAAGAATATACCAAACTGAATGCAGAGTTCCAGAGAATAGCAAGGAAAGAAAAGAAGACCTTCTTAAATGAACAATGAAAAGAAGTAGAGGAGAAAAACAGAATAAACAAGACTAGAAATCTATTGAAGAAAATGAGAGATATCAAAGGAATACTTCATAAAAAATGGGCATGATAAAGGACAGAAACGGTAAGGACCTAATAGAAGCAGACAAGATTAAGAAGTCATGGCAAGAATACACAGAAGAGATACACACGCACACACACACACACACACACACACACACACACAATCTTAATAACCTTTATAACCACAATGGTGTGGTCACTCACCTAGAGCCAAACATTTTGGAAACAAGTGGACTTTAGGAAACAGTACTATGAACAAAGCTATTGGAGCAGATAGAGTTCTGCCTAAGCTATTTAAAATCCTAAAAGATGATACTGTTAAAGTGCTGTACTCAATATGTCAGCAAATTTGGAAAACTCAGCAGTGGCTTCAGGACAGAAAAAGATTAGATTTCATTCCAATTCCAAAGAATGGCAATGCCAAAGAATGCTCAAACTACATAAAATTGTGCTTATTTTCACATGCTGCAATCAGTTCAGTTCAGTCACAGTTGTGTCCAACTTTTTGTAACTCCATGGACTGCAGCATGCCAGGCTTCCCTGTCTATCATCAACTCCAGGAGCCAGCTCAAACTCATGTCTATTGAGTCAGTGATGCCATTCAACCATTTCATCCTCTGTTATCCCCTCCTCCTCCTACCTTCAATCTTTCCCAGCATAAGGGTCTTTTCCAGTGCTTCAGTTCTTCCCATCAGATGACCAAAATATTGGAGCTTGAGCTTCACCATCCATCCTTCCAGTGAATATTCAGGATTGATTTCCTTTAGGATGTACTGGTTGGATCTCCTTGCAGTCCAAGGGATTCTCAAGAGTCCTCTCCAACACCACAGTTCAAAAGCATCAGTTCTTCAGTGCTCAGCTTTCTTTATAGTCAACCTCTCACATCCATACATAATTACTGGAAAATCCATAGTTTAACTGATGGCCCTATGTCTAGAATGCTAGCATGGCTATGACCAAAATCTTTCAAACAAGGCTTCAGCAGTATGTGAACTAGAAATTCCCAATGTACAAGCTGGACATATAAAAGGCAGAGGAAACAGAGGTTAAATTGCCAACATTTGTTGGATCATGGGAAAGAAAAGGAGTTCCAGAAGAACATCTACTTCTGATTCATTGACTACCCTAAAGCCTTTGGTTGTGGGGATCACAACAAACTGTGGAAAATTCTTAGAGGGATAGCAGTAGCAGACCACCTTACTTGTCTCATGAGAAACCCGTATGTAGATCAAGAAACAATAGTTAGAGCCTTACATGGAAAAACTGACTTGTTCAAAATTGGGAAAGCTGTAAGACAAAGCTGTACATTGTCACCCTGCTTATTTAACTTATACACAAAATACATCATGAGAAATGCTGAGCTGGATGGATCACAAGCTGGAATCAAGATTGCCTGGAGAAATATCAACAACCTCAGATATGCAGATAATACCATTACAATGGCAGAATATGAAGAGGAGCTAAACAGCTTCCTGATGAAGGTGAAAGAGGAGTGAAAAAGCTGATTTGAAATTTAATATTCAAAAACTAAAATCATGTCATATGGTCCCATCAGTTTCAGTTCAGTTCAGTTCAGTCGCTCAGTCGTGTCCGACTCTTTGCAACCCCATGAATCGCAGCACACCAGGCTTCCCTGTCCATCACCAACTCCTGGAGTTCACTCAGACTCATGTCCATCCTGTCAGTGATGCCATCCTCTGTCGTCCCCTTCTCCTCCTGCCCCCAATCCCTCCCAGCATCACAGTCTTTTCCAATGAGTCAACTCTTCACATGAGGTGGCAAAAGTACTGGAGTTTCAGCTTTAGCATCATTCCTTCCAAAGAAATCCCAGGGCTGATCTCCTTCACAATGGACTGGTTGGATCTCCTTGCAGTCCAAGGGACTCTCAAGAGTCTTCTCCAACACCACAGTTCAAAAGCATCAATTCTTTGGCGTTCAGCCTTCTTCACAGTCCAACTCTCACATCCATACATGACCATAGGAAAAACCATAGCCTTGACTAGACGGACCTTAGTCAGCAAAGTAATATCTTGGCTTTTGAATATGCTATCTAGGTTGGCCATAACTTTTCTTCCAAGGAGTAAGCGTCTTTTAATTTCATGGCTGCAATCACCATCTGCAGTGATCACTTCATGGCAAATAGGGGAAAAAGAGGAAGCAGGGACAGATCTTTTTTTGAACTCTGCAATCATTGAGGAGTATGGCTTCAGCCCTGAAATCAAAAGACACTTGCTCCTTGGAAAGAAAGCCATGACAAACCTAGACAGCATATTAAAAATCAGAGACATCAGTTTGTAGACAAAGGTCTATACAGTCAAAGCTGTCGTTTTTCCAGTAGTCATGTACGGATGTGAGATTTGGACTATAAAGAAGGTTGAGCACTAAAGAATTTATGTTTTTGAATTGTGGTGCTAGAGAAAACTCTTGAGAATCCCTTGGACTGCAAAGAGATGAAACCAATCGATCCTAAAGGAAACCAACTCTGAATGTTCACTGGTAGGACAGATGCTGAAGCTGAAGCTCCAATACTTTGGTCACCCGATGCAAAATGATTGGAAAAGGCCTTGATGCTGGGAAAGATTGAAGGCAATGAGAAGGGTTCAGCAGAAGATGAGATGGTTAGAAAGCATCACTGAATTGATGGACATGAATTTGAGCAAACTCCACGATATAGTGGAGGACTGCAGAGCCTGACATGCTGCTGTCCATGGGGTCAAAATACTGAAATGGTTGTTGTATTAAGCCATGAATTTTAAGTTATTATTGTACAACAGGTAACCAAACAAAAGTTAATAACTTCTTAACCCCTTCGGTAAAAATAATTCTTAAAAAATTAAGAATTCCATAACTCTACTTTGACATACTAGTCCTATATGATCTGACCCCCAACAGGTCCTGGTCTCATTTCTTGCCACTCTTCCCCATTGTGCAAGCTGCTCAAGTCACTCTGGCTTCTTGGCCATTATTCAAATAAGATAAAATACTTTCCAACTTCAGAGCTTTTGCGCTTATAATTTTCCCTGAAATGCTCTTCCAGACAGATACTCACATGGCTCCCTCCTCTATGTTACTATCAAATGTCACCTCATCAGAGACTATCTTTTGTAAAATAGACCCTCTCATTTCATCCCTCTTCATATTGCCTTATTTTCACTCATAGCACATATATAATCACTTGTATTATTATATATTATCACATAATATACATATATGCACACATATATTTCAATAATTTATATGACTATATATAACATATGATATATACATCCAGTTATAATCACATTAACTTATTACATATTATTATGTATATTTATTATTTATCTGCTACCAATAAAAGATAATTTCTTTGAAAACAGAGCATTACTCCTTTTGTTCTCTTTTGTATTTTTAGCCCTTAGAACTAACCTGACACATAGAAGGTGCTCAATACATATTTGTTGAATGAATTATTTGTGTGGAATATATTCATTACACATAACATATATGGCACTCTGCTATGTACTAGGAAGAGAAGATAGAGAATAAGGCAGAAATAAAATCTATGTTTTGATAATGATAATAATTTATATACACACACTGCTTCTATGTACCTGGCATGAAGTATGTGCTTTATGTGTGTGAACTCATTTAATTTCTAGTTAACCCTATGAAGTATGCATTATCATTATCCCCATTTAAGAGATGACAAAAGTGAGGTATGGAAGAATTAGATACTTGTTCAACACCTCACAGCTAATAAGTGTCAGTATCAGATTCCAACCAAGCAGCAGACTCAAGTTCAATCAAGCTCTTTGCCACTATTCTATATGCCCCTCAATTTATTTATGGTCTAGTTGGTGAAACAAAAATATTAGTAAAACATAAAATAGTCAAGTGTTATGCTTTGAAGTTTAATAATAATTTCAATAAAAATTCAGAGAACCTGAGTGTTGATCAAACTTGGCATGGGCATAAGATGTTTCTTGTAGTAGACAGGGCTTGGGAGCTCTGAGTTGCCAGCTGAGAAAGGCAGTCCCTCTAGATGGAAGATTCAGCTTGATGACTGGTGGGGCAGAAAGAAAGGAACTCAACATAGTGTAGTGACCAGTGGTGATCTAATAGACTGCCATTCTTTGTGGTTTTAGGGGAGTCACAGGGCTTTGGAGGAAAGATCAAGCAAAATGCGTCTGAAGTAGACGAGTGATATGAAAAATTCATCTTCTGATTATTAACTTATTTATTCCAGAAAATGAGTACTTTCTTAGTAACTTCTAGGTTAATGGGACTTTGCTAAGTACTATGGGAAGTGGGAATCTATGAGGGATATGACCCTCAACTTGAGAAAGTACAGCGTAGTGATAGATATAAGGCTTGAACTAAAGACCTGCTGGAGAGGGCGAACGTGTTGAGTACCCTTCACTGGGCTTCCGAATTTCAGAAAAAGTTTAGGATCCCTTCCTGTTGAGGAGGTTGTGGAGGATATATTGTACTAGTAGTGATGGTCTTGAGACTTAAAAAGCAGGTAGCCTTCTTATATACTGAATTGACTGAAGAAGGGATACAGGTGGGGAAAGAATGGTGGCTAAATTTACATACACTTGCCATTTTGGCAGAGGTGGGAAATGGGTTTGAAGAAAGAATAGATTTGGTTTAAAAACAAAAGAGATGCTTCCTCAAATTTTGTTTCCAAAATTAGATTCATTAGATTGTCAAGATTTCTCAGGTGAATAATGGGTTATTTTTATTGTTTCTATATTTGTGTGCACATGCATATACATATACATTCATAAGCGTGTGTTCATGTTTGGTCATGTGTGTACATGTGTGTGGGCAGTAAACAGACTGGAAAACTAAAATACAGTAGAGGGTTTGAACAATACAGGTAATCACTACAATGGTAAATCAAGAACAGATTGCAGAAATTCTTGCAAAGATTGTGAACAAAGAGGTGACATGAAAATAGCAACACACAAAATCCACCTGGATGAGAAACTAAAGGACAGATGGGCTGCTGTTTAAAACACTCATAAAGTGCTCTACAAAGGAAGCAACAAAAGATTTGTTTCTATAAATAAGTCTTACCATAGTTCAGTTCAGTTCAGTCGCTCAGTTGTGTCCAACTCTTTGCGACCCCATGAACCACAGCACGCCAGGCCTCCCTGTCCATCATCTACTCCCGGAGTCCACCCAAACCCATGTCCATCAGGTCGGTGATGCCATCCCACCATCTCATCCTCTGTCGCCCCCTTCTTCTCCTGCCTTCAATCTTTCCCAGCATCAGGGTCTTTGCAAATGAGTCAGCTCTTCACATGAGGTGGCCAAAGTATTGGAGTTTCAGCTTCAACATCAGTCCTTCCAATGAACACCCAGGACTGATCATCATAAGGATGATGCAAAATCATTTGTCTATGTTTTAATTCATTTTTAAAACATCTGTGTTCTTCATTTACTTCAAAATAAATGTATTGTATGGAACAGAGTCACATTTTAATTCTCACTTCCTAGAGTATTGATATTCTGGGAATTGAGATTTTTCTAAGGTCAGAGGCAGTAAGAGATGGCATCTAGAGATACTGGAAGCAAGATTAGCAATCACTGGTTTCTGTGGTCATGACCCCAACTCTGAATAGCTCAAGAGATGTGCAACATGTGCAACAGGACCCAAAACTAAGAGAGCGTCTTGTTCTTTGGACTTCTCATTCTCAGCTGGTTCTCTAGATTATCTCATTTTCCTCTCCCAGGGCTGTTAATGCTATCACCCTGAATGCCGGTTAAAGGGCATCCCTTGCCTGACTTGGCATGGTTCCCAGATATGTATTTCATCCAAAATATAGAGACCAAATTTCCAATAAAGAAATTATGAGTGACTGCCGCTGCTCTGTCTCTGTCATCCTCCTCCACAGTTGAATACTCTTCATTGTTAGAGACTCGTTTTTTCTTGCAATTCAGCTTAAACTTTCCCTCACTTGGCTTCCTCCCATCACTCCTAATTACAGACTAATAAAGCCTTTGGATTACTGTGAGCAATTTTCCTCCCTCCCTTCTCCCACCTCTACTTTCCTCCAGAGGTTTTCTAAACCTACCACTGGATCATGCTGATGGAATGGTAACCAAAACCCAAGCGTTTATCTCATAGAATTAAGATCTGGGGTTTGAGGACAAGTCCTCAAGGATTATTCTTTATTCTCATGCATGTTCCTTGCTCCTAGTTTAAGGAAGTACGCACTATAAAGTCAGTCCGAGCTGAAGGATGCCTGGAACAAAGTGGAAGGTGCAGAAATGGATCTGTGGAAGGTGCTTGTTGGCCAAATCCCAGCACGGGGGATACCTTCTGAATTGAGGCATCCAGTTGTTCAGCCTCAACCTAGCATATCTGCCTACACTGGCTGAAGAACCATTGCTTGATGCTTACTGGAAGGCCTTGCTTTTACTAGTCCCAGAAAGAAAAATATAGTTTACCTATATCCACTAACCTAGTCTAACTCACACCCTTATTGCAGTCTCTTCCCCTTCAAGATTCGACTACCCCATGGAATCAAACATTGAAGAGGAGATTAATGGCAAACATGAGTTACTAAATGTATCATCTCAGGCGAGTTACTGAATTTCCCTACATATTTGTTTTGAATATTTCATAAAAAGATTCATCAAAGTTCAATGTGGTGAAGGATATGATACTTGCCAAACAAGTACTATTAATATTAAACTGGGACAGGAGTTCAAATAAAGGAAGCATAAAGACTAGAATATTAAAAGTAGACTACTTAATCAACAGGGAATTTGAGATAGACCTCCAAGGATGAGTAGGATTTAGTAACTAGGCACTCTGAGAAAGGGCCTTCCAAGCAGGTGAGAACCATAAACAAAGACTCATCTTTCCTAAGGAAAAAGACCTTAATTAGCATTGCCTTTTCCCCTTCATTTTATGTGCATGAGGCAATTATTAAGGTGTAAAATCCAACCTAAAAGTTTTTTGTATCACCCCAAGAAATTTGGGAATAATGGTCAACTATTATTTGCCATCTATACACTTTAGAATTTGAGTGGAATAATCCTAACTTCCATCTCTGCCACTGTCATGCTCCCCATCCCACTTACCTCTGAATCATAAATACCAGCATAAATTGTATTATGTATAATGGATGACTAGAGAGAAACAGAGTTGGTTTTATTAATGACCTCAGATTGGGGGCAATGACATGGTCCTCCCAGTGTTATGGAAATCAATCAATATGGCCTGACTCTGGGGACATTCTGACTGGCTCACAGACACCTCTGGATGATAGGGGAGGTGAGGTGAAAGCCCTCCCATTGGCTACCCAAGCCAGGAAATCAAACATGATTTATCTACATTAGTGGGCTTCATCTTTGTCTTATTATCCCAGCCACAGCTTGCGACCCAGGCCAACTCTCTTGCCTTTTAATAAACAGACTTAATAGGACGGATAGTTTGGCAATTTGTAGAGTAAATTAGATTTAATTTGGCCTGAATGCCACTGATTCTCATATTGTTCAAAACAATCTTATCCAGGGCTGCATGTCATCCCAACATGTTCTCAACTGATACAGCTGAAAACAGCCAACTGACATGGAGTGAACGCTCTCCATGATCCTGCGGTTTTCTCTCTTCTCCCTTACTTCTTGTAACCAACTTCACTAAATATATAATAAGTTTCAGTAGGGAGACAGTGACTATGACAATAACAAAACCAGTGATAATCCCATTGTGCTGTCACTAATAGGTGCCTTGGCAGAATAAGCTGAATATAACGTCCTCTTACATATAAAATATCAGTATTTTAGAGATTTTGCATAAAAATCATTCTGAAGTGTAATATAAATGCTCCAGCCCTCTTCAACAATTGCACAGAATGCAATTTTACTTTTCCTTGCTGACTGGGAGCTGATCTGAGCATCATTTGTGATATTGTACTGGAGAGCAGTGACTAACTTAGGCCTGTGTAGCTGACCATCTGCCCCTAAACTAAATGGCCCTAGTCACGCATCTTGACTTCTCATCTTCCCTTTGTCTCTTCCCTCACAAGCAGCTGTCATTCTTCCGTCCAATGGAATACCCTGCCAGTTACAGCCTTCCCTCATCTCTAGAGTACTCATTAGTTCGGATTGCCAAAACATCCTGGCTATGGCAGCCTTGAACTTTCTGGCTCCTTTGAGGCTGGGGGTATGTGGCTTGGGCCTGTCAATTTCATCACTAGTACAAGAACCCCATGAGGTTTCCTCTCTGCCATCACGAAAGGCAGCACTCCAGAAGGCACCTACTTTGTCGAACTGGGTCCTGAAGCGGAGACCCCAGCCAACCTATGATGGCAGCAAAGAGAAAGAAGCATTCTAATAAGCTATCAGGAGTATGAGGCTATTTGTTAATGCAACATAACTTAACCTACCTTGGGAGTTTTACATTTCCACTTTCTAATTTGAACATACTAACATGATTTGGACTTTGACATAAGATAACCAACCTTTTTTTCTTTTTTTTTTTTAAATTTCTGTAAGTAGCTTTTCAGTGGGCTCTCATTTATGAGTAAAACACCTCAAAATACATCAAATCTATGATTATTGTTGATGTTTGGAATTTCTTTTTTTAAATCTATCAGCTCAGCTGGGCTAAAACCACATAGAGAAAGAGTGACTTTTTCACTGTGAACAATGAGCTACCCCTTCATAATGGAAACAGGCCAATGTAATCAACCTGCCTCCAGGTAGCTGGCTGGTCACCCTGGGGAATGGTGCCATGTGCGCGTTGGTTTTTGCTGCTGGCCAACTGGGCACTTAGCAGTGGCTGTAGCTCGTCTGTCCTTGGTGAGCGGCAGTACATGTAGATGGGCCTACATATACCTTCCATCTCTGCCATCGTGGCCACTTGGTTGATGAACATATTAGGGAATGACAGGAGTGACTGCGGAAGGAGGCTAACCAGTATCCACAGGACAGGTCATCCTATTCATGTAGTTATTAAAATCCAACATCACTGGCATCACCCTTTGTTGAGTATTCACGAATATCTGCACACCAGGTGCCCATTCTGATAAGTGTATCAGCAGGCCTTTTCCCCAGACCTTGTTGGCACAAATTTTCCACTTGTGTTCTTCCCAAGACCTTGACCTGCCAGCCAAACTGTCCATGATCAATGAACTGCAACTCTTTCCATCTCTCCTGGACCCTATCCAATGTCCTGCCACTGGGATGATTTCTTGTCACTATTGTCATTGAGGGCCAACTGGGATGAGGCTATGGTGCAACAACCATACACTTTTTTAATGGTGACTGTCTCATGCAGAACCATCTGTACAATGCAAGTCCATGGTTTTCTTCTTCAGTGGACTTCTCATAAGGAGCTCCCTATGAGGCCATAGGTTGAAAGAGAGATGACCAGTGCATCAGAAGTAGAGGCCATGGGCATCTGGGCCACCCTCTCATGCAGCATGTGCCCTCAGAGCTTGCTTAAGCCCAGTCTCAATCATATCACTTCCATTTGATAATGGAGATCCCCTGTCCATGCTCAACATCATAGCTTGGTGGACCAGACAACACCAATTTGCAGTTGGCAGCTAAGGTCACATGGTAACTTGGTGGGCTGTAATTGAGCATTCAGTCTCTACTAAGGACCAATAGCAAGCCAAAAGCTAAAGGAGAATAATTATATAAAGAGATAATATGATTTTACTCATAGCTGAGTCTGTTCTGTGTTTCACCTATGTGCTGTACTACGCGCTTAGTCGTTAAGTGGTGTCCAACTCTTGGTGGCAAGTCCCCACTCCCCATCGAAGATGGTACAGGCTGATACCATCAGCAAAGGTCCATGAGGAAGTGAGTATGGAGTTCTGGACAAGCAGCACACAGGGTAAGAGAAGTATTCCTGTTGCATTGACACAAGGAATTCTTAATTCTAGAAGAGTCTCTTTAACCAGGGAAAGTGCGAGAGAGAGAGGGAGATAGAGTAAGAGACAGAGTACAGATAGAGATGAGGGAGAGGGAAAAAGACGGGGGGAAAGAAGAAAAAGGAGAAGGGTGAGAAAGGAGCAGGGGAGGAGCGGGGGAGGGGAAGGAAAAGGAAGAGAAAAAGAAGGAGAAGCGTAGAGGGAGGATGAAAGAAACAAAGAAAAAGAAAATGAGAGGAGAGGGAAAGAAGGAAGGAAGAAAAAGAGACAGGGGCGGGGGGAGTGGGGGCGGACTGCTTATATGTGATTCTGGCCAAGCATCTTCCAGTTACCCAAGAAGGAAGTACGTCATAAGTTGGGTTGCTATAGTTGGCCATTGTTTTGTTTTGTGTTAGCTCTCAACAAAGAATCTCTCCAAACTGAAGAATTGAAAATATGGTATACAGTGGGGCAGTCTTCATCTGCAACAATATCAATCAACTCTACAAGATGTCAACCTTGAAACTTGAGTTGGGTGGCTTAGAGACCCTCTGAAAAGGAAAATAAGGGATCATATGCGAAATGAATCACCAGTCCAGGTTTGAGGCATGAGACAGGGTGCTCAGGGCTGATGCACTGGGATGACCCAGAGGGATGGGATGGAGAGGGAGGTGGAAGGGAGGGTCCGGATGGGGAACACATGTACACCAGTGGCAGATTTATGTCAATGTATGGAAAAACCACTACAATATTATAAAGTAATTAGCCTCCAACTAAAATAAATAAATTTATTTTTAAAAAGGGGGATTGTGAACTAGACAAGCTGGCATCTGGAGTCGTGTAAGCCTGTGGCTCACAAGAAAAAGAGATTTGGTTCTCTCCTAGCAATGCTGCTCACCCGCTCTTTGAGGAAATTCCTGTTCTGCTCTGAGCCTTGGGCTCCCCAGACAAAAACATTGTCTCTCTTTGTTCCTGTCTAGTGACACCATCAGAGACTTGAGGGAGTGCGGATGGTCCAGGAGAGGTCAGTGGGAGAAAAATTCAGGAGCTCTGGAGGTTAGCCCTGTGTTGTCAGTGTTTGTGTTCAGAATGATGACTCAAATCGTCCAGAGAAGAGCATGGCATTCTCTCCATCTTCTCTATACTGTGACAAAAATAATTAGAACAAACTATTAACTATAGTGAAAAAAATCTATGAAAATATGTTAGGTTTCGTTTTTAATTTTAGAACGAAATTATTTTGGTTTTTAAGTGTAGATAAAGTTTGGTTCTGGAAGATTTAGTTGTGCAGAATCCCTCTCAGGATTCTAAAATGTAGTCACTACAATGAATAAATGAGCACAAGCTTCTCCTGTCATTACTTCTAGGTAACTCACTGCTATTATTGTAAATAACAATTGCTGCCATACACAGAGGCAGTGAAGGCCTAGAGGCTGTGGCAAGCCACCTAATATCTGCTGGAAGTGATGCTAGGCTATTACTTTTCCCAGAAGTGCTGAGGCCGCAGAGTTGAGGCTCCTTGCCCACCACCCTCCAGGTAGATCTGTGGCCTCCAGAGCCAGGCCCAGTGCGTGGGAGTCAGGCCAGTGCTCCTGCTGGTACCCTGGACCCCGTTGCTGGTGTTTCTCAGCACCTCCCATAACTCCGGACACTCCTGTCACTTTTGATGAACTTCACCTTTCCAGCATGATGCCTGTGTTCCATCTCAGGAAGTAGTCTCACGAAGAGACAGCGTCGGGGGAAGCACCTTGGGAGAGTGCTGAAGGACTAGTCTTCTATGCTCTGTGCCTAAAAAAAAAAAAAAGAGAGAGATGGGAGTCCTCAGCCTCCCAAGACTTGGGGAGCCTCTGCTTTACCACAACTACTTTTGTCCCATCACAGAATTAGGGTCTTTCTGTCTCCAAAGGCTGGACTATGAAAGTGCCTTCTGATGACTTTCTGCAGAGTTTGTGCTATTCAATGTAGCTCCTGAAGACTGCTTGGTCTAAGGAGGAGAAAGGGTGGGAAAGAAACTAACACTGGGAATGATTAAAACCTAGAGGGATGGGATGGGGAGGGAGATAGGAGGAGGGTTCAAGAGCAAGGGGACATTTGTACACCTATGGCTGATTCATGTTGATGTTTGACAGAAAACAACAAAACTCGGAAAATAAGTTATCCTTAAAAAAAGAAAAACCAAAGACGATGTCGCCATTCATTTCTTCCTCCATCCTCCCTTTCTTCCCTGATGTGTGTGTGTCTGTATGTGTGTTTCTATAGAAAATTAAGATCTGAAATAGACACACCCCAGAAGATGCTCACAGACTCAGATCCATGAAGCAGAGAAAAATAAACACATGACCCTAACAAAGTGGAAGTCAAGAAGAGTGGTCCAGGTAACATGTGGTAGAGGACGAGAAGAATCAGTATCTACTGGAATAGTGGGAGGGGGCACTTGAGCTGAAATGATGAGCAGGGGACAAAAGGAGAGAGGAGCCACAGGATAGTATAATATGATGTCTGAGCAGCGATTCTAGCAAAGGCTCCCTGAGAGGAGCAGCTCACCTAACCTGAGCTGTAACTCTGAGGAGTGGTTTACTGCCACAATCCACATTCCAGGGATAAAAGAGCTGAGCTTCCTGCCCATGGCAATCTTCCCAAGGTCACAAAATGCACATAGAGCTGCCAGAGCAGGTACACACTTGAGCAGTGTGACCCGGACTCCTAATCGCCCCGCTGCAGTGTCCAGGTTGAGAGCCTAGGTGAGGCGAAGGATGAATCAAGACTCAGGAGGGCAGGGATAGATCAGCCAGGGTCAAATCTCCAGGGCCCTGGAGAAAGCCCAGCCCTCTCCTCATTGGCTGGTTTGCCTGAGGCTGATCCACCTCCTCTGTTTATGGCTTAGCCCCATCCGGCTGTCAGCATCCGAGAGCAGATGCTCACTTAATCCTTGGGATTAGCTCCAGATCATGGAGAATAATCAGCAGTCGGCCAAGGCGCATGCACACTCTTGCATATCCAGTTTCCTAAATGCAATGCTGATACCTAGTTCTATCCCCAGATTTTGCTCTGTAATACACAAACGAAGCAAAAAGCTGAGACAAGCCTGCCAAAGTTCTAGCCATCATAACTGACAAAGGAGAGATTGTCTTGTTATTTGGAAAATGTTTTGAAATCCTTAAATGAGTGACTGAATATGAATGTCTGTGTGTGAGAGGAAGAGAGGGATAAAGACAGACAGACAGAAGAGAGGAAGGAGAAATTGTTCTAAACTTAATAATGCAATGTACTCTAATTTGATGCATGGAATATACATATCTATACACACATTCATACTATCTTTGAGTAGGAAAAGAAATACCTTGCCTTCTAATGACCAATAAAGAGAATGAGCTAGAGACCATTAGATGCAGAGGGTCAGTAAAAAGTTGCATGACTCAGGGCAAGGGAATCTCAACTTGGTCCTCGTCTTGAAGATGGGTGGAGGGGTGCTTACACTTCCTGTTTCCTAGGTTCATGGGGAAAAGATCCATGTGTAAGTACTTTAGAAAGTTGAAAATGCCAAATATATGAAAGTGATAATTATTAGTAATCACCATCATCATAATTTAATACTGAGGATGACAGGCAGAGGTGGGGAAGAAGTAGATTCCATTATAATTATCTGGAAGACACAGCCAAAAGCACATTTAAGCCAGATTTCCCACCTACCACTTTTCCTACTTCTGTACTTTCTGTTCTAAATCCCAGAGATTAATTAGGGAGCATGGCTGTTTGCTATTGTAAAATGATTGCTGGCATAAAAGATGTAAGTTAAGAAGGCCCTTTTCCCCTATATTTGGTGAACTACCTCTAGCCTGATGTAAAGACTCAAATCTGCCTTATTCTTCATAGAACACGGATGTCTTGCAGGGTATGGTGCTGGATCATCCTCACCCCTCACTCAACAGTCATTCATATTTGGTGGGCTCTTGATGACTACCCTGTCTTCTCTGTGAAGCGACCTTGGTCTGGGGATTGATTTGTGCTAATCAAATATGGAAGCACTAAAATCAAGCAACCTTACCTTTAAGATACCTTTGGGGCTACCCACCCACCCCGGTTAAAGTGCAGTACCCAGCAAATTGTCTCTTCCTTCCAGGAATAGATCTCGGTTCCCATATGCCACACTGAGCTACTTAAATGTTTCCTTTTATTAGAAGAAAGAAGAAACAGCGCCAAGTTGTATCTGTCTCTTGTGATCCCATGAACTATAGCCTGCCAGGCTCCTCTGTCCATGGGATTCTCCAGGCAAGAGTGGGTTGTCATTTCTTTCTCCAGGGGAATGTCCCAACCCAGGAATGGAACCCAGGTCTCCCACATTGTGGGCAGATGCTTTATCAACTGAGCTACAGGGGAAGCCCCTATAAGCTAAGTCAATAGCCCAGTTGGTAAAGAATCTGCCTGCAATGCAGGAGACCCTGGTTTGATTCCTGGGTCAGGAAGATCCTCTGGAGAAAGGATAGGCTACCCAGTCCAGTATTCTTGGGCTTCTCTTGTGGCTCAGCTGGTAAAGAATCCACCTGCAATATGAAAGACCTGGGTTTGATCCCTGGGTTGGGAAGATCCCCTGGAGAAGGGAAAGGCTACCCACTCCAGTATTCTGGCCTGGAGAATGAGCATTCTAGCCTGGGGAATTCCATGGACTGTACAGAGGGTCCAAAGTGTGCCAAAGAGTTGGACATGACTGAGCGACTTTCACTTTCTTTCACTTCCCCTGTGCCATCTGCCCTTTTATACGGCGTTCATTTATCTCCTGCCCCCTTCACTCTGGGAAGCCCATCTCCAAATCCCTGTCTTTCCCTGCTCCACCTGCTTGTCTTCTTTTTCTAAAGGTTGGGACGGAAAAATCACTAATGAGGTCTTGGGTTTTTTCCATTTCCCTGTCTCCTCCCTTGTCTTCACTGCATCCTAAGACTTCTTTTCTCAGATAGTTTTGTATGTTTTCTGATGTTTTTAATCAATGTAATTGTAACTTAAAAAGTAAAGTTAGATCTTGTAAGGGATCACACGATGTAGGAGCATGACATTTAGATTCGGATTATGTAAAATCTCAATAATGAGACAGTTGATGTACAGCCCTCTGTCTCAAAAAAATTTATGTAACTGTGCCTTGACTTCTAACAGGAAGAACAATTCTCAGAGCTTTCTGAGATGCTTTTCTTGGGTTGCAATCCTCAAAATTGACTCAAATAAAATTTTACATTCAGCAACTATGCTCCAATTTAAAAAAAAAAAAAAGAGTTTTAAAAATATTTCCAAAAATGAAGTTAGAGTTCTGTACATCATTCCACTTTCTTTCTTCTTTTCTCTTTCCCTCGGTGCAACACTGCACTTGCTCAGCACCTGCTCAGTGATATTGGGCACTCCCGGGGAAAAGAAGGAAGTAGGGGGCAAGACCCTGGTGTTTCTAGACCCTGTGGTCCTGGAGAGGCAAGAGGGGATAATTGTGGCAGTGGTCACTCCTCAGCTCCTCCCTTCCTGCTGCCTCCTCACCCTGGGGCCTTGTATGGGAGTGAGGCTTCTCCAAGACCACAGCTGACCAAACACTGTTAAAGGAGCAGCTATCCTTGAGTTTCAAGGCGGCAGGTAACCTTTGATTTCTTCTACATTACTATATTTTCCAGATGTTCTACATGAAAACTGTGTGGTTTCTAAAAACTTCAAGCATACATTTTAAAACTTCCCTTGACAAATGTCTCCCATATTTACAGCGTCATTTCTTTTCCCTTCATAGCTAAACTCAATTCAAAAGGACTTGTGTCTCTTTCCTCACACTATGTTAATTCTTTTCAAAGTAATGATTTCATACCTGGTAAACCTTCTTTGACTATTATTTAACGCCTTTACGTTCAGTTCAGTCACTCAGTCATATCCGACTCTTTGCGACCCCATGAATCGCAGCACGCCAGGCCTCTCTGTTAAGTCGCTTCAGTCATGTCTGACTCTTTGTGATCCTATGGACCCTAGCCCATCAGAATCCTCTGTCTGTGGAATTCTCCAGGCAAGAATACTGGAGTGGGTTGCCATTGCCTTCTCCAGGAGATCTTCCCGACCCAGAGATCGAACCTGCGTCTATTACATCCCCTGCATCGGCAGGCAGGTTCTTTACAACTAGCAACACCTGGGAAGCCCGTATAGACCAATGTTAATGTTTCTGGGACTAATTTCCTTTCTCTGTGTTCTCTTGTAGTCTTCATCCACGCTTTTACGTCTAATTTTTCTTTCCTCACCATCTTGTTTGGGTGAGTCTATTAGATTTATCATCAACTCAACATGAAAACTATTCATTTAAATGTTGGATGTGAAGCCATTTATTAAGATTGGAGTAACGTGTATCTTGCCCTACTCTCATCTTCTTATTTTAAGTTTTCTCTTGTTTTGGCTTTCTTGCTGCTGCTTCAGTATTTCTGTCCTTGACTCTGCAATACAGATTATCTGCTTATACATCCTGTGGTAATTTGTGATTAAAAATCATGGGTTTTAGTTCTAATAGTTTGCCAAATATGCATCTGCATTTCTCTCTAATTATAAAAGTTGAGATCAGATCACTACATTTTAAGCTCATTCCCACCATTTCCACAACATTTTTTTTTTTTTCAGGAATTATATCCTGGCTTTTGCAACTTGAGTCTCTGTGCTTTCTTACTGCTAGAGTTTTCTGGTCTCAGTTAGCTCTCAAGTGTAGTGTCCCCTTCTCCTGATGTGTGGATGCCAGGGTCTTTGATGTCTGTTACAGGATGTGTTTACTGCTATTATAACAAGCAACAAACTGAAGTCTCTGTGTTTAACTGGGAAGACACAAGGCACTTTGTTGGAACAGGAATGAGACGGATGGGAGAAATAGCTTCTTCTCGTGATCTGACCCCCGGCCAGGTCCTGGTCACCTGGCTGAGGGAAGAGGAGAGGTGGCTGCAGGATCTAAGGAAAAGCCTAGGATTGTCTGCCTTTGGGCTTAATGTAACCCAGAAGCAGGGGAGACCTTCCTACCTCTGAGTAGGCCCTGTCTCAGGTCTGTCTCTCCAAAGCCTGAAGCACAGGAACATCCAGACACTGACTTTTGAAGCTAGTGTCCCCCTACCATGGGGGGAGACAGTGGGTGAGCACATATCAAAAGACACTAAAGCAGGGCAGACCCAGGGGGGAGGAGCCACTTGGTACCCCGACATTTCTGCCAGCCCAGGAATCACTTCACAGGGACTCTCAGAAATAACTAGTGCCATTTACAGGGATGTCTGAGCTTGTTGTGTGTGCAGGAAGGGCTGTTGAGTCAGGAAGTTTGGAGCTGCATATTTCATGATTTAATCAATGGGCTAGATGTCTTCTAAGCTGTTCATGTTTTTCATATTTCAAAGAATTTTCTAGTGGTACTACTTCTTCAGGTATTTAAGGCACTGTCTTTTATCCAATTATTGGCTTTAAATACACACAAACACACTCATACATACATATACATATCCTTAGCAGGCTGAGTCTAAAGTCTTCTGCCCCAAGGCTGCGATGATTTAATCATGTCAACCCACCCCCACCCCCCCGCCACCGCACACACACTTACATACATACACTGATGTGCACACACGCACACACACACATCCAGGAACGGTTCCCATACCCTATATGTTGGTCTACACACCCTGGACTCTTGCTTTCCTCCAGCCTTCTTCTAGCCACCTGTGTTCTGGCTTCCTGAGTCTGCTGTGGTCAGAGTGCCTGGGACCTCATTCAGGACACTGCTTCTAGTTGGCAAGGCTTAGCCACACTTGGTGGTGACACTTTGGGGCTCCGTTGTCTCTGAAACTTCTGTGGTTATCCTCCAGCCCCATTCCTGGCACACTGCCACAGCTAACACTTCCTATGGTTTTGCTTTCTATCTTTGTCTTCTACTGCATTATTTCACCTTTGAGAACACAAGAAGAAAAGTCAATATTATTTTTGTTTACACCCCCAGAACCTAGGAAAGGTTCTGCCGTATAGAAGAGATGGTAAATCTATGTTTATGAAATGAATGGAGAAGTGGATAAAAGAAAGGCTAAGACAGAAATGCAGAAGAAACAGGAGGTCCAGCAGAGGAAGGAGGGTTTTGGTCTGTGGGCAGTAGAGAGCCATTGAGAAGATCTGACAGAGCAAATCTTCTGAACATTCTGAATAAGGCACCAATGAAGGGCGATCTACTGGGCCCTGTGTGCCCTTACCTCAAATGAACTTGACTCATGGAAATGGCACCCTGCGAAACAAGCGTTTAGGTAACATCTCTTCTCTGCAGTATCCAGAGAGATTATGCCAGTTAGAGGGATAGAAACAAAATGGAAATCACAGACTCGTGGACGATGGAGACCTTTTTCTGCTGTAATCATAGAGGTCACGGTCTCAGGAGCTGTGTCTAACTGAATAGGAAATTCAAAATATAATACTAGAAACCAGAAAAAAATCTTCCAAGAACCCTTTATTTCCACTCCAGTTTTTTTCCTATAATTACCAATAACCAGCTATTAGACTTCAAGGACAAAAATAACTCTTAAAGCCCCAGATAGAGATGCCAAACTAGTCTTTTTCACACTGGAAGCATTTAGGGAAGATGATTCCTTCAGGCCTTGAGGGTCTGTAATTGTCAGCATCCCTCCAGCCCATGGAGCCATGCAGGTGGGGGGTCTTCACCCTGTGATTATGTCTTGCCTTGGAGCTGTATTCTGACACCTCTGTGGCTGTCAGTTCTGGGCGAGGTTCACCCGGGGAGAAGGAAGTGGGTAGTTGAATGCAGGGGCCATCCAGGAGGAGGGAGGGTTTAGCATGGGGATGAACGTGAAGGAAACCTACATGGCTGATGCTATGTGGTGGCAGATTTTAAAAAGCCTGGGGGGACGACCGAGAGGGAAGGCTGAGGGGCAAGCCCCCAAGGAGAAGTCCAAACTGTCCCCACTTCGAGCACCCCCAAAATCAGCATATTTGCAAGCTGTTAAGAACTGTAGCTCTCCCTCTGCCAGGAAGACTAGCTCTGGGAGCAGCTGACCTCCCCACCACTGCCCCTTAAAAAGAGGCAAACCACTTCCCACATGCTGCTACCATTTCATCTTCTTCCCATGATGTGCAGTTTTCTTCTCCAGCCCAACAAGGACACATCTTGTTCAGTGGAAATGTGCTAATTGTCTAATTAAAGGATTAAGTTGTATCAGGGTCATTTGAATCAAAAAGGTGGCAAAATGTGAAGCAAGTGACAAGAGGCCACGTGGCAGGCAAGGACAGCAGTGGTTTGAGCACAAGGGCATCTCTGATCTTTTATTCTGAAATTGGCACCACAGCTGGGGTGGCTTCAGAAGTGCCCTTAGTATCTGTGATACTCCTGCTTTCTGACAGGCTTGGCAGCCCAAGAACTGTTCTTCCAACACAGTTAGGAGGCGGTGAGCACAAAGACTTGCAATCCCCTCCTTGGAAGTACATTCGGATTCCTTGTGTGATGTGATTGCTAGAAGGAGAGAATAGAAATTTCCACCAAGCAGCTACCAGTTTGAAGAAGGAAATGGGATTCTCAGCGTGAGGCAGAGTTGAGACACCCAGTCTTTGAGGATGAAGACTTAGGGAAGACAAGGAAAGCAGATTACTTCTTGGGAGCCAGGTTGGGGTCTTCAGCCTGGACCAGAGGGGTTTTGTAGAGAGCCCCAACCACCTACACTCTCTGGTCTGCAAAGTTACTGCTTCCTTTAATATCCTGGCCACAAAGAACCAGCCAGAAACAAGAAGACCTGGAGGACAGAGGTTTGCAGCCAGGGCCTCTGGGAGCAGGAACCCTCCTCAAATTATACAAATTCCCTGGGCTGGGCAAGGCTTAAACAGCAGCAGTAAGAATTGCAATCAATAGAATGCTCTTCATTCATTAGTGCACCAGTAAAGGGCTGAAAAGACAGCATTTGATGACAGCTTGTTGAATCTGGAGAAGTTGTTTTGTAGGGTCCAATGTGCAGAAACACTAATCACTGGTGTCCTCCCTTAGGGTCTGAAGCTCTTTCTTCTGTGCTTCCCCTTACCATTCCTCCAGAGGAGGCAGTAGGACAGCCAAGGCAGGAGTCTCAGGGCCCGAGTGCCTGTTCAAATCCATTTTTCATAAATAGTTGATTTAAAATGTTGTTCCAGTTTCAGGTGTATAGCAAAGTGATTCACATTATATCTATATTCTTTTTCAGAGTCATTTTTCTTGTAGGTTATTACAAAATATTGAGTATAGCTCCCTGTGGTATATAGTAGGTCCTTCTTGATTGTCTATTTATATATAGTAATGTGTTGTCCCAACTCCTAATGTATCCCTTCCCTCTTTTCTCCTTTGATAACCATAAGTTTGCTTTACATGTCTGTGGGTCTATTTCTGTTTTGTATATAAATTCATTTTTATCATTTTTTTTAGATTCCACCTATGACATCATATGATATTTATCTTTCCTTATCTGGCTTACTTCACTAATGAATCTCTAGTTCCATCCATGTTGCTACAAATGGCATTATTTCATTCGTTTTATGGTGGAGTAATATTCTATTGTATATATGTACCACATCTTCTTTCTCCTTTTCTTTCAATCAGGTCCTGAGCTGTGAGTAGGCAAAGGGAAAAGAGGAAGAGAAGCTTCATGGAACTCCTGGGTCACTGCCAGGAGCAAGATGGAGACTGGGTAGTAGAGGGCAGGATAGGAATGAGGCCACCTGGTTGGACTTGAACTCTCACTAAAACAGAGGGGGTGCTACAAAGGGTTCTTGGCTGTAGGAACACCTCCTTTCCTCATATCTTCTTGCTCTGGAGTAGCAGATCTCCCCCTTTCAAATGTTATTAACAAGAATAACTTTATCTTTTATTCATGCATTAATTTATTTGAAGTGAAGTGAAGTCGCTCAGTCATGTCCAACTCTTTGCAACCCCATGGACTGTAGCCTACCAGGCTCCTCCATCCCTGGGATTCTGCAAGCAGGAATACTGGAGTGGGTTGCCATTTCCTTCTCCAGGAGATCTTCCCAACCCAGGGATCGAACCCAGGGCTCTCCGGTATTGCAGGCAGATGCTTTACCATCTGAGCCACCAGGAAATGATGGACACTGGCTACAAAGGTGAACAGAAGGGGACTGGCTAATCAAGAATGTTGTTCAATGTCTGCAACCTACACCAACTTCTACATCAGGCCATCAGGAAGCACCAGGCAGAAAGTTCTGATGTATGCCATCAGAAATGAAAAATAACTGCAGGACCCTCTGCCTGAAGAGCTTGGAGAGTATTTCCAAAAGGAAATGAAAGTTGAAATGGAGCATGAGGTATGCGTAGAAATTTTCCAGGTCATGAATGCAGAAACGTAGAGATGCAAAGAGGCAGGAAAGAATTCTAAGTGATTTGGCAAAATGAAAAGTCTAATGAGGTTCAACACGTAGTGCTGGGAACGATAGTGGGGAATGTGGACTATAGGACAATAAGAAGGCATATCTCCATGAAGAGGAATAAGAGAAGTGGCATGGAAAGATAAGAAGCCACATCTCAATGTGAAGGAGAAGAGACTATGGCAGGGAAATATACAGTACAAAAGTTTTCAGTATTAAATTGAGGTGAACAGATTGGGTCATAAGTATCTATTGAGCATCCATGGTGCCAGATGCTGTACAGAGTATGAGACTGTGGATAAAAATAGGATTTAATCCTAGTGCAGGAGGAACTCACTATCAAGTGAGAAAGATATGCAAAGAATCAGATGTATCAGCATATTGTGATGCAAGAACAAATTAACTGGAATACTTCAAAAATCCTTACTCAATTGTATATATTTTTTCAATTTCTTCTCTTAAAGAGGATCCCTCAAATTATGAGCTTCAGACTACAAAATTCAGATCCATTGCACATGTGCTGAGTAATAGGATAATAATATAATCATAAAGGATATGTATATAACCTTGATTTGGTTTGAGAGAGGGTCAGAGAAGCTGTTTCAACAAGCCAATACTTGTTCTAACTAAGCCATTCTGATAATTCATTAAGGAAAAGACATCCTACTAGGTATAAGTTGATATTTTATCATGGCTTTGACTTGCATTTAGCAAATGATTATTGATGTCGAGCATACTTTTTGATCATTTTTAAATCATCTTTAGAAAAATATCTATTAATGTCTTTGGTCCATTTTAAATCAGGTTATTAGGGTTATTATTATTATTATTATTATTATTATTTTGCTATTGAGTAGAAAGAGAAAGCGGAGAAGGCAATGGCATCCCACTCCAGTACTCTTGCCTGGAAAATCCCATGGACAGAGGAGCCTGGTAGGCTGCAGTCCATGGGGTCGCTAAGAGTTGGGCACGACTGAGCGAATTCACTTTTGCTTTTCACTTTCATGCATTGGAGAAGGAAATGGCAACCCACTCCAGTGTTCTTGCCTGGAAAATCCCAGAGACAGTGGACCCCCATCTACGGGGTCGCACAGAGTCAGACATGACTAAAGTGACTTAGCAGCAGCAGCAGAAAGAGAAAGGGAAAGGAAAGTCGTTCAGTCATGTTCAACTCTTTGTGACCCCATGGAATGCAGCCTACAAGGGGCATCCCAGGCAAGAGTACTGGAGGAGGGTGCCATGACCTTCTCCAACTGAGTAGAAGGAGCTCTATATATGTTGCTCATGAGATTACGGTTTGCAAATATTTTTCCCCATTCCACAGGTTGCCTCTTCAGTCTGTTGATTAAATGGGCCAATTTCAGTCTTCTGCTTGTGCATAGCCTATTTCCCAACATCATTTGTTGACAAGACTATCATTTCTCCACTGTGTATTCTTGGCACCCCTAGCAAAGATCAGTTGACCATATGCATGTATTTCTAGGCTTCCTATTCTGTTCCATTGGCCTACAATCAGTAAAGTGAAAGAGGAGAGTGAAAAAGTTGGCTTAAAGCTCAACATTCAGAAAACGAAGATCATGGCATCTGGTCCCATCACTTCATGGCAAGTAGATGGGGAAACAGTGGAAACAGTGTCAGACTTTATTTTTGGGGGCTCCAAAATCACTGCAAATGGTGATTGCAGCCATGAAATTAAAAGATGCTTACTCCTTGGAAGGAAAGTTATGACCAACCTAGACAGCATATTAAAAAGCAGAGACATTACTTTGCCAACAAAGGTCCATCTAGTCAAGGCTATGGTTTTTCCAGTAGTCATGTATGGATGCAAGAGTTGGACTATAAAGAAAGCTGAGTGCTGAAGAATTGATGCTTTTGAACGGTGGTGTTGGAGAAGACTCTTGAAAGTCCCTTGGACTGCAAGGAGATCCAACCAGTCTGTCTTAAAGGAGATCAGTCCTGGGTGTTCATCAGAAGGACTGATGTTGAAGCTGAAACTCCAATACTTTGGCTACCTGATGCAAAGGGCTGACTCATCTGAAAAAAGCCTGATGCTGGGAAAGATTGAGGTCAGGAGGTAAAGGGAACGACAGAGGATGAGATGGTTGGATGGCATCACTGACTCAATGGACATGGGTTCGGGTGGACTCCGGGAGTTGGTAATGGACAGGGAGGCCTGGTGTGCTCCCTGGGGAGCACATGGGGTTGCAAAGAGTCAGACATGACTGAGCAACTGAGCTGAATTGAACTAAATATTTTAATTACTGAACCTTTGTGATATATTTTAAAATCAGAAAATATGATAAATCCAGCTTTGTTTTTCTTTCTGAAGATTGCTTTGGCTATTAAGAGTCTTTCACGGTTCCATATGAACTTTCAAATTACTTTTCTATTTGTATAAAAAATACTGTTGGGATTTTTTAAGGAATTGCATTAAATTTTTAGATTATTATGACTAGTGTGGACATCTTAACAATATCTAAGATATACCTGTAGAATGCCTATTATTTAGAAAAGACCAGTGTTGGTAAGGATGGAGAAATTGAGAGATTCCTCAAAAAATTAAAAATAGAATTACCAGATGATCTAACAATCCCATTTCTGAGAATTTATCTCAAATAATTGAAATCTGGATTTAAAAGAGATATTAATACTCCCATGTTCGTTGCATCACTATTTACAGCAGGCAAGATATGGAAACAAGCTAAATGTTCATCAGCAGATTATAAAGAAAATATGGTATGTATATTTGTGTTTGTGTGTATGTTAGTCACTCAGTCATGTCTGACTCTTTACGAACCCATAGACTGTAGCCCTCCAGGCTCCTCTGTCCATGGCATTCTCCAGGCATGAATACTGGAATGGGTAGCCATTTCCTTCTCCAGGGGATCTTCCCAACACAGAGACAGAATCCAGGTTGCCTGCATTGCAGGCAGATGCTTTAAGGCTGAATATGACCTTAAAAAAGAAGGAAACCCTGTAATATGTGACATGGATGAACCTGAAGACATTATGCTAAATGAAACACACCAGTCAGAAAATGACAAATACTACATGATTCCACTTACATGAAGTATCTAAAATAGACTCAGAGAAGCGACGAGTAGAACAGTGGTTTCCAGAAGCTGGGTGTAGGAGGAAATGGGGAGCTGCTAATCAATACATATAAAATGTCAGTTATGCAATAAGTTCAAGGTATTTGATATATAGCATTGCACTTTTAGGTAGCAATACTGTGTTGAATACTTAAAAATCTGTTAGGAGAAAAAAAGAAAGAAAGAAAATTCCAGAAAAGAATGATATGGAAGGAAAAGGAAGTGTTGAATGCAGAATAGAGACAAGAAACCACAAGACCCTAGACCAGAGGCTCTCGAAGAGAGTACCCAGATAACCAAGGTTGTTATTCCCTGAGAACTTGTTAGAAATGAAGGTACTTGGGCACCTCCAGACCCACTGAGTTGGAAACTCTATGAATGGGCCCAAGAATCCATGGTTTAACAAGGTTATTTTGATGCATGCTGAATTTTGATGACCACTCTCTTAGATTAATGGGTAAGAAATAAGAATGATTTCCCTAAGAGCACTCGTTAAACTGCAACCCAGCCCAGGTAAGGAAGGAAGAACATAATCACCAAGTAAAAGCTATTGTACAGGGTAAGAAAGGGAGAGAGGAGTCTACATTCAGTATTGTGGTACATCTTGGAAGGGGAGGGTGGTAGTGGGGGAAATGCATTAGTATATAATGTCAGGACCAAACTTTTCACTGTTTGATCACACCTCATTTGCATTTTTAATAGTCCCCATTAGACAGCCTCTGAGCTAATTAGGCAGGCGTCTATAATAGAAGACTTCTGTTTCCTGTTTTCAGAACTCAGAAACTAATGGCTGAAGCACTGCTAAAACAATTAAGTAATAAGAAAAATACTGTGTGAGATTGGCAAAAGCACAGCTGCCATAAATCATTACAAATGACTCGCAGCTCAAAATGTTTAATTAGGGAAGAAAAGTAACCTATCCGTGTTGGGATGGCAAGGGAACACAAAGGAAGAGGGGCCATGGAACAGAGAGTTTATTACCCTCTGCCAAGTGGAGATAGGGTGGGGAACTGGGATGCTAGGGATTCTACTACTGACAGCATAATCCTCTGACTTAAGAGATGTTCAGAGGCATCACTTACTACATTTAAGATTAACAATAAATGAAAACTACAGGTGGCAACCCAATCAAATCAGGACTACCAGAGACTCAGACTTATGGAAATGAAATGTGGGTTAACCATTGGTGGAAGTACCCTAACCTCTGAGATGCTGGTAGAGGGCCAAGGAAACAGGGAATGAATGGCTAGCAAAACAAGGAAGCGATAAACATCACCTACAACCCACAATCACTTTCAAAATTGAGACCAATAACAGTGTACTTATTTCCTTTCTTGTTTTTTTTAATGCACATTTGTCTATATTAATCAGTTTTCTACTCTTTATTTCTCCTGTATTTTTATTTAAGGAGTGTTTGTTGTGGTTAATGTAGGAATTTAGTCCTTAAATTAATGGATATACAGATGAAATTGTGACTAGCTTAACATTATGAAGCAAAGACAAAATAATTGTGTGTCTCCAGTTCTTAGGAGAAGATGAGCATATCTTCATTAGTATGAGGGTTAGTTGTAGCTTCCCTTAAGTGGAAGCAAGATGTTTGTGTTATCATTACATGAAAATGAACAGAAGTCAAAGAGGTGAACTATGTCACCCAGTATCTCGTGATCTTCCTTCCACATTTGCTTTTATATATTCTTTCTCTACTACCACAGTTTAAGGACTGAAAACTACTTTTCTGAACTTGCTTTTCTCTGTTTGGAATACAAGGAATGGCGTCTGTTTTTCCTGAGAGGACATTGACTGTTACATAGGACATGATTAATTTGACTGTAATATAAATGTAGATCTGTTTTGCTTGATGGTGTTTCTATAAAAATAAGCTCACCTATATTCTAAATGTTGTTAATTTGTATTGTATTAAGTGTGAACGCCTATAATTTATATTGATTAACTTTAGTATAATGTTGATGCAAAATATACTCAACCATGTGCTTCCCGGGTGGTACTAGTGGTAAAGAATCTGCTTGCTAATGCAGGAGACACAAGAGACTGGGTTCAATCCCTGGGTGAGAGAAGATCCTCGAGAGTAGGGTATGGGAATGCACTCCAGTATTGCCTGGAAAATTCCATGGACAGAGGAGCCTGGCAGGCTATAGTCCATGGGGTGGCAAAGAGTCAGACACACTAAATGGTTGAGCACTCATAACCATTAAGAATAGATTAACTTAATTATTTCACAATGAATAAGTCCAATTTGTATTTACTCTTTCATAAACTGTCTTAGATAAAACTGCAGGCCACGTATTTAGCACTTTCATAGGCAATGGTATGGAAATAAGGAAAGATAACACTTTGGATCTCAATAGGAAGATATGTCACAAGGATAGAAACACTGAGCGAAAATAGTTTAAACTCACACACACACAATTAGTATACATGCTGGGAATTACAGGTTCATAAAGAAATAACAATGTGTTAGATAAAAATAAACGTTGAGGTGATCCAACATCCATTCATGCTTAAATAAATAAATAAATATACTCATTAAATTAGGAGTACCCAAGAACTCTTTCAACTTGATAGACTTTCAAAAAAAAACTTACAACTAATACCATACTTAGGAGAAGGCAATGGCAACCCACTCCAGTGCTCTTGCCTGGAAAATCCCATGGATGGAGGATCCTGGTAGGCTGCAGTCCATGGGGTTGCTAAGAGTTGGACACGACTGAGCGATTTCACGTTCACATTTCACTTTCATGCACTGGAGAAGGAAATGGCATCTCACTCCAGTGTTCTTGCCTAGAGAATCCCAGGGACGGCAGAGCCTGGTGGGCTGCTGTCTGTGTGGTCACACAGAGTCGGACACAACTGAAGCAACTTAGCAGCAGCAATGCCATACTTAATAAAATGTAAAAAAAATAGGGAAATAAAAAGCTTTCCCACCAAGATCAGGCAAGGACATTCTCTCTCACTACTGTTTTTCAACATGGCAAATGATGCTAATGTAATAAGGCAAGAAAAAGAAATAAAAGGTATGCAGATTGGGAAGGAAGACATTAACTGGCTCTTCTTGCAAAAGACATGATTATCCATATAGAAATCCAAAAGAATCAACAAAAGTCTTCTGGAATTAATAAGCTGTTATAGCAAGTTTGCAGAATACAAGTCTAATATACAAAAATCAATTGCTTTTTTATATACTAATAGTGAGCAAGTGGATTTTGAAATTAAAAACACAACACTATTTACATTAGCACCCCAAAATAAAATATCTAGGGAAATCTAACAAAATATATACAAGATCTATATGAGATAACTGTCAACCTCTAATTAATAAAATAAAAATAAAATAAAATAAAAATGAACTATATAGATGGTTCAAGAAAAGATGTTCCAATAATGGAACGCTTTATTCCATTTTCAAGCAAAGGAAGACAATATTGTAAAGATGTCAGTTCTTCCCCCACATGATCTATAGATTCAGTGAAAATCCAATCAAAATTCTGCAAGTTATTTTTACAGATATTTACAAATTAATTCTAAAGTCGATATGAAGAAGAGTAGCAAACACAATATTGAAGGAGAGAACAATGTTGAAGAAAGGACACTACCTGACTCCAAGACTTCTTATGAAGCTGCAGTAGTCAAGGTAATGTTTTTTTGGAAAGACTAAACAAACAGGTCAGTGGAACAGAATGGGGAAGCCAGAAATGGACCATCATAAAATAATCCTCAGATCTTGACAAAAGAGCAAAGCAATATTGTGGAGCAAATATAGTCTTTTGAAAAAAATGGGGTAAATATACTGGACACCCACATACAGGAAATAAAAACCTAGATATAGACCTAACACCCTGCACAAAAATTAACTCAAAAGGTATCATAGACCTAAAATTAAAGTGTAAAACTATAAAACTTCTAGAGTATAGCATAGGAGAAAATCTAGATGATTTGGGGTATGGTGATGACTTTTTAGATACAGCACCAAAGATATGATCCATGCAAGAAATAACTGACAAACTGGACTTCTTTAAAATTAAAAACATGCCCCGCCAAAGACAGTATCAGAAGAATCCAAAGACAAGCCGCAGATTGGGAGAAAATGTTTGTGAAAGATACATCTGATAAAGGACTGTCATTCAAAATATACAAAGAACTCTTCAAACTCAACAATAAGAAAACAAGCAACCCAGTTTAAAAAACTAGGCCAAAGATCTTAACGTACACTATGCACTTGAGCATTATCATGTGTCAACATAACTCATCTTTGGTAAAAAATTTTAAAAAGCAATTACCATTCTGGTGACATGTTGATAACACAGAAGATTATATGTGGGTATGGGCAGGGGGTATATGAGAAAGCTCTGTAACTCTCTCTAAATTATGTTATAAATAAAATTAGTAAAGTGGAGAGAAGTTTATCCAGACAACATTAATATTTAAAATGTATACTCAGTTTCACTTATTTTAACCTATTATCTCATAGACACTTAACATAGTAGTAGGAAAACTATGGTTACGAGCCAAATCTGACCCATGTCTTTTTTTTATATACCTGTGAGCTAGGACTTGTTCTAACTAGTTAGAAAAAAATAACATTTTATGGCACATGAAAAGTTTTCAAATTTTAGTGTTCAAAATACAGTTTTTTTTTTAACACAGATATACTCATTTTTTACATATATTGTGTATGGCTGCTTCTACTTTGCAAAAGTAGAGTTGAATAATTTCAACGGTGACTGCATGACCTGCAAAGAATGAAATATTTACTGCTTGACTCTTTACATAGTTTACTAACTCCCTACTTAACATATAATCTTGCAATTCAATTCCACCATTCAATTCAGAGCTAAAAATATAAAAGACATTTTCAGATGGTGGTTTGATACCCAGTGTGGCTCCTCACCTGCCAGTTTCCCCTGACTTCTCTCTTCCTTCTCTCTTCCTTCCCAGTTTTCCCCACTTCAGGGTTCTCACCTTGATTCAAATGGCTGGCTCATAGGCCTACTTCTGCTTTTTCTTCCACTGAAAATTCCTTCTCTCTACTTTTTTGTTTTGTTTTGAGTGATAAAATACTGAGTAGATAGACAAGAATTGTGAATATCTGTAGGTTATAAAAAGTGACAATAAAATATAGATCCATGAGGTTACAAGGAGTCAGACATGACTGAGCGAATAACACACAGCCTATATATAGGACGAGATACAAAACCGTATTATTTTTTTTAAAGCGCCCTGCACATCCCCCACTCCTTTTATACCTTTGATTCTTAATTCTCACCTCCTCAATGAAGCCCTCCTAAATAATTTAGGCCAACACTGAGGTTGCATATAACTTATTATCTGCTTACACAGTTTATTTATTGTTTGGATATTTAGAATTTAAAAATTAGATTTAGAAACTCAATGTATAATATCAAGTATATTTAAACTACCCTTGAGAATGTATGCAGTCTTATAACATTTTCCCTATAATATTCTGTATGCCAAATACATTCATCCACAATTTGGGGTTCATTTCCAGTCAAGAGAGAAAAGATTTGCTATTGCCTTCTGTAAAGCTCAGTTTCCATGTTTACTAAATCTTTTTAGACAGTTGGAAAATGGGTGTTTCTGATTTTAACATGCTACCATCAAATGGTGATTAAAACCTATGAAAGAATGTAAAAGAAGTAGGTCAACCTCACAATTTTTAATAAGACCAAGGGACTCTCAGCTAAACTATATGAGCTAGTGAAATAGAAATCTAAACACTCCCTCTACCTTCCTTTCTCCCCGAACGTGATAAATTTCAACTGTTTATAAACATGATGGTGCTCAAAGATCAAAGAGACTAGTGCAGAAGAAAGAGCACTGGCTAGCAGATAGTGGTATTGAGGTCTCCTTCTAATTCCATTGTGAAGTCTCTCTCAGACCCTTGAAAATAAGTAACTACTCTCTTGTCTTTAGTTTCTTCAGGTGTAATTTCTGGGAGCACCTTCATACGTATCATTCTCTGAATTAATGAGTCATAGCCAACATCAACAGATAACAAGGTGAAAGTTCCTGCTTCCATGTTCATTCCCCTCTTCTAAATCTCTGCATCATCAAACAGGGCCTTCTGAGTGTTTAAGTAGTTATTTAAGAAATTGATTTCTGATATTTGATAGGCATTGGAATTTAGTCTTGAAATTTCTAATATGACCTCACCATGATCCAGCAATTCTTTTAAAGCCCATGCATCAGGCAATGCTGAAAAAAGGGAGAATAAAGTGAGTCCTATAAATCAGCATTCCAACACCTTCAGTAGTAATAGTCTTTTATAATAGCAGGGGATTGAGGCTGATTTTGCTATTGCCAAGGAGGAACTGACACCATTCGTACCAACCAACTCAACTATTTACATGGTCCAGGAAAGTTGCTCAGAGGAAGTCGCTGACCTCTCCAACACAGTGCAAACACAGTATTTAGTGAGTAGCATGTCTCTACAAAGACCCCACTCTTCTGACCAGCCATTTTCTCCCTTCCCTCCCTGGTAGAAATCCTTGACTACCTCCCAGTCAATTGTATCACAGTTCTACCTACACCTGCCATAATCCCAGATTACCATTTCTTTCATGAAAATTGAAGTAGTTCCTCTTCATGGACTTTCCTGACCTCTGTAAATTGATATCTAATATATCTCTGAGGACTTTTCTCCATCAGGGGAGGGGAGGAGGGAAAGGGTGAGATGTATAGAAATTTATAATACCATATGTAAAATAGATAACCAATGGGAATTTGCTGTATGACTCAGGGAACTCAAACAGGGGCTCTGTGACAATCTAGAAGGATGAGATGGGGAGGGAGGTGAAAGGGAGGTTCAGGAGGAAGGGGACATGGCTAATTCTGTAAAGCAAATATCCTTCAATTGAAAAATAAAGTCTTAAAAACATAAAAACTTTAACAAACTATTTCATTCTTTATGTTCTGAAATATAGTCCAAAACACAGACTTTCTTGTGCATCTTGAGAACAAAATTACACACACTCTCTCTCTCTTCCTTCCTCCCTTCTTTCTTTCCTCTATTTCTTTCTTCAGTGCCAGTGTGTGTATGCTAAGTTGCTTCACTTGTGTCTAATTCTTTGTGAGCCTATGGACCATGGCCCGCCAGGCTCCTCTGTCCGTGGGATTCTCCAGGCGAGAATACTGGAGTGGGTTGCCATGTCTTTCTCCTGGGGATCTTTCCAACCCAGGGATAGAACACTGGTCTGCTGCATTGGCAGGCAAGTTCCTTACCACTAGCACCTCTTGGGAAGCACCTTCAATGCCAGACCAAACCTGAATTCTCTGAAATCTAATAAGGGACTGATGTGGGCCTGGAAATGTGTATTTTCAAAAGCTCTTGCAGTGATCCTGAGGATCAAGGTCGTGTGAGAAGCGCTAGTCTAGGACACACATGGAAACTTATGAAGACACTAAAATAGCCTCAGTGTCCAAATAAATTTATCAAAATGTTTAGTCATGGCACACCTTCTCATAGAAGTGGGTTTTTCCCCCCTCATTTATGGTTTATTATAGTCTTAAACTCTTTATTTAAGCATATTACAATTTCCACATTTTCCACGTGAAATTCGAAACCACAAACGAAGAGCATATATGAGACCTGATATGCCCATTGCACAAAGAAGTGGTGATTGATGACTTCTTCCAAAGGATATACAAAGCCAAAATAAGAGCATTTGGAAGGAGGTGCTTTGTCTTCCATAGGCCTCTTCTACCCTCTTACCAGTCCTGCCATAAAGAAGACTTTAGAATTTGTTTTTATTTTCTTCCATTTTCTGGTTCTAGACTTCTAGGTGGGTAATAAGCATTTTGTCTCTCCCAGTTCAATATCCTGACTCTATGAAGATTTAGATTCAAGAAAAAGAAAAAGAAGATCCTACTTAGGTCAAAGACCTAAATTTCTGGTCCCAAAGATCTTTCCTGGAGATGACTATACAGTGGATAAAACCTGGTACTCTGAAGGCCACTGTTCTCTTTGCACTTAGTAAATTTAGTCACCACGTGGGTGGAGGCAGGGGTTCCTAGAGGTAATTGGCTGGGGCAAAGTTTTGGTGATTATAGCATCTAATGCCATTAAACTTTTATAGTGATCATCTTAAATATGGCTGCCAAAACTCCTTCACTTCCTGTGAAACATGTCACTTCTCACATCAGAAAGTGGAGACTACACTGTTTCTCTTTGAACTTGTGATAGTCTTGGGAATTCCTTTAACTAACAGGGTATGACAGAAGTATTGTTCTGAAACTCTTGAGCTCAGCGGGCTTAAGAAGACTGGGAAGACATTTAAGCCTTGCAGTGACACTGTAAGGAAGTACAAGAGAAATGCCCTGGGGGGTGATCGGCTATCTCAGACATCCCAACCACAGTCAAGCTTTCAGCTAAAAAAAGAAGTTACATGAATGACCCCACTCAGTACTACATCATGTTAAATAATTACCCAGTTGAGCTGTTTGGATGTCTGACACAAACTCATAAAATACAATTTAGATCCTGCTCAGGACAGGAAAAACAGTGAGAACCAGTCTGTGTTACAGCAGAGTGGACTAATCAATACTAATAACAATGATCTAAAGCCACTGGTGACTTAAATGCTGCTTAAGGGAATAGGAATATCTGCTTAAGCTTGCATGGTATATTTAGAAATAATTCCATTTAAATGTGTAAAACATGGCATCTGGTCCCATCACTTCATGGGAAATAAGATAGGGAAACAGTGGAAACAGTGGCAGAATTTATTTTGGGGGGGCTCCAAAATCACCACAGATGGCGACTGCAGCCATGAAATTAAAGGACGCTCACTCCTTGGAAGAAAAGTTATGACCAACCTAGATAGCATATTCAAAAGCAGAGACATTAGTTTGCCAACAAAGGTCCGTCTAGTCAAGGCTATGGTTTTTCCTGTGGTCATGTATGGATGTGAGAGTTGGACTGTGAAGAAAGCTGAGCGCCAAAGAATTGATGCTTTTGAACTGTGGTGTTGGAGAAGACTCTTGAGAGTCCCTTGGACTGCAAGGAGATCCAACCAGTCCATTGTGAAGGAGATCAGCCCTGGGATTTCTTTGGAAGGAATGATGCTAAAGCTGAAACTCCAGGACTTTGGCCACCTCATGCGAAGAGTTGACTCATTGGAAAATACACTGATGCTGGGAGGGATTGGAGGCAGGAGGAAAAGGGGACGACAGAGGATGAGATGGCTGGATGGCATCACTGACTTAATGGGCACAAGTTTGAGTGAACTCCAGGAGATGGTGATGGACAGGGAGGCCTTATATGCTGCGATTCATGGGGTCACAAAGAGTTGGACACGACTGAGCGACTGAACTGAACTGAACTGAACTGAAACATGTTAAAATTTGAAGATTAATACCACAAATTTAAGGATATGTATCAGGAATATGGAACATTTGTTTACGAGGAAAGCTTCATTCCTGAAGAAGTTAAAAGATTTGCTGTTAGGCAGAAGAATTATTCTTGCTTTGAGATCTGAAAACCTGAAAAAGCAGACAAGTGCAGAGCAGGCAGACAAAGACAAGAAAACTTCCTGTGAAGGAGTTCTCAAGAATAAGGTTTGGAAGGTGGGATGTCGAACCCTAGAAAAACTCTCCTACCAGCCTACTGTGTGTTCTGACCTTGCTTTGGAAAATTGGTTGTACAGTGAAATACTTAAAAGAGGAGATCTGGACCCCAAGCTCACCACTATTATTTACTTGCTATAGGGTTTTGGCTGAATTCCTTAACCTCTCCTGAACCCTAGTTAAATAAAAAGTGAATCTCACTGATTCTCCTTGTTGGCACACCCTAGAGATTTCTGTTTGAGTGAAGAACATCACCTTCTCTTTTTGGCACCAGAACTGCTGAGCCAGGGTGACTTCTAGAGATTGGTGACTTCATTTGTGCATGCAGGGCTGGCTAAGGTTTTTCTGATATATTAGTCTCCTAGGCCTGCTGTAGCAAAGTATCACAAACTGAGTGGTTTAAATGACCAAAAAAATTGTTTTCTCACAGTTCTGAAGGCAGAAGTATGAAATCAAGATGTCACAGGGTTCGTTCCTTCTGGGAGGGAGATTCTGATCCATGCTTCTCCTGTAGCTTCTGGAGATGTATTGGCAATCTTCTTCAACATTCCCTGGCTTATAGTTGTATCACCCTGAACTCTGTTTTCATCTTCACATGATCTTATCTGCAAGTTCCTTAGTCCAAATCCCTGCTTCTTAGAAAGGAAGCAATCATATTTGCTTAGGGCCTACCCTAAGAACCTCTTTCTCAACTTGATTAACTTTTAAAACCCTACCACCAATTAGGTCACATAAGAGGCACCAGGAGTCAGGACTTACACACACACACACACACACACACACACACACACACACACACACACACACACATATATATATGTTGGTGGGGGGTTGGGGACAGTTCAAGCCATAACACATAACAGTGTGGTCAGCTAAGATACAATATTCCAGCCTGTAGAACCTCAGAGTCTGAGGAGTGTTATGCCTGCACATCCTTGGAAACAGCAAGCCCCACATATGCCTGTCCTGGCATTTCCCAGAGATTGTCGCAGGCTTCTTATGCCATCAGCCTGCAACATCTAGAGAAAGAGTCCCAACAGTTATCCTGACATCCTTTGCCAGCCTGGATTCCTGCTGTGACTCATTCCACCTAATGCCTAAAATCTGCCACCACCTTCATCCCACCACTCCCTCAACAGGCATCTCCTGGTGCTGACACCCCTGGCTCACTGCCCTAATCCTCTTCAATATTCCTTCCATCTGGGCTTCAATACCCAGAACACGGAACTTAAGTGAGGGGGGGGGGTCTTTAAGTTGTTCCCCACCCCCGAAGCAGGAGAAGAAACCGTATTTCAATGGCAAATGTGTCTATCCCTTGCTTAGGAATTTTAAAGGGGAAAAACACACACACAGAAAAAACAAAACAATTCCCACAAAGCAGGCAGGATTAGCTACTTAATGACTCAGTGACTGTCATTGGCACATGCCTCCCTCCCAGTTAATTCTTTTACACTAATGGTTGCTTTGGGCACCATAAATTATATACCTGTTTTGACTGAAAGGAGTGGCGTGACAAGTGGTAAGGCTTATCAAAATCAAGTCAACATTACAAATGCTGTCAGCACAATAGACAGAAAGGCAAGGTGCATCCTGATCACTCCCTGATGAAACATATACAGAGGCTTAACCTAATCCCTGAAGGAATGACAACGAAAATAAGGTGAAAGACCAATTAGTCTCTTTCCATATAATCTTAAACTGACTGGTTGGCTGTTTCCATTTCCTCTGCTGCCTGACTCACCAAGTAGGAGCCAGGAGGTGACAGAAGCCAGTTCTTTCTCAGCAGACCCTGACACTTCCTGGTGGACTATCCACCTGGCTTTCACTGGATTTTTTTTAAAAAATGTGTCCTATCTTCACACACCCTGTCTTTTCTTTCAGAAAGCTGAAAAATCAGCACATTTGTCTCCATTTTATTCTAAGTGGGAGAAAGTAGTTTTTGAAGAGAAGTATTATTTCTCTCTAATGCCATCCATCAGTTACGGAGTGCCCCCTATGTGTTCACCCCCTGTTAGGGACTGTGGAAAGTACAAGAAAAGAAAAGCAATATTCCTTGGCCTCTCAGAGTTGAGAGTCTAGTGTAGGGGGGAAAACTCTACCTTAGGAAAAGAAAGTCTAAATATTGCTGCTACTTTTCATATGTGATCAAATTACCTTTTGTATTTTAGTAGTAATGTCTTTGGGGTTTATCTAGCTCTACATATGGATATGAACTAGGCATCCATCTCCCTAGAGTCTTTTATTTAGTATCCTTTGTAACAAATGGGATATAGTTAAAAGGATACTGGTTAGGGTTTACAGTAGTATCTGCAATAATATTTAGAGGCTGAGACCAGAAATAAGAAAGTATATGGCTTGAGTCATACTGTTCTGCTGCAGGGAGATTATGTGTCCAAATGGAAAGCTGATGAAAGGTCAATGAGACTGAAGCTGGTAAAAGATTATGGCCAAGTTGGTAGTTTTAGAAAAAAAATATTTCTTTTCTGCAATGGCAATGATGTGCACTGTGCTCAAATGGACAATCCACTTTTCCTAACCAACTTATCCATATAACCTGCTCTGAAAGAGTTAGGGAAACCACCAGAGATGCTTCACCCCTGGGATATAGATCAGTCACCAAAGGTCCAGGGCATTCCAGCGACCTAAGTCACTTCCCTAGAAGTGGAGCAAGTACATTTAGGAGAAGAAACCCACATTAATCATTTTAACAGTTGTTTCTTCTCTGCTATCTTTCCTCACAGATGCCATTTTCTGCCTAGCCAACATCAATTAAATTTAATTTAACAAAGATTGATCCTAATTATCACTAGTATAAAAATAATATTTTTCTCATAGTGCTTTTAATTTTTCTAAACCCGTTTCACATACATTAACTACTTTAATCTTTCCCAACTGTATGTGGCCAGCCAGGTTGAGGCACCCTGAGAATGCAAGAAGCCAGAAGCAAAGCTTTGTGCACCTCCTGAGTTCCTGAGGATCTCGTTCCTATTGCTTTCACAGGTCATTTTGATCAAATGCATTAGGCTTGAAGCCATCAGACAGTTACCAGAGAGGAGACCTGGCTCCTTTCTGGGAAGAGAAAATGGAAATCCATCACCCTGTCCAGCCTGACCCTCCTGTCATCATTCCATCACAGCTTATGACTGAGCTGGTTCCCTGGGCTGCTCCCAGCCTCTGGGATCATGGAGCTGCTATTCTTCCTTTCTGGATGACCTCCTCCACATCTTTGTTTCCAGTTGTAACCTCATCCCCATCCTCTACCTGTGCCCCCCAAGAACATCTCCAGATTCCTTTGTGTTGACGTCTGGCTCTCAGCTGGGTTTGCAACTCCTCCCAATTTAGCAACATCTGAAAATTTAATTAGCAGGCGGTGTCTCCCTCTTCCACATAATTAATGAAGATGTTAAAATGAAACTGGATTAAGAATTTATTACACTATAATTTGCAAATCATTGCCACAGTTACTAGATAAGCTCTAACAAGGCAGCAGGGAGCAACTTGAGAGGGCCCAGGGTGTCTAGGCCTTCATGGTCTTTAACTAAAAGCCGGAGACAGTATGGCACAAGGGGAAGAGTTTAGACTGGGGGTCAAGAACCAGGGTACTCCTGGGAGTCTGGTGCTAACCAAGAAAAACTCCCACATTATAATCCATCCCTAACCCCCAAGGTCAGGCAGAAGAACATCAAGACAATTTCATCTCAAATGACCAGGGATTCAGGGAGACTCCCATGTGAGGATGAAACATAGACAGTGATCCATTCAAAAAGAGGAGAAAATGAGGAATGGAGGGAGCAACATGAATCTCTTACTCAATATAATAATACTAGTAAAGGACAAGGCTTTCTTAAAGATTGAACCAAATGCTAATAGTGTTAGGTCAAATAATAAGATCCCAGGAAGTACTTACTCCTAAATACCTATTCTTGGCTAACAAAAACATTCAACCCTAGACAAAAGTCGTCAATCCTAAGAGGAGGAGAGTTTCCAACATTTAAAGGTAATAGGGAGAAAAATTTCATACCTAGCCTTGTTCTTCCTCTGTTCCCGTTGTTCTTTCTGACCTGCCTTGTCTCAGCTGAATCTCTTGTGTTGATTCTTTTCCTTTTTCGCTTTGACTTCTACGACCTCCCAGTCTTCTTCCAGATCCTCCTTCAGCTTGGTTTTTCTTGAGTTACTCAGTCTTGCATCTTTCCAGCAGTAACCATACAAGGCCTGTCACCTGCTCCAGCATACAGATGAATTCCGCATATGCACATGGCTCCTGTGACGTTCCCGGTCCAGGCGGCTCTGTCTTCCATCTTGGAGCTGCCGTCTCTTCCATGCTGGCCATGCCCACGCAGCAGACAGCAATTCTGGGAACAGAATTAAATACTTTTATGAAGGACAGACACAAAATATTTTAAGGAGTTACTAATGTATTTAGAACAATCTTGGCTTCACAGAGCAAATATTAAACAAGTAAGCTATGGTATAATATTTGTGTCCCTCCAAAATTCATACGCTGGAAATCTAACTCTGAAGGTGATGGTATTAGGAGGTGATTAGAATGGGATCCATCTCCTTATAAAAGAGGGTTGACAGAACTGCCAAGTGAGGATCCAGGGGAAAGTCTTCCATTCAGAAGAGAGCTCTCAGTGCTGGTATCCTGCTTTCGGTCTTCCGGATCCTAGAACTGTGAGAAAAAGGTTTCTGTTCTTTATAATTTACCCAGGATTTTGTTATGGCAGCCCAAATAGACTGAGACAGGTGGTCATTCTTGTGGACATTTTTGAAGAAACTTAATGGTAAAGAATGCAGCTCATTAATTTGGTTTTATTCCAAAGTTCTTTTGTTATGCTGAACATACAGTGGTGTAAGTTAGAATTGGCAACTCATGCATGACATGACTGCTTTGCTGGCCTAATATTGCAAATTTCAGGTGAAGTTTGGTATCAGATACATCAGTTTCTATATTTGAGCCCTTTATAGTTCTTTACATCAATACACTGGAAAGGCGAGGCCTAGTTTGTTTTAAAAAAGGAAAAGGAAATAAAAGATAAAGTAGTGACTCACTCAGGGGAATACCTTGAAACGGATATAATTTATAAAACAAAATACCCTTAATATGACAGCAGTCAATTTAGCCTGATATAAAAGAGGGTCTGTGTTTTCTTTCATTTGTATTTTTATGATATGTAATGTCTTTATAATTTCACCACTCCACATCAAAGCCGCCAACTGCTGAGTGCCTAAATAAGTAGCATGTGAAGAAAATGAATGAATTGCTAAATGTCCCATTACGTCCACAGAGAATTTCCTTCTATTTGGAGTCAGGAATCTTAAATTGAGACGACAAATGAATGGTTTTCACTCCAATGGAGGGAGAGTTTTGGCAACTTTATTACGTTCAGCATTTGAATGGAATAAGGGGGGGAAAGAGAGAGAAATGAAGTTTTAAAAAATAATAAGTGTTATTGGTATCTGAGCTCTGGCTCTAAATGTCAGTCCCTCTGTGAGACAGAGTGATGGGGACCATAGGGAGCAGATCACATGCACAAAAGCTCAGGGACATGGAAAGGAGGGCCTATCACTAGTGTGATTTCTCCAGCACAAAGAAACTGTTTGGAGAATCTTAACAAGTTCCAACGTGTTTGGCCCAACGCATTAGAAATGACATCAAAAATTGAGAAGCAAAGAATGTGTGGAGCTGGTTGAAGGAAATCACAGTAATCAGCAGCTCTACAGGGCCTTTAACCATAGACACCCAGGGAGTCCCAAGGCCGAGGATAAGACATGGGGGGAGGCTGGAGACTGCAGCACCAGCCTGGAGTTCATTGACTTTTAAACAGAGGAGAATAGGATGAGTGCCACAGTGAAGATGGTACAACTACTGATCTGTGCACATCGGTCGCAAGGGAGTTCTTTAAGGGTCCGCTTTCACAGGCCCTCATTCACTCATTCTTAAAGTCTTGATATTTAAAACTCTCTTTTATACTCCCGATCTCACCTGTCTCATCTCTCTTTCTCTTACATCTGCACACTCCCATACAGACTTCCACTCAGCATGGTGCTTTGCCCACACTTGGCAAGAGAGGAGGAATGGATTCACTAAATCAGGAGGTGGGATGTCCTCAGGGGAAGACACTTACGTTACTGGTCGTTAATTAAACAGCTGACTAAGAACGCATGACCGAAGTAGGTCAGATGGACTTGACTTTGAGTGCAGTGATCACAGTACAGGTGACCCGTTAGTCATCAAGGGGTCATTATTTATTCCCTTAATGAGGTTGACCTGAAAATCTGTGAGTATGGGAGAATACATGTGTGATGCACATGCGGTCAGAGCATGATGGGAAGATGTTCACCTCCTCCCTGCACCTTTTAAGGTCTATATTTGAAAGAAAACAGTTCATGGTCAGATGAGGTGTGGGGAACCTAGGAAATTCTAAGATTCATGTTCTATGTAAATACAGAGTAGTAGTTCACTGCTTGAACTGGGAAACTGTTCTCTGCATGTAACAAATATGGTTTTAAAATTGCAACATAATGTAAATGAGAACATAAACTTTGGAGCTTAATTCTTCTTTTAAGACAAAAAATTCAACAGACTGCTCCTCTCTGGACTCAGTTTTCAAATTACAGGAACAAATGGGTTGATTATATAATTTCTAAATTCCCATACAGGCTAATTCTGGGTGGTCTTTAACAATATAAATAGCAATGCCACACCTACATAATATTATTACATCAGCAGGAGCAATCTTATCAAGAACTATTTGTAAACACTTGCAAAGCACCAGACAATGTGCTAAGTACCTTGTGGAATTTCCCCCATTAATCCTTGCAATAACTTTATGAAGAAAGAATTATTATTCCAATTTTTACAGATGAAGACAAAAAAGTTTCTCAATATTATAGTTTTGGGGTGCTAGGATTGGGATTCTAACTTGCATCAAACCCCAAATCCTGTGTTCTTAATTCAAAAACATTTTCTCAATCATTTTGCTTACTCAACAAGGGTGGGAGGAAAAGATAGCTTACAATGGACTGAGAAATAGAAGTGTTTTCAATATGTATTTACAATATTATTGGAGAGAAAAGAGTAACATGGGAGAAAATAGCTGTAGTTTGTTACGTGTGTAAGCTCCAGATTGAATAGATCAGTCAGTAAGAACTACAGGATTTAAAGAAGGGAAAGTCATTGTTATTAGATGCTAGCAACAAACTTAGTTGGAAGGGGCCAGATGTCATTGGGTTTTCAAAGGAGAAGCTACAGTGCAGACAGAAAAGCTTTTTTCTGGTAGGAAAAAGCACATTAGCAAGAGCAGACACTGAAAGTATTGTAGCAAGAATGAGAGACTAGAAAGAGACAAGTTTGCTTTATCCAGTCTGGAGGGAACTCACAAAGCTTGATGTTTCACAAAAAATTTAAAAATTGATTAATATATATAATTTGAAATGGAGAAGAATTCAGAGACAACAAATTCACTGTGAGTTATTATGAATTCACTTACTTTTGCAAAATGTGATCAGCACTTCTGGACCTACAATATTATGTGAGATGAGTCCTTTCAAATGTATTGATGGACCATATACGCTAGGATCAACCAAGGCCTCTTGTTAAAAATGCAGGTGTACTGATTCTCTCCAGGAACCCACTGAATCAGAATCTTTGCAAAATGAACTCAGGAATTTGGATGTCCAAATGCTTTTCAAAATATTAAGATATTTCATTGAGACATAGCTTTCATAAAACAAGATGCACATCTTATAAGTATTTATTTTGATAAATTTTGATAAAAATATACACTCATGTATATGTACCAGTCAAGAATGTACAAACATTACTAGCATCCTACAAAGTTTCTTGCGCCCCTTTGCAGTCAGTCCTCCATTACTCCAGGTAAACTGTGATCTGATTCTCAATCTCCGTAAGCTAATTTTGACTGTTCTAAGACTTTATATAAATGGGATCTCACAAGATGTACTTTTTTGCACTGACTTTTTTCTTACAACATCAAACCTATGAGAGCCATCTTGTTGTAGGCATCTACAGTTTGTTCATTATTTTGTTGCTGAACAGTATTAAAGTATGTAAAAATACCATAATTTGTTTATACATAAGTATTATTGATAGACATTTGAGTGGTTTCCAATTTGGGGCTATTGTGAATAAAGAAAGCCATGGTGAACATAATCATATCCATTTCATAAACTTATGATTTTATTCCTCTAGGATAAATAATTAGGAGTAGATTCACTGAGTCATAGGGTAGGTATATGTTTAGCTTTAAAATAAAAATGACCAATCAGTTTTCTCAAGTGGTTGTATCATTTGATATTCCCACCAACAATGTAGGAAAGTTCTGGTTTCTCCATATCTTCACTATATATTTTCAAGTTTTATCATTTCATCCATTCAAGGTCAATCTATATTTTTATGGTTAGTGCTTTCTATGTCACAAGGTTCAAAGCTTTTCAGTAACTTCTTTATAATAATTCCTAATTTTCTTGTTATTTCTTCTTTGACTCATGGGATATTTAGAGATATCCTCTTTAATTTCCAAATATTTTGAAATTTTTCTGTATACCATAATGTCACTGATTTTCAGTTTAATTCCACTGCAGTCAGAAGAAAGACTGTGTAAGGTTTCAATTTCTTGAAATTTATCAAATCCATATTATGGATCGAACTATGACCTAGCTTGCCCTAGAAAATAAAGTGCATCCTGCAGTTTCGTGTGTGGTGTTAATGTCAATTTTAAGTCAAACTGGTAAAGTTTAGATTCTCTATATCATCAATGAATTTTTGCTTACTCATTCAACTGACTACTGAGAAGTATTAATTCATCTATGAATACATGATTTGCATGTGTATGTGTCTACCATTCAGCTCGCTTACATTTATATGATGTCTTGCAGACAATATATATTTTTTTCTGGTCTGATAATCTCTGCATTCTAATTTGAGTGTTTTAGTCTATTTGTATTAATGGTTTATTTTTATATGAGCTTAAATCTATCATCTTGGTATTTACTTTAATTTCACTGTTTTTTTTTGGGGGGGGCAGTTATTGATAGTTCAGTATTCTATTTTATTTAGTACTCTATTTTACTTCTATTGACATTTTAGCTATATTGCTTTTTATTATTACTTTTCTTTGTTGCTCTAGGTATTACAATATGTATCCTTAACTATTAAAGAATCCTGAGAATTAATGTTTTACCAGTTCACACTTCACACTTCCAATTTCACAAAAGTAAGAACATCAATGTAAGCACACTTCACAATGTAAAACATTTTTATTACTCTACCAACTTAATAGTGTTGTTGTCATATGTTTTATTTCTATTTTTTCCTTTTTTAATTTATCTTTTAATCCCTTCCCTCCTGTACTCCCCTCCCACTCCCCTAGGTTGTAACAGAGGACTGGCTTTGGGTTTCCTTTACATATGTTTTTACTTTACATATTCCACCTTAAAACGATGTCATTTTTGCTTTAAAGAGTTTATTTACCTTTTAAACAAATTAAGAGGAGAAAAATTTAAAGTAGTCTTTTATATTAACTTGTATATTTATCCTTTTTAGTGCTTTTCATTCCTTCTTGTGGAAAAAAATTCCCATCTGACATCATTTCCCTTCAACTTGATGAATTTCCTTTAAAATTTCTTATTGTGTAGATCTGCCAACAACAATTTTTCTCTGCTTTCATTTATGTAAATATGTGTTTCACTCTCTTATTTAAGGATATTTTCATTACATATAAATTCTAGTTCAGTGAATTATTTTTCCTCCCCTTTGAGAGCTTTAAAGATGGCCATTCCATTGTCTTTTGGCCTTCATTATTTCTGACAAAATATCAACCATCATTCATATTCCATTGCATATAACACTGTTTCCCCCCCCAACAGCTTTAAATATGTTCTTTTCATCTCTTTGTCTTTGGCTTTCAGGATTTTGACTAGGATGTGCCCTACTTTGGTAATTTTTGTATTTACTCTCCTGCAGCTTTTTATTGCAAATGCAGATGACTGATTCCCACTTCAGACTTACTGTGTCAAATTCTCTAGTGGTGTAACAAAGATCTAAATTTATAACAGTTCATAATTATTTTTACGGATACTGAAAATTAGAGAATCACTAAACTACAGTCCTAAGACTAATCCCTTTCCTGAAGAAATTTAAGTTATTGTATAGAGCTTAGATATACATTCAAAATCTATAGTATTAGGATATTAAAAATATGCCATATCAGTGCAGATGACTTGTTAAGAAATTTCAGAAAAAGGAAAACTAAATGATAAGATGTAAAAGCTTTATAGAAGGTATAGCATTTAAGTAGAACTCAAAAGCTGAGTGACATTTTGATTTGAAAAGTTAGATGAGCGTGTCCCCAATTTAACTGATCATCTTTAAACACTATCAGGAACAATAATTTTACCACCCTGAAATGAATTTTGAAACTGCTATTACTGACAGAAAATAGAGTTGAGAGGCCAAGCTCAGGGAATATTTCTAATAGACTTAAATTGAAGGTCTCCAATCTCTCAACATTTAGTATAGAACTGTATCCACACACACAACATGTGATAACCCCACACTGAGCAGAAAAGAGACCTGGAATGCTTTCCAGCCCATTAAAAAAATGCGATAGCTTCTTATTTTTTTTAATGCAACATAACCTGGATGTCAGGTTGCATTAAGATGCTTTGGGTTATGATGACATAAATAGTTCAACATAATGAAACATGACACTGAGAAATATGGGCATCGATCTGTGCTACTAATTTAAAGACGCACTGGGTTTTGCCTTGATCTGTTTTTATGTCCTCAACCAAGAAATGACACATGGATAATGGGTATTGTCTGCTTTGTTGTTCCCAGGACAGGTTGCACAGAAGAGTTTTTCCATTATTGACACATCCTTGGTATTGACAAGAGGGTTATCATATTCTATTTCTCATGGACTCTTGTCAAATAGTCATAACTTACACAAACAAGAACAGAATCATTCTAAAGGCAGTTTTCAGGAAAACAGATTCCAATTGCTTCTCATGCTTCAGTCTACATTACAGAGCTGAAATTTAATCTTAATTTATTCACATAATCAATAAACTATGTATTAGGCTTGAGGCTAAGGATACAAAGATGGCTACAACCTGACCACATAGTCTTGTCTGGTATTTACTGAAATGTATCTTCTTAAGAGCTGTTCTTCAATGTAGCCATAAAATCTATGTGTTTTGGAAACACAGTTAAACACACAGCAGACATTTGGGGGCAAAATTAAAGACTGAACTGGTTCAGAACTATCTGCTTCACACCCAGCTGGAGCAGTGTAGTCACAGGTCTCTGCTGTGTGAGAATTGGAGCTGATCTGCCTGTAAAATCTTGGTATTTTCATCACTCTCCTATTCTTTAATGGGAGACTAGAAAATTCCACCCATCAGCCTGGACAAACAGCAAGGAATCTTATTATTTCCCTGATGCTATGGGTGTGATTATTTGAAATATATTGGATACTGAAGCCTGCTCCAAGTATAACTGTGAGTTTCAAATTTATAATGTGGAATAGAGACCCAAATTGGGAATACACATAAAATATACCCATAACTAGTGAAGCCCAAGAAGTGACAAAAGAATACTTTGTTGTTAAAGGATTTTTCCAAATTACAGAAACTGCTGGACTCCAACAGAAAATAAATTCTGCTGACTAGGTAATAATAATAATAATAATAAATTACATGACATTTTAAGAGACAAATCTCCAAGACAGAGAATGAACACACATAATAACACCAATAACAAAAAAAAGGAGACATTGTGTAAAAGTCTTTAAAAAGACTTTAAAATAAAAATATTAAAACGGCTTTATGAATCCAATTTAATGTTTTCTTAAAGTTAGTGCTTTCTGTGTCATGTTTAACAAATTTTTGCCTATTCCAAGATTATAAACACATTGTCCTGTTTTCTTTTAGAAACATTGTTTTAATGTTCATATTAGTCAAAAAGTAGAGTAGAGGATATTTTCAATGCATATACTGACAAAATCTCCTATTCAGCATATGTAAAAAATACCTACAAATCAATCAGAAAAAAACAGATAATCCAATAAAATAGTAGGCAAAAATCTTGAAAAAGTACTTCACCAAAAATGATAGCAAAATGTCCAGTGAATATTTGAAAAAATATTCAACATCATCAGTTATAACCTAAATGAAAATTTGGGCTTCCCTGGTGGCTCAGATGGCAAAGAATGTTCCTACAATGCAAGAGACCTGGGTTAAATCCCTAGGTTGGGAAGATTCCCTGGAGAACAGAATGTCTACTCACTCCAATATTCTGGCCTGGAGAATTCCATGGACAGAAGAGCCTGGCAGGCTACAGTCCATGGGGTCATGAAGAGTCAAACGTGACTGAACAACTAACACTTAGTTTAAATGAATATTTAAAACATTGTGAGATACCACTGCATAACCAGCAGAATGTCTAAAATTATAAAGGCTGTCAGTAGCAAGGATTGGCAAGGATGTGAAGCAATTAGAATTCTTATATATTGATGAGTTTGGTTGCATATCATGTTCATTTTAGAAAATAGTTTTGCACCAGAGATTAAAGCTAAACCTATGTATACCTTATGATCAGTAATTCAATACATAGGTATGTACCTAACTGAAGTGTACTTACGTCTACCTAAGACATATGGCTAAAAAAGCTGTTGATATAAAATGATGCTCAGTGAAAAGTTTATAGAAATTTTCTCTACTATTCTTGGAACATTTCTATAATTCTAAAATTATCTCAAATTAACCAAAAGTAACTTTTTAAAATGCTGAACAAAGAAATATAAACTTGTTTCCATTTGTATGAAATTCAACAAGAATAATAAATGACTCTAGAGAATCCCTTTAGGGTAACATTACTCAGAAGGGACTAAATGAGCCTTCTCTGGTACTGGAAATGTTTTATATCTTTTTCAAGGTTGTGTTTACATAGTATTTATATAAAGAAAAGGTAAAGAAAGAAACAGGTCTGAAAAACTTAAACTTGACACAAATAGAAATCATCTATTTCTTCTTTGCAGAAAGCAAAGAAGAACTGAACAGGCTCTTGATGAAAGTGAAAAAGGAGAGTGAAAATGAAGGCTTAAAACTCAGCCTTCAAAAAACTAAGATCATGGCATCTGGCTCCATCACTTCATGGCAAATAGATGGGGAAACAGTGGAAACAGTGGCAGACTATTTTCTTGGGCTCTGAAATCACTGCAGATGGTGACTGCAGCCATGAAATTAAAAGACCCTTGCTTCTTGGAAGAAAAACTATGACCAACCTAGACAGCATTAAAAAGCAGAGACATTACTTTGCTGACAAAGGTTGGCTTTGTGGCCACCTGATGCAAAGAACTAACCCATTGGAAAAGACCCTGATGCTAGGAAAGATCAAAGGCAAGAGAAGGGGACAACAGAGGATGAGATGGTTGGATGGCATCACCGACTCAATGGACATGAGTTTGAGCAAGCTCCAGGAGTTGGTGATGGACAGGGAAGCCTGGCATGCTGGAGTCCATGGGGTCGCAAAGAGTTGGACATTACTGAGCAGCTAAACTGAACTTCAAAATAACCAGCCAGTAGTCTTCAAAAGTGAGATGATATGTGAAGAGAGGTGGGAGGAGGGTTCAGGATTGGGAACTCATGTACACATGTGGTGGATTCATGTCAATGTATGGCAAAACCAATACAGTATTGTAAAGTAAAATAAAAAATAAATTAAAAAAAATAAAATAAAAATAAAAATTAGGCAATTTTTGTCTCCTTAAAAGGATGCAGGAGATTAACATCTAAATTTTTAAAAATAGCTTCAAGATCTATTTAATGTGCATAGAAAGAGAGCTACATGTTTACATGCTGATACAAATATTTTAATAAAGTAATTTCACCAAATGAAAATAATAATAATGAGGAACCTTCCCAGTTTGAAAGTTTTTGTGTTGAGTTGAATTATAACTAAATTTTTTGTAGTTTATACATTTTATACATTTATACAATTTATAACTATGGAGAAAGTGTGAGTATTAAATTTGAAACCTTTAAAGAAACAAAACATTGAAGCAAAATAAACTTTTTTTTTTCAAGCAAAGACTACAGGATTTTACCATAAGCAAACTGTCAGCGAGAGAGCTATTAAAAGGCAATTTATGTATCAAAGTCTCTCAAGAGAGAGGCTGGGGAGAGGCTAGGCTTTACTACCAAGAAAAGTTGTGTGTAACTGGAGCTTAGCCCCACATCCTCTGTGCTCCAGATCCAGAGGCCCTCAGAGCAAGCTCAGAATTTCAGCTCCTCAGCAGCAACATATTTTGCACTTCTGCTCCCAGTTCTTGGCAAAACAAGTTTCCCATCAGGAGGGGGAAAGTACAGTTCTATGGTAGAAGAGACAGTCAATATTTTGAATAGAATATATCTCCCAAAGCTTGATAGAAGGAAGGAGTGGCAGGCATGCAAAATATCAAATGATTAATATAGCAAGCATGTTTGTTCATTGAAAATATTGATGGAAAATAATGAAAATCTAGATGTGGGTGTTTTAGAAATAAGGCAGGAAATATAGGACAATGGAAAGTGAAGGAGACATGAGTTTTAAAGATTCAGGTCTCCATACATTTGGGCATGGAATACAAGTAAGATTGGGCTTCCTTTGTGGCTCAGATGGTATAGAATCAGCTTGCAATGCAGGAGACACAAGTTCAATCCCTGGGTGGGGAAGATCCCTTGGAGAAGTGAATGGCTACCCACTCCAGTATTCTTGTCTGGAGAATTCCATGGACAGAGGAGCCTGGTGGGTTAGAGTTCATGCGGTGGCAAAGAGTAAGACATAACTGAGTTACTAATACTTTCACTTATCACCTTTCAAGAATAAGATTAACTTTTTAATTATTTGGGGATAAATAGGCATTTTAGACACAACCATTAAGAATAAAAATATAATGTATACCTTCCTATTTCAGTTGAGAAAAAAGGAGGGGTATAAAGAAATCATCTCTAACTCAAAGCATTGATGTTGTTCAGTCACTAAGTTGTGTCAGACTCTTTGCTGCTCCATTCTCCTCTTGCCCTCAATCTTTCCCAGCATCAGGGTCTTTTCCATTGAGTTAGCTCTTCACATCAAGTGGCCAAAATATTGGACTTTCAGCTTCAGCATCCAATGAGTGTCCTTCCAATGAGTGTTCAAGGTTGATTTCCTTTAGGACTGGTTTGATCTCTTTGCAGTTCTATGGGCTCTCAAGAGTCTTCTCCAGCACCACAATTTGAAAGCATCAGTTCTTCAGTGTTCAGCCTTCTTGATGATCCAACTCTAACATCTATACATGACTACTGGAAAAACCATACCTTTAACTATACTGACTTTTAATAAAGTGAAAAATGCAAAATAAGATAACAGAAACAAGTTCAAATATTCAAACCCCACCTATAATCAAAAGATTTCCCTATTTTTCACCAACATGGAGACCAGTATTAAAGATTGTCCCTTAGCCTGGGTCCTGTTACCTGCAAATTTTGAGAAAAACCTGGGAAGGTTTGCCCTTGGTCAAGGATTTTTCACCAATAACCCAGAGAGCCCCAGAACCCTTAATGAAATATATCATTTGTAACTTGAAGAGTTTTAACATGAATTCAAGCTGGATAAAGTCTGTTTTATAAACAATATTACAGAGACCCTTGTCTAAACATTTATGATGTTTGAATTACACAAAAGGCATAATTAATACACAATTACAAAAAAAACCCAAGAAATTATGAAAGCAAACTTAAGAGTAAAGCAAGAGCCAAAAGATAAAAAGGAAAAAATGTCAAAAATTTTGAAAATGAAAGTTTAATTTTTGAAATTTAAAGATTTTAAACTCTACTCTGGACATTAGTGATTTTGAATTAAGAATTTAAAGATATTTTAGAGAAATAAGAATTTTTCTATTATAATATGAAAAAAATTATCAAGAGCCCAGAAAATAGGATGAACAATTTCAAGAAAAGAGTAGAAGAAAGGGTAAAGTAACAATATTTTTAAAGATAATAACTGAGAACTATCCAAAATTTAAGAAAACCAAAATAAAAATATTCATCTAATGGGCATTCTCAGATTCAAAAGAAACTTTTAAAAGAAAGTTAGATATTAGATGATACATATATTCATGGTATATATACTATGGATTATTTATTTATTTATTTAACCTTTCATTTAAAACTTTAAAATCCAATCCAAGTCACAGAGAAGCAAAACTATAGAATATTATGAATTAAATGACAATTTTAAAAGCTTTGAAAATTGATAAATTACTTTAAATAAAAGCAAATGATACCATAGTAACAAGTGAAATTCCCTTTAGCCATCCATAGGTGCCAAAAGATAATGCATAAAACACTGGAAATACTTAAGGAAATAACTGCAAACTTAAAATTACAGAGTTGTATAGGATTATAAAACAAAGCCATAATTTATTCATTCAGCAAATAATTTTCTTTGAGTTTGCTGTTTCAACTCCTGTCCTAAACTTTGGAATATAGCAGGAAAGAAAAGACAAAGCCCATTTTCTCAAGCTTCTTTTATATGAGGACAGACAATAAAGAGATAATATGTCATAAAGTGGTAATTGCCATAAAAAGGAAATGTAGGATGAAGGATACAGAGTAGTGATGGGAACTTGTCATTTATGAAGCAGCATAAAGAAAGCCCTTTCCAAAGACATGACATTTGATGAAATTCCTAAAAGAATCAAGGAGCTATCCATACATATGTCTGAGACAATGAATTCCAGATGGAGTACTCAAAATGACTTTTAAAAAGAGGAGGAGCAGGGGAGGGGAAGAAAAAAAAGAATAACTCAAGTTTTTGGCTAGAGGAATTGACAGAATGGAGTTGTCTTCAGCAGATGCCAGTTTATAAATGAAAAACCAAGAGGCTGCTTCTGTACATGAGATATCCAAAAGACATTTAAATGAGGGCATCATGTAGGCAGTTAGATATAGGAATTGGGAATCCAGGGGCAAAGGTTGGAATGGGAGATACAAGCCGGCATCCATTTATTAGCTAAAGCCATGTGCTAAGTATGAATAAAGATAAGAAGAGACAACTCAGAGCTGAACCCTGAGGAATGCAGGATGTACAAATAAAAAATGAGGAAGGAACCCATACAGAAGCCCACTTAACAGAGGCCAACAAGGAAGACGGAGAATCCAGAGAGTACCATAAAGGTGAAATGTGGAATGTGTTCCATAAAGAAGTGGTAAACTACGTCCAACGTTGCTCACGAGTCAAAGAAGAAGAACCAGAGACATGACCGTTGGATTCGGCATGGGAGGTCATTACTCAACAAGAAAAGATTCAGTGAATAGAAAGTAACAGTGATCTGACTGGGAAGGAAAAAAGTGAACAGGATAACGTGCACAAAACTCTTTCCAGGAGTTTTCTTGAAAAGACAGTTTCAGTTATATAAATGCTGAGTTTATTACCCATAGACTCTCATCATAAAAATTATTAAGGTATCCACTTCAGCCAGAAGAATATGTACTTGGAAGAAAGTTTCACAATGATGAGCACAGAAATGGCTTTTAAAAAGCAGTAAATTTAATTAGCTATGGATTATAAATAAATTTAACCTTTATTTTTAAAAGTAAAAATAATTTTTTAAGCTAATAGGATAGAGGGGAGGGCTGTTTGATGAAGAAATATGTCATGTTAAAACTGACAGAATTTTCAGAACAAATGACTAATACATAATTATAGTGGAAATTTTAAAGCATATCTGTCAGGGACTGACACATGAAAGTGACAATAAATCTTTACCAATATAGAAGTTTTGAACAACAAAATAAAAATACTTATCTAATAGCCATTTACACAAGTCAACTCAGAAAAATAAAGATTATATGATGTTTTCAAGTTCATATAAAACATTTTTTAATTTATTGTATGTGAATAAAGTCAAAAAACTAGTTTCAGCCAATTTCAAACATCAATATCATAAAAACCATATTCATTGAGCACAGCATCATTAAATTAAAAATTAAGAGGAACAAAACAAAAACAAGTTCAGATTGTTTTGATGATTGCTCAACACTTTGTGAGCTAAAAAGAAAATTGTGATGAAAACTATAGAATGTTTTGAAAGCAGCTTCTAGATATAAAGTGTTCATTTAAAATTATAATAATGGAAAATAAATGAATTGACTTTCAACTCAAAAGCCTGATAAGGAAAAGAATAAACCTTTAAAAAGCAGAAGGAAAGAACAATGATAAGATCAGAAAGTAATTAATCATTAGGTGCACTTGTATAATGCTTATAATTAAGTAGAAAAAAAAAACAAAGAAGCAATGCAGAGAATCAGCAAAATTAAAAAAGATATTAAAAAACTAAGATAAATTTCTAAATTGAACATGTAAAAAAATCAAAGGTAGAAAAGGCAAAAAGTACTAGTAATTAACAAGAGAATTAACAAGGGATCGACAGATATATGAGGGCTTCCCAGATGGAGCTGGTAGTAAAGAATCTTACTGCCAATGCAGGAGACTGAAGAAACGCAGGTTCTATCCTTGGGTAGGGAAGATCCCCTGGAGGAGGAAATGCAACCAGCTCCGGTATTCTTGCCTGGAAAATTCCATGGACAGAGAAGCCTGGTGGGCTACAGTCCATGTGGCTGCAAAGAGTTGGACACGACTGAATGACTGAACATACATGACACACACAACAGATATATGACATATAAAATGATAGACCAATATTTCCATAATTTAAATCTTAGCTTATGTACTTTTCGTTGTTCCAAGACATTTGTTAAAACGCAAGCATGGTTATTTAACCATGAAAAAATCATACATACAAACGTTGACAATGAAATTGAACAGAGAGAAACTGTAAATACAGAAAAGTACTCTAGTGAAAATAACATACAGATGCCAAAAAAAGATATTTATTATATAAATCATTTGAAAGAAGGAAAAACAGTAAAAGTACTCCAATTTTTTTTATTATTCTAGCATAACTTTGACACCAAAGTTGGACAAAAGAGGTTCAAATAAACCTATTTTATAAATCCCCTAAATAAAGCATTAAAACTTTGAACTTTATGTGCATTTTTGAAGATTGAGCTATTATAAGGTAGCATTTTACTTATGAATGCATGGTTATCTAAAAATCAGAAACATCAGTTTACTAAATTTATTGACAGATTAAGGATGTCAATTTATTGACCTCTCAATAAGGCAGGAAATCATTTAGTTCATTCAAATTTTTAAATTCTCAAGTTAACTAAGAATACTTAAGTTAGGGCACCCTTAACCTAATAAAAGGTATCTATCAAAGCTTACAGCAAACATTGAACTTCATTATGGAAGTTTAGAATCATTTTCATGGATATGAGGGAAAAAAATAAAGAAATATGCTATCATTTTGTCAATCAACATTGTGCCAGAGCCTCATATCAATTCAATGTGACAAAAATAGAGGTAAGAGTAAGAATTGAGAAGAAAGGGACAAAACTGTCCTCGCAGGAGCAGTTTTCTTTTAGACTACTGCTGATGAATAGGGATGCTTTCAATTCTTTTAAGTATATTATTAATTATCTCAGTAAATTTTCCTGGATTTTCTTTGCAGACTGGGAAACCAATACTGAATGGTTTCTTTCTTGGTAACACAAAAACTGGAAGGAAGGCAGCAGGATTCTGTTTTCTCAGCAGTGTGTGGCACCTTCAAATTCAGTGCAATCCCTTTTATTCATTTTAAATTTTTATTGGAATATAATTGCTTTACAATGTTGTGTTGGTTTCTGTTCTACAGCAAACTGTATCAGATATACGTATAGCTGTTTTTTAGATTCTTTTTCCATATAGGTCATTACAGAGTCCTGAGTATAGTTCCCCATGCTATACAGTAGGTCCTTATTGGTTATCTATTTTATATATAGTGGTCTGTGTGTGTTAATCCAACCTCCCAATTTTTCACCCCCTCACTTTCCAACCTGGTAGCCATAAGTTTATTTTCTTACATCTGTGACACTATTTTTATTTTGTACACAAGTTCCTTTGTACCATTTTTTAGATTCCACATATAAGTGATATCATATGGGATTTGTCTTTGTGATGCCTTTTACAGCTCCCAATTTGAGGAGTTCAAACTAATTGAGGGGTCCTAGCTTGGGTGTGTGAAATTTATTAAACATGAATAACTCTATCCTTTCTATTCTCTTCATTTTTTTTTTCAGATGGCATATGTAAATGCATATACCTGCATGGAATCATTTTAAAATTCAGCTGCATTACTGAAATGTTCTTGCTGGAGCCCACTCTTCACAAACAGTCCCTGGAGTATTCAAAATTTGTTCAAAATGTTTGGGGTTTTTTGGAAAATTCAGATGTAGAGAAATGTTCTTCATTGGGTCATAGTGTGTTTCAGATGGGTCTCGTATTCTACACTTCTCTGAAAAAAGGAGGATGATATTGTATCACTTTCAGTTCAGTTCAGTTCACTTCAGTCGCTCAGTGGTGTCTGATTCTTTGCAACCCCATGAGTCGCAGCACGTCAAGCCTCCCTATCCATCACTAACTCCCGGAGTTCACCCAAACTCATGTGCATCAAGTCGGTGATGCCATCCAGCCATCTCATCCTCTGTCGTCCCCTTATCCTCCTGCACCAAATCCCTCCCAGTATCAGTGTCCTTTCCAATGAGTCAACTCTTCGCACGAGGTGGCCAAAGTATTGGAGTTTCAGATTCAAAATCAGTCCTTCCAATGAACACCCAGGACTGATCTCCATTAGGATGACTGGTTGGATCTCCTTGCAGTCCAAGGGATCCACAAGAGTCTTCTCCAGCACCGCAGTTTAAAAGCATCAATTCTCCAGTGCTCAGCTTTATTCACAGTCCAACTCTCACATCCATACATGACCACTGGAAAAACCAAGCCTTGACTAGATGGACCTTTGTTGGCAAAGTAATATCTCTGCTTTTCAATATGCTATCTAGGTTGGTCATAACTTTCCTTCCAAGGAGTAAGCGTCTTTTAATTTCATGGCTGCAGTCACCATCTGCAGTGATTTTGGAGCCCCCAAAAAATGAAGTCTGACACTGTTTCCACTGTTTCCCCATCTATCTGCCATGAAGTGATGCCATGATGACCAGATGCCATGATCTTCGTTTTCTGAATGTTGACCTTTAAGCCAACTTTTTCACTCTCCTCTTTCACTTTCATCAAGAGGCTCTTTAGTTCCTCTTCACTTTCTGCCATAAGGGTGGTGTCATCTGCATATCTGAGGTTATTGATATTTCTCCTTGCACTCCTGATTCCAGCTTGTGTTTCTTCCAGTCCAGCGTTTCTCATGATGCACTCTGCATATCAGTTAAATTAGCAGGGTGACAATATACAGCCTTGACGTTTGGTGACAGTTAAACAGTGTTTTGCTTTTAAAACACACCCAGTCACTCTACTTTGGACGTGGAGGAAAGGAGATAATTTTAGAAGTTTTCTTAAGAAAAGTTTCAAGAGTGTTTTTTTGCATAAGAACTTTTCTTGCTAAACTTGCAGATCTTTAACAAAGGGTTCCCCTAATTCCACCAGGCAGTGGGGACTCAGAAGATGGTGTTTGTTTTCTTTTTTTTAAAAAAAGAAACCTTAGAAGACAAAAAAAGAAAGGCACATATTCATATATTTGGGGCAGAGAAATCAGAAATACTTTTGATGTAGAGGGAATGAAAAAGAAAATTAAATGCAAAAAGGTGCAAGTAGAAGATAATGGAGAGAATTTCTTTAGGCTTACTCACATCCTATTTGCTCAAATATAGACAGGGGAAAGAAGTATGGGAAACATCACCTCCACTGCTTATATATTTTATTAAAGTTCCAGCAACCTTTCAATTCAGGATCCTGTCACTAATTAGCCCCCTGGAGTATGATATAATAGGATGTGTGAAGAAGTTACAGTTGAAATTACTTCATTGAGGGAAGGATTTACACCACCTTACAAATCTCTAATTTTTTTTTTCAATAATGCAAGATGGCTCTATCATATAGGAAAACTTTCCTCTTTGAGAAATGGCTCCCATCAATTGACAATCAGGTATTTGGCACCAGACTTCTTTTTTAATCTTACCTCCACCAAGGTACAAAGAGTATTCCTTTGTTATCCTATTTGGACAAATGATGAGGAAGACTATATTTCTCCCAATTCCCAAATGCATAGTCTTCAGTCATTCAGTCGTGTCTGACTCTTTGTGACCCCATGGACTGCAGCAGGCCAGGCCTCCCTGTCCATCACCAACTCCCAGAATTCACTCAAACCCATGTCCATTGAGTTGGTGATGCCATCCAACCATCTCATCCTTTGTCATCCCCTTCTCCTACTGCCTTTAATCTTTCCTAGAATCAGGGACTTTTCTAATGAGACTGTTCTTCGCATCAGATGGCCAAAGTATTTTGAGTTTCAGGTTCAGCATCAGTCTTTCCAATGAACATTCAGCACTGGTCTCCTTTAGGATGGATTGGTTTGATCTCCTTGCAGTCCAAGGGACTCTCAAGAGTCTTCTCCAACACCACAGTTCAAAACCATCAGTTCTTCAGTGCTCAGCTTTCTTTATAGTCCAACTCTCACATCCATACATGATCACTAGAAAAACTATAGCTTTGACTAGACAGACCTTTGATGACAAAGTAATGTCTCTGCTTTTTAATGTGTTGTCTAGGTTGGTCATAGCTTTTCTTCCAAGAAGCATGTATCTTTTAATTCCATGGCTGCAGTCACCATCTGCAATGATTCTGGAGCTCAAAAACAATAAAGCCTCTCATGTTTCCATTGTTTCCCCATTTATTTGCCATGTAGTGATGGGACCAGATGCGATGATCTTAGTTTTCTGAAACTTGAGTTTTAAGTAAACTTTTTCACTCTCCTCTTTCACTTTCATCAAGAGGCTCTTTAGTTCTTCTTTGTTTTCTGCCAATAGGGTGGTGTCATCTCCATATCTGAGGTTATTGATATTTCTCCCAGCAATCTTGATTCTAGCTTGTGTTTCTTCCAGTCCAGCGTTTCTCATGATGTACTCTGCATAGAAGTTAAATAAGCAGGGTGACAATATACAGCCTTGACGTACTCCTTTTCCTATTTGGAACCAGTCTGTTGTTCCATGTCCAGTTCTAACTGTTGCTTCTTGACCTGCATACAGATTTCTGAAGAGGCAGGTCAGGTGGTCTGGTATTCCCATCTCTTTCAGAATTTTCCACAGTTTATTGTGATCCACACAGTCAAAGGCTTTGGCATAGTCAATAAAGCAGAAGTAGATGTTTTCCTGGAACTCTCTTGCTTTTTTCCATGATCCAGCAGATGTTGACAATTTGATCTCTGGTTCCTCTGCCTTTTCTAAAACCAGCTTGAACATCAGGAAGTTCACGCTTCACGTATTGCTGAAGCCTGGCTTGGAGAATTTTGAGCATTACTTTACTAGCATGTGAGATGAGTGCAATTGTGTGGTAGTTTGAGCATTCTTTGGCATTGCCTTCTTTGGAATTGGAATGAAAACTGACCTTTTCGAGTCCTGTGACCACTGCTGAGTTTTCCAAATTTGCTGGCATATGGAGTGCAGCACTTTCACAGCATCATCTTTCAGGGTTTGAAATAACTCAACTGGAATTCCATTATATGCAGTAGCTTTGTTCATAGTGATTCTTCCCAAGGCCCACTTGACTTCACATTCCAGGATGTCTGGCTCTAGGTGAGTGATCACACCGTCGTGATTATCTGGGTCATGAAGATCTTATTTGTATAGTTCTTCTGTGTATTCTTGCCACCTCTTCTTAGTATCTTCTGGTTCTGTTAGGTACATAACATTTCTGTCCTTTATTGTGCCCATATTTGCATGAAATGTTCCCTCGGTATTTCTAATTTTCTTGAAGGGATCTCTAGTCTTTCCCATTCTATTGTTTTCCTCTATTTCTTTGCATTGATCACTGAGGAAGGCTTTCTTATCTCTCTTTTCTATTCTTTGGAACTCTGCATTCAAATGGGTATATCATTCCTTTCTCCTTTGCCTTTCACTTCTCTTCTATTTACAACTATTTGTAAGGCCTCCTCAGCCAAACATTTTGCCTTTTTGCATTTCTTTTCCTTGGGAATGATCTTGATCCCTACCTCCAATACAATATCAGGAAGCTCTGCCCATAGTTCTTCAGGCACTGTGTCTATCAGATCTAATCCCTTGAATCTATTTCTCACTTCCACTGTATAATCGTTAGGGATTTGATGTAGGTCATACCTGAATGGTGTAATGGTTTTCTATACTTTCTTCAATTTAAGTCTAATTTAGCAATTAAGAGTTCATGGTCTATGCCACAGTCAGCTCCCAGTCTTGTTTTCACTAACTATATAGAACTTCTCCGTCTTTGGCTGCAAAGAATATAATCAGTGTGATTGCAGTATTGACCATCTGGTGATGTCCATGTGTAGAGTCTTCTCTTGTGTTGTTGGAAGAGGGTGTTTGCTATGACCAGTGTGTTCTCTTGGGAAAACTCTATTAACCTTTGTCCTGCTTCATTCTGTATTGCAAGGCCAAATTTGCCTGTTACTCCAGGTATTTCTTGACTCCCTGCTTTTGCATTCCAGTCCCCTATAATGAAAAGGACATCTTTTGGGGATGTTAGTTCTAGAAGGTCTTGGAGGTCTTCATAGAACCATTCAACTTCAGCTTCTTCAGCATTACTGGTCGGGTCATAGACTTGGATTACTGTGTTATTGAATGGTTTGCCCTGGAAACGAACAAAGATCATGCTGTCATTTTTGAGATTGCATCCAGGTACTTCATTTTGGACTCTTTTGTTTACCATGATGGCTCCTCCATTTCTTCTAAGGGATTTTTGCCCACAGTAGTAGATATAATGGTCATCTGAGTTAAATTCACCCATTTCAGTCCATTTTATTTTGCTGATTCTTAAAATGTTGATGTTCACTCTTGCCATCTCCTGTTTGACCACTCCAATTTGCCTGATTAATGAACCTAACATTCCAGGTTCCTATGCAATATTGCTCTTTACAGCATCAGACCTTACTTCCATCACCAGTCACATCAGATGGCTCAGACAAACCTTGTGCACCTCAGGACCCAGAGACCCATGGAGACTGAAACAGAACTGTGTCTGAATGTGTCCTGTGGAAGTACCGGTCAGCAGTGGACTGCTGCAGGGGCAAGGCCTCTGGGTGCAGCCGACTTGGGTATGGCATAAGCTCTCTTGGAAGAGGTCACCATTAACCCCACCATATAGCTCCAGAGCTTACACAGAACTGGGAAACAGACTCTTGATGGACACAAACAGAACCTTGTGCACACCAGGACCCAGGAGAAAGGAGCAGTGATCCCAGAAGAGACTGATCCAGACTTGCCCATTAAGAGTCCAGGAGTCTCCAGCAGAGGTGTGGGGCAGTGGTGGCCTGCTGCAGGGTTGGGGGCCCTGAGTGTAGCAATACATGCATAGGACTTTGGGGATCTTTCCAACCTAGGGATGGAACGCAGGTCTCCCACACTGCAAGCAGATGCTTTACCATCTGAGCTACCAGGCAAGCCATATTATCTTCATTACCTCCACCATAGTTTGGCCCCAGGTACAACACAGAGAGGGAACATAGCCCCACCCATCAACAGAAAATTGGATTAAAGATATACTGAACATGGCTCTGCCCATGAGAACAAGACCCAACTCCCCCCTGAGTCTCTCCCATCAGGAAGTTTCCATAAGACTCTTATCCTTCTCCATCAATGGGCAGACAGACTGAAAACCACAATCACAGGAGGCTAATCAATCTGATCACATGGACCACAGCCTTGTCTAACTCAATGAAACTATGAGACAGGCCGTGTAGTGCCTCCCAAGATGGACGGGTCACGGTGGAGAGTTCTGACAAAACGTGGTCCACTGGAGAAGAGAGTGGCAAACCACTTCAGCATTCTTGCCTTGAGAACCCCATGAGCAGTAACTGTAGCCTTAATGTGGTTTGAGGAATGCTAGAGAAAAAGGATCATAAATAGATGATTATACTAATGTGGCCAAATATTGCTATGATGGAAGAGTGTTGTGGGAGCATAGGTGGGTTGCTTGATTCTCAAGGGGATGTCAGAGATAATATTGGAGGAGATTATTCAAGATTAATTTTTCAGTAAAACTAATGAAACTAAAATTCTCCAGGGAAGAAACTGAAGAGTTTCTTCAGTGAACTAATGCAGTGGCTATGATTATAGAGAAAATCTAAAGGCTTATGAGAAAATCTAACAGGTCTTAGTAGCAGCTGGGGTCACAAAGAGTTTATAATAACTCCCCAGTTTCCTAGGATCAAAGAAAATGACCACAGCAGGGTGTGATACCACCATAGATTATATTTGTTACCTTGTATGAATCACCAACTTTAACTCTGCAATCTGATAAAGAGGTACCTCATTACTATGAACAAAGCTAATGGGGGTGATGGAATTCCTGGTGAGTTATTTAAAGTCCTAAAATATGATGCTATTAAAGTGCTGCACACAATATGCCAGCAAATTTGGAAAACTCAGCAGAGGCCACAGGACTGGAAAAGGTCAATTTTCATTCCAATCCCCAAAACAGGGCAATGCCAAAGAATGCTCAAGCTACTGCAAAATTGCACTCATTTCACATGCTAGCAAGGTAATGCTCAAAATCCTTCAACCTGGGCTTCAACTATACCTGAACTGAGAACTTTCAGATGTACAAGCTGGATTTAGAAAAGGCAAGGGAACCAGAGATCATATTGCCAACATCTGCTGGGTCATAAAAATAAAAAATGAAAAAAAGCAATTTCCAGAAAAAAAAAATCTACTTCTACTTCACTGACTATGCTAAGTTTTTTTTAATGTGTACATCATAACAAACTGTGGAAAACTTTTCAAGACATGGGAATACCAGACCACCTTACCTGCCTCCTAAGAAACCTATATGCAGGACAAGAAGCAACAGTTAGAAACAGACATGGAACAGCAGACTGGGTCAAAATTTTGAAAGGAGAACATCAAGGCTCTATATTGTCACCTTGCTTATTTAACTTCTATGCAGAGTACATCATGCAAAATGCAGGGCTAGATGAAGCTCAGTCTGGAGTCAAGACTGCTGGGGGAACTATCAATAACTTCAGATATGCAGATGACAGCACCCTAATGTCAGAAAGAGAAGAGGAACTAAAAGAGCCTCTTGATGAAGGTGAAAGAGGGGAGTGAAAAAGTTGGCTTAAAACTCAGCATTCAGCAAACTAAGATCATGGTATCTGGCCCCATCACTTCATGGCAAATAGATGAGGAAACAATGGAAACAATAAGAGACTTTATTTTCTTGGGCTCCAAAATCACTGTGGACAGTGACTGAAGTCAGGAAATTAAAAGACACTTGCTTCTTAGAAGAAAACCTATGACAAACCTAGACAGCATATTAAAAAGCAGAGACATTACTTTGCCAAAAGGGTCTAGATAGTCAAAGCTATAGTTTCTCCAGTGATCATGTATGGATGTGAGAGTTGGACCATAAAGAAGGCTGAGCGCCGAAGAACTGATGCTTTTGAACTGTGGTGCTGGAGAACTTTCATGAGTCCCTTGGACAGCATGGTGATCAAACCAGGAAATCCTAAAAAAAATCAACCCTGAATACACATTGGAAGGACTGATGCTAAAGCTGAAGCTCAGGTACTTTGGCCACCTGATGCAAAGAGCCAACTCATTGGAAAAGACCCTGATGCTGGGAAAGATTGAGAGCAGGAAGAGAAGGGGAGACAGAGGATGAGATGGTTGGATGATATCATCTACTCAATGGACATGAGTTTGAGCAAACTCTGAGAGATAATGAAGGGCAGGGAAGACTGGCATGTTGCAGTCCATGGGGTCACACAGAGCAACTGAACAAAAACAACTCCTTGGGTACATAGAGCCTGGACATTTAAAGCAGAAGTGAGACTGAGAAGCTACTTTCCATATCTCAAAAACCTTGATGAGAATCAGATACTTTATCATAATATTGTTTGGACTAATATTTGGGTCAGGAATTATAGGAGAACTAGTATAAATTTGATTAATTCAGTCTGAGTCCAAGTTCTGATGGTAATCAGATAATTCTCTGAGGAATGAACAGGGGAAATAAGTAAGTACTTAATACAGTACTATTGTAAGTTAACACTCTACAGCATGGTTCATGGGGCAAGTTGTAAAAAAATTGGTTCTTAGAGGTCAGGACCACAATGATGTCTACTTCTACTCCAGATTCTGCAAGCTTCTCTGAACTTATAACAACATGTTGTTCTCCTGAAACATTTAATCTAGTCTTAATGGTTCAAATAATAGCCAAAAAGACTTTCTGATAACTCAATATCAAGGACTAACTGGATGAAGGAGTGGTTGGTTTCAAAGCATTACACCACTATGGTACCATCCATTCAACATTGGAAAATAGATAGGAGAAATAGGTGACTTCTTAAAACAGCAAGTGAAAGCATATTTTCTCCTCTTTAATCATATCCTTTTAAACCTGAAGAGATCTTAGAAATTCTTAGCCTCTTCTCTATGTCCCCTCCTTAAAGAATGGACCAACCACAGTCACACGGCTTGCCCTATATTACACATTAATGTAATGTAATTAATGTAATGTTATATCCCATTAGATTTTCTTCTTCCTATGCCTACAATATTAGTAAAAATGTGTACATCTGAAACAACCAAACAGGGAAACAAAGAAGATTCTTCCTTATACCTAATGATTGGACCACTGTTAAATGAGAGAATTTACAATGGAGGTAAACCTTACAATAAGTCTTTGATGAAGGGTAAAATATTTTGGTTCCAAATAAAGTAACAATGGCCTAGAATCAGATGTTGGGATTCTGAAATTAGAGAGAGCTGGAATTTACTTTCTAAGACATAAATACCAGACATTGGTATCAAAGTATTCAGTTATACCTTGGACTATTCTTACTTTAAATCTTACTTTCAAAGAGCACTTTTGAATATACCCCTAACTTGATGTTGTTTATGTTAATCAGTTTTAATATATTCTCTAATAATAATGCCCTAGAAAATTTCTTATTGTAATCTGGATCTTTGATAAACTGCTTCATACATATATGTGTCCTTAGTCGCTCAGTCATGTCTGACTCTTTGCAACCCCATGGACTGTAGCCCACCAGGCTCCTCTGTCCATGGGGATTCTCCATGCAAGAATACTAGAGTGGGGTTGCCATGCCCTCCTCCAGGGGTTCTTCCAAACCAGGAATCGAACCCAGACCTCTCTCATTGCAGGTGGATTCTTTACCATCTGAGTAAATGACAGAGGCAAATTCTCCTACCTAGTGCCACTGGATGAATTGTGAACTTAGCTAAAAGTTAAAACTTAGCTAAAAATGTGAACATTTTTAGTTTTCTAGTGACTGAATCAACAGCCTTTGTAAGCTGAGTCTAAAGTTAAAGATAAATGACAAACACAGGAATTTGTTAATGAATAGATATTGGTACTTTAATTAATCTATTCTCTGATTTGCTCAGTTGAATTTTGGAGATTGGAGTCCTTGAAATACTGACTCTTCTAGGTTGTAATTCTTCATACTTTACCCCCCCACCCCACCAACACACACATCTCTTACCACCTCTACTAGCTTTTACCTGTATAAAGGATAAATATCCTCACAATATTAGCAAAACTTTCTTAAAGCAAGTTGGCCAGCATTTCTCTGTCTCCAAGGAAATGAAACATTTAATTAGCCTTTGCTTTCAATATAATAAGTACAGAGAGCAATAACACCATTTTTTTAACTTTGAGACAATAGCTTGTGTCTCTTAAGCTGACAGTGTCACTCCTGCAAAATGAATTTCCATGGAAGATAAATGGAAAGTCAGTCTTGTCGTATCCTGGAACTATTTGTTAAAGCAATAATGATCACGGTCTGAGCTATTGCCCCTAGGATTAATGAGAGTCCAGGAGGAGTTGATGGTCCAAGATGCAGAGAAAAGTCATTAAACCCCAGATAACTATTAAGTCCCTGGTAATTCGCTGTGGCTAAAAACTGTGGATGGTGAGGCAGGCATATCATAGTGATGGGCCTGGGAGGGACAGCAAGAGACCGGTGGTTTAGTGAAGATGTGAGTTTTCCAGTTCCCTTGAAAAGGACTGTTTTTCCACAGCTAGATATTTAAAGGCATATCTCACATTCCTGCTCCACATCAGTAGTATGAAGCTGAATGCTTTTATCTCTATAGCGTTCAACAGAACCATTCCTACTTTGATGGAATTGACACAAACTTCTTTTTATTTAGAGATTCCCTGTTGTCACTGATGGTAAAGAATCTGCCTACAATGCAACAGACCAGGGTTCAATTCCTGGGTGGAGAAAAATCCCCTGGAGAAGGAAATGGGAACCCAGTTCGGCATTCTTGGCTGGTGAATTCCATGGACAGAGGAGCCTGGAGGGCTACAGTCCATGGGGTCGCAAACAGCTGGACATGACTGAGCAACTTTCACTTTCTTTTTATTTATCTTCATTCTCTTGCTTACTACTTACTTCTATCTTGTAAGTACCCGTTAATATCCAGTCCTTGATTGCTTATACATTGGAAGGGTAAACCAGAAAGACCAGACAGTAAACATTTGTTCTCTAGGGTCTCTGGCAAGATCTTTGCCATTTCAGCTGAAATGTACGTGTATAGAAATGTGTATTATACTCTGGAGTTGAAAGAAAATATAAATAAGTCTACTCATCTGAAAGAAATATGTGCCAACAGGAGGATTCTAATGAGAAGACTGAATCATCTGACCAACTCCGTTAAATGTGAGCATGGCACTCTCATCACAGTTGTTTTTTTTTTTTTCTGAATCTGCCTGGTGTTCAACATGATTTAAAAATTCTTTATCAGAGATGTATTATGTGCACTTAAGATACACTGGTGACAGAATATAAAAAGACCACCCCAAACGCAGCAATATAACCAAGATGAAGAGACAGAGGAATACTCAGCAGGTAAAGGAACAGGAGAGTTGCCCACCAAACCAAACAAAAGAGGAAGAAGTAGGGAATCTACCTGAGAAGGAATTCCGAATATTGATAGTGAAAATGATCCAAAATCTTGAAATCAAAATGGAATCACAGATAAATAGCCTAGAGACAAGGATTGAGAAGATGCAAGAAAGGTTTAACAAGGACCTAGAAGAAATAAAAAAGAGTCAAAATATAATGAATAATGCAATAAATGAGATCAGAAACACTCTGGAGGCAACAAATAGTAGAATAACGGAGGCAGAAGATAGGATTAGTGAAATAGAAGATAGAATGGTAGAAATAAATGAATCAGAGAGGAAACAAGAAATACGAATTAAAAGAAACGAGGACAATCTCAGAGACCTCCAGGACAATATGAAACGCTCCAACATTCGAATTATAGGAGTCCCAGAAGAAGAAGACAGAAAGAAAGATCATGAGAAAATCCTTGAGGAGATAATAGTTGAAAACTTCCCTAAAATGGGGAAGGAAATAATCACCCAAGTCCAAGAAACACAGAGAGTTCCAAATAGGATAAACCCAAGGCGAAACACCCCAAGACACATATTAATTAAATTAACAAAGGTCAAACACAAAGAACAAATATTAAAAGCAGCAAGAGAAAAACAACAAATAACACACAAGGGGATTCCCATAAGGATAACAGCTGATCTTTCAATAGAAACTCTTCAGGCCAGGAGGGAATGGCAAGACATACTTAAAGTGATGAAAGACAATAACCTACAGCCCAGATTACTGTACCCAGCAAGGATCTCATTCAAATACGAAGGAGAAATCAAAAGCTTCACAGACAAGCAAAAGCTGAGAGAATTCAGCACCACCAAACCAGCTCTCCAACAAATTCTAAAGGATATTCTCTAGACAGGAAACCGAAAAGGGTGTATAAACCCGAACCCAAAACAATAAAGTAAATGGTAACGGGATCATACTTATCAATAATTACCTTAAACGTAAATGGGTTGAACGCCCCAACCAAAAGGCAAAGACTGGCCGAATGGATACAAAAACAAGACCCCTCTATATGCTGCTTACAAGAGACCCACCTCAAAACAAGGGACACATATAGACTGAAAGTGAAGGGCTGGAATAAGATATACCACGCAAATAGAGACCAAAAGAAAGCAGGAGTGGCAATACTCATATCTGATAAAATAGACTTTAAAACAAAGGCTGTGAAAAGAGACAAAGAAGGCCACTACATAATGATCAAAGGATCAATCCAAGAAGAAGATATAACAATTATAAATATATATGCACCCAATATAGGAGCACCGCAATATGTAAGACAAATGCTAACAAGTATGAAAGGGGAAATCAACAATAACACAATAATAGTGGGAGACTTTAATACCCCACTCACACCTATGGACAGATCAACTAAACAGAAAATTAACAAAGAAACGCAAACTTTAAATGATACATTAGATCAATTAGACCTAATTGATATCTATAGGACATTTCACCCCAAAACAATGAATTTCACCTTTTTTTCAAGTGCTCATGGAACCTTCTCCAGGATAGATCACATCCTGGGCCATAAATCTAAACTTGATAAATTCAAAAAAATCGAAATCATTCCAAGCATCTTTTCTGACCATAATGCATTAAGATTAGATCTCAATTACAGGAGAAAAACTACTAAAAATTCCAACATTTGGAGGTTGAACAACACACTTCTGAATAACCAACAAATCACAGAAGAAATCAAAAAAGAAATCAAAATATGCATAGAAACTAATGAAAATGAAAACACAACAACCCAAAACCTGTGGGACACTATAAAAGCAGTGCTAAGAGGAAAGTTCATAGCAATACAGGCATACCTCAAGAAACAAGAAAAAAGTCAAATAAATAACCTAACTCTACAACTAAAGCAACTAGAAAAGGAAGAATTGGAGAACCCCAGAGTTAGTAGAAGGAAAGAAATCTTAAAAATTAGGGCAGAAATAAATGCTAAAGAAACAAAAGAGACCATAGCAAAAATCAACAAGGCCAAAAGCTGGTTCTTTGAAAGGATAAATAAAATTGACAAACCACTAGCCAGACTCATCAAGAAGCAAAGAGAGAAAAATCAAATCAATAAAATTAGAAATGAAAATGGAGAGATCACAACAGACAACACAGAAATACAAAAGATCATAAGAGACTACTATCAGCAGTTGTATGCCAATAAAATGGACAATGTGGAAGAAATGGACAAATTCTTAGAAAAGTACAATTTTCCAAAACTGAACCAGGAAGAAATAGAAAATCTTAACAGACCCATCACCAGCACAGAAATTGAAACTGTAATCAGAAATCTTCCAGCAAACAAAAGCCCAGGTCCAGACGGCTTCACAGCTGAATTCTACCAAAAATTTCGAGAAGAGCTAACACCTATCCTACTCAAACTCTTCCAGAAAATTGCAGAGGAAGGTAAACTTCCAAACTCATTCTATGAGGCCACCATCACCCTAATACCAAAACCTGACAAAGATGTCACAAAAAAAGAAAACTACAGGCCAATATCACTGATGAACATAGATGCAAAAATCCTCAACAAAATTCTAGCAATCAGAATCCAACAACATATTAAAAAGATCATACACCATGACCAAGTGGGCTTTATCCCAGGGATGCAAGGATTCTTCAATATCCGCAAATCAATCAATGTAATTCACCACATTAACAAATTGAAAAATAAAAACCATATGATTATCTCAATAGATGCAGAGAAGGCCTTTGACAAAATTCAACATCCATTTATGATAAAAACTCTCCAGAAAGCAGGAATAGAAGGAACATACCTCAACATAATAAAAGCTATATATGACAAACCCACAGCAAACATTATCCTTAATGGTGAAAAATTGAAAGCATTTCCCCTAAAGTCAGGAACAAGACAAGGGTGTCCACTTTCACCGCTACTATACAACATAGTTCTGGAAGTTTTGGCCACAGCAATCAGAGCAGAAAAAGAAATAAAAGGAATCCAAATTGGAAAAGAAGAAGTAAAACTCTCACTGTTTGCAGATGACATGATCCTCTACATGGAAAACCCTAAAGACTCCACCAGAAAATTACTAGAGCTCATCAATGAATATAGTAATGTTGCAGGATATAAAATCAACACACAGAAATCCCTTGCATTCCTATACACTAATAATGAGAAAGTAGAAAAAGAAATTAAGGAAACAATTCCATTCACCATTGCAACAAAAAGAATAAAATACTTAGGAATATATCTACCCAAAGAAACTAAAGACCTATATATAGAAAACTATAAAACACTGATGAAAGAAATCAAAGAGGACACTAATAGATGGAGAAATATACCATGTTCATGGATTGGAAGAATCAATATAGTGAAAATGAGTATACTACCCAAAGCAATTTACAAATTCAACGCAATCCCTATCAAGCTACCAGCCATATTTTTCACAGAACTAGAACAAATAATTTCAAGATTTGTATGGAAATACAAAAAACCTCGAATAGCCAAAGCAATCTTGAGAAAGAAGAATGGAACTGGAGGAATCAACTTGCCTGACTTCAGGCTCTACTACAAAGCCACAGTCATCAAAACAGTATGGTACTGGCACAAAGACAGACATATAGATCAATGGAACAAAATAGAAAGCCCAGAGATAAATCCACACACATATGGACACCTTATCTTTGACAAAGGAGGCAAGAATATACAATGGAGTAAAGACAATCTCTTTAACAAGTGGTGCTGGGAAAACTGGTCAACCACTTGTAAAAGAATGAAACTAGATCACTTTCTAACACCGCACACAAAAATAAACTCAAAATGGATTAAAGATCTAAATGTAAGACCAGAAACTATAAAACTCCTAGAGGAGAATATAGGCAAAACACTCTCAGACATAAATCACAGCAGGATCCTCTATGATCCACCTCCCAGAATTCTGGCAATAAAAGCAAAAATAAACAAATGGGATCTAATTAAAATTAAAAGCTTCTGCACAACAAAGGAAAATATACGCAAGGTGAAAAGACAGCCTTCTGAATGGGAGAAAATAATAGCAAATGACGCAACTGACAAACAACTAATCTCAAAAATATACAAGCAACTTACGCAGCTCAATTCCAGAAAAATAAACGACCCAATCAGAAAATGGGCCAAAGAACTAAATAGACATTTCTCCAAAGAAGACATACGGATGGCTAACAAACACATGAAAAGATGCTCAACATCACTCATTATCAGAGAAATGCAAATCAAAACCACAATGAGGTACCACTTCACACCAGTCAGAATGGCTGCGATCCAAAAATCTGCAAGCAATAAATGCTGGAGAGGGTGTGGAGAAAAGGGAACCCTCCTACACTGTTGGTGGGAATGCAAACTAGTACAGCCACTATGGAGAACAGTGTGGAGATTCCTTAAAAAATTGCAAATAGAACTACCTTATGACCCAGCAATCCCACTGCTGGGTATACACACCGAGGAAACCAGAATTGAAAGAGACACATGTACCCCAATGTTCATCGCAGCACTGTTTATAATAGCCAGGACATGGAAACAACCTAGATGTCCATCAGCAGATGAATGGATAAGAAAGCTGTGGTACATGTACACAATGGAGTATTACTCAGCCGTTAAAAAGAATTCATTTGAATCAGTTCTGATGAGATGGATGAAACTGGAGCCGATTATACAGAGTGAAGTAAGCCAGAAAGAAAAACACCAATACAGTATACTAACACATATATATGGAATTTAGAAAGATGGCAATGACGACCCTGTATGCAAGACAGGAAAAAAGACACAGCTGTGTATAACGGACTTTTGGACTCAGAGAGAGAGGGAGAGGGCGGGATGATTTGGGAGAATGGCATTCTATCATGTATACTATCATATAAGAATTGAATCCCCAGTCTATGTCTGACGCAGGATACAGCATGCTTGGGGCTGGTGCATGGGGATCACCCACAGAGATGTTATGGGGAGGGAGGTGGGAGGGGGTTTCATGTTTGGGAACACATGTAAGAATTAAAGATTTTAAAATTTAATAAAAAAAAAATAAATAAAAAAAAAAAAAAAAAAAAAAAAAAAAAGATACACTGGTGAATAAAACAGATATGGTTCCCACTCTGAACCACTTTTTTCTGGCATACGATAAGTTCTCAGTAAATATTAGCTGTTATTATTAGTATTATTAGTATTATTACTACTATTATTATTATTTTCCAGACAAGAGGAATGAGATCTTGTAATCCATGATGGATATCCCTCTTAAAAGTATTGAATACTTTTCTGCCACATCAAAAATTCCCCATCAGGGTGGTTTAAAAATAATTATGGTAAATTTAATTTTATTACCACAGAAATATATTAAAAATGTAGATCTTTTATAATTCCTTCAATTAACAGTAGACACTTCTTGATTACTTTCTAATTAAATCATTTCACTCTAAGACTTGGTAATTACAACAAGAAGTTATTAAAATTAGAAAACATTTGCTAACTCAGTACTTTTGATTATTAAGCTTTTGTCATTTAATATTGCCAAACAGTCTATGAAGATATATGAGTGAAGAAACTGATTTTAATGTCTTTAGCTGCAATAATTAACTACAGGTGTCCCAAACAATGCAATGTTTCTTTCATATCACATATTTTCCTGTAAAATCTATTGTTCTAGTCACCAACTGCATTTTTTCCCTTGGCCTATTACACTATGTTTTCCTCTGATATTACTGTTGTTACCACAGAAGAGAATCATATCCTAGAAATCTCTACTTAGGGGTATTTATCTTTTCCTTCTTTTTTTCTTTCTTTTTTATCTTTTTTTTTAAAGTATCCTAATGAAAATATGGCCACTGCTTGTAATAAGAATCAGAGTTACTATGCCTTTGATGGTTTTTTCCTAACTGATCACCACATTACAATCTATAGGACAATAAACTTACCCAATCAGATACAGTCCAAGAAAGAAAAACATTCATATTGCTGGGGCCTGGGAAATGCAGTGTGTGATTTGCCATCTCAATATGTCAATAGGGTGACAATTTGCTTTCATCAGATTTCTTAGTAGGTGTGATATCTTTTATCTTCAGTGACTGATTCTTCCTGGGGTTGGGGAGAAGTGAGGAGAGAGATATTTTTTTTCCTTTAGGCAAGCCTCAAAGAAAAGTAAAAGATGCATTTCTACATTGCTCTTTGCAAATCAATGTAAGAAGGGGTAGACACATCATCACTGATAGGAAATGGCTTTTGAAACATAAGATTAGATCCATACAAACAAATGATCCCTGCAAGCTGTGATCAGTCAAAGTAAATTCTCCCAAATGTGATTCTGAAGCAGAGGGTGAGGTGCTAATGGCTGTCTATTGGAATATCGGTTTGACAAAACACACCTAGAAAAGATATTGACAAGCTCTTCAGTGTTCTAGCAGGAAAGAGACTCTTGAAATCAAGCCCATTGCTCCTCTGCCTGCCTTCTGCTGAGAAACGTAGGAAAGGATTGAGCAAATTTATCACCCCTTAACAAAGCAATAAGTGAAAACTGATGAGTCTCTGGGCTTGATGGAAAGGTAATATTCTGTTCATGGTGAATAACAGCTCACTACACTCTACACTGATCAGAGGACACCTAGGGAATCGTGTTCTATTTGGGGCACAACGTTTTCCCGAGGACAATGAAAAATACCCAAAGGAGGGGAAACATGTTGTGAAGAATGAAAGGGAGAATAGAACAGGAAAGCCAAGCCCAGTGAGGAAAAGAACAGAGTGGCTGACTTCTAATATATGTGATATGATGGTGTGGGTGGCAATATACACAGGAGCTGAGGACAAAATAGGCCACACAAGTGGTGTCACAGAGAATCTGATTTTAAGTCAAAATCAGAAGCAATATTCTTATGGTGGAATTAGTTGTTTTAGGCAGTGGTAGACTCTATTTAGTGGAAGTATTCAAAGACTGGGTAAGATGTTGGAAAAGTGATAAGCTGGATAAACACTAGTTTGATAAGTGAGAAGAAACACAGAATGGAAAATCCCATTCTCCAGGTCCAACTCTTAAAATAACTAGTCAGGAGAGAAATCTTGATTTAGCCAGCCTGGGTTTACTATGTGACTTGGATAATTACAAGCCAGGGGGAGTACTGGCTAAGTCAGATTCCTAGGGAATCTAGGAGGTTTGAAGTCTATGGATGATCTTTTAATCATTCTGCATCAGTCTAAAGAATTTGTTCGTTATTGGTGAGGGTACATTTTAGGTATACAAATAATAAGGACATTTTTTCATGCTACCTCAATGAAATAGATGTCTATATACTTGAAATGTGTACATCTCAGAAGGAAATAGACTAGAAAAAGATTAGATGAGTGTCAGCTAAGCCATTGGATCTCAAAGTTTAAATTACTTAGGTGGCTTTAGGTGACTCCTCTTCTCTGGAGCTTTATAGTTTCATCTATCAAAGGAGGGACTAGATGAAATCATCTCTGGGGTCTTTTTTAACATAAGAATCCATGATCGTGAATATGTGCATGTCATATACATGCATATCAATGCACCAGCTGTGTTATGAGATGTAATACCATAAGACAATTTATTTAGTAGGAGTATTAGCTTTACCAATGTGGTCCAGATTTTTTGTCCCTAAGACTCTAGAAGATGAAAATGGTAAAAGAAGAACCTTGGTAAATGCCTTGATCCACTAAGGAGATCCACAAGCTTAATATTTCTTCAGTTTTAAACATGCTGAGATAAGCCCAATATCTCTATTTTTGCATTGCAGTTGTAAAGAAAACAATGTAAATCTTCCCAAATGGATTATTTACATGTCTTTGAGATATAGAATCATAGAATATTAAAGCAGCAGGGAGACTTTGAGGCCATCTAATCCCAACCCCCTCATTTGAAAACAAGGACATTTAAACCAAGAAATACTAAAAGACTTAAATAAGGACGCAGTTACTTTGGGCCATGGCTGAGGATAGTTTTCAGTGTCTCTAACTCTTCAACAACTTTTATTTCTTTCATTTAAATGTGTCATTTATCCTTTCTCATGAGCTTCATGGTTTTATTAATTTTACTAATGTTGCTGACTTGTAGTTATACATTTACATATTAGGTAGAAATTTTATAATTTTTAAAATAATCTTGTTTGGTTTGGCCTAGCATATTTACCACTCATCTCCACGTTGATGAACAGGCTGAGTTAGCCTTGGACTTGAATTTTCCATGCCTTCAGAGGAAACATCCCAAAGCTGGTGTACAGAGCCTGAAGACCCATTCATAAGGACATTGGGGAAACCAGCTGGAATGTTAATTTAATATGAACTGGTGGAAGAGAGGGTATTTCAGGAGCAAATAGCAGCCTACAAAAAAGAGCGTGAGGTCCATGCCAGGAAAAAGAGTAAAGCTGGTTTGGCTAGAAAGCAAAGCATGTATCAGTTCAATTTAGTTCAGTCATCTCTGTCATGTCCAACTCTGTGACCCCATGGACTGCAGCACGCCAGGCTTCCCTGTCCATCACCAACTCCCGGAGCTTACTCAAACTCATGTCCATCAAGTTGGTGATGCCATCCAATTGTTTCATCCTCTGTCATCCCCTTCCCTTCCTGCTTTCAGTCTTGCTTAGCATCAGGGTACTTTCCAATGAGTCAGTTCTTTGCATCAGGTGGTCAAAGCATTGGAGTTTCAGCTTCAGCATCAGTCCTTCCAATGAATATTCAGGACTGATTTCCCTTAGGATGGACTGGTTGGATCTCCTTGCAGTCCAAGGGACTCTCAAGAGTCTTCTCCAACACCACAGTTCAAAAGCACCAATTCTTCAGCACTCAGCTTTCTTCATAGTCCAACTCTCATATGCAAACATGACTACTGGAAAAACCATAGCCTTGACTAGATGAACCTTTGTTGGCAAAGTAATGTCCTTGCTTTTTAATATACTATCTAGGTTGGTCATAGCTTTTCTTCCAAAGAGCAAGCATCTTTTAATTTCATGGCTGCAGTCATCATCTGCAGTGATTTTGGAGTCCAAAAAAATAAACTCTGTCACTGTTTCCATTGTTTGCCCATTTATTTGCCATGAAGTGATGGGACTAGATGCCATGGTCTTAGTTTTCTGAATGTTGAGTTTTAAGCCAGCCTTTTCACTCTCCTCTTTCACTTCCATCAAAAGGCTCTTTAGTTCCTCTTCACTTTCTTCCATACGGGTGTCATCTGCATATCCGAGGTTATTGATATCTCCCCCAGCAATCTTGATTCCAGCTTGTGCTTCTGTGTTTGAGTGTCTCTTGTGGAGGCACAGGTCAGCAGGCCTGCTGCAGGGGTAGGGGCACTGGGTGCAGCAGACTTGAGTATGGCATAAGCCCTCTTGGAGGAGGTCACCATTAACCTCACCATAGAGCCGCCAGAACATACACAGAACTGGGGAAACAGACTCTTAGAAGGCACAAACAAACCCTTGTGCACACCAGGACCCAGGAGAAAGGAGCAGTGACCCCACAAGGGACTCACTCAGACTTGCCTGTGAGTGCCCAGGAGTCTCCAGCAGAGGCAAGAGTCAGCAGTGGCCTGCTACAGGGTCGGGAGCATTGACCAGCATGCATGCATGGGATCTTTTGAAGGAGGTCGTCATTATCTTCATTACCTCCTCCATAGTTTGGCCTCAGGTCAAACAATAGAGAGAGAACACAGCCCCACCCATCAACAGAACTGTGGCAGGAGTCCCTTAGAAGAAATGGAGTATCCATCAAGGTCAACAAAAGAGTCCAAAATGCAGTACCTGGATGCAATCTCAAAAACGACATAATGATCTCTGTTCATTTCCAAGGCAAACCATTCAATAACACAGTAATCTAAGTCTATGCCCCAACCAGTAACACTGAAAAAACTGAAGTTGAACAGTTATATGAAGACCTACAAGACCTTTTAGAACTAACACCCAAAAAAGATGTCCTTTTCATTATAGGGGACTGGAATGCAAAAATAGGAAGTCAAGAAACACCTGGAGTAACAGGCAAATTTGGCCTTGGAGTACAGAATGAAGCAAGGCAAAGGCTAATAGAGTTTTGCCAAGAGAACGCACTGGTCATAGCAAACCACAACACAACTCAACAACACACAACCTCTTCCAACAACACAAGAGAAGACTATACACATGGACATCACCAGATGGTCAACACCAAAATCAGATTGATTATATTCTTTGCAGCCAAAGATGGAGAAGCTCTATACAGTCAGCAAAAAGAAGACCAGGAGCTGACTGTGGCTCAGATCATGAACTTCTTATTGCTAAATTCAGACTTAAATTGAAGGAAGTAGGGAAAACCACTAGACCATTTAGGTATGACTTAAATCAAGTCAGTGGCTCAGACAGTAAAGCGTCTGTCTGCAATGCAGGAGACCCAGGTTTGATCCCTGGGTTGGAAAGATCCCCTGGAGAAAGAAATGGCAGCCTACTCCAGTATTCTTGCCTGGAAAATCCCATGGACGGCGGAGCCTGGTAGGCTACTGTCCATAGGGTCACAAAGAGTCAGACATGACTGAACGACTTCACTTCACTTCAAATCAAATCAACAGAAAATTGGATTAAACTTTTACTGAGCATGGCCCCGTCCACCAGAACAAGACCCGGTTTCCCCCTCAGTCAGTCTTTCCCATCAGGAAGCTTCCATATGACTCATGTTTATCCATTAGAGGGCAGACAGAATGAAACCCACAGTCACAGAAAACTAACCAAACTGATCACATAGACCACAGCCTTGTCTAACTCAATGAAACTAAGAGACAGGCTGTGTAGGGCCATCCAAGACGGATGGGTCATGGTGGAAAGTTCTGACCAAACATGGTCCACTGGAGAAGGGAATGGCAAACCACTCAGTATTCTTGCCTTGAGAACTCCATGAACAGTATGAAACATGTATACTCAATCCCCAAATATCTGATTGTTGCATCATGAGGACTTGTTTGTCCAGTAACCAGTGGATCTGGCAAATTCTGAGGAAATCAGAATTGCTTTTCTGGGTAACACTCATATTCTATTCAAATAAGATTTCAGACAAAGCACTGAAAGAAAATTTGGGGAACATCCAAACGGTTGTCTTAGACTGCCAAAATCAAATGATTTGTCATTTAAAACTAATATCCTTTTAAATTCTTGAATAATCCAAATTGGATTTCTGAAATTGTTCTTCATTTTCAAGACGTTAGAAGGTTGGTTTATCTGATGAACTAGTCAGATACAATAATCAAAGCAATTATTAATGTGAAGAAAAAAATGAAATTAAGCAGATGGCTTGCCCAAATGTAGGCACAATGTTTGATGTGCATCATTTCAAAGAGATTCTAGGCTTGTTTGTTGGAATTGACCTGGGGTGGTTGGGAAATGATGTGGAGCTTGGATCAATATAGACACAAATCAGTTTTTTGGTATTTCCAACAACTTGTGACCCTTCATCTGGGTTAAGAATAGACAGAATGATTGTGGAAACAGCACTGTTCTCTGTCTGGCCTGACCTGCTGACCTTCTGGAAGTTCTCCCATAACTAACTCTAGTCTCACAGGTAAAGGAGAGGAAGACAATAAATAAAACCATGTTTGTAAGGAGACCCCTGACTGATATGAACACCTCCCTTGTGTGGCTAAAACTGTAATACTGCTAGAGTCAGAAACAGTCCCTGAAATGAATTCTCTTGCACTTTATTGTATGTATCCAGCTAAGTCTTTGCAGATATGTCCCTCCTCAGCCTGGGGAATGAGGCTTAAGTAGGATACAGTCACCTCTGGTCACTCATCAATCCAAATTATTAAATGTAGCTTTAATTAGCCCAAACAAGAAACACTGTAGTTATTATAACTTGACTATAGAAAGAGGAAAAATCAACTCTTTGTTTACTTCTGGTGTCCCGGACACATGAAGACACACCAAAATAACTGCTATTTATTTTACAAGATGGAAAAAATATTGACTGCCCTCTGGTCATAGAAGGCATTTTCTTTGGGGATTACAAGTGCAGAGATGAATTAGGTACAGTTAGGATCAATATCTGTTTCTCTTCTTGGCTCAAGATGGGATTTGTCAAAATTTGAGAGCAGCTTCTATTGAGTGTCAGCTACAAATCCTTCCACCACTGAGTCATACACCTATTCAGGTTGAAATATAAAAGGCAAAGGGCTTTTTCAGCTACAATATCTGGGGTCAGGATGCTGAATCGCTTCTCTGCTTTTGCCTTTAATGAGCTTTAGTTTGATGAAGTGACCTTACTGGCAGAGAACAGAAGGGAGTAAAGGGTCCATGCTAGCAAAGGACAGTGGCTCCTGGGGATGGAAGAAGATGCAGGCAGGGTGCTTACTGTGAACCAGAGAGAGAGAAGGAGGGAGGGAGGCAAGGGGCAGAGGAAACTGTGGATGAAAGTACTCTGGCCAAAGATATTGGAACAGTGAAGCTAAAATACATGCACATAAATATTTAGGACTGCAACAAGTAATTAGTGGAACGATCAACGTATTTACTGTTCATGGGGATTTAATCCTTGGAAGATGTCTCTCTCCTTGATTGAGTGCAGTTCAGGCAACAAGGTCACTAGGTGTTTCATGGGCCAAGCCAGCAAACAATGAAGAAAGAATTCTTGAAACTATTTCAGATATTCCTGAAGCAGGATTTGGTGGGGGGGAAGGGTGGGGGAGGTGGACAGGAGCAGTGGGGGCGTTGCATTTCACAGTACAGAAGAGACTGCCTAGATTCACCCATGTGTATTCTAAACATCAAGAATTTACAAGGAGTAAATAAATGTTTCATGTGGAACTGGAAAACAGAAAGAAGAAAAGACGAGGTCCCTGACCCAAGGAAGCAAGCCCTTATATGAGGAAGCAAAGCCAACCACAGGCTTACAGAATGAGACGTGAAAAACACTAAGGGTTGAGGGGTACCCATCACTGAAAATCGTCTAAGTGGCCAAAAATGCTATGGAAATCAGCCACAGAGGAAAGCTATGTGATGTGAGGTAGGGAGTCCTCTGGAGAAGATGAGCCTCTAGCTTGGAAACGTGGACAGGAAGCAGTAGGCACCCCAAGCTAACGATATGAATGTGTGTAAAGTGGTGAAGGAAGTGGTCACCATGAAGGGAGAGCAGCAACAACCTATCCCTGGAGCCAAGGTGGGCGTGTGCTCAGAGGAGAAAGATGTGGACCCTCATGTAGTTCCTCCATCAATGAACTGAACCGTCTCCCCTTCTCCCAACTTCAGTTTTCTCTTCTCTAGAATGCCTACTACATTTCTAGCTTACTAGAAATGTTGAGAACTTGAGGGGATGATTTATGCATATCACCTTCCTCAGCCCAGCCCAGGAGACTGCATCTAATTCCAGTGTTTTCTTATGTCTCACAGTCACCCCTCAAGAAAATCAGTGGTTGTGTCATTAGCACATAGTGCTTTCTGAGGGGTCTTGACATAGAAAGCACTGTTTGTTCAATGGCAGTTGATGTCAGAATTCTGAGCCTTTTAAAAATCTTAGCTATGTTGTTTTTTTGTTTGTTTTTTCCATTTTTCCTCCCCCTGTCAGACTGTCAACTTCCACTTTCTGATTCTGCCATTTTTGTCTGTGCTGCTTCTAATCTGCTATGGACTAGGCAACCATTGTGAGAATGCACTAAATTCATGTAACCCTGAATACAGGCTTTCAAGATGAGAAAGTCAATCAGTAGTCCAGAAGGCTCCACATAACCATGTAAATCTTGATGCATGTCTATTTTTAAAAAATATTTTCTCACCAAGTGCTTTAACTCCATTGCTGCCAAATCCTGTAAAATAATAAAATGGCATGTAATAACACATCAAAACTGAACTTGTTCAAAAATTTGAGCGTGACAAATTTGGTATATCTCTCTGGTGTGACAGTTACCCAGTAATCTGTTAATCTAGGCTCTCTCTCCAAAATCAGTCTCAGATCTCTAATTCTTGACTAAAGGTTAAATGAATGGCATCAGTTAAGTATAGTGCTACTCAGTTTTCATGTTATCAGAGACATCTTAAGTTATAAAACAGAAGATCTAGAGGGGAATCTTAGACCTTCAATTGAAGTAGACGCATATTGAGAGTGAAGGACTAGAAAGGCCTTGTTAAACCTCATCAGGAATGTGGTCCCCTGCCCTTCCTGTGCAGTCCTAACAACCAGCAAAGGGCTAAACCATTGCAACCCGTCACAATGTACACTTGACTGCTGGGTCCTATTTTTTTACTTTCCCTGGACTCAACTTCCCCAGATGGACATCATAACAATCCCTCTTTCTCTTGTCAAGGGTGTGTCCTAGGAACATTTCATTTATTTTCAAATCAAGTGTCAAAATCCTTCAGAGAATAGTACCATATGAGGTTAATATGACTGCCTTGTCTCCCAGGAGGTCACCTCTCTGTATAATACAGTGAAATTGACTAGACATTTCCAACCGAGAAAGACATGTCTTTGGGTTAGATTTAAGCATACAGGAGAATTAATATAAAGCAGTGACGGTTCAGAGGCCAGCTCACCCCTCCTTGAAATTTCAATGACTGGAAAAATTAGCCTCCTGTCTCTTTTCTGTTCCCTTTTTTTAATTATAACTTGTTGAGGCACTAGCTAATACCCTTTAATCTCTTTTAATAACTACCCTATCCTCGGTTTCTCCAAGCATCCTTCTCAAGGAATCCACAAATCCAAGAATGCTCTTAAGATTGACTGACTGACTGACTGAGCTCTCAGCTCTGTTGATTTACTGACGTGAGGTTTATTTCTCCAGCCCTAGCTCAGCCGGGATGAAATAAAGCAAGGCTGTGAACTCTTTCCAGACCCAGCAAGGGGCTAGCCCTCAGGAAATTTGGGAGAAAGGCAAAGTGTAGTTTTAGCTACCCCTTCCCTATATTTCCTTAATGTTCTCTCTCTTACAGCTCTCCCCTCTCCCCCTTATCATCTTCCAGCAGCCTCACCGTTTTCTGGAGTGTGGGGTTAATAAATACCCCTTCTTATAGGACTTCCCTGGTGGCTCAGACAGTAAAGCATCTGCCTACAATGCGGGAGACCCAGGTGCGATCCCTGGGTCGGGAAGATCCCCTGGAGAAGGAAATGGCAATCCACTCCAGTATTCTTGCCTGGGAAATCCCATGGATGGAGGAGCCTGGTTGGCTACTGTCCATGGGGTGGCAAAGAGTCAGACACGACTGAACGACTTCACTATCACTATCACTATAGGAACGTTACATAGTCAAAGAAATCAAGTGATAAAGAGAAACATATCTACTGGACGAATCACAAGCACCATGTGTCAGGCCCACAGGGGACATTTATGGCACCTGGTTCAGCCAAACGTTCACAGGTTATGCTAGGTCAGAAGCCATCAAGGTCTTCTTCTTGAAGTACTAGGAAATGTTTTAGGTGAATAATGTCAAGCTTAAAAATGAGCCCCTGAACTCAGAAGGCTTTAGACCTGGCCTCAAGCTGCTTGCATTGCCATCCTTCTCCACAAGGGGTACAGATTTCATGGGAAGACATGAAGAGGCAGAGCAAAGCAATGATGCCAACAATCAAGTATTTATTAAAGCACCAACTCTGTCTGGCCCAGTAGGGGACAAAATATAACCTGGAAGACAGGATTTCCATAGATGACATAAGGAAAAAAAAAAAGGTCCCCATGCATGTGATCATAGCTATAATTCAGGAACTAAGTAACCAAGAAGGCCACTGAAGTGAGATTCATGAGGATCCATGCATTCAAGAAAGATTTCATAAGACTCGAAGAGTGCTTAATGCTCAGAAACAAGTGAGATAATATGTTTATATACATATAAGTTTATTTTTATACTTTATTTTTTACTTTACTATATATAAATTTTCCTCGGGTTGCATATATATAAGGAGATGTTTTAGAGAGCAAATGGCTTATTTAATCATTAGCAGAAGTGCCAAGTCATGTATGTGTAGGATACATATTTGCTTCACCAGAAGAGAGAGACCTCTCGCATAAGATAATGCAGGTGGGTTCTGCCAAAGGGAAGGTGGAATGTAGGAAAAATGTATTGCTAGCACCCATTATCAACCCTGCACACAGCAATGCTAAGACTCTCAAGCTCCCCTGCAGTCTGTAGACCTTCACTGGACTATACTTCTAGAGCAGCAACCTCCAGTAAGGGTATAATAGGGGAGAGGGGGGGAGACAGGGGAGGAGGGCAGAGGCGAGAGAGGGAGCACTACAAATGCAAGCTACATATGTAATTTAAATTTTTCTAGTAGCCACATTTTTAGAAGCAACAAGAAACAGCTGAAACTAACTTTAACATATTTTATTTAACCCAAAATATCCAAAATTTATTATTCCAATATGAAGTCAATATAAAGCAATTATTAATGAAATATTTTAAATTCATTTTATCTTACTACATTTCCAAAATCCAGTGTATATTTTACACTTACCTATCAGCTCAGGCTCGCCACAATTTAACTGCTCAATGGCCCCAGTTGGCTCTCGGCTAGCATATCAGATAGCTCAGCTCTAGAGACATGGCAGTCTTCAGTTTCAGCCTTTCAGGTCACTGCTGCCTTCAAAGGTTAGTCCAATAAGCTGATTTATCCCAAGATGCTGCTAACCGATGGCCCTTGTTTGCTTTATCAGCCCTCTCAAACAATATTTTACTTTAGAGTGGAAATTTTCACGTGGAAAGAGAGAGACCTTGTGGGCAGGGAGAATTTGTCTGATGTTCGTACCCGACTGAGTACGTGGAAGCCTGCTTATGAATGAATTTCCCATTACATTCTGGAATTCTTCACACTTCCCAGAGCCCTCAGGTAGTTTTTTCTCCGTGTTTTGAAAGAGCTGATGGGATGACAGTTTGGACAGATCTGTGTGCTCAAAGGGTCTTCCCAGCACTGCCAGGCCAGCTGTTGGCACCAAGAGGCCCTGAAGAACCCAGGAGGTCTGACGTCACATGAGCCTGTTTACTTTCCCTCTCTCTAAACAGCTAGTCAGTGCTGACCTCTGGCCACCTTTCCTGACCTCTGCCTGATCTTCATGCTTCGTAAATGAGCTGTGGAAATTCCCCCAGGCTCTGAAATTGAGGACTGAAAAGCAATGTTCTCTGTACAAGGTCAGGGAAATAGAAGCCCACTGCCCTGAAGCAGGTACTAAAAACGCTGCCTTGCAGGAAGGAAGGTGACCTGACTGGACACTGACTTGGCAGAGCATCACACAAGGACCACAGCTGGGGTTCTGGATAGAATGCTTCAAAAAGAATGTTGAAAAAACCTGCGGGATGGCAGAGAAGACACACTGGCCCAAAGGTGGAATCTTTCAAGCAGATTGTACATATAGAGCTGTGTCTGCGTGAATTTGATCCCCTGCTGGGCCACTCACCTTCTCTGGCATGTTGCTTAAACATTTTCTTGTCTAACGTGTTTCAATCTTGTTTCTCCAACTTACCTATAAGTTGTCTGTACATTATGTCAGAAGAGAATTAACATTAGCTGTTACTATTAATACTTGGTAATACTATTATTACTTGGTATTAACTGCTCACTCACTTCTGATCTTGGACAAATTACTCTACTCTCTTAAGTCTTGGTTCTTCGAAGTAACTTGGGGTTATAAAAGCAACCTCAGAGGAGTGTTATACAGATATACTTAACTGGGTGCCTGCCATAGAGTGTTTTCAATATGGTATGTTTGTTTAATAAAAATAGATGATAGATAGATGGATATTAACTCAGCAAAAGCAGAAGAGAAAGGAGCAGAGGACCAAGTGACCCAGGATGAGAACATATGCATAAAGGGCATGCACATATGCACACAAATATATGCACAAACTCAAGCATGTACGTACATACAACCATCATGTGTGCACATATACCCACAGCAAGCATTCAAACACACACATGCACATGCATGTCCAACCTTGCTTTGACATTCTGAGCCTCCAAAAATTAGCATCAGTCTCCAATATCTGCACCTATGGCCAATAGTTTCCTGCTCTAATATATCCCCCTTCTTTATGACCTCATGGCATTTTGCTGCCTCCTGTGTGCACTGGCTACAGCTTTGGAAAAGGAGAAACTGTGACTTGATTGGGAAAGGAAAACCATGCTTTTTGTCTACTCAGCAGAGACATTTGACTCCCTGGCTACACAATCTCACAAGAATGGATTTTGCCACTTGTATATGAAATAGTCCACCCCTCTACAGAGGGCATTAGAGGTACTTAAAAGAAATGGTAAATTATTATTGGCTGAAAGACCTGATGCCCAGGAATAATCAAGTTCTCCTTCCTCATTCACTCATTTCATATGCTGTATGAACCATGTGTAATTAATGCTATGGCTGGATTCACTGCTATGTTTTACTCTCACAAATCATGGAGGGTATGAAGGGGCCTGTACCCGAACAGCAGAGCAGGAGGCAAGGTGGCCAATAAGAATGTGTAAGAAGAACCAAGAGGGGCAATTTGACAAGGAATTACTAGATTAACGCTGTGTTGGCTGCCATCGGGTCAACAAGAAAAAGAGGCATAGCCAATCCATGCACGTGGAAAAGCAATGCTGACAATACAATACCGCTTCAAGTAAGTCTGACTGATCTGTATTGAGTGGTTACCAAGTACCTGGCTCTGTGATGAGTTTTTTGACATTTACCTAATTGAATCCTCACAACAAGGTCAGTTAAATATTATCTCCCTTTACAGATGAGAAATAGGGAATTAAATCACTTGCCCCACGTCACTCAACTCAACCGAAAGACACCATTCAGTACCCTAGAATGGTAAGCAAGTCAAAATTCCAACCGAGTGTAACTGATTTAAAGATGATATATTTAATACCTACAGAGCCTGAGGTTGGAATTTCTCCCATGCGTATACTTCTGTTTATAAGGATCAAACCCAGTTGATCCTTTCAAAAACCAGCTCACCCTTTGCCTTCACCAAGAAGCCTCTAAAATTCACATTCTCTGGCATGTTGCTCAAACATTTTCTTGTCTAACGCGTTTCAATCTTGTTTCTCCAACTTACCTATAAATTATCTGTACATTATGTCAGAAAAGAATTAACATTACCTGTTACTATTAATACCAGTGGTATTAACTACCCCAGAAAAGATATCACTTATTCATAACAACAAAATAGTAGAGCAGACACCCTGTCCTCTGTACAGCCCTAGGACCTGGTACTGTGTTCTCACAAAGCACATATAGTCCAATATGTGAAAGACACTGTGAAGAGATGAGGTGGGGAGGGTAGTGTAAAAAATCAAACACCCCGCCTGCCCTCAAAGTACCACCGTCAACTGTGGGTCTGTGGCATTTCCTCAATAAATATCATGTATAATGCAAATCAGAAAGAGATACAAATGAAGTTCCCTGACTTCAGACTATCAAAGCTACAGTAATCAGAACAGTATGCTACTAACACAAAAACAAGAATATAGATCAATGGAATAGGATAGAAAGCCGAGGCATAAACTCATGCATCTGTGTCCAATTAATCTATGGCAAAGGAGGCAAAAATATACAGTGAAAAGACAGTCTTTTCAATAAGTGGTGCTGGGAAAACTGGACAGCTACATATAAAAGAATGAAACTAGAATTTGCCTACAATGCAAGAGACCTGAGTTTGATCCCTAGATAAGGAAGATCCCCTGGAGAAGGGAATGGTCACCCACTCAAGTATTCTTGCCTGGAGAATTCCATGGACAGAGTAGCCTGACAGGCTACAGTCTGTGGGGTCACAAAGAGTAAGACATGAGTGAGCAACTAACACCCACAACACTTTCAGAACATTTGCTAATAATCAGTTCAGTTCAGTTGCTCAGTCATGTCCGACTCTTTGTGACCCCATGAACTGCAGCATCCCAGGCCTCCCTGTCCATCACCAACTCCCGGAGTTCACCCAAACCCATGTCCATTGAGTCAGTGATGCCATCCAACCATCTCATCCTCTGTTATCCCCGTCTCCTCCTGACCTCAATCTTTCCCAGCATCAGGAACTTTTCAGATGACTCAGCTCTTCACATCAGGTGGCCAAAGTATTGGAGTTTCAGATTCAAAATCAGTCCGACCAATGAACACCCAGGACTGATCTCCTTTAAGATGGACTGGTTGGGTCTCCTTGCAGTCCAAAGGACTCTCAAGAGTCTTCTCCAACACCACAGTTCAAAAGCATCAATTTTTTGGCGCTCAGCTTTCTTTATAGTCCGACTCTCACATCCATACATGACCATGGAAAAACCATAGCCTTGACTTGATGGACCTTTGTTGACAAAGTAATGTCTCTACTCTTTAATATTCTGTCTAGGTTGGTCATAACTTTCCTTCCAAGGTGTAAACATCTTTTAATTTCATAGCTTCAATCACCATCTGCAGTGATTTTGGAGAAAAATAAAGTCAGCCACTGTTTCCACTGTTTCCCCATCTATTTCCCATGAAGTGATGGAACTGGATGCCATGATCTTAGTTTTCTGAATGCTGAGCTTTAAGACAACTTTTCCCACTCTCCTCTTTCACTTTCATCAAGAGGCTCTTTAGTTCTTCTTGGGTGGTGCCATCTGCATATCTGAGGTTATTGATATTTCTCCTGGCAATCTTGATTCCAGCTTGTGCTTCCTCCAGCCCAGCGTTCCTCATGATGTACTCTGCATATAAGTTAAATAAGCAAGATAACAAAATACAGCCTTGACAAACTTCTTTTCCTATTGAGAACCAAGTCTATTGTTCCACGTCCAGTTCTAACTGCTGCTTCCTGACCTGCATATAGGTTTTTCAAGAGGCAGGTCAAGTGGTCTGGTATTCCCATCTCTTTCAGAATTTTCCACAGTTTATTGTGATCCACACAGTCAAAGGCTTTGGCATAGTCAATAAAGCAGAAATAGATGTTTTTCTGGAACTCTCTTGCTTTTTTGATGATCCAGCAGATGTTGGCAACTTGATCTCTGATCCCTCTGCCTTTTCTAAAACCAGCTTGAACATCTGGAAGTTCACAGTTTACATATTGCTGAAACCTGGCTTGAAGAATTTCAAGCAATACTTTACTAGCGTGTGAGATGAGTACAATTGTGTGGTAGACAAAATAAATTCAAAATTGATCAAAAATCTAAATGCAAAACTGGATTTTGTAGTAACTGAGTTTTGTAGTAACAAAATTCTTATAACATTCTGTGACATGAATTGCAGTGAGATCTTTTTTGATCCATCTCCTACAGTAATAGAAATAAGAACAAAAATAAACAAATTAGACCTAATTAAACTTTAAGCCTGTACAGCAAAAGTGAAAGTGAAAGTTGCTCAGTCATGTCCTATACTTTGTGACCCCATGGACTATATAGTTCATGGCATTCTCCAGGCCAGAATACTGGAGTGGGTAGCCTTTCCCTTCTCCAGGGGATCTTTCCAACCAAGGAATCAAACCCAGGTCTCTTGAATTGCAGGCGCATTCTTTACCAGCTGAGCCACAAGGGAAGACCTTGCACAGGAAATTAAATCATAAACAAAATGAAAAGACAGTTTACTCAATAAGATAAAATAATTGCAAATGATGCAAATGACAAGGGATTAATCTCCAAATTTAAAAAAAAACTTCAACTCAGCATCAAACAAACAACCTATCAAAAATGGGCAGAAGACCTAAACAGACATTTCTCCAAATAAGACATACAGATGACCAATGAAAGACATACGGATGACACATGAAAATTTGTTCAATATCACTAATTGTGGATATTACTGTTGTTTAATCATTCACTCATGTCTGACTTTTTGAGACCCCATGGGCTGCAAAACGCCAGGTTTCCTTGTCCTTCACTATCTCCCAGAGTTTCCTCAAACTCATGTCCTTTGAGTCAGTGATGTTATCCAACAAGCACATCCTCTGTCGTGCCCTTCTCCTCCTGTCCTCAATCATTCCACAGCATCAGGGACTTCTCCACTAAGTCAGCTCTTCACATCAAGTGGCCAAAATATTGGAGCTTCATCATCAGTCATTCCAATGAATAGTCAGGGTTGATTTCCTTTAGGATTGCCTGGTTTGATCTCCTTGCTGTCAAAGGGACTCTCAAAAGTCTTCTCCAGCATCACAGTTTGAAACCATCAATTCTTCAGTACTCAGCCTTTTTTATGGTCTAACTCTCACATCCATACATGATTACTGGAAAAACCATAGCTTCGACTATACAGACCTTTGTTGGCAAAGTGATGTCTCTTCTTTTTAATACATTGTCTAGGTTTGTCACAGCTTTTTTCCTAAGGAGCAAGCATCTTTTTAATTTCATGGCTGCAGTTGCCATCCGCAGTGATTTTGGAGCCCAAGAAAACATAGTCTTTCACTGTTTCCATTTTTCCCCATATGTTTGCCATAAAGTGCTGGGATTGGATGCCATGATCTTTGCTTTTTGAGTGTAGAGTTTTAAACCATCTTTTTCACTCTCCTTTTTCACTTTCATCAAGCAGCTCTTTAGTTCCTCTTCACTTCTTACCATTAGGGTGATGTCATCTGCATATCTGAGGTTATTGATATTTCCCCCTGTAATCTTGATTCCAGCTTGAGCTTTATTCTGCCCAGCATTTCACATGATGTACTCCACATAGAAGTTAAATAAGCAGGGTGACAATATGCAATCTTGTCATGCTCCTTTCCCAATTTTGAACCAGTCTATTGTTCCATGTCCAGTTCTAACTGCTGCTTCTTGACCTGCATAGAGGTTTCTCAGGAGGCAGGTAAAGTGGTCTATTATTCCCATATCTTTAAGAATTTCCCACAGTTTGTTGTGATCCACACAGTCAAAGGCTTTAGCATAGTCATTGAAGCAGAGAGAATGTTTTTCTGGAATTCTCTTGCTTTTTCAATGATTCAACAGAAGTTGGCAATTTGATATCTGGTTCCTCTGCCTTTACTAAATCCAGCTTGTACATTTGGAAGTTCTCATTTCACATTCTATTGAAGCCTAACTTGAAGGACTGGGGCATTACCTTGTTAATATGTGAAACGATCACAGCTGTATGGCAACTTGATCATCATTTGGCACTGCCCTTCTTTGGGATTGGAAAGAAAACTGACCTTTCCAGTCCTGTGGCCACTGCAGAGTTTTCCAAATTTCCTGGCATACTGAATGCAGTACTTTAACAGCATCATCTTTTATGATTTGAAATAGCTCAGCTGTAATTCCCTCACCTCCACTAGCCTTGTTCTTAGTAATGCTTCCTGAGGCCCACTTCACTTCACACTCCAGAATGTCTGGCTCTAAGTTAGTGACCACATCTTCATGTATTGATATTACAAAAGTGCCAATGAAAGCTACAAAAAATATCACCTCACACTGATCAGAATGTTCATCACCAAAATACCTACAACAATAAATGTTGAAAAGCACGTGGAGAAAAGGGAACCCTCTGACACTGTTGGTGGGAAGGTAAATTGATACAGCCACTATGGAGAACAGTATGGAGGTTCCAAACAAAACTAAAAATCGAGCCACTGTATGATTCAGCAATCCCATTCCTGGGCATATTTCTAGAAAAAACCTTGATTTGAAAGTATATATGCACCCACAGTTCATTGTGGCACTGTTTACAATAGCCAAGACATGGAAGCAAATCTAAATGTCCATTGACAGATGAGTAGATTAGGAAACTAAGGTACATATGCTCAGCCATTAAAAAAGAAAAAGATGCATTTATAGCAGTACAGATGGACCTGGTGATTATAAATGAAGTAAGTCAGACAGAGAAAGACAAATATCATATGATGTCACTTATGTGAATCTTAAAAAATTGATCTAAATGATCATTAAAATCTTTTTTAAAATATTCAAATGAACTTATTTACAAAACAGATATAGACTCACTGACTCAGAAAACAGCTTATGATTACAGAGGAGAATGAGAGTGAAGGATAAATTGGGAGTTTAGGATTGACAGATGCGTACTACTATATTTAATGTAGATAACCAACAAGAATCTACTGTACAGCACAGGGAACTCTCCTCAATATTCTGTAAGGACATAGATGGGAAAAGGATTTGAAAAAGAATAGACACTTGCAGAGTTTCCAGTTCAAGATGGTGGAGTAGAAGGTCATGTACTCATCTCCTCTTGCAAGAGCACAAAAATCACAACTAGCTGTTGAAGAACCATCAACAGGAGGATGCTGGAGCCTACCAAAAAAAAAAAGATACTCCATGTGCAAAGACAAAAAAAAGCTGAAGTGAGACTATAGGAGGGACATGATCACGACAAAATCAAATCCCATACCTGCCGCCTGGGTGACCCACAAACTAGAAAACAATACCAAAGAAGTTCTTCCACTATTGTAAAGGTTCTGAACCCCATGTCAGGCTTCCCAGCCTGGGAACCCAGCAAAGGGACTGGGAATCCCCAGGGAATCTGACCTTGAAGGCCAGCAGGATTTGATTACAAGACTTCTACAGAACTGGAGAAAACAAGACTCCAGTCTTGGAGGGTACAAAAGAATCCTTGCACACACCAAGACTCAGAGGAAAGGAGCAGTGACTCCACTAGAGACTGAACTAAACTACCTGCTAGTGTTAGAGGGTCTCCTGTGGAAACATGGGTCAGGAGGGCCTCACCACAAGGATGGGGGAACTGGCAGCAGCAGTCTTGGAAGGTTCCCTTTGGTGCAAACTCTCTTGGATGTCACCATTAACCCAACCATAGAGGCCAGCAGACCTGGGGGCTGGGTCATCTCAGGCCAAAAACTACCAGGGCAGGTAGTTAAAGTGTTACTAAGTAAGGCCCTGCCCAGCAGAGCAAGACCCACTTTTTCCCACCACCAGTCCCTCCCATCAGGAAGCTTTCAAAAACCTGTTAGCTTCCTCCATCAGAGGGAAGACAGAAGAAGCAAGAACCACAGTCCCACAGTGACTAAAACAAAACCACATTACAGAAAGTCAATCAGCATGAAAAATCAGAAAGTGATGTCCCAGATGAAGGGAAAAAATAAAATCCAAGAAAAACAACTAAACGTAGTGGAGATAGGCAACCTTCCAGAGAAAGAATTCAAAATAATGATAGTGAAGATGATTCAGGATCTCGGAAAAAGAATGGAGGCAAAGATTAAGAAAATGCAAGAAAAGTTTACCAGAAACCTAGAAGAACTAAAGAACAAACAAACAGAGATGAGCAATACACTAGAAGGAATCTGTAGCAGAATAACTGAGGCAGAAGAACAGATAAATGTCCTGGAGGACAGAAAGCTGAAAATCACTGCCATAGAACACAACACAGAAAAAGAATGAAGAGAAATGAAGACAGCCTGAGACCTCTGGGACAACATTAAACATACCAACATTCACATTATAGGGGTCTCAGAAGGAGAGGAGAGAGAGAAAGTACCTGAGAAAATATTTGAAAAGATAATAGCTGAAAACTTCCCTAGCATGGGAAAGGAAATAGTCAACCCAGTCCAGGAATCCCACAGAGTCCCAGGCAGGATAAACCCAAGGAGAAGCAGAGACACATAGTAATCAAACTGGAAAAAATTATAATGACAGAGATAAAATATTTAAAGCAACAAGGGAAAAACAACAAATAACACACAAGGGAACTTCCAACAGGCTGTTAGCTGATTTCTCAACAGAAACTCTACAAGCCAGAAAACTCTCCTCCAGATTTGATGGAGAAGTCAAACGCTTTCCAGAAAAGCAAAAGTCAAGACACTTCATTGCCACCAAACCAGCTTTACAATAGATACTAAATGAACTTCTCTAGGCAGAAAACAAGGGAAGGAAAGGATCTACCAACAGAAAATAAACCCAAAACAATGAAGAAAATGGTAACATAATACATATCAATAACTACCTTAAATGTAAACGGATTAGATGCACCAACCAAAAGACATAGGCTGGCTGAGCAGATGAAAACATGTGCATGTATGCACTTCCACTTAGCACATCACTCTGTTTGACCCCCCAAATTGTATGTAACTATTATATATTGTTAGGTTAATCATGTTCCCATTGTGGCTTACAACTGTAATTATCTTTTATTTTTTGTCTGGCTATTGACTGTGAAAACTAATGGACATCATTCACTACTGCGAGTATGTAACTCTTATTCAATGAATGGTTGGTTTTTTTGTTTTTTTTTTTTTGGCCAGAGCTCCAGATAAGTTTTTAATGAGCAACCATGTTTAAAAGTAACTGGATTATATAAGGATCTTTTACTTTTATCTAGTTTGTTTCATTTTTTTTATTTCATATTCAGTGCTCCCATTTCATTTAGTTTATGTTTTCCAATTTCTCCTCTCTTCTTTTTTTTTCTGATGCTCTTTCTCAAGCCTTTATCAACTGTTGTAGCAAAACTTTTATATACATATAATATAAATAATATATATGTAACATATATATTTTAGAAAACTTATGAATTTTTGCCTAATAAAAAATCTAACATTTTGATTCCACTTGTTTGACTTAGTGTGAATAGAATGCTTTATTTCTAATTTAAAATAGATATGCAACAAGAAACAAAGTTTTACTGTATAGCATAGGGAACTATAGTCAATATCTTATAGGGCTTCCCGGATAGCTCAGTTGGTAAAGAATCTGTCTGCAATGCAGGAGACCCAGGTTCAATTCCTGGGTTGGGAAGATCTTCTGGAGAAAGGAAAGGCTACCCACTTCAGTAGAATACTGAAGAATTCCAAGGTCTGTGTAGATATCTTATATCAATAACTTATAATAACCAATAATGAAAAATAATTTTTTAAATAATATATGTGTATATGTATAACTGAATCACACACACACAAAAAGAATTATACTTTTTGAAATTTAGTAATGTTTATCTTTTTTCCAGTTTTTCTAAATGTCCTATGGACATCTAATAGCAATGTATGAAATACAAAATTTTAAATATATTTGTGTAGGATATAAGGTTCATATAAATTAATTAAATATAAATATATTATAGTTAAACTATTAATGATATTGTTCAAGATGTTCCTACTCTTACTTTTTGTGTACTTGATAAAATTTTCTCAGAGACAAATGTTAATATGTCTCACTATGATTATATATATTTTTCTTTTCCCTTCTATTTCCTCTGATTTTTGCTTTATGTATCTTTGTTTCTTTGTTGTTAGGTATCAAATGGTTTACAATGTCTATCATCTTTGTGAATTGTACCTTTTATCATTAAAATAATATTAATTTTATTTTCATAAAATTAATAGGTTTAAAATAGATTAATTTAAATTAATTAATTTAAAATAGATTTTTCATTTAAAATAGATTAATTAAAAAAGGATAGACACTTGTGTATATATATAAATATATATAACTGAATCACTTTACTGTACACTTGAAACTAATACAACATTGTTAATCAATTATACTCTTACACAAAATTTAAAAAAATATTAATGCCAAAAAAAAAATCACTTTAAAAAAAAAGAAGGTGCTACAAAGTGCAGCAATAGAAATTCTAACTTTTAGGAGATATGAAATCCAGAGGTGTGGGAATAGATCCACACCAAAACTTGAAAACATGTGACTTAATGTAATTAATTTATGATACCTGGATCCTTAGCTCTTGAAACTTGCTATTTCACTTAAAGGTGCCTGCATCAATACTGACAACTGATCTGGTTTCGACCTAGAGTCTCAGTAAGGAATAGAGGAAGACTGACCTATGACTTGACTGGTTTAATCAGTCTGTTTTTCCTTCTAAATCCATTTCGTTTCTCAAGTCAAACCATAACTGTTTCACTGCCATCAGGATTTTCCCAGCACCAGAAACAATGATTCAGATAAATCAGTACACCTTGAATGTCCCTGGGACCTGTCATTCACAGATACTCGGGTGTGTCATTGTCCTGAAACTTGCTCTCAAGGTCACAAAATCCATATGTTCTCCTTCCAAGAGGAGACCAGCTTTGCTCTCCCTGTATCCCAAATGGGATTCAGAAAGGGAGTTTTCACACACTCTGCATGAGCAGGTCACCCCATCTTTTGTTCATTGCTCTGTGCGCCAGAGTGGCTATCTGCTTCTCACTGTGGGACTCTGGGGACCCCACAGTGTGCGGCGAGTGTGGCATTTGCGTGAAGCATTGCCTGTCGCCACTACTGCTACTACCAGTGAGGAGGACCTAAGTTTTCATGGTCCAACTCTGAAACTCTTTTTTTCACGATCAACCCTTTCTGATCTGACTCCCTATAGCAGCTCAGTGCTATCCCTTCCCAGAGAGCCTCAACCCTCCAGGAGGGCTGGGTCAGGACAGGTTCAAGTACAGCCTCAGGCTACCAAACTGATCATTCAGACATACCCTCTCGGCCCTGTTTTTCTCTCTATAATTGGCCTTTGTATTAACCACAAGTTACATCTGCACATCTGACCCCCCAGGAAGTATGGTGATTATAAATAGGCCATCACTTTCAGAAAGGCCAAGTCTGGTCAGAGCACATAGATGCTTCCCATGAACAGGAAGTATTGTCCAACTCTTCATGTTATCCTATCCAAATGCAAGAATCACATTTCTACAAGTCATTTCTGTCGTCCCAGAGAAGATAGAAATTGCTGGCATGACCGAATGGTAAGGTGACAGTTTCCTCTTCCTGCTGTTAATTTTGTATCCAAATGCGTAAGATAGCAAAAGGATTCAGTTTCATTTCCCCACATCAACTACATACAAGATAAAATGACATCTGGGTGATAGAGGAGGTGATTGATCGACTGATCAAAAGCTGATATAGACCTTGGGTAGTTATGTTCTTGAGTTGAAACAATAATATCTCATATTATTATTGAGAAATAATTGTTATTATCAATACTAATAAAAATAATGAGGTTATTACTTTCTTTCTACATGGGTGCTTCCTGGATAAACTATTAGCATTTTTTAATTAATCTAGCCTGGGAATTTCGGTTACGCATGATCAGGCTCTTCCTCTTGAAGGAGGTATGCTCAATGGAGGAGACCTAGGTAGGAATTACAGCTGCAGGGTTAAGTTCAGCAGGAGACCATCAAAGTAACTGAGAGAAGAGCCTTGAATGCAACCAGAAAGCCATGGAAGAACTTGACTCGCTCAGGGTGGGGGAGCTGGAGCAGATTGGTGTGGATGTAAGGCTGTGATTTTAAATGGTTTAGGATTCAACCAGGGAATGGTTTTGGGAGTCCAATTACCCAAACAATGGTTTAATATTCATAAAACTTTATTCTGAATATTGGCCCATGAATCAAGAGTTACTTGTGAATCTTGGTGGAAATATAAGTCCCCAGTTCTCATCTGTTTCCTACATAATCTAGAGGTAGGGGCCAGAAACTCTCATTTTTCAAGAAATTCCCCAGGTAAGCTTAACATGCAGTTGAGTGTGTGGACCAGTCATTTGAACACCTCAGGAAATTTAGTCCATAGAGTCGCTGCTCTGGGTATAGGGACATAAATGAGCAGGCAAAATATTCCACCTTTGGACCACTCTGCTTTGTTAGAATGATCAATTGACAAGTCAAAATGCATCTACCCACAATGCCAATCTCTCAGTCCGGTTTCTATCCCTTGGGACCTCACAGAGCAAACTGAATCCTTCTTCTTGATGACTAGTGATCTCATCCATAAAAGAGCCAGAATGTCTTCTGATCCCCTGACCAGCCCAGTGCACCTGTGGTCTTCCTCTGCCAGGGCTGTGGCTTTGGGCGAGCTGTGAATGTCATTTTGGAACTTGTTTGAAAAGTTGGAGAAGCTGAGGCTATTATTTTCATTCTGCATCCATATATAACAACTCCTCGACCTCAAGGCTGAGCTAAGGTCTGCTAACTCTGCTTGCTCCTCTTGCTTTTTCTTTTTTCTATAGCTGTTTTTCCTCTTTTTCAACCCATATCCTTCAAGTTTTTTTTTTCTTTTTTCCCCTCCCTGTTGCTTCCCCGCAGCACGGCTCTACAGATTTGCACATCAGTAAAGAAGTCAGAAGAGATGCTCTTTGTGCAGATTTCTCCTTCCAGGCTGCAAAAGTGCCCTTTGGACCCAATGCCTCCTCTCTTCAAGTAACAGAAGGTTCTGGGCTTTCACTTTCCCATGTGAAGCAAAACCACTGGTCAGTGAACATGGGCCAGCTCCATGCCACAGGCTACAACATCCCATTTTCCCCTTAATCCTACCTTTGGCCTTTGGTACAAACTATGCTTAACTAACACATGGGGAAAAAAATTCTGTGTTATTTGATCCACTATGTCAAAGATATTTGATTTGAAATATTAGGTAAAAGAGCATGAAAAAATAAGCCTTTAACATTAAAATGATCTCGTATGCCTCTGTCTCCCTTGGGGACATTGAAGAGATGAAAGTCACTTATCTCCAAGCCATCAAACCCTACACACCACCCCAAAGTGTACAGCTAATGTGTGTGTTTGCTTTATCATGGCGTTGCAAACTCCAGCCAGCTCCTCATGAAAGCCAGACTAAAAGTACTTCAGATAACTGGTATGTATTTGTACCACTGCACTGCTTAGCATTTCAATGAACATACATCATTTGGATCACATGTACCCATACATATATCCACCATTGATACAATGATAGCAGATCATTTGAATAGATGCTAAGATGGCTAAAATGTATGCAGAGAATCTGAATGATTTGACCCTGTCTTCACAGTCACACCCCCGACCAACTCCACATGTTGCTTCTACCAGAAATTCAGCTTCGTCCAACTGTACTTTACCCCCATGCCCCAACTTGGTCTTTGCCCCCATGAAGACTGTGCACTAAGCTTTGTGATGTCCTAGCTTGACCTCAGTGCGAAAGTCTTTTGATGCTTCTGCCCTAGCTGGCTGCCCCTCACCCTGCCCAGGGCCTAAGAAACAGATTTCTGATTTTCCCACTGTGCCTTCCAAATCATTTCCTGTATGTCACCTAATCCCCAGCCAGCCTTGTCATCTGCAGAGAATCTGATCACAGGGCACCTGCCTGTTTCCCGCCTGTCTTATTCTGACCAGGGCCCTAATTCATCCCACAGGAAGCATTTAGATTGAGGAATGAGGTCTCTTCAGCAAGGAAAGCCAACCAGTCCATCTTAAAAGAAATCAGTCCTGAATATTCATTGGAAGGACTGATGCTGAAGCTGAAACTCCAATACTTTGGCCACCTGGTATAAAGAACTGACTCTTGAAAAGAACCTGATGCTGTGAATGATTGAAGGTGGGAGAAGAAGGGGGTAACAGAGGATGAGATGGTTGGATAGCATCACTGACAAAATGGATATGAGTTTGAGCAAGCTCCGGGAGTTGATGATAGACAGGGAAGCCTGGCATACAGCAGTCCAAGGGGTCACAAAGAGTCGGACACGACTGAGCGACTGAACTGAACTGAACTGAACTGAATGTAACTAAATGATGATACCTTGCACCTGTACCTTACTTTATAAAATACAAAGCACATTCAGAAGTCTTTCACCCTAGCAGTTATTCTGTAGTCGGTGGAGCAGATGTCATTATCCTCTTCTTTCACGTGAGGAAATGGACCCCAAAAGCTTTAGGTGATTTCCAAGGCCCTATACTAGAATCTCCTCAGCAAAACAACACATCTTCTTAGGAGATGGTTAGACAATCTAAGGACATGCTGGAGGAGCCAGCCATAGTCACTTCATGTGCTCTTCAGTGTTTGCATCCCTTAATAAACAAACTCTTCCATCCCAGACTAGTCGCCCTGAGGGTTTGCACACAGCAATCTGACAAATGAATTCACATGCTGGTGCTGGGGGCCAATACTGGCTTAATATGTTAACATTCCACAAGTATTGACATTTTAACAAGGAAAGGCTCTGGACAATGCCTTAATGCATGGAGAGCAAATAGATTCCTTCCTGAGCACCATCTCAGATCAATTAGCAGTGAATTCTCAGAAATAGTTCTGAGAAGGACCCTGAGGCTTTGTCTGGGCTCAGAGGAAAGCTGTCAAGACCCATTGTCAATGTCTGCCCTGGGAGTGGATGGGGCAGGAGAGGCTGGCGCACCCCTCCTTACCCTCTGGCTCTGATCTCAGATCCACCAGAGACCAGCTGGGGAACATCTCCAATCTCCACCCTCCCCACTTTGACCTAATTCAAAGATGAGCAAAGGTGAGCAAGAGGCGGCCAAACAGGGCTTGGACAAGCTACCAGCATGCCTCCTAGCACTCCAGCATCAGTCTAGGGTTTCTTAGCAGCAGCAGTAAATGTGAGACTAGATATAATAAAAGCACTTTGGAAATTATAAAACACTGTTCAGTTATGAGGTGTGACTACTATCATTCCAAGTGCCACAGCCACCTGGGGGTGTGGGGGAGAATCCTGCTCTCTCATGGAATCTGGGGCAGAGATAGCTAATTCTGCCTTTGCTTTATACAGAATGAGGAAGAAGGTTTGTTTCTGGCATCATATTCTCACCCCCCGCCAACTCCCACTCCGCAGCCCCCAACCCCAGTCTCTCCTCCTTTCTCCACCCTCCAGGAGATGAGCTGGACAAGCTGTCCCCACAGCATCTCCTCCTCCCCGAGGCTGCATATTGGCATCATTATCTGAATATCAGCAATAACAGATAAGAGCGGCAGATACCAATGTTTCATTACCTTCGGCGCCTCTGGGGATTGCTGCCCGGATATTTGGATTCACGTGGCTTTCTTGCTCTGAGACTGACTTTGAAAATAAGTGGATTTGCCTCAGTAAGTTAACCAGTGCGGGCCCGAGGGACGGAGTACCTCTGGCCTTTATATGACCCTGGGTACCCTCTGGGGCCATGCCTGGTGTCACCGGTTCTGTCCACAGCAAGGCCAGGCTCATATTCCTAAGCGTCATCCCATTGTGTAAAGCCCTGCATTGCTCTTACCCGACTCCAAACCATCCCATCTTCTCATCACTCACCTTCAGCTTCCAGAAACCTGGGCTAGCTACTGTTCCCACATCCTCACCTGCACACAGCGCCCTGTGCCATCTGCTCTCCCTGCCACTCCCTGTCCGTAGTCGCCACCTTATAAATTCTGCCCTTTGCTCGAAGTCCACTCCACACGGCACCTTCATGAGGTCGGTAACAGACTCTTTTAATCTCGACTCATTTACTCTTTCTTTTATACTTTATAGTAGCAAACAGTGATGAAGTACATGCCTGGGCCCTACGCTGTGCCAACTTCATATCCATGACCTCAGTTAATTCTCACAATAACGGTAGGATTAGTCACTTTTATTTATCCAATTTTATGGATGATCAAACAGAGGCCCAGAGAAATCAAAGAATTTGCCCTCAATAAAGCAATCAGTGCTGGCAATGAGATTAAGACCTAGTTCTCCATCTCCAGGGCCCTTGCCTAGAACGCCCACACTCCAGGGTTTGTTAAGAACAGCCCTGAGACCCAGGAGCTCTTCTCTCGTTGATGTAGCTTATCTTCCACTTGGTATAAAAATTTATTGTGATCTGTCTCCATCCGACTAACTTGATTATAAACTCTGGTATCTAGTCCTTCCTCAGTATCCAAGGGAGACTGGTTTCAGGATCCCCCATGGATAGCAAAATCTTTGGATGCTTAAGACCCTTATTTACAAAACAGCAGAGCACAATCAAACTTCCAAATCATGGAGGCAGAACCCGACCCTAATCAAGAAGAGAATCAATTTTCCTCAACCTTATCTCCCTGACACACAGAAATTGCTGGGTAACTCTAAATTAAACAAACTATATTCTGATTCTCTGACGCCTATCTAGCTCCCATGGGCTCCACATTATGAAGCCTCCTTCACAGCCTAGTCTGTTTATGAGTTTCAAGGAACCAGTTCTCCCTGCAGCCTCTTCCCAAGTACCGTTTTGCTTTCCTGCAGTCTCTTTATTTGTGCCAGCTAACTCTCCATTCTCAATCACTTCTGCTTCTCTAAAGTTCAAAACTCCACTCCTAGGCCACCTTCTTCTTCCTCTTCCTTTGAATCCCTACAGTGCACAGTGGCCGGTACTAAACTACCAGTCTTCACTAATTGATACTCAGTAACACCCATCATGTACTAAGCTCCATATAAGGTACCATGGAGACACAGAAAAAGTATGTACAGCCCATACTTTCTAAGGCTCCAACACCAGAGAAACAAGAGTCGTGCTTATGGAAAGTTAATAAAAAGGCCCAGTCACTTATAAGTGTCGAGTGAACAGTTTAGACAAAAAGATATGTTAAAGTTGCTCAGAGGAGGGTGAGAGCATGTCTGTCCTGGAGTTTAGGTTAGAGACTACTTGGAGGAAAAAGGGCCTAGATGATGAGTCCAATCTGGCTAAGTAGGAAGGAATGGGAACACATTACAAGCAGGGCAATTATACAATCACTTAGTGAGGCTATGAAACAAGAATGACTTGGGAAAGAGGCAATGAAGAGACAAGTTTCATGGGTGAGAAAGTTAGAAAATGAGACAGGGAGAATGAATGCTATTGAAGCCCAATTTGCACGTGGAAAGTCTCTTAATCAACTTTCATTCTACATAGGAGATGTGTGTGTGTGTTAGTCGCTTAGTCATGTCTGACTCTTTGAGACCCCATGGACTATAGCTGGCCAGGCTCCTCTGTCTATGGAATTCTCCAGGCAAGAATACTGGAGTGGGTTGTCATTCCCTTCTCCAGGGGATCTTCCCAACCCAGGGATCAAACCTAGTCTCCTGCATTGCAGGCAGATTCTTTACCATCTAAGCCACCAAGGAAACTCTCTACATAGGAGAGAATAGAGGCCAAAGATGGCCCTATGGCTTAGGAACAACAAAGTTGGGGTAAAATTCAGGTCCATGGAGTCCTGCTGCTGCTGCTGCTGCTGCTGTGCGATCCCATAGACCGCAGCCCACCAGGCTCCCCCATCCCTAGGATTCTCCAGGCAAGAACACTGGAGTGGGTTGCCATTTCCTTCTCCAATACATGAAAGTGAAAAGTGAAAGTCAAGTCGCTCAGTGGTATCTGACTCTTAGCGACCCCATGGACTGCAGCCTACCAGGCTCCTAGGTCTATGCAACTGAGTGGAGCTGGACAATAAACAATTTGGGCTAGATGGCTGACCTGAATCTTTCCTGAGAAACAGCACATGTGGTACCAAAGGCTTAAGGACTAGTGATCCTGAGGACAGCCTAGTGTTTCTCTTGGCCAGAAGTTTTAACAATATGTGGCACATCGGGGGTGTATGACAAGAATGGTCTAGAAAATACAACTTTGCAAAAACTTCTCAGAGCATGAGACTTCTTCATCTACTGAGAAAATAAAGTCTATGGTGATAGCTGAAGTCCAGGTTTTAGCAATATTTAATGAGATGATGCTTTACTAGTACATAGCCCAGTACGGAGAACATAAGGACTTCTCAATATAAATAACCTTTTATATCAAACATGGGTGATAATGCCTCTCCCAAGGAGATATTCAATCTATGCAGTTAAATAACAAAGAAAGCAAAACGTAGAGTGTAGTGGTCAGGAGTCTATCTCAACTTAGATGTACAGAGAAACACAGCTGTTGTCTGCAGCCACAGATCTGTAACTCCTGCTCTGTCTAGCCCAGGGCACGAGCCATCAGAGATATTTAATAAAGGTTTCTGAACTGAAGGGATTTAAATTGGATCAAATTTAATTGGATCCTTTGTTTAAAATTTAAAAGTCTGCCTCTGAGAAGAAGCTGAATGGAACACTTCTTGGTTCTGGAAATTGTTAATTCCAGCAATCAGAATTGGGCTGTCTTTCTTTTCTATTGATAAGTCCCGACAGAATGCCCCTCTGTTTTCCCTCCTCCACTGCTCAGAGGGTTGATTGAACGTGAAATCCATAGCTGTGGTTGGAGTCTGCTGGGAGATGTCACTGGTGAGTGCAAAGTTGTATTTTCTAGGCCATTCTTGTCATACACCCTTGATGTGCCACATATTGTCAACTGGTAGACCTCTTTTTAACCCTGCTCTGCCTTCCTCTCTATTCCACTGGGTGAAAGCCTGGAAATCGTATGGTCCAAAATCCTTAGCAGCTACAAAGCACCTCTTGAGAGGCACACACTGGGGCCTGGAAGGCAAGAAGTGGGAAGAAGCCACTTTCCTCCTCTTGGGTCTGGCAACAAAAGGGGGTTTCACGAAATAGAGGGTTCCTGCAAGATATTGGGAGGTTGACCATCAGAAGCGTGAGCTCTTTTTATTCGTGCTGACAGCAGAGGGCAATGATTCCAATGGCAAAGATATCTTCCGGTTGTGGGTCTCCAGCCACATCAGCACAAGTGCCAACATTTACACACTGGGTGAAACCATGCCATCATGTATTTCCTCCAGCCTTCCAGGATACATCCAATGTGCTATATTGAATCCTCTTCTGCTTGTAATACCTAGAGTTTTCTGTGTTTTTCTTATGAGAAGCTGACTGCTACACCACTGAAAACCTTGTGGAAAAAAAAGTGAAAGTTGCTCACTTGTGTCCAACTCTGTGTGACTTCATGGACTATATAGCTCGCCAGGCTCCTCTCTCTATGGAATTTTCCAGGCAAGAATACTGGAGTGTGTTGCCATTCCAGGGGATCTTCCGAACGGAGGAATCGAACTCGGGGCTCCTGTACTGCAGGCAGATTCTTTACCATCTGAGCCACCAGGAAAGCCCTCTTAGTACATTATAAATTATAAAAACAATTTCAGTAAGCTGTTTAGTGATCAGTAACAACAAAATAGTTTAGCATTTCTAACAGTAGGGCCTTTTCAATGAGGAGCTTAAAGAAAAACATTAGTCAAGGTACAAGAGCTTGCTTCAAACTGACACATGATAAGGAAAGTTTTCACCCTAGGGTGTTTCCCCACATGCTGGAACAGCTGGGGAGAAATGGTTGTTGGGGAGGGGAAATTTTCCCCTCTTACCCTTTTGAGTTCTTGTGGCTGAAATAATAATAAAGTTGACAAAGATTAACAAGAGAAAAATATACAGATTTTAACCATGTACATGAAAGTCACATAGAAATATAACCTATGATGTGGCAAAAGCAGCCAACTTTTATTTTAGACAAAGAAACAATAAATTTGTGAAGAATTGACAGAAAAAGAAGCTTAGGTTTTAGGTGCCCCTTAGTAAAGAATCTAAACAAAGTTTGGCTGGAAAATTAAAGTAACACGCTTTGTTTTTATAAGCTTCTTGGCCCTCAGTTTTTTATCTTTGGAGATAAGTGTCCTTCTGACTCCAGACGTAGCAAGTGCACTTTCCATGTAGAGAGATTTCATGTAAAGAGATTTGTTATTTCCTGTTTTCAGGGAAATAGAGAAGGAGGGTCAGGGTGCCCCTCTTGTATCAGCCATTTCTTAAGTCACTTTAATTCAGAATGTTGACTGAACAAAAATGTACAACCTAAAAGTCAAGAATTATGTTTTTTTCAGTGGGCATTCTGAGCACTTCAAGCCCGGGAGATAGGACTCTCAAAAATCAGATAGACTGCAGTAAATTAAGGAAAACCAGACATCTCAAGTTAATGAATTTAACACTTCTCTATGTACGGGATGATGCAAGATTCTGGGCTCTCTGAAATCATCCCTTTGCTGTGCATCTCAGCTGTCTGGGGCCTGTGTCCTGTGCTTTCTCACCCCGAGTCTCCTCAGGGTGCACAGCTAAGGGCGGCTGCAGGGGCTGAGGGCTTGATGGCAGGCATCCTGCCTCCATCCTGAGTTCCTTCTGGGCTCACTTTTGGGGACTATTGTTACGTGATAGCTTGATGATGCACATCCTTTGTTTATTGATACAGTGAGCCATATTTTTCACTCACAAAAATAATCAATATGTCATTGAGGCACAGCTTGGAGCAGCCTACACCAGGGTCCTAATACAGCCATCTGTGAAAGAGACACTAAAGGGCAGTAGTGAACTGAACAGCCCGCTGTCCAGAGGACCAGCTGACGCACTGGGTGCGGGTCATAAGATGGAAAGCAAAATGGCGAGGAAGTTTAAGTCCACTGAGAAAACTGTCTGCACTCCCGTGGTCAGCCCATGGGAGAAGGGCTTGTCCACCTTTGCACTAGCAGGCTTGTGTGGCTAGTGTTAGCGATGGATCAGGAGGTGGGACTCTGCTGCTGAGACAGGCTTCAGGCTAACCCTGAGGCCAAGATGTAAGCAGAACACCAGTGCCCAGCTCCAAGTGTAATGCCCAGAGCAGCATCTAAGCAATGCTTCCAAAAAGCATTCTCTACTCAGTAGGATATCTGCCACTGCCAGGCCTCAGCTTCCTTAGCCGAGCGAGCATCGTTATGCACTGGGGGTGCCTAGAAGGTAAAATTGCAGATCGTAGCGAGATTCACAGCTTTGAAATGATCTGTGCCTTAAAGTTATTGCTTTTTGCTTTGTTTTGTGTTTAGAGGGGGGGAAAAATAACAACAACAAAAAATCCAAACCTTTAAGAAATCTAATTATATGTTTGAGTTATAGACTGGTTTTTAACAACAACCAAAAAAAAATTAACAAAAAAGGGGGCTCATTAAGAGTCTTTTGTCTCCAAAACAAGTGTGTTTTCCTAAGCCATAGAGCAAGCAAATTCTAATTGCTGGCTTCATTATACAGAAAAGTCTAAGTGTAACAATCAGAAGCCTTATTACACATACATAATTGAGTTTCATTGCAACTTATGAAAACATAAACTCTCTTAAACACACTTGCAGAAAATGTCGCATCATCAAATCAACACTTTTATTATACAAAAGTAATTGTGTTTAAAGACACCAAACATATGTTACTTATACAAAAAAAAAATGAGTTGTACTATGATTCAGAAGTCTAAATCTTGAATCTGAGAGCAATGCTTTGTTTGCAAATGCAGAGCCAAAAAAAAAAAGGGCAAATTACAAACTTTACTAATGAGATATAAAGGAACTTGCTGTAGAAATATCCTGCTTTGGAAATTCTGAAATCTCAAATTCCCTTTTCTGGCTAAATCTTTCATGAGCCTCCTTTCTTCCATGCCTGTCTTCTTCCAAATCTTTTTAATTGTGCATCTTTATATTTTTCCTTCTGGTTTGAATTCCTGCTTTCCTGAGTCTAACCCCTGATCACTTGAATATTTCTTTCACCAGCACCAGTAGTCTCTGTCCCTTCCAAGTTCCATCATTCTCACCTGTAACACCCACCTCTCACTAATTCTTGCCTTTACTTCCCACACTCCTGTGTCTGGGCTGACTGACCCTCGGAGCAAACTTCGCTGCTCTCCCACCAGGAACCGGTGAGTTCCAAAACCCACTACCCCTTGCAATCTGCTCTGCAGCCCTCTGGCTCCCCCAAGTAACTCTCCTCCCTGGGGCCAGCTACGTTGTGGGCCCCAGTGCAAAATGAGAATGCAAGCCCCTTTGTTCAAAAAGCAGGGGGAAAGCCTCTTTCCTTCTTCCACGTGTTTTCACTTGCTATTTAATATTGCACCCCCTTGCACCCAAGGAAACTTGCTAGTGAGGGCAGAGTCCCTGTTGCTCAGACCCTTGCCTTGCATCTCAGTGCTTAGCTATATGCCCAATTTTCACCTCGCTGACAGCTAAGCGCTCAGGCTTAGGTGGGTGGGAGTTGGGGACCAAGAGGCAGAAGACCTATCATAGGAGGTGGGACCACACGAGCCAGAACCAAGTCCCCATTTCCCATCAGACTCACAGGCACAGTTCAAAGATAAAAATTTCTAAAATTTCAAGATGGAGGTCACAGAGAATTAGAGTTCAAGAGAGAGACCCTCTGAACTGCTCTGGCTACTGGCCCAGGAACCTGGCCCTTCCCAGTGTCCCCCATTGTCCTCACAGCTCATGTGCCTCCATCCTTGGGTACCAACCACCCTAGCTGCAGATGACCAGATCGCACTCCCAGGTGAGTCAGAAGCCATCCCAAGTCATTTGGCTGCTCTCCAACCTACCTCCTCACTCACTTCAAGCCACACGCCTCTATCTCTTCTCTCAGTAGAAGAAAAAACTCTTGCCTTGCCCTGACACAGGCCTGCTCTGGCCACACAGGAGCCAGGCATGCCTCTTCCTACCATCCCAAACCTCTCCTTCCTCAGAAACCTGGTCCTCCCTTCTCTGGCCCACAGTTAAGCACTCTCCCGGTCTTTCCTTTGTGCCTCTCAGCAAACCTTTACAGGCTGGGCTCTCCTTACCCTCATTTCTCACTTGAGGCTTGGAAGTTGAGAGTAACTTGCTCACAACTACACTGCTACTAAGAAGCTAACCACAGTTTCAGCCCAGACTTCCAAACCCAATAGCACGTAGCCACCATGCCATCCTTCCAGCATTTTGGAATCCTCTTTCTACTGGCTTCTTCCTCTCAGATGGAAATGTTCTTGAGCAGTCCACATCCAACAACAGAAAGTCAAATAGAGCCAAAGTCAAAACAAGCCCAAAGACATGGATTGTGATCCCACTTGGCTCAAAGGCTAACCCTTCTTCCCTCGACTACCATATTTCTTCCTGACATCACAGGGAACGCCCCCACCCTTCCTGTATCCCTCTGCACATCCCTCCTATGAAAATGTCTGTCTCTGGTGGGGGCAGTCAGGGATGTTCTGAGGGGGCCTGTGGGTGTCTGTTAGTGCTTTTCCACCTAAATCTCTCTCCCACTGTCAACCTGTTTCTCAGCCTTCTCCCATCCTTGGCTTGCCTGGCTCTCATTCTGTCTCTGTCACACACCTGGAATGGTAGTATCCCAATCTACAGACTTGCCCTCTCTTTCTCTGCCATGACTCCCACCTGTGTGTAGGAGTCTCCCAGACACCACACACAAGTGCCTATGAGAAAGCAAAGACTAGTCACTGTCTACTCTATGGAAGATATAAATCAGACATTTTACCCTTATCACCTCTTTGAATAATCACCAGCTCTTCAAAGTAATGAGAAATCTGAAGTCCTGGATCTTGCAGTGCCCTCTCTACAGGCGCCCTCCTGAGCAGCCCAGAGCGGGGGCTCCATCCATGTCTGCTGGACTCCAAACCCATCTTCCACCATTGCCCAAGGGCCATTGCCCCTGTGATGCATCAGTCACCTTTCACACTAAAATTTCTGGCTTCCTCAAATTTTATCTCAGATACCCCAAAGTTAAAACATAAAGATTTCATTCAAGTGTTTCCGCTGGGATTTTTCTACCTTGGTTAATAGGTTAGGTATTCGACTTTGCCATCCATTCTCTTGTTCAAAATCCCTCAGACGCTCTCTGATTCCCTCAAGATAAAGTGCAAAACTTTTCTCTAGGATCTGCAAAGCCATCCATGGCCTGGCCCTCATCTACCTGTGTGCTTTTCTTCAGCCATGATGGTTGAAATTGTTCAGATCAACCAGTCTGCTTGGAGCATCCAGCGTTCTACCAGACACCTTTCATCCAGCCATTCATTTGACAAACAATCATGTATGAGTGTCTATGGGGTGCAAAGCTCTGTTGCTGATATCTGTGAACAAAAGAGCCAAGATCTCACCATCTTTGAGCTTATAATCTAGTGCAGAGGGGCAGACAACAAATGGTGAGTGACAGTTACACAGTATATAATACAGGGATAAGTAATATTAAAAAAAAAACAGGGTAAAGGGGAATCAGGAGCACTTCCATGGTGCACAATCCCGTAGCACACTCAGGGTGCACCTCACCAGAAAGGAGCATGAAGGAGTTGAAGGAGGGGGCCATGCAGGCACTTGGGTGAAGCATGTCCCAGGTAAAAGGAACAGAAGATGCAGAGGGCCTAAGATAGGTGTGGTACCCAGAGAGAATCAAAGAAGACTAGTTGTGACTGGAGCAGAGACAGCAAAGGGGAGCATAAGAGCAGAGGAGGTTACGAAGGTTATGGGGGCAGGTAGTGAAAGATCTTAGATACTGTGAGGACTTCACCTTTCCTCTGAGTGAAATGGGATCCCATAGAGAGTGACCTGATGTGACTTCCACTTTAAAAGAACCACTCTGGGCACTGGGATGAAACAGACTGCACACAGGCAAGGACAGATGCTGGGAGCCAGAAGACTATAGCAGTCACTTGGCAAGGGATGACAATAGATCAAACAAGGATTGTAGCAGTGAAGGTGGGAAGAAGTGGTCTGAACTTCAACACATAATATCCTCTTGGTCTGGAATGTTCTTGTCACATAACCCATCCAGGTGGCAGACTCACCTGACCTTCAAAAATATCCTCATCTCTGGGAAGCCTTCTCAAATGTGTTATTGTTGGTTAAATTCAGAATTTCTTCTCTTTGCTCTCCCTCCAAAACTCCTGTAATACTATAGCACTTCATTATTAGAGCACATATCTGTCTATGTCAAAGTTATTGATGTTATTGTCTATCTCCCACCAGACTGTGAGTGCCTTGAGGCCATACTGCCTTATACGTCTTTGTATGTTCAGGATGAAGTTTTCTTAAATTCTCAGTAAAAGATGGTGATGGAATAAATGACATAATTGTAAAAAGCAGGCTACTCTCCATCTCTATCTAGGCACCAAACCCCAGTGTCAGGAATTCAGGCACTGGTCAGTTCTCAGAAGATAAATGTTCAGCAGTGATTACCCACACAAGAGTCCTGCCAATTAGGGCTGCCTGGACCAGCAGAGCAGACCACCACCCTTTCCTCAGCTGCTGAGTTAAGGAAAATCAGAAGAGCTGGCAATGAATCTGCCAAGTAACTAGATGGGAAGATGCACGCGTTCCATCACCTCTATTCACCCTATTGGTGAAGACAGATATCCCTCACATTAGGTAGAATGAGATTGCCAAACACATGACACCTTATCCTGTGCACAATGAAATGAGATTAACATTTATTAGTCACACACAGGCACAGCCCAGGGGAAGACATCACCTGCCATGCATTCAAGAATCAAGTGAACCAGCAGGAGCTGTGAGAGGCAAGCTTTGTGGCAATAAGACCAGGAGGGGACGCCTAATTTCCACGTAACTGGCTTATTTAAATGATTTCATGGCTGGCCATCAGGTTGAAGGCCTGGTGAAGTACAGCTTGGTCCTGCTGATAAAGGGAACTAGGTAGAGGGAGAGCCTTTTCCACTGAGTAGGGGACATATCTGGTGAGAGAAGAAGGACTTCTGATTATAGGCCTTAGGGACCCCATGAGGCTCAAAGATGTCAAAGCAGCATTTAATATTGCAAGTTAATTTCAAGCCTCCCATTACAACATGAAAACAAGAGAATTGTTTAGCTCTAAGACTGGAAAAAGAAGCATATTGAAGGAGACAAAATTAGAGTTGGTTTGAAATTTGGGGACATCCTTGAGATAAGGGTTTATGGCCAATACAATGGATCCAGACCAAGAGCAAAAGACAGTCTGCTACCAACCTGGGCCACAAGTCCAGGATCGATGGACGAACTCATTCTAAAGCACCCTGGATGGACAACTCAGGGAGGCTCTGAATAGACTTCCCGCTTCAGTCTGAAATCTCATGGAAAACTGAATAGAGGTTAGTTGACTGTGAGGTAAATGTGTGGACCCAAGAACTTATTTTTTTTAATTGAAGTATAGTTGATTTACAATGTTGTGTTAGTTTCAGGTGTACAGCAAAGTGATTCAAGTTTATATTCTTTTGCAGACTTTTCTCCGTTATAGGTTATTACAAGATATTGAATATAGTTTATTGTGTTATACAGAAGATCCTTGTTGTTTATCAGTTTTTTACATAGCAGTGTATATCTGTTAATCCAAAACTCCTCATTTATCTTTCTTCCCCATCCTTTCTTTTCTCCTTTAGCAACGATCAGTCTGTGAGTCTGCTTCTGTTTTGTGAAGAAGTTCATGTCTATCTTTTTTTAGATTTCACATATAAGTGACATAAAATGATATTTGTCTTTCTCTTTCTGACTTACTTCACTTAGTATGATAATATCTAGGTCCATCAGTGTTGCTGCAATGGCATTCTTCTTTATCCATTCATCTGTTGGCCAGAGGACATTTGGGTTGCTTTCATGTCTTGGCTATTGTAAATAGTGCCGCAGTGAACACTGGGATGCATGTGTCCTTTCAAATTAGAGATTTCATCTTTTCCAGATGCATGCCCAAGAGTAGAATTGCTGGGTCATATGGTAACTCTATTTTTAGTTTTCAAAAGAACCTCCACACTGCTTTCCACAATGGTCGCACCAGTTGACATATCCACCAACAGTGTACAAGAGTTCTCCTTTCTCCACAGCCTCTCCAGAATTTATTATGGGAGAACCTATTTTAATATCACATTTAATATCACATTCAGAGCAATACTAGAAAACTGAGAACTCCCACCACCAATAGACTGATATCCTATCAGGGCTTTCCCGTTTCTTAAACAACAAACTATGAATCCCTGAACCTGTTGGTAAATGCCCCCATAGAAGTCAGTTTGACGTATTTTAACCTTAGCTCTCATTGCTCTCCTGCAACCAGCCTTTGTCAAGTCCTACCTTCTTTGTAAAGCCTTCCAAAGAAATAAGGCTAACAGGGATGACTTTTTATGTGATTAATCTCCAACTATAAGAAATACAGTTTGGGTACCTACCCCATGCCAACACTATCCTAGAAGTTGAGGATACATAAAGACACAACATAAGTTCTTGCCTGCAAGGGGCTATGAATCTATCTGAGGCACAAGGCACATTCTCAAGTAAGTCAGAACAATGTAAGGTAACACATGCTGGGTTGCAATAAGCAATGTAAGAAAGATCACTGAACTAGTTAGAGGGAGCAGGGACCTGTGCTTTGTCTGTTCTTCTTAATCATATATGGTAAAAAAAAAAAAAAAAAAAACAGGATATCATCTATTTATGTACTGCCAGAACCTAACAGTGTCTAGATTACTGATTGATTGACTGCACAATTGACTGATATATGGATATTTGATTACCCCCTTTGGAATCTTTCAAATATGCCTGTTTCAGTTCTCTAATCATATCAGTAACTTTCAAATTAACTCATCTTAAAGGGTGTCAGCACCCTTGGGAAATTTAGTATTACTAACAATATCTTACCTTCTCATGCTGAGAGATAGGTATCATTACTGCCATAATTAAAACTATATTAATTAGATTTTTTTTAGTCACCTGTATTTCAGCAGACTCCAACACTGAGGATTGGGTTGCTACCTATGTTATGAGTTATGAAAGGCATGGCAAGGCCTCCCTGACCCCAAGATATCATACCCAGCTGTACTTCTACAGTGGCTAACAATGGAAATCAACCCCATGAGGTAATACAGTTCTTGCTCATCCAGGAATTGTTTTTGCAATGTTAATGCCTCTAGTATAGGTAAAACCAAGTCAATAAGTATTTGGAGGCTTGGAGTTTGTTTGTGATCTTTTTAAGAGCTTCTCCAATATACCAGCTTTGTGCTGAGCATCATGCAGATACATTGATTAAACACTGGCTCCTCCTTTAAAGATATTACTCTCTAGTCAGTTGGAAGAAGCCTACAGATACCCAGCCCTGCAATGGATATTTACAAGGTAGCAGCATATAAGTGCTGATTGCCAAGCAACTGTGGGAAGGGGACATGGTTAGGAAGATCTGGGATCTAGCCTAGATTTTGTCATTAAGGCATTGAGCTACCTTGAAGGCTACTTGCATCCAAAGATATGCCCTGGGTCTGATGTCCTCTGCTTTCACTGGGTGATCTCTGGAGGTAGTTCAGAACATCCTTGATGACATCAGAAGAGAGAGATCAGAGCTTAGCCAATGCCTTACTCATGGCTGGTACCAGCATCTTAGTTTCTATCCCCAGAATGACTTGAAATGACCACCTCCCAAAGCAGAGTGGACAAAGAAATAATGGTGACCTGTAGTGGCCAGGGGATCTTCAGAAATAGGAAGAAACCTAAGATGGACTTGAAGTGGGATTTGGAAGGAGTGGCATGGCAGGTTGGGTAAGAGCCTAGTACATAAATCTCACTGCAAATAATCTTTATCAGACAGAGCTCTTTATTAGTGATGGCTTTAGATACCTTTGGGGCAACATTAGCAATCACAATTAGTTCTAAGAAATGAAGACTTAGAGTTGAAGCTTACAGCATCATAGATGCATTCTGCTTTCCACGATGACACCCCTGTCTGCCTGAAGAGGTGGAAGGTTTTATCTGTGAGTACAGCAAGCCCTAAAACCCATGTCCCAGTCCAGCCTTTGCAGCCCATTGGTTCCTACTATGTATGAAGGTCTGCCCAAGTCTGAGGGAACTCTGGCAATTCATATGGAAAAAACAGTCTACACGAGAAAACCAACTATAGCCCTTCAGCCACTGCACTCAAACCTTTGCTGCTGTCTTACTGTCTGTTTGGTTGTTGCTGTTGTTTTTCAGGGGAGGGGTGGATACGGAAGGCAGAGACACGCTGTTCCGTAAGTATTCCCTGTAGCTGATGTCTCAGTTGTGCTATCTCATCTTTTCCTCACTGAAATTCTCAGGTGTAAGCATAGGATGCCTGTTTTACAGTTGAGGAAAATGAGACTCCATGAGGTTAAATGATTCTCTGAAGGCCCCAGGTAGGAAGAAGCTGAATCATGATTTTGCCCTGCAAGCAGAAGCAGAAGTAGGGTAAGACAAGAGAATCAACCCACGGTGCAAAACGTCAGAAGGCCCTCACCTCCAGATGCTGCCCCCGAGGTGAGTGCTTTGTTTCACCCTATTTCTGGTGGCTAGGACCCACAAGGCTGTCTGGCTTCAAAACCCACATGCTTAAACACACACACACACAGTCTCTACAACTAGCTTTTCAACAGTAACATCAGCCCCCTAGGAGCCTATAGGGAGAAATGATTCATAAGCAAACCGTGGCTTGGGAATCTTAGCTCCCAACTGCCTGCTAACTATAATCCCAGATGATGTAAAGACAAGGCAGAGCAGGAAAATAAAGACAAACGAATCACTGTCAGCCAGAACTATTCCTGGAGGTGCATTGTAACACTCACATGGAAAGGGACACTTGGGTATGATGTAGCCTCTGCTGGAGCTGAAGAAGGGTGTAAAAGGATTAGCTCCCCATATACACACTTTTTATTAAAGAGTCAGAACACCTACAAAAGAACGTGTGCTCCCCAGTGTTCAGGGACATCCTAGTTCCTTTAGCTTGTATAGACACTGCACACAGCATTCCCTTGGAAAAAATGACCCTATTGGTGCAGGAAATTGTTTTAAAATATAAAATAACTAAAAGCAGAAAAATCACTAGTCCCAGCCCAGACCCAGTCCAGAAACAGACACAGCTATCTTACACAGGGGGCCTCACACCCCTTCCCACTCCTCATGCATTTGGGACAAAGAGAGACTCCATGCCAAATGGCAATCTGCGGATAGTAAGTTGGACAGCAGGGCCGTAAAGCCACCACAGAAGGGGGACGTTAAAGAGGCAGCATAAATCCCTTGATGGCAGCAGTAAGTCTCCGTCAACACTAGCATCAGGCTGTGCAAAACACACGGAGGTTCAAGATGCTCACGACAGATATGTTCAGAGTCGGTAGAAGAAAAAAAAAAAGACATTGGAGAGGATAGAACTTAAAAAATTACTTTCTTTGATTGCTCTGTGTCCACATGGTCTCGACCCACTCCCCATCCAGACTATTCTGCTTCAGACTATTCCAAATCATTTCAACTCATCTCATCCTCTCCCACTGAATTCCATTTCAATCTATCTTGCCTCAGTCTCATTCTGATTCATATGCTGATTACAACTATTCCCTTCAGTCTTATCCCATAATCTACCATTCAGTTCAACCTAAAACCTATACATTCTTACCAAGCTAGCCCATTCCATATACAACAATAATATTAGTAACCTTTCTAATCTGATGTGCTTATGGAAAAAGTCATATATGCATGGAGAAACTGGTACCATAGTTAGATGGACTCCAAACCTGCCTACCATGTTCAAAGACCCTAAATTATTAAGTCAGGTCAATATGAGAAAGATCTCTAGTGGTTCAATTCTCAACCTTTCTTGAATAGGCAATTTTATCCTCATATGGGATAGCAATATAGAAAGGGGAGCAAAATGGAAACTAACTTTTGCTTATTAAGAGTAAATTCTGCTATGAACTAAGATATGCTTACCATGCAATATTTCATCTTATCCTCACTACAAAAGCTGTCATTTCTATCCCCATTTTACAAATAACTGAGGCTCAAAGTTAAAAACCTTTGGCCATCTTACACAGCTAAGATGTGCTTCTAGATCCATTAGGACTGGCCACATGGAGCCCATGAACATTCCAGAGCTTCTGTACTGTGACTGATGACATGAGTGTGTGGTGCTGGTATCTTGAGCTGTGGAAGCATTATCAGTGGTGACAGCTGTCATCATCCTCATGCAAAATCGTCTCCCATATTATGGATGATGACATAAGCCATGGAGAAGATATAAATGATGAAATGTACAGTATATAAAATAGCCATACACATATATATGTTGAATGAGAAGCAGCTCCACCCAGATCTGCCTAACACCCTAGTCTGTTCCGTTTCACTCTGTGTACTGTTTATTTGTTTTTAAAAATTTATCTTTAATTGGAGGATAGTTGCTTTACAATGTTGTGTTGATTTCTGATGTACAACAACGTGAATCAGCTATAAGTATACATATATCCCTCTTGTGAGCACCCAACACCCATCCCACCCTTCCAGTTAATCACAGAGAACCAACCTGAGCTCCCTGTGTTGATGGTCACTCTCTTCCAACTGTAATATAAGCTTAAAGGAGGAAAGCACATTGTTTCATTCACTGGCACATCAATTCAGTTAAGTTCAGTCGCTCAGTCATGTCTGATTCTTTGCGACCCCATGGACTGCAGCACACCAGGCTTCCCTGTCCTTCACCAACTCCTGGAGCTTGTTTGAACTCATGTGCATTGAATCGGTGATGCCATCCAACCATCTCATCCTATGTCATCTCCTTCTGCCTTCAATCTTGCCCACCATCAGGGTCTTTTCCGATGAGTCAGTTCTTTGCATTAGGTGGCTAAAGTATTGGAGTTTCAGCTTCAGCATCAATCCTTTCAATGAATATTCAGGACTGATTTCCTTTAGGATTGACTGGTTTGATCTCCTTGCAGTCCAAGGGACTCTCAAGAGTCTTCTCCAACACCACAGCTCAAAAACATCAATTCTTCAACACTCAGCTTTCTTTATAGTCCAACTCTCACATTCGTACATAACTACTGGAAAAACTATAGCTTTGACTAGACGGATCTTTGTTGGCAAAGTAATACTCATCCCTAAAAGATGAGTACATACTCAATCCCTAAAAGAGTGCCTAGCACATGGTCATGGCTAAATACTGTTATTTGCTAAATAAATGAATAAATGGTAGAACACATTTCTAAAAGAAATTCTTGATATTTGAATAAGTATAAGGTAAAACTAGAGATCTCTTCAAGAAAATTAGAGATACCGGAGGAGCATAAAGATGGCGGAGGAATAGAACGGGAAGACCACTTTCTCCCTCACAAATTCCTCAAAAGAACATTTCAACGCTGAGCAAACTCCACAAAACAACCTCTGTAGGCTGGCAGAGGACAGCAGGCAACCAGAAAAGCAGACCATTGTCTTCAAAAACAGGTAGGAAAAAATATAAACGACGAAAAAGGAGACAAAGGAGGTGGGGAGGGACCTCCGTCCCGGGAAGGGAAGCCCGTCCCAGGAAGGGAATTTTAAGAAGAGAGGTTTCCAAACACCAGGAAACACTCTCCCTGCCGAGTCTGTGGCGAGTCTTGGAAACCCAGAGGGCAACATAACAGGAAGGAAAAATAAAGAAATAATTAAAACCAAGAGATTACAAGCCCAACAGTAACTCCCCCAGCGGAAAAGCAGCACAGACGCCTTCATCCGCCATTGGGAAGTGGGGGCAGGGCAGGGACGCGCGGGAGGCGCGGGCTGCAGTGCTTTGTAAGAATCGGGCAGGAACGCCCCACGCGCAACCAGAACGATCTAACTTGCGCTAGCAAACCAGACTGTGGGATAGCTACCGCACGAAAAGCTCGAACATAAGACGCCGCCAGGACCGAGCACAGAACAAAGGACGGAACGGAAAAAGCCGGCTGCAGACCATCCCCCACCGGGGACAGGCAGCCAGAGCCGTAAGGACTGGAAAGGGGCAATTGCAGACCCGGAGAGACTTTACTTACCTAACTGCAAGCGGGCTTCTTTGCTAAGACTTCTGGGGGTGCTGGACAGTCACAATCTGCCTCACGGGGGACGCCAGCGGTCCACCCAGAAAGTTGAGCAGCAGCGACAGAAAAGGTGACAAGCTGCGGCGATCACACTCGCCAAACTCCTGAGCTACTCGGACCTGGGAAGGGCACAAAGCGCAGTCCCAGCCGAATCTGTGCCTCTGAGGGCTGCCTGAGCACCGAACCTGAGCGGCTTGGACCGGGGAAGTGCACGCAGCCTAGGGCCGGCCCCAGACGGTTCCCGGCTGAGCATCGTAGAGCCGGAGCGGTTTGTGCGCCGCGAGAAGGGACAGATCAAGCGGGGCTGTGACACTGTGAGCACACGACAGCGCTATTTGTTTGCGGCATCCCCCCTCCCCACAGCGCGACTGAACTAGTGAGCCTGAAAAACCAGCAAACGGAAGAAGTTAAACAGAGGGAACCACCTTGGAAGTGATCCCACACGGCCCAAAACATCAGAGAAGGGCCAGATATATTTTTACTATTTTAAAAATCATTCCTTTTTTTTTTTCTTTTTTTCTTTTTTTTCTAACCTTTTTTTTTAATTGTTAAGTCTTCTATTTCTCCTCTAATTTTTATTACTATAACCTATTATTACTATTTTAAAAAAAAGACTTTTTTTTTTTTTTAAGGCAAACACCATATATAGCCTTTGGATGGTTGTTGGTGGGGTTTTTTTTGTTTGTTTGTTTGTTTTTGTTTGTTTGTTTGTTTTTTTAATAATTCTTGGTTTTTTTTCTTTCTTTGTTTCCTGCTTTTTCCTTCTGCTTCTTTTCTTTAATATTGTATTTTTGAAAATCCAACCTCTACTCTAGATTTTTAACCTTTGCTCTTAGGTTTTTGTTGTCAATTTTGTTCATTTAAAAACCCAAACTTCACTACCCAAGTTTACCTGAGAGCGAGATTACTGGCTTGACCACTTTCTTCTCCTATGGACTCTCCTTTTTCTCCACCAGGTGGCCTCTGTCTCTTTTCTCCCCCATCTCTTCTCTATCCAACTCTGTGAATCTCTGTGTGTTCCAGACAGTGGAGAACACCTAAGGAACTGGTTACTGGCAGGATTTGTCTCTCTCCTTCTCATTCCTCTCTCTTGTCCTCCTGGTCACCTCTGTCTACTTCCTCCCTCTCCTCTTCCCCGTATAACTCCGTAAATACCTCTGAGCGGGCCAGACTATAGAGCGCACATAAGGAAGTGACTACTGCCTAGCTTGCTCTCTCCTCTTTTGATCTCACCGCATCTCATTCCAGTTACCTCTAACTACCCCCTCCATCTTCTCTTCTCCTTGTAACTCAGTGAACCTCTCTGAGTGTCCCTCAATGTGGAGAAACATTTCATCTTTAACCTAGATGTTTTATCATCGGTGCTGTATAGATGGAGAAGTCTAGAGGCTACTGTAAAAACTGAAGACCAGAAGCAGGAGACTTAAATACAAAGCCTGAAAACATTAGAGAACTCTTGAATTCAGGGAAGATTAAGCAATAGGAGCTCATCAAATGCCTTCATGCTTACACTGAAACCAAGCTCCACCCAAGGACCAACAAGTTCCAAAACAAGACATATCACTCAAATTCTCCAGCAACACAGGAACACTCCCCTGAGCTTGAATATACAGGCAGCTCAAAATTATTCCAAAACCTTTGATGTCTCATAACCCATCACTGGTCACTCCACTGCACTCCAGAGAGAAGAAACCCAGCTCCACCCACCAGAACTCCAACACAAGCCTCCCTAACCAGGAAACCTTGACAAGCCACTGATAGAACCCCACCCACAGTGAGGAAGCTCCATAATAAAGAGAACTCCACAAATTACCAGAATATAAAAAGACCACCCCAAACGCAGCAATATAACCAAGATGAAGAGACAGAGGAATACTCAGCAGGTAAAGGAACAGGAGAGTTGCCCACCAAACCAAACAAAAGAGGAAGAAGTAGGGAATCTACCTGAGAAGGAATTCCGAATATTGATAGTGAAAATGATCCAAAATCTTGAAATCAAAATGGAATCACAGATAAATAGCCTAGAGACAAGGATTGAGAAGATGCAAGAAAGGTTTAACAAGGACCTAGAAGAAATAAAAAAGAGTCAAAATATAATGAATAACGCAATAAATGAGATCAGAAACACTCTGGAGGCAACAAATAGTAGAATAACGGAGGCAGAAGATAGGATTAGTGAAATAGAAGATAGAATGGTAGAAATAAATGAATCAGAGAGGAAACAAGAAAAACGAATTAAAAGAAACGAGGACAATCTCAGAGACCTCCAGGACAATATGAAACGCTCCAACATTCGAATTATAGGAGTCCCAGAAGAAGAAGACAGAAAGAAAGATCATGAGAAAATCCTTGAGGAGATAATAGTTGAAAACTTCCCTAAAATGGGGAAGGAAATAATCACCCAAGTCCAAGAAACACAGAGAGTTCCAAATAGGATAAACCCAAGGCGAAACACCCCAAGACACATATTAATTAAATTAACAAAGATCAAACACAAAGAACAAATATTAAAAGCAGCAAGGGAAAAACAACAAATAACACACAAGGGGATTCCCATAAGGATAACAGCTGATCTTTCAATAGAAACTCTTCAGGCCAGGAGGGAATGGCAAGACATACTTAAAGTGATGAAAGACAATAACCTACAGCCCAGATTACTGTACCCAGCAAGGATCTCATTCAAATACGAAGGAGAAATCAAAAGCTTTACAGACAAGCAAAAGCTGAGAGATTTCAGCACCACCAAACCAGCTCTCCAACAAATTCTAAAGGATATTCTCTAGACAGGAAACCGAAAAGGGTGTATAAACCCGAACCCAAAACAATAAAGTAAATGGTAACGGGATCATACTTATCAATAATTACCTTAAACGTAAATGGGTTGAATGCCCCAACCAAAAGGCAAAGACTGGCCGAATGGATACAAAAACAAGACCCCTCTATATGCTGCTTACAAGAGACCCACCTCAAAACAAGGGACACATATAGACTGAAAGTGAAGGGCTGGAATAAGATATACCACGCAAATAGAGACCAAAAGAAAGCAGGAGTGGCAATACTCATATCTGATAAAATAGACTTTAAAACAAAGGCTGTGAAAAGAGACAAAGAAGGCCACTACATAATGATCAAAGGATCAATCCAAGAAGAAGATATAACAATTATAAATATATATGCACCCAATATAGGAGCACCGCAATATGTAAGACAAATGCTAACAAGTATGAAAGGGGAAATCAACAATAACACAATAATAGTGGGAGACTTTAATACCCCACTCACACCTATGGACAGATCAACTAAACAGAAAATTAACAAAGAAACGCAAACTTTAAATGATACATTAGATCAGTTAGACCTAATTGATATCTATAGGACATTTCACCCCAAAACAATGAATTTCACCTTTTTTTCAAGTGCTCATGGAACCTTCTCCAGGATAGATCACATCCTGGGCCATAAATCTAAACTTGATAAATTCAAAAAAATCGAAATCATTCCAAGCATCTTTTCTGACCATAATGCATTAAGATTAGATCTCAATTACAGGAGAAAAACTACTAAAATTTCCAACATATGGAGGTTGAACAACACACTTCTGAATAACCAACAAATCACAGAAGAAATCAAAAAAGAAATCAAAATATGCATAGAAACTAATGAAAATGAAAACACAACAACCCAAAACCTGTGGGACACTATAAAAGCAGTGCTAAGAGGAAAGTTCATAGCAATACAGGCATACCTCAAGAAACAAGAAAAAAGTCAAATAAATAACCTAACTCTACAACTAAAGCAACTAGAAAAGGAAGAATTGGAGAACCCCAGAGTTAGTAGAAGGAAAGAAATCTTAAAAATTAGGGCAGAAATAAATGCTAAAGAAACAAAAGAGACCATAGCAAAAATCAACAAGGCCAAAAGCTGGTTCTTTGAAAGGATAAATAAAATTGACAAACCACTAGCCAGACTCATCAAGAAGCAAAGAGAGAAACATCAAATCAATAAAATTAGAAATGAAAATGGAGAGATCACAACAGACAACACAGAAATACAAAGGATCATAAGAGACTACTATCAGCAGTTGTATGCCAATAAAATGGACAATGTGGAAGAAATGGACAAATTCTTAGAAAAGTACAATTTTCCAAAACTGAACCAGGAAGAAATAGAAAATCTTAACAGACCCATCACCAGCACGGAAATTGAAACTGTAATCAGAAATCTTCCAGCAAACAAAAGCCCAGGTCCAGACGGCTTCACAGCTGAATTCTACCAAAAATTTCAAGAAGAGCTAACACCTATCCTACTCAAACTCTTCCAGAAAATTGCAGAGGAAGGTAAACTTCCAAACTCATTCTATGAGGCCACCATCACCCTAATACCAAAACCTGACAAAGATGTCACAAAAAAAGAAAACTACAGGCCAATATCACTGATGAACATAGATGCAAAAATCCTCAACAAAATTCTAGCAATCAGAATCCAACAACACATTAAAAAGATCATACACCATGACCAAGTGGGCTTTATCCCAGGGATGCAAGGATTCTTCAATATCCGCAAATCAATCAATGTAATTCACCACATTAACAAATTGAAAAATAAAAACCATATGATTATCTCAATAGATGCAGAGAAGGCCTTTGACAAAATTCAACATCCATTTATGATAAAAACTCTCCAGAAAGCAGGAATAGAAGGAACATACCTCAACATAATAAAAGCTATATATGACAAACCCACAGCAAACATTATCCTTAATGGTGAAAAATTGAAAGCATTTCCCCTAAAGTCAGGAACAAGACAAGGGTGTCCACTTTCACCGCTACTATTCAACATAGTTCTGGAAGTTTTGGCCACAGCAATCAGAGCAGAAAAAGAAACAAAAGGAATCCAAATTGGAAAAGAAGAAGTAAAACTCTCACTGTTTGCAGATGACATGATCCTCTACATGGAAAACCCTAAAGACTCCACCAGAAAATTACTAGAGCTCATCAATGAATATAGTAAAGTTGCAGGATATAAAATCAACACACAGAAATCTCTTGCATTCCTATACACTAATAATGAGAAAGTAGAAAAAGAAATTAAGGAAACAATTCCATTCACCATTGCAACAAAAAGAATAAAATACTTAGGTATATATCTACCCAAAGAAACTAAAGACCTATATATAGAAAACTATAAAACACTGATGAAAGAAATCAAAGAGGACACTAATAGATGGAGAAATATACCATGTTCATGGGTTGGAAGAATCAATATAGTGAAAATGAGTATACTACCCAAAGCAATTTACAAATTCAACGCAATCCCTATCAAGCTACCAGCCATATTTTTCACAGAACTAGAACAAATAATTTCAAGATTTGTATGGAAATACAAAAAACCTCGAATAGCCAAAGCAATCTTGAGAAAGAAGAATGGAACTGGAGGAATCAACTTGCCTGACTTCAGGCTCTACTACAAAGCCACAGTCATCAAAACAGTATGGTACTGGCACAAAGACAGACATATAGATCAATGGAACAAAATAGAAAGCCCAGAGATAAATCCACACACATATGGACACCTTATCTTTGACAAAGGAGGCAAGAATATACAATGGAGTAAAGACAATCTCTTTAACAAGTGGTGCTGGGAAAACTGGTCAACCACTTGTAAAAGAATGAAACTAGATCACTTTCTAACACCGCACACAAAAATAAACTCAAAATGGATTAAAGATCTAAATGTAAGACCAGAAACTATAAAACTCCTAGAGGAGAACATAGGCAAAACACTCTCAGACATAAATCACAGCAGGATCCTCTATGATCCACCTCCCAGAATTCTGGAAATAAAAGCAAAAATAAACAAATGGGATCTAATTAAAATTAAAAGCTTCTGCACAACAAAGGAAAATATACGCAAGGTGAAAAGACAGCCTTCTGAATGGGAGAAAATAATCGCAAATGAAGCAACTGACAAACAACTCATCTCAAAAATATACAAGCAACTTATGCAGCTCAATTCCAGAAAAATAAACGACCCAATCACAAAATGGGCCAAAGAACTAAATAGACATTTCTCCAAAGAAGACATACGGCTGGCTAACAAACACATGAAAAGATGCTCAACATCACTCATTATCAGAGAAATGCAAATCAAAACCACAATGAGGTACCACTTCACACCAGTCAGAATGTCTGCGATCCAAAAATCTGCAAGCAATAAATGCTGGAGAGGGTGTGGAGAAAAGGGAACCCTCCTACACTGTTGGTGGGAATGCAAACTAGTACAGCCACTATGGAGAACAGTGTGGAGATTCCTTAAAAAATTGCAAATAGAACTACCTTATGACCCAGCAATCCCACTGCTGGGCATACACACCGAGGAAACCAGAATTGAAAGAGACACATGTACCCCAATGTTCATCGCAGCACTGTTTATAATAGCCAGGACATGGAAACAACCTAGATGTCCATCAGCAGATGAATGGATAAGAAAGCTTTGGTACATGTACACAATGGAGTATTACTCAGCCGTTAAAAAGAATTCATTTGAATCAGTTCTGATGAGATGGATGAAACTGGAGCCGATTATACAGAGTGAAGTAAGCCAGAAAGAAAAACACCAATACAGTATACTAACACATATATATGGAATTTAGAAAGATGGCAATGACAACCCTGTATGCAAGACAGGAAAAAAGACACAGCGGTGTATAATGGACTTTTGGACTCAGAGAGAGAGGGAGAGGGTGGGATGATTTGGGAGAATGGCATTCTATCATGTATACTATCATGTAAGAATTGAATCGCCAGTCTATGTCTGACGCAGGATACAGCATGCTTGGGGCTGGTGCATGGGGATGACCCACAGAGATGTTATGGGGAGGGAGGTGGGAGGGGGTTTCATGTTTGGGAACACATGTAAGAATTAAAGATTTTAAAATTAAATAAAAAAAAATAATAAAAAAAATAAAAAACAAAAAAATAAAAAATAAAAGCCCCCCCCAAAAAAAAAAAAAAAAAAAAGAAAATTAGAGATACCAAGGGAACATTTCATGCAAAGATGGGCTCAATAAAGGACAGAAATGGTATGGACCAAGCAGAAGATATTAAGAAGACGTGTACACAGAAGAACTGTACAAAAAAGATCTTCACGACCCAGATAATCATGATGGTGAGATCACCAACCTAGACCCAGACATCCTGGAATGTGAAGTCAAGTGGGCCTTAGAAAGCATCACTATGAACAAAGCTAGTGGAGGTGATGGAATTCCAGTTTAGCTATCTCAAATCCTGAAAGATGATGCTGTGAAAGTGCTGCACTCAGTATGCCAGCAAATTTGGAAAATTCAGCAGTGGCCACACGACTGGGAAAGGTCAATTTTCATTCCAATCCCAAAGAAAGGCAATGGCAAAGAATGCTCAAACTACCACACAATTGCACTCATCTCACATGCTAGTAAAGTAATGCTCAAAATTCTCCAAGTCAGGCTTCAACAATACGTGAACCGTGAAATTCCAGATGTACAAGCTGGTTTTTGAAAAGGCAGAGGAATCAGGGATCAAATTGCCAACATCTGCTAGATCATCGAAAAAGCAAGAGAGTTCCTGAAAAACATCCATTTCTGCTTTATTGACTATGCCAAAGCCTTTGACTATGTGGATCACAATAAACTGTGGAAAATTCTGAAAGAGATGGGAATATCAGACCACCTGACCTGCCTCTTGGGAAATCTGTATGCAGGTCAGGAAGCAACAGTTAGAACTCAACAGACATGGAACAACAGACTGGTTCCAAATAGGAAAAGGAGTACATCAAGGCTGTATATTGTTACCCTACTTATTTAACTTATATGCAGAGTACATCATGAGAAACGCTGGGCTGGAAGAACCACAAGCTGGAAGCAAGATTGCTGGGAGAAATATCAATAACCTCAAATATGCAGATGACACCACCCTTATGGCAGAAAGTGAAGAGGAACTGAAAAGCCTCTTGATGAAAGTAAAAGAGGAGAGTGAAAAAGTTGGCTTAAAGCTCAACATTCAGAAAATGAAGATCATGGCATCTGGGCCCATCACTTCAAGGGAAATAGATGGGGAAACAGTGGAAACAGTGTCAGACTTTATTCTGGGGGGCTCCAAAATCACTGTAGATGGTGACTGCAGCCATGAAATTAAAAGACTCTTACTCCTTGGAAGGAAAGTTATGACCAACCTAGACAGCATGTTCAAAAGCAGAGACATTACTTTGTCAACAAAGGTCCATCTAGTCAAGGCTATGGTTTTTCCTGTGGTCATGTATGGATATGAGAGTTGGACTGTGAAGAAAGCTGAGTGCCAAAGAATTGATGCTTTTGAACTGTGGTGTTGGAGAATACTCTTGAGACTCCCTTGGACTGCAAAGAGATCCAACCAGTCCATTCTAAAGATCAGCCCTGGGTGTTCTTTGGAAGGACTGATGCTAAAGCTGAAACTCCAATATTTTGGCCACCTGATCTGAAGAGTTGACTCACTGGAAAAGACTCTGATGCTTGGAGGGATTGGGGGCAGAAAGAGAATGGGATGACAGAGGATGGGATGGCTGGAAGGCATCACCGACTCGATGGACATGAGTTTGAGTGAACTCCGGGAGTTGGTGATGGACAGGGAGGCCTCGTGTGCTGCAGTTCACAGGGTCGCAAAGAGTCAGACATGATTGAGCAACTGAACTGAGCTGAACAGAACTGAACTGAAGGTCTAATAAAGAAACTGTTCTACACAAATATAAGATGGGAAATATATGATGCTATTCAGTATAAACTACTAGAGCACAAATAAATAAGAAAAGACACTCCCACCTCCACTAAACTGCTGGTCTGAATTCCCTAGAACTCTAAGGGACAGTGAGAAATTGGAGGATGTTCACGGAGAGTGTCAGGTTGCCAAGAATATTCTAGACTCAAAAAATGAAGAATCAGTATGCGGGAAGGGTCATAGCATATTGGGGACAGTTTCAAAGGCAGAACAAGGGCCTCTGGATGGAAATTACTTGGATTTCCATTATATTGTAATAATTCCATCATTCATTCTGATGTATTCGAAAACAGAACTGGTTAATTCTCCCTGGAAACCTTTTTTATCCAAGGAGTTCTGCTGAAGCAGAGGCTGGATACTGGTTGCCCTGGTTGTAGTTCAGACTTTAGATGGAGATTAGACTAAATGAATGCTAAGATTCTGTCCACTCTGAAACCTGATGGATCTCTGTATCTCTTGGTCTTGCTCATCTGGCCATCCCCAAGAGCACCCAGCAGAAGACCTCAATGAAGCCCAGTCCCTGACAACAAAGCCCACAGATCTGATGGGCTCAGGACATCCTGAATCTCCTGCTGTGGACAATTGACATCCCATAAAACTCTCCCTTAACCTTCCTGCAGACTCCACTATAGACGCCCTTCTCTTCTTCCTCCATCTTCTTTGCCTCCTCCCTTTTCCATCCCCATCATCTATACACGCCTTGTGTCTGGTCCCTCTGGAGCCTGCTCTGTGCTGCATGCCCACTAATTATTTATAAAGGAAATCAATTGCTATTTATGTGTGAGTGAATATGAGACAGAATGTCTCACCCAGAGAAAATGCACATGCCTCTTGAAGGTTGTTTATTACAAAGTAATCCCAAAGGATCTCAGGTCTCATCAAAACCCATAAGTAAACATAATAAAGGGCAACAGAAACTACAATAAGGATTGGAGGTTGTGGTCCAATTTTGGAGGGGGACTAGAGGATCCTGTTTGAAGTTTCAATTGCTTTGCAAGAATATTGTATTCACTTAAACTTTGTATTGATTTACAGTAACTTTTGTTGTTGTTCAGTCGTTCAGTCATGTCCAACTCTTTGTGATCCCATGGACTGCAACATGCCAGGCTTCCCTGTCCTTCACCATCTCCCAGAACTTGCTCAAACTCATGTCCATTGATTTGGTGATGCCATCCAACCATCTCATCCTCTGTCATCCCCTGCTCCTCCTCCCTTCAATCTTTCCCAGCATCAGGGTCTTTTCCAATGAGTCAGCTCTTTGAATCAGGCAGTCAAAGTATTGGAGCTTCAGCTTTAGCATCAGGGTTGATTTCATTTAGGACTGACTGGTTTGATCTCCTTGCAGTCCAAGGAACTCTCAAGAGTCTTCTCGAACACCACAGTTCAAAAGCATCAATTCTTTGTTGCTCAGCCTTCTTTATGGTCCAACTCTCACATCCATAAATGACTACTGGGAAAATCATAGCTTTGACTGTACAGACATTTGCTTACGAAGTAACATCTCTGCTTTTGAATAAACTGTCTAGATTTGTCACAGCTTTTCTTCTAAGGAGCAAACATCTTTTAATTTCATGGCTGCAATCACCATCTGCAGTGATTTTTGAGCCCAAGAAAATAGTCTGTCATTGTTTCCATTGCTTCCCCATCTATTTGCCTTGAAGTGAAAACTTCCTGAAGCAGTAACTTTAGAAGTGATTTATGGAGACAATGTAAGGTTCTAGATCTCCAAGCCCAGTCTTGGTGCTGTCACTGATTTGGGAGTGGGAAAAAGAGATGGCTCTCAACTCTTATCTTGTTAAAATGACAATGAAAGTATCTGAAGTGAAAGATAGGTCAGAAAGAAAGTACTGATCATGGTCACTGGGCGGATGTGGGCATCTTTTCTGTGAGCACAATTTCTATTGCAAGTGTGCAGTAAAAAGCATTGCCAAAGCCACCCCCTCTACAGCAAAGAAGACTTCTTTCCAAAGTATGGGTAACAGGAATATAACCTTAGGGATAAAAGGTTGAGTGAAATATGTTGGAGGAAGTGGGCAAAGATGGAAGGATTCAGTAAACAGAATTCCAAAACTATTCAGTGCTTTAGCAGTAAAATAGTGAGGAGAAAGAGGAGGTGGAGGAAGCTGTGGGGAAGGTGAGGAAGAGGAGGGGAGAAGCAGAAGAAGGAGACAACTGTAGGAATTATTTTATCATTATTTTCAGCTAATTCAGATAATTATATGTTGAAGCTACATTCAAAGTGTTAATCTGGACCCAGTGGGGAATTGGTTAGTAAATTGCATTGCTAAACCAAATCACAGATGGGCTAGAAGAGGCCAGGGAAACTGCCCCAGCAGCCTAATGACATGGCCCCCAGTTATAACATGACTTGGAAGTTTATATAACTACCCAGGGAACTCAGTTTTGCAGGCACTCACACCATGTTAAGGAAGGAAGCTTCATATTGAAACTCAGAGCAAAAAGGCAGATGTTCCTATGGTCCAGAGGGAGTAGGGTTCAGAGAGGAACAAGGTTGCTTGCCCATCACTGAGCTCAAGGCTGCAGTGATTGTGAGAGGTATTGACAGGAGGATGCTATGAGATTGCGTGCCCTGTTCTCTGAGGCCCACGACTCACGTCAGGCCACCTGTCCTCAGTCACCTTAACTACACTTCTCAAAAAAGTAGCTGTGGTTCTTCCTCTCCTTCTGTTCTTTATCAATAACCCAACCTGGCCTCCAAGTCCATGAGGTGATATTCATCAATAACAAGTCATAGGCAAAGAAATACTTATGAGGTCTTCACGGATGGCACTAGGTAAACCTCACTGCTTTGGCAAACATTTGTTAGGAACCTCTCACATACCCAATTCAGTTTTGCAGTCATTAAAACTACTCTGGCAGAAGAATAGCAAATAAGTCTTAACTCTTCTCAAAATCTTCCTGGTGAAGCCTGAGGGTCAAGAACAAGATGGGCTTCTGCAGGGTTTGGGGATCAGGGAGGCTTTGACATCAGGTCACCTCACTGCCATGCTTACCACTCTCTTGTTCATTTTTCAATACCTGTGTTTTCATACCTTGAAAACAGATCAGCAGTGCCTGCTCTGTGTCAGGCAGTGAGGAAGGGGCTGGAGAGCTGAACCAAGCAAGTTAATCTGGCCCTAGGCCCCAAGGCACCATCCTTTAACTCCCTGTTTCCCTGACATTAAGTCCCAGTGAACCAGCTTATACATTTCCCTGGCTGGACTGGTCTAATCTTAAAGCACAGGTACCCCTCCTCCCAGCTCAGGGGCTTTCTTCTTTACTGATTGAGTTGAATAATTCGATTTAATAAATCAGGAGAATTTGCAGTGGGTTTTGCACTTTCATTAGGGAAGATGTATGTGGTGTGGCTGCTGTTTGACCGTGTGTTTAATTAAATTAATGTATTAACATCTTTGGTGCTGAGGACTCCAGGTGCACAGGCCCCTCTGTTCTTTAGTCCCCAAGCTTTATTCAGTAAGATTCCGAAATTTACCATAAAGAGATTTAGAGGAAAGAGTTGGGACTTACTTGTTGTTCTTGCACTAAAAGAATGGGACCTAGTGATCCCAAAGTGGAGGGTTTTCACCAGTTTTTGCATTTGAGGTTAATCCTACTTAGCCCACCCATTCCCAACCTGTCCTGATCCCTAATCACTCCTCGTTCAGAGCCCTCACTCACTCCTCCTATTCACAGGGGGACACTCAGTCCCACACACTCATTCCCCTTGAGGAGACCCTGCATGATCATAGCTTGACCATGGAGTTCTTCTAGTGAGAGCGACACGTCAATGGGGACTAAAGGGATCCTTTACCAGCTATTGTTGCTGTTTTTCAGTTGCTCAGTCATGTCTAACTCCTTGAGACCCCATGGACTGCAGCACGCCAGGCTTCCCTGTCCTTCACCATCTCCCAGAGCTTCCTCAACCTCATGTCCATCGAGTGGGTGATGCCATCCAAGCATCTAATCCACTGTCTTCCCCTTCTCCTCCTGCCCTCAATCTTTCCCAGCATCAGAGTCTTTTCTAATGATTTGGCTCTTCACATCAGGTGGCCAGAGTATTGGAGCTTCAGCTTCAGCATCAATCCTCCCAATGAATATTCAAGGTTGTTTTCCTTTAAGACTGACTGTTTGATCTCCTTGCTGTCCAGGGGACTCTCGAGAGTCTTCTCCAGCATCACAGTTTGAAGGCATCAGTTACTGCTTCCTAGAACAGGGAGTCTGACTACCCAGGAGGCCCCACTGGCTCCATCGTCACTTGCTAGAGTCCATGACTCATGTTTTCTGGGACTTTAACTGGCTGCTGGAGTCCTGCATGAAGCAAATGGAGCTGTAATCAAGGTCTTTGTTACTCTCCCACATTTGCATGTAAGTGTGGGGACAGCTCATCAGCCCTTGACTTGCTCAGAAAGAGAGTTTTTTAAAGAAACACAAGAAAGACAACTTTCAAAGAATCCTAAGCATTTAGGGACTCTATGATTTTGAAGACATGCAGACAAAAATACTCTAATTCCTCTTTGGTTTACTTTGCATAATAGATTAGTCCAAACAAGCCAAGGACTGGACCCCAAGCAGAGGGGCAGTACCTCCATTTGCAATGCAAATGGGATGCTTCACATATCAGAGAGGAGGCTGCCCAACGTGCAGTGCATGCGGCTGCTGAGTCAAGGAGAGCACCCGGAAATCTAGCTCAACAGTCATCAAGATCAGGACGGAGTGTCCTGAAGTCAAAGGGAGAGGCTGTGCCAGGCACTGCAAAGGACACAGGTGTCAATTCAGTCCTTAAGGCCTAGCTTCAGGCTTTAGAAATAATGTGGCATCACCTATATCCTGCTTATGTGGTTGAGCTACATTCATGGTTTACAAATTCTTTCTGTGGCATTATTTATTATTATATAGGCTAGAATAAAATTGGAACAGAATATGTATTACAATGAAGCCCTATGCATAATTCAGACAGAGAGGATGTAAAGTCTGAATTCATAATTCAGACAGGTTTGGTCTTTCCTACTCTGACCAAACCCTCCTTACCAGCTTTCCTGGAGATACAGGTATGGATTGCCTTAGAGTCATTGTGCAAGTGCCTGGATTAGATGGTAAGTAAGGGTCTGTTCAATCACAACAAGCTTTAACTGAGCTACCAACCCAGACTTCCCAGACATGGTGAAATTTCTAGGCTAATTTGACATGGGAAAGGGGGGAAGGTTGAAGCCAATTTCCTATTGACACAGAAGATAAATAGAAAATGATTGTCAACTTTTCTGCTTTCTGGAAAACTGAACATCTGTGTCTCCACTGTGGTGGTCACTAGTGGTGTTCATCCAATATGTGCAGCTCTCCACCTTTTGGACATGTGGTAGGGTTGTACTGCCTGCATCTCTCCCAGTTAGATGGGATCACACAGTTTTGACCAATGAATTGTGGCCAGTGAGCCTGTGATTACTGATGTCAGACCCTACACAGCTCTCTTTGCTTTCTGTCACAGCAACCAGCAGTGTCCGGGTGGGAACTGCCAGGGTTCCTGGATGACAACAATGAATACATTCTCTTGTAGTTCCATGGTAGCTACATAGCAAGAGGAGGAAAGACATTTTGCTATTTTAAGATTTGGGGACTGTTTAAGGACTGAGATTTGGGGACCATTTCTTAATCTAGCCAATCCTAATTACACATCTATTCATTACATCCACACAGTTCCATGAAACAGAGGTCGTGATTAGCTCTATGTTAGGTGGACAACTAGCCAGGTCATTAATTAGTATTTCTTAAACCCTAAAAAGGGTTTCCTCAGGGGCTCAGCAGTAAAGAATCTGCTTGCAATGCAGGAGACTCTGCTTGCAAATGCAGGTTTGATCCCTGAGTCCAGAAGATCCCCTGGAGAAGGAAATGGCAACCCACTATAGTATTCTTGCCTGGGAAATCCCGTGGACTGAGGAGCCTGGTGGGCTACAATCCATAGGGTTTCAAAGAGTCAGACATGATTGAGCAACTAAACAACAAACCCTAAAAAATGCCCTGTCTCATGCTGCTGCTACTGCTGCTGCTAAGTCACTTCAGTCGTGTCCAACCCTGTGCGACCCCAGAGATGGCAGCCCACCAGGCTCTGCCATCCCTGGGATTCTCCAGGCAAGAACACTGGAGTGGGTTGCCATTTCCTTGTCCATTGCGTGAAAGTGAAAAGTGAAAGAAGTCGCTCAGTCATGTCCAACTCTTTGCAACACCATGGACTGCAGCCTACCAGGCTCCTCTGTCCATGGGATTTTCCAGGCAAAAGTACTGGAGTAGGGTGCCATGTAGTACATAAAAGGGAAAAACAGGTCCCTGGCTCTGAGGCTTACTCCATTCACTGAAAATACACATTTCATGCAACAGGGTAATGGAAAACACTCAAATGTTAAAATGTGAAGGTGTTTGTTTTAAATACAGAGGAAGTTTTGTATCAGAGGGTGGTATGGACTGAAAGGGTGCAGTTTCCCCCCCAGTTCATGTGTCGAGGCCCTAATGAACCTAGCGGGGCTGTTTGGGGAGTAAGAAAGTAATTAAGGTTAAATTTAAAGTTAAAAAAGTGATAAGGGTGGACCTGATGGATTAGCATCATATAAGAAAGGACATCAGAGAGCTTGCCTTTCTCTCCAGGAGCACGTGCTAAGGAGGAGCCCTGTGTGGACTTGGTAAGAAGGTGGCTGTCTGTAAGCCAGGAAGAGAGCTCTCACCAGAAACCCGTCCCATTGGACCTCCATCTGGAACTTCCAGCCACTGCAACTGTGTGAAAATTAGTCTCTGAGCCACCTAGCCTGTATTATTTTGTTTTGGCAACTGAGCAGACTAAAAGAGAGGAAGAAATCTAATTCTAGACTCAGCTTTCAGGAGGATCTTCTGAAACAGGCAGTATTTTCTCTGGCTTTAAGGAAGGGAGCAAAGAGTAGCTTTATCTATACTATCACTTTACATTCACTTTGTATATATTATCTTATTTAATTTTCACAATACAATAATACAATGCAGGAGCTAGCATTTTCTCTTGCAAATGAAGCTGAGCAAGGTAGAGAGTAGGCGGCACATAAGATCTACAGACTGTCCAGGCCCTGGCCCACCTCACAATGCTGGATGAATGGAAAATGATTGGCAGAGAGACAGGGGAGCTCTAGATGCCTGGGGGATGGCATTTCAGGAGTCAAGTAGAAAGATGATCCGAATGGGACTAAAGATGCTTCTCTGGAGGCAATGGCAGATACAGTGGGGGAGGAAGGCTAGGATGAGATCAGATGTGGCCATGAAGAGTCCCCATAAAAATATCCAAATATTCCAAAATACGTTCTTGGAATTGTGATTGACCTCTGTAGACTCTTCATAGATAAGCTTTTTTTCTGGCCATCTTAAAAATTGATCCAAATCAGCTTTTAAGAGGTCCTAAAAACCCATTTTCACTGCTTTTCGATTGGCTACATTTCATCATCTTGACACAGCCTTGGGACAGAAGACTCATCAAGGAAATAGTGGACTGCTTTAAGTTGACTGCTTTCAAACCATTAATCTAAAAAGAGAGAAGGTGAGAGGGTGTAAGTCACAAAAAAATGCCCGAATTTCATTATTGCTGAACATTTCATACTCTAAATGAACAAAACTCCAGTGCCCCGAAATGAGACTTCTCCAGAGCTTGGGCTTTCTAGAGAGCGGATTGCCACTCTGCCCAGCAGCTGGCTCAGCCTTCCCTCCTGCTGCTTTAATTGCCTTTCAGGTAATAACCTGTTTTATGAAGACAAAGACCCAAACCCTTTAAGCCCTAGCAGAGAAGAGCTTAAAAATGAGAAGCTCCAGGCGGCCATGGTGAGCTACTGAAACTTTTCTGCTCCTGTTTTCCTCCGTTTTACCTTCCTCTAGGGCAGCTGTTCCTGACCAGGAAACTACAGAGTGGTTTTGGCAGTCCATTAGCTCCATAAAATTTCAAACAAAATATTCAAGAAGTGTGCATTTTTTTTTTCCAGGGAGAAGGTCTGTAATTGAAATATCACATCCTCAAAGGGCTCTGAAAGAAAGTGAAAGTGAAGTCGCTCAGTCGTGTCCGACTCTTTGCGACCCCGTGGACTGTAGTCCACCAGGCTCCTCCATCCATGGGATTCTCCAAGCAAGAATACTGGAGTGGGTTGCCATTTCCTTCTCCAGGGGATCTTCCCAACCCAGGGATCGAACTCAGGTCTCCTGCATTGCAGGCAGATTCTTTAACCTCTGAGCTACGAGGGAAGCCCCTCAAATGGCTCTAAGCCTACATAAAGCCTACATAAAGAGCCACAGCCCTCGGAGTCCTTATCTTGACTCCTCCTGAGACCACCTGAGTCCAAAGAGCCAAGGTGACTGAGCAAAAGAGGCGTTGAATGTGGACACAGGCAGAACCAGGGCAGACCCTAGTTTCATCTGTACTGTCTGTGGCTGTAGGCAGGGAATTGCCCCACTGAGATCAATGCCCTCTTGCCAGTTTCCTTCTTTGCAGGGTGTGACCAAGAATCGATATAAAGTGTACAACAGGCACTAAGTAAAGCTATTCTGGAATAAAATAGCATCATTTACTCAGCAGAGACATATCCTTCATCCACATCTACAAAAATCGTTCAGCGTACACTTCAGTAAACTCTGCAGTGTGCATCTGTGGAGGCAATGATGCCATTCAGTGGTGGGCCTGATGAAGGAAAAGATCAACACAGTGATGGGTTTACCAGCCACCACTGGCCAAAGATTCACCATTACCTTCTCACAATGTGACTGAAAGACCACTGTTGTAGGAGCTGCTATACTCAGGTTCCAGGGGAGCTCCACATCTGTCATCATTGAGAATTCCTTCAACCAATGACTTTTCATCTTTCCAGTTAAATGAGAGAAAAATAATACCTGCTCTGCCTTTTACACAGGACAGTGCTGAAGACAAGAGAAAATCTTGGATTGTATTAAATAATGAGTGTGAAACAGCTTCAAAAGTGTTTTAAAGGCTGCAAAAGTAAGGAATGATCATTAATATCAACACTATTGTTGTTTAGTCGCTAAGTCGTGTCCAACTCTTTGCAATCCCTTGGACTGTAGTCCTCCAGGCTCCTCTGTCCATGGGATTTCCCAGGCAAGAACACTGGAGTGGATTGCCATTTCCTTCTCCAGGGGATCTTCCCGATCCAGTGATTGAGCCCACTTCTGCATTGGCAGGCGAGTTCTTTACCACCGAGTTACCAGGGAAGCCCTGATTTCCATCATCAATTCACAAAGGTATTTACAGGACAAATAAGCAAACCAGATTAGAGACAAAAGAATAGTGCTGTCCAGACACGCAGAGGGTCTGGCCTCAGACAGTGGAAGGCAAGCCATCTGTTCCTTTCCTTCTTTGGATTTTCTCCAAGACATAAGGGAATGTCGCATGACTCTGTATGTGGGCACTCATCTCCTCTGTGACCAATGTGTGCTGATGTCCTTGTCTTATATATCCATCAAATGACACCATTGACCAGCTCCTTATGTCATTCTAAGAAGGAGAGCCTTGCCTTCCCATTACTGCTCCCCAACTTGTCACACCTGTGTGTATTCCTATCAGTCTTTCTCTATTCATGCTTGTCTAACTTTTCTACTCACATGGATACCTGAACTCTTCTATGGAAAAAAATTGTTGCTCATCCCTCAAGGTCTAGCTCAGAAGCTACCAAATGTGGACTTACCTACTCATCAGCACACCCCAGCCCACACTGGCCCCTCCATCCTCTGCCCTCTCCCAGTATGGTATCTGGGAACATGGACCATGCAATTCACCATCCAACCTGGAACACTTTTAAGAATCAAACAGGTAACTGTTAATTATAACCCCCAGGACAAGAGGTATTTGTTGTTGTTCAGTCACTCAGTCATGTCCAACTCTTTGTGACCCCATGGACTGCAGCACGCCAGGCTTCCCTGCCCTTTACTATCTCCCAGAGCTTGTTCAAACTCATGTCCACTGAGTTGGTGATGCCTTCCAACCATCTCTTTCTCTGTCATCCCCACCTCCTATTGCCTTCAATCTTTGCCAGCATCAGGGTCTTTTCTCATGAGTCAGCTCTTCCCATCAGGTGGCCAAAGTATTGGAGCTTCATCTTCAGCATCAGTCCTGAATGAATACTCAGGGTTGATTTCCTTTAGGATTGACTGGTTTGATCTCCTTGCAGTCCAAGGGACTCCTCTAACACCACAGTTCAAAAGCATCTGTTCTTTGGTGCTCCGTCTTCTTTATGGTCCAACACTCACATCCATACATGACTACTGAAAAAACCATAGCTTTGACTATATGGACCTTTTTCAACAAAGTAATGTCTGCTTTTTAATATGTTGTCTAGTTTTGTCATAGCTTTTCTTCCAGGGAGCAAACGTCTTTTAATTTCATGACTTCAGTCTCTGTATACACAGTCTGTTCTGATATAACTCAAATACATGGTCCCTCTAAGTTTGGGTCATGTGGTATCTGACATCATTATCTTACCATTCTTTGTAGGATTCTGCTCTGCCCAGCTGGACTCCTATGGGACAAAGCTCATCTTACTTCTCCTCCACAATTTCATTCATCTAGACCATTGCCTAAAATCTAGTTCCATGAGGAAAGAGTCTGCAATGGGAATTTGTATACAAGAGCCTAATGGGGCCTGCTGTCAGGAAGACAATTTGTGAGGGAAGCAGAACTGGGCAGAAAGAGAAGTTAAACTACATGAGACCAGAGGCTCCAGACCTTCCTACAGGCAACTCAAAACCTGGGATGTGTCTTCAGAATTGTTCCAAATGGAGGCAAGACTTACTCCTCTACCAGTCTGATTTCTGGAGAAAAATGTAGTTCTGAGTTGCACATGACCTTTATTGACTCTGCCAAAGCGTTTGACTGTGTGAATCACAATAAACTGTGGAAAATTCTGAAAGAGATGGGAATACCAGACCACCTGGCCTGCGTCTTGAGAAACCTGTATGCAGGTCAGGAAGCAGCAGTTAGAACTGGACATGGAACAACAGACTGGTTCCAAATAGGAAAAGTACTTCAAGGCTGTATATTGTCACCCTTCTTATTTAACTTATATGCAGAGTACATCATAAGAAACGCTGGGCTGGAGGAAGCACAAACTGGAATCAAGATTGCCGGGAAAAATATCAATAACCTCAGATATACAGATGACACCACTCTTATGGCAGAAAGTGAAGAGGAACTGAAAAGCCTCTTGATGAAAGTGAAAGAGGAGAGTGAAAAAGTTGGCTTAAAGCTCAACATTCAGAAAACGAAGATCATGGCATCTGGTTGCATCACTTCATGGGAAGTAGATGGGGAAACAGTGGAAACACTGGCTGACTTTATTTGGGGGGGCTCCAAAATCACTGCAGATGGTGAGTGCAGCCATAAAATTAAAAGACACTTACTTCTTGGAAGGAAAGTTATGACCAATCTAGACAGCATATTCAAAAGCAGAGACATTGCTTTGTCAACAAAGCTCTGTCTCATCAAGGCTATGGTTTTTCCAGTGGTCATGTATGGATGTGAGAGTTGGACTATAAAGAAAGCTGAGTGCTGAAGAATTGATGTTTTTGAGCTGTAATGTTGGAGAAGACTCTTGAAAGTCCCTTGGACTGCAAGGAGATCCAACCAGTCCATCCTAAAGGAAATCAGTCCTGGGTGTTCATTGGAAGGACTGATGTTGAAGCTGAAATTCCAATACTTTGGCCACTTGATGTGAAGAGCTGACATTTGAAAAGACCCTGATGCTGGGAAAGATTGAGGGCAGGAGGAGAAGGGGACGACAGAGGATGAGATGGTTGGATTGCATCACCGACTCAGTGGACACAGGTTTGAGTGGACTCCAGGAGTTGGTGATGGGCAGGGAGGCCTGGGGTGCTGCAGTTCATGGGGTTGCAAAGAGTCAGACATGACTGAGCGACTGAACTGAACTGAACTGAGTACTCCATACAGCCAGGAGAAACAGTGACTTGAAATTTGTATTAGTTTCCTATTGATGCATAAGAAGTTATTAATGCACTAATCTAGAGGCTTAAAACAGCACACATTTGGGGTGGGGGAGATTGAGTTAGGAGTTTAGGATTAATAGATGCAAACTAATATATATACAATGGATAAACAGCAAGATCCTACTAAATAGCACAGGGCCTATATTCACTATATTCAATATCCTATAGTAAACCATAATGAAAATAATATATATAGTTAACTCAGTTTTCTATACACCAGAAACTAACACGACATTTTAAATGAACTATACTTCTATAAAATAAATTTAAGAAAACAGCACACATTTATTGGCTCACAGTTGTGTAGTTCAGAAGTTTGGCTGGGCTTGGCTGGGTTCTCAGCTTAGTGTTTCACAAGGTTGAAAGCAAGATGACAGCTGGGTTACACCTTTATCTGAAGGCTCCAGGAAGCATTTGCTTCTGAGCTTATTCAATTTGTTGGCAGAATTCAGGTCCTTGTAGTTGTAGTACTAAGGTTCTAGTTTCCTTGCTATCAACCCAGGTTACTTTCAACTTCTAGAGGTTCCCACATTTCTTGCCAACTGGCCCCTTCCACAGTGGAGAATCTCCCTTAGACTGAATCCCATACATTTTGAATCTCTGACCTCCTCTGTCAAGGCTCTCAGTGATCCCGATTTAAAGGCTCATGTGATGAAGTCAGACACATCCAGACAATCTCCATATCCTAAGGTCAACTGATTTGGAACATAATTTTGTTGTTGTTGCTGTTCAGTCGCTCAGTCATGTCCAACTGTTTGTGACCCCACCAACTGCAGCACCCCAGGCTTCCCTGTCCTTCACCATCTCCCAGAGCTTGCTCAAACTCATATCCATTGAGTTGGTGATGTCATGCAACCATCTCTTCCTCTGTCATCCCCTTCTCTCCTGCCTTCAATCTTTCCCAGCATCAGGGTCTTTAATGAGTCAGTTTTTCTCATCAAGTGGCCAAAATATTGGAGCTTCAGCTTCAGCATCAGTCCTTCCAATGAACATTCAGGCTTGATTTCCTTTAGGATGGACTGGTTGGATCTCCTTGCTGTCCAAGGGACTCTCAAGAGTCTTCTCCAACATTACAGTTTAAAAGCATCAGCTCTTCAGCTGTCAGTCTTCTTTATGGTTCAGCTTATATATCCATCCATGACTACTGGAAAAACCACATATGGACTCTTGTCAGCAAAGTAATGTCACTGCTTTTTAAAACACTGTCTAGTTTGCCATAGCTTTTCTTCTAAGGAGCAAGTGTCTTTTAATTTCCTGGCTGCAGTCACCATCTGCAGTGATTTTGGAGCCTAAGAAAATAGAGTCTGTCACTATTTACATTTTTTCCCCATCTACTTGCCATGAAGTGATGGGACCAGAAGCCATGATCTTCATTTTTTTAATGTCGAGTTTTAAGCCACCATTTTCACTCTCCTTTTTCACCTTCATCAAGAGACTGTTTAGTTCCTCTTCACTTTCTGCCATATGGGTGGTATCATCTGCATATATGAGGTTATTGATATTTCTGCTGGCAATCTTGATTCCAGCTTGTGCTTCATCCAGTCTGGCATTTCACCTGATGTACTCTGCATATAAATTAAATAAGCAGGATGGCAATATGCAACCTTGACATATTCCTTTTCCAATATGGAACCAGTCCATTGTTCCATGTCTGTGATTAACTGCTGCTTATTAACCTGCATCCAGGTTTCTCAGCAATCAGGTAAGGTGGTCTGGTATTCTCATCTCTTTAAGAATTTTCCAGTTTGTTGTGATGCATAGTCAAAGGCTTTAGTCAATGAAAAAGTAGTTGATTTGTCTTGCTTTTTCTCTGATCCAATGGATGTTGGCAATTTGATCTCTGGAGCAGAATTACATCTGCAAAATCCCTTCATAGTAGTACTTAGATTGATGTTGAATATAATAACTAAGAGAAAGTGTGTATATGCCTGGGGCTGAGGATCTTCAGAGGAAATAACCATTACAAAATCCAGTATAGCCAATTACTGAAAATCACTGAACTGCAAAGTTAGGGACACCTAGGGCATGAGTGCCAGTTCTTTTCACTGTCACCTGTGATATCTTTTCTTACCAAGTGCCTCAACTTGAGTAGTACAGAACTCCCATTCCCATCAGGATTCTAAACAAAAAGATTGTTCCCACATTCATACCTGCCTACCTCTATCTCTTAGAAATCCAGGCCCAAACAATTAAGTAAGTGTTAGTTGCTCAGTCATGCCCGACTCTTTGTGACCCCATGGACTGTAGCCCACCAGGCTCCTCTGTCCCTGAGATTTTCCAGGCAAGGATACTGGAGTGGGTTGCCATTTCTTTCTCCAAGGGATCTTCCCAACCCAGGGATCAAACCCGGGTCTCCTGCACTGCAGGCAGATTCTTTACCAACTGAGCTACAAGGGAAGCCAGGCCCAAACAGAGTCACATGCAAACACAGTCAAAACAAGTCTGGCATGTTCAGAAATATGATACTCAGAAATGAAGGAAAAGAAAACACTACATATTCTCCCAAAAGGAATTCTTTCAACAGTTGATTCCGTACGTTAGAATAGTGGCTAGGTGGTTAGGCCCCAGAGTTTTGCCAGTGTTCAAAGCTTCATTCTATTGCTTATTGTGTATATATGGGCAAGTTATTAACCACTTTTTGCAGTGGTTTTCTCATCTGTAAAGTGGGCATAATACCTTCCTGGTGGGATTTCTGTGAGAATTAAATGAGATAGTACAAGCATATGGACAATTTCCTATTTCCCTTCCAGATACATTCTGCATCCTTCTCTGTCTTTCTTGTTCTGAGCCCTGCTGCTGCTGCTGTTAAGTAGCTTCAATCGTGTCTGAATCAGTGCGACCCCACAGACAGCAGCCCACCAGGCTCTGCCATCCCTGGGATTCTCCAGGCAAGTGGGTTGCCATTTTCTTCTCCAATGCATGAAAGTGGAAAGTGAAAGTGAGGTCACTCAGTCATGTCTGACTCAGCGACCCCATGGACTGCAGCCCACCAGGCTCCTCCGTCCATGGGATTTTCCAGGCAAGAGCACTGGAGTGGGGTGCCATTGTCTTCTCCGGTTCTGAGCCCTAATCAACTATATAAATGGGTTTGCTTGCCCTCTGTCTTCTAATTGGATCTAGTCATTTGCTATTCTGTGCTTAGTAGGGCTTCCCTGGTAGTTTGGCTGGTAAAGAATCTGCCTGCAATGCAGGAGACCTGAGTTAACCCCTCAGTTGGGAAAATCCCCTGGAGGAGGACATGGCATGGCAGCCCACTCTGGCATACTGTGTCTTTGAATTTGGTCTAGCCAATTAGGCTTCTAACTGGATCTAGCCAATGGGACACAATAAAAAGACACATTAAAAATCTTGTTCTTTGGAAAGAAAGCTATTGCAAACCTAGACAACACATTAAAAAGCAAAGACATCATTTTGCCAACAAAGGTCTGTATAGTCAAAGCTATGGTTTTTCCAATAGTCATGTATGGATGTAAGTGTCGAACCATAAAAAAGGCTGAGCAGCAAAAATTGATACTTTCAAACTGAGAATACTGTGGACAGCAAGGAGATCAAACCAGTCTATCCTAAAGGAAATCAACCTTGAATATTCACTGGAAGGACTGATGCTGAAGCTGAAGCTCCTATACTTTGGACACCTGATGTGAAGAGCCAACTCATTGGAAAAGACCCCAATGGTAGGAAAGATTGAAGGCAGGAGGAGAAGGGGGTGATAGAGGAAGAGATGGTTGGATGGCATCACTGATTCTGTGGACATGAATTTGAGAAAACTCCAGGAGATAGTGAAGGACAGGGAAGACTGACATGCTGCAGTCCATAGGATTGCAGAGTCAGACATGACTTAGCAACTGAACAATAACAACAAGGGGTGTTAACAACAGTGAAATTATTGGCCAAAGGTGGCTTGGTTTGCAGAGCCCTCTTAGCCAGAGATCTCCATCCCTCTGCCTCAATCCCACCTCATTTAACAAAGTACCAAGGTCTAGATAGAATGAGATGAGGACCTTTCAATATCTGGAGAGTTCCTGGTCTCTGTAGGCCCAGCTAGGGCTCCTCTTCTGGCTAGAGACTGCTTTCAGGAGCCCCAGGCTTTATTGCCTTTGCCTGTGGGCCTCTCACAAAATCTTATCTCCTACAGGGGGAAGTACTTTCTGATCTGGTCTCCAGAGTATCCAGCATTCATGGGGCAGCCCTCCATCTTCACTTTCTCTCACAGGTATCTGTGGTAAACTCTCCATTCAACCTGCTGCTACTGCTGCTAAGTTGCTTCAGTCGTGTCCAACTCTGTGCGACCCCATAGACGGCAGCCCCCCAGGCTCTGCCGTCCCTGGGATTCTCCAGGCAAGAACACTGGAGTGGGTTGCCATTTCCTTCTCCAATGCATGAAAATGAAAAGTGAAAGTGAAGCTGCTCAGTTATATCTGACTCTTAGCAACCCCATGGACTGCAGCCTTCCAGGCTCTTCCGTCCATAGGGTTTTCCAGGCAAGAGTACTGGAGTAGGGTGCCATTGCCTTCTCCGTCCATTCAATCTGCTTCCCCCTTTTTCTCTGTGTCTTCCAGAAGCACTTATTAAACTTATTGGTTGTCAAAGATGGGATGTTAAATGCTTATGTAAAGTTACAGAGAACTGCCTTCAAGGCCAGTGTCTTATGTGTCAAGACCAAGCCACCTACAGCTGACAGATAGCAAAAGGACAGTCACTCAACAGGTTAAGCTGAGACCCCAGTCACCCTGGACTGACTGAGAAAGTCAAACCCAGCCGGAACTGACCGGGCCATGGGAATGGTGACCCCAAGGCAGGAGCACCTTCACCGCAGGCCTACAGTCTCCCCTACAGAGGATGACCCCACTTGACCCAAAGCGCACACACTCATGGCAAGACCAAAGGTCATTTTACAGCACACTATATCGCCAGTTTTCTTTATTAAGCAGGAAATCACATTTTCATGTTGCGTCAACAGTCTATCCATTCAGGAAAAATGAGTTTTCTGAGAAAATGAAGATCATTAATTTATCCTGAAATTTTGCTGGGGAGAAATTCAGTTGTATTTGAATACAGATGGGAGATAAAAAATGCTGGAGTATTCCATTCTGCCTTTATTAATGAGGTAGGATGCATAAAACCCCATTAAAATTACACAGAAGCCTCATAAGCATCTTTCCCATCTTCTTACTCAGTCACTTTTCGTGGATTTAGAAGGTGAGAAGGTGCTACCCAAGCACAGGGACACCCACTCTCCCATTCACAGAACTTGGTCGTATTTGTCCATTTGTTTGTTACTGTCATAGGTATTTTTGAACGCTGAGTGTGTGCCAGATATTGTCCTAGTTCCTGGGACCATAAATTAAATTTCCTATTCTTAAGATGCCTGCAGTTTACGGGAGAAAAATGAAGAAACAAATAGGCAGTTGAGGGTAGGGAAACCCATGAGTCTTGGAAGTTCAAATAAAGAACATCTAACTCAGACTTGGAACAAGAGGATAAGGGAAGGCTTCTAGATCAAGACCTATCTGAGGAAAAGGAGGAAATGACAGAGAGCAGAGTGTTCCAGCCCAAGGAAGAGCATCTAACAGGACTGATGGAAATCTTGCTGTAGTTCAGTAATACTGGAGCAAAGTGTTCAACAGGAATGGAAGGAGGCTGTTGGAGAAGGGAAAGGTTTGAGGTAAACAATGGTAGCTAATGAGACTGGAGAAGTAAGAGAAAGTCCAAGGCTGATTAGGGAAGCCTTTCTGGAGGCCAAGGGTTTTGATCTGGGATTTGAAAGTCATTTTTATGTTAGATGCATTCTTTGGTGTAGAGCGTTTGCTTTTAGACCCAGAAGAAATGCATTTGCAGAAAATCACTCATGCTGGTGAGACTTAAATTTATTCATTTACTTATCCATCCATTCATTCATTAAATTTTGATTGGTCTTCTAGAATGTGACAACTCTATGGCAGGCTCACAATAGAGCTAGGAGGAATCAGACACAAATTTATGACTTTGTCTTATACTCAAGCACAAAGTCAAGCTTTACTGTCTTCAAAGCTATTCTATGATTGGAGATGGGGGAGCAGTGGAAAAACGTGTAGGGTACATTTAAAGGGTTGATGAGGAATAAATTTCCTTCCCTGACCCTGGAAACCATTACTTTGAGAAGAAACAAGTGATACTTTCTGTTTCTCTTGAAAACTGTCTGATCTTTCCACTTTAGGTCATTATCCTAAAGTAAAAGCTACCCGAGCCACTACTCCAGACTCCCTCTTGACCCTCCCTAGTCACATGCTTCAGCTCACAGGCAGAGAGCACATTGCTTCTTTCATGTGTAGGTCAGGGGTTCAAATTCCTCCTCTAACACTATGGACGTTTGATGCCATTATTTCATCACTCTGAACCTCAGTTATTTTAATCTCTAAAAATGGAAACGATAATACCCACCTTGCAAGTTTATTAAAAGCATAATACATGATACCTATTTATAATAGTTAAATCTTTAAAAGAAAAGGTTGTCAGTGAGTGCCAGAAGTTCTATATAAATTCTGGTGGAGTAAGATGGGTGAAAAAAGGCAAGGGAGAAAGTTTCAGAAGATGCTTCCTAGCTGGAACTTGAAAATCATCAGAGGAATCCATATGAGTCACTTTCAGGATTGCCTTACCTAGGGGCAGAGTCTTTCCAGACATTAATTCACTTATTCCTTCAACAAATAAGAATCATCCCAGTATGTGCCTCTATTGACCCCATTGCCTGGAATATCTATCTCCCATTTCATCCTGTAAAGTTTTGTCCATCTGATCCATCTTCCAGCACCAGACACACCGTTGACCTCCATTCACCCACTTGCCTGTCTTTATAGTGTGGTCATACTTTCATGGGCATGTGCTTTACATTATCCTGAGATTATTTTCTATTTACATATCTCCTCTTCCTGGGGTGCAATATCAGTGAGAGCAGGGATCATTCTTTTTCTTCCAGCAATGTGAGGTGCCTAATAAATGTCTGTGCTGAACCAAGGATGTGTGCTTGGTGCTCTGCAGTTTACAAAGTGTTTTCATGTTTACTATCTCAGAAAAATTTAGGCACTCTTCAGAACAACCCTTGAAGTGGAAAGGATCCATATCTTAGCTCCATTTTGGAGATGTAAAACCAAAATGAAGTTCAGATGCTTCTCAAGAGCATTGATTCTGAAGTCTACACAGTGGGCAAGTCACGGAGCTCACACTCTAAAAGATCTAAGGGAGATAAGACAAGGAGAGAGGTGGCATGTTTCACACAAAAATACACTGTTACAAAATTTTAGAGGAGCTTTAGCAAGACCTCTTGGAAAAAGAAAGAAAGTATGGATTTGAGCTTGGCGAAAAAAAAAAAAAAGGAATACAAGGCACTAACTCCTTCCCTGCCATTTCTAGGCTGAGTGACATTTAGGAAAAAGAGAGAAATTGACCCAACTGTTTATTGTCTCTTTTCTCATCTGCGAAAGGAGGACAGTAGTATCTCTTTTACAAGTTATTGTAAAAATTAATTTTAATGTAAAACATACTGTTTTCAAGCAAATATTCAGTAAATAATAACTCTCCCCTCCAACCTTCCTTTGTAGTTTGACAAATAGGGTAAGATTATACTGGGAAAGAATCAATGGGGAATTCTAGAAATAGGTAACATCTAAACGAGACTTTCGTGACTGATCCAGCAGAGATGGGAATACAAAGTTTTCAGGAGAAGACAGGTAAGCACAATGTGTGTTTTTCAAAGAATGGTTATGTGAGAGTGAATTTATATCTGTGATGTATGTGTGTCTGAGTATATGTGTGCAAGTGTGTACATGTATATACATGTGTGTATGTGCAGTGTGTTGGTATAATGTGAATGCATTTTTGTGTGCAAAGCAGAGAAATGGGGAATGAAGTTGGAAATATGGAGTCAGACTAAGGAATCCCCCATGTGGGCATGACCCACAGAGCAAAAGGTTCAATCTGTGGCATTTGAAGTGACTGGAGCAAACGTCCAGTCAAGGAAGGGTACAAGCATGTCAGCCTTCCAGAAGAGGAGAGTAGCATTAGCTTTTCTGACATCCTGGAAGAAGGAGAGAGCAGAGCCAGAGAAAAGAGGGAGGCAGTGATGATGGTGGGCTGGATGGAAGGATTCGACACAGGCTTGGGATGAAAGAACAGCCACTGAAGGAGTAACTGAAAGTAGTTTTCAAATGGCCGGTTACTAGGGAGAGGAGGGGTTAATGCTGATTCCAAGATGCGGGACAGAGTCACTAGGCAAGGAGGGTGACTTGCATGGTGACTCAAATGCTTACAGATCAGAGAAATGTTGACAGGCAGGGCCACGTTGCCTACTAGGCTCTTTCATTTAGGAGTGGGAGGAAGGAATCATCTTAAAACAACATATTAAAGTTGAAACTCTCATTAAAAAAAAAAAATCCCCTCCTGGACTTTCTGTCATAAGAACTTTATTCTGATAGATCCTTCAGGATCCTTTGGTTTCCCAGAGAACTCTCATTTGGGTCTTCCCATGTGGATCAGCGGAGAAGGCAATGGCACCCCACTCCAGTACTCTTGCCTGGAAAATCCCATGGACGGAGGAGCCTGGAAGGCTGCAGTCCATGGGGTCGCTGAGGGTCGGACACGACTGAGCGACTTCATTTTCACTTTTCACTTTCATGCACTAGAGAAGGAAATGGCAACCCACTCCAGTGTTCTTGTCTGGAGAATCCCAGCCTGGTGGGCTGCCGTCTATGGGGTCGCACAGAGTCGGACACGACTGAAGCGACTTAGCAGCAGCAGCAGCAGCACCATGTGGATCAGTGGTCAAGAATCTGCCTGCAATGCAGGGGACCTGGGTTTGATCTCTGGGTTGGGAAGATCCCCTGGAGAAGCGAAGGGCAACCACTCTAGTATTCTTGCTGGAGAATTGCATGAAAAGAGAAGCCTGGTGGACCTCAGTCCATGGGACCGCAAAGAGTCCAACATGACTGAGTGACTAACACTTTCACTTTCACAGAAGGAGGGATAACATTGCTTAACATTGGAACATTTCCCTGGTGGCTCAGAGGTTAAAGCGTCTGCCTCCAATGCGGGAGACCTGGGTTCGATCCCTGGGTCGGGAAGATCCCCTGGAGAAGGAAATGGCAATCCACTCCAGCATTCTTGCCTGGAGAATCCTATGGATGGAGAAGCCTAGTAGGTTACAGTCCACTGGGTCGCAAAGAATCGGACACGACTGAGCGACTTCACCTTCACCTTCACCTTCACTTTCAGGGAGGAGGTAATGCTCATTAGTCATCAGGGGGAGCTCTCAGCATAGGACATACCCCACAGACAGGGAATTGTGCGAGAGCCATAGGAAAGAGGCAAGTGAGATGCCGCAGTGCTCTGGGGTCAAGAGAGGAATGATCACATGCCTGGGCAATGGGAGATCTCCCCATGAGGTCCTAGCACTTAATCTGGGGCAGAAGAGGGCTGAAATGGGTAAAATGAATTTTACCAAGGGCCCCTGAGCACGTCAGGAACCAAGAGAAGAGCAGTTTCCTTAATCTTCAGCACATTCCAAAGAGATAGAGTAACTGTGATCTGATTTTAGACCCCAGGTTATAGTGGAGACGCATTTCCTTTGCCCACTCAGAGTGAACCAGGCATGAGTTCCCTTCATGAGGTAGCCCTGAGTGAGAGTCACCACCTTCCCACTCTGATTTCACCCAATATGACCACGTGACCATTTGTTGTTGCTGTTCAGTCACTCAGTTGTGTCTGACTCTTTGCAACCCCATGAACTGCAGCGTGCCAGGCTTCCCTGTCCTTCACCACCTCCCAGAGTTTGCTCAAACTCATGTCCATTGGGTCAGTGATGCCATCCAACTGTCTCATCCTCTGTTGTCCCCTTCTCCTCTTGCCTTCAATCTTTCCCAGCATCAGGGTCTTTTCCAATGAGTCAGCTCTTCACATCAGGGCAAAGTATTCAAAACTTCAGCTTTGGCATCAGGCCTTCCAATGAATATTCAGGATTGATTTCCTTTAGGATTGACTGGTTTGATCTCCTTGCTGTCCAAGGGACTCTCAAGAGTCTTCTCTAGCATCACAAATGAAGGCATCAATACTTCGGCATTCAGCCCTTTTTATTATCCATCTCTCACATCTATACATGATTTCCTTACAAAACACACACAGTTGTAGACTGCCAGGGCTCAGCATACCACCCCCAGCTGAAAAGCAAACCCTACTGTGTGTAGTACACAGCAGCACAGCTTCATGGTTAGTCAATTTCATAATGTCATTCAAATATCCTCCCATAGAAAACCACATAGTAGTGCCTCAGTACATATAAACCCTCGCAGTAAACAACACCCAACGAAGAAGTATGTACTGGTTCTTCCAGTAAAAGTGGATAACTCCAAAGTTACTAATTCTGAATTCTGGAATGAATTATATGGCTTTACTAGATTATTGCTTCCTTTGCAATTTTCTTTTCTTCTATACAAAATACTATCCATTCATCCAACTGAAGTGTTATTGAACATACATTATTAGTCAATAATAATTTTTAACTTTTATTGTATGCTCATTTCAGCATTGGGCATAACTATAGAGGTGAAGAGGTGTGGATGAAGAATCTTACCTGCCATATCAGTTAACAAAGGACATCAGCCTTCAAGCTTTAAGCTCCTGCAGCTGCCCCAGACCATGCACCAGAGGGAATTCATGATCGAAAAAGGCAGGATATTGACCCCAGATCATTAATGTGTATATCACAGGAATGTTTCAATGAGGCCAGATGCTTGCATCATCTCATATATAGAAAAATGATAAATTCATTAACTTGAGATGTCAGATTTTCTTTAATTAGCAGTAATCTTTTGACTTTCTGACTATCTGGGATTTTTGTTGCAAGAACTCCTATGTATCCTGGCTCCCCATTTAACTCTTCTGAGCAGATCCTCAGAGCTTATCTGAGAGGCTGTCTCTGGGGCTTAAGTCTTCAGAGAGTCCATTGAGTAAAATACTATTCTCAACTTTTAGACTGTGCATTTTTTCAGTCAAAAGAGGCACGCTAAGGATGCCCAGAATGGCAAACTCAGGAGGTTTGGAAATCCACTCCAGAATTCCAATCTCCCCGCCAGAACACTATGACCCTTCCTTTAGCCATTCCAAGCCAGCATCAAACCCCAGCAATCCATGACAATGAACACATATTCTTTCAGTAAAAGCCCAAGCTGTCGTCAAGTGGCTACAATCTATACCAATCCTTCCAAAGCCCTTAGAAATTATTCCATGTGTGCTGGGATTTTTCAACTGGAAAAGAAAAAAATAACTTAAACATATACAGACCCATTCTGTCCTTTTCTCCATACGATGACAGCTAATTTCATTATAGCTTTCCTGCTGGCTTGGTCTTTTCTTTCTCCTATTAAATAGATCCCTCTCTTTCAACTTTCCTTACATATAGAATATGTAAGAGGATAAGAATAAGCCCACAGATCAAGCACTGTAAAGATTGGTAGTAACAAACCATGGCCACTAATCACAGTCAGGTCACCAGGATCTGTTGCTAATACGTGATCCAGAACTATGAAAGGGATGCAGGCAGGCTCCAGAGGTCCAAAAGCCTCATCCTACTCTTTGTGTCTATAACATTTGCCTCTAGTAGGTCATCATTTCAGATTTCTAGGCCTGGAAAAATTGGCCAAATTATCTACTTCTTGCTGTATTTTGCTGTGTTTCACTTTTAAACTATGAATACTGTCACCTTTCTGCTATGTAGGGCAAGAACAACAAGAAGAGGCCAGACTGGTGATGAAATGCAAACACTTGTTGGGCTCATCCGTCATTATTCTGTGGTATGAACACTACAAACGTCATACATTATACCTTCCTTTCATTGACTGATTTCTCACCTCAATGCATAACCCATCCTAATTATGCTTTGCATTTTCTGCTGAAGAGTTTTATGTTCTTTGATTAGTAGCAATGATTTCAAAATTGCTATGAGAAAGTGTATCACAGTATGGACCTAACAGAAGCAGAAGGTATTCAGAAGAGGTGGCAAGAATACACAGAAGAACTATATAAAAAAGATCTTAATGACCCAGATAACCATCATGGTGTGATCAGTCACATAGAGCCAGATATCCTGGAGTGCAAAGTCAAGTGGGCCTTAGGAAGCATCACTATGTACAAAACTAGTGGAGCTGATGAAATTCCAGCTGAGTTATCTCAAATCCTAAAAGATGATGTTGTTAAAGTGCTGCATGCAATATGCCAGCAAATTTGAAAAACTCCACAGTGACCACATGACTGGAAAAGGTCAGTTTTCATTTGAATCCCAAAGAAGGACAATGCCAAAGAATGTTCAAACTACCACACACTTCCACTCATTTCACATGCTAGCAAGGTGATGATCAAAATCCTTCAAGCTAGGCTTCAACAGTACATGAACCAAGAACTTTCAAATGTACAAGCTGGATTTACAAAAGGCAGAGGAACCAGAGATCAAATTGCCAATATCTGTTAGATCATAGAAAAAGCTAGAGAATTCCAGAAAACCATGTACTTTTGCTTCACTGACTATGCTAAACCCTTTGACTGTGGATCACAACAAACTGTAGAAAATTCTTAAATATATCGAAATACTAGACCACCTTACCTGCCTCCTGAGAAACCCATATGCAGGTCAAGAAGCAAGTTAGGACCGTATGTGGAACAATGGACTGGTTCAAAATTGGGAAAGGAAGATGCCAAAGCTTGACACCCTGATTATTTAATTCATATGCAGAGTACATCATGTGAACTGCTAGGCTGGATGAACCACTAGCTGAAAACAAGACTGCAGGGAGAAATATCAATAACTTCAGATATGCAGATGACACCACCCTTATGGCAGAAAGCAAAGAGAAACTAAACAGCCTCTTGATGAAGATGAAAGAGAAGAGTGAAAAAACTGGCTTAAAACTCAATATCCAAAAAACAAAGATCATGGCATCTGGTCTCATCACTTCATGGCAAATAGGTGGGGAAAAAGTGGAAATGATGTCAGATTTCATTTACTTGGGCTCCAAAATCAATGTGGATGGTAACTGCATCCATGAAATTAAAAGATGCTTGCTGCTTGGAAGAATAGCTATGACAAATCTAGATAGTGTATTAAAAAGCAGAGACATGTTTGGGAACACATGTAAGAATTAAAGATTTTAAAATTAAAAAAAAAAAGTAACTACTGAAAAAAAAAAGATTTATTCAAGAAAGACTCAGTGCCAAGTATTGTGCTAATAATGATAATTCTCATAGTAGTAATGATAGTAATGATAGTATTGAAAAATAAAGATAACATATTGAGAAAAAAATAAAAATAAAAAGCAGAGACATCACTTTGCCAGCAAAGGTCCATATAATCAAGGCTATGGTTTTTCCAGTAGCCATGTATGGATGTGAGATTTAGACCATAAAGAAGGCCAAGCACTGAAGAACCAATGCTTTTGAAATGTGGTGCTGGAGAAGACTCTAGAGAGTCCCTTGGCCATCAAGGAGATCAAACCAGTCAATCCTAAAGGAAATCAACACCGAATATTCATTAGAAGGACTGGTGCTGAAGCTCCAATAATTTGGCCACCTGATGTGAACAGGCAACTCATTTGAAAAGACCCTGATGCTGTGAAAGACTGAGGGCAAGAGGAGAAGGGGACAAAGAATGAGATGGTTGGATGGCATCACAGAGTCCAAAGGCATGAGTGTGAGCAAACTCAGGGAGATAGTAAAGGACAGGGAAGCCTGACATGCTGCAGTTCATGGGGTCACTAAGAGATAGACACGACTTAGCGACTGAAAAATAACTATATATATAGGTGCGTGTGTGTGTTTGTGTGTGTAATTAAAATGTTAAGCTGTACACTTGAAACTAACACATTGTATTAATAAATCGACTGTAGTTCAATTTAAAATATGCATATATATGTGTGTGTGCGTGTCACTCAGTTGTGTCTGACTCTTTGAGACCAAATGGACTGCAGCCCATCAGGCTCCTCTGTCCATGGGATTCTCCAGGTAGGAATACTGAAGTGAGTTTCCATTCCCTTCTCCAGGGGATCTTCCCAACCCAAGGACAGAACCTGGGTCTTTTACACTGCAGGCAGATTCTTTACTGTCTGAACCACAGGGAATTTCATATATATATATATATATATATACATATATATATATGAGAATATATGTATATATAGTGAGAATATATATAATATGTATATGCATATGCTATGAAGCCATGAGTAATCAATTAATGGATACTGAGAATCAATATCAAATCAATATTTGATGTATATATGTATACATCAAATCTCATATATAAATATACATCCAGAAATAGAACTTCAATTATAACCCTCATATTACTAATTTCCTTCTTGTTTTTTAAATTATTTGGTGTGTGCATGATTTCTGCTACCTAAACCATATGATTCTTGGAGGCAGACTCTGGGCCCTGTTTATCCTCAAACCCCACCTCTGGCATGGCCCCTCAGCTGTCCCTGGTGTAAAACACACTCATTAAAGAGTAAATGTTACCCCAGAGCTTCACTGCTTCACTGGAGTTCCATGCAACCTAGAAATAATCAAGGGCCCACAGAGAGGAAGACAGTATAAGAAGCTCAACTCAGAAAGAGAAACGATGTTCTAGCTGGCTGTCAATCAACTAAGATTTAAAGAGGAAAAGAATGCTGTATCCTCAGTTAGGGGAAGGGAGAGCTTTCATCCACTCCTCCACCCAAGGGTGACTCTATACCTGTGACCATGTCATGCAACTTCAGGGAGGAAGAAGAAAGTTCAGACCAGGAGGTCTGGAAGCGCTGAAGATGTTGGGGCTGCTGGGCAAGTCCCTTGAGAGGTAGAGGGAAACTGTTGATTGAAAGAAGAGAAATTCATGGTTTGTCCCAGTTCCATGAAGAAGACACCTTTTCACATTCATCATTATACCTTTAGCACTTAGCATACTGACTGTAACTACTAAATGTGAGCTGCCTGGGTCTATGAAGCCATGAGCAATCAATTAATGGATACTGAGAATCAATGAATGAATTCTGGACCAACTGTAGGTGTAGGCTTAAAAGACAGGTCAACCAAAAGGATTCTTATCCCCTTGTGTTTGTTCGGCCACTTCTCTAGTTTAGTAGGAAAGGCAGGGACCCAAGACTCAGAGAAGAACCAGGTTGTGTGGTAGAGAGCCTTCACTGCTACCATACTTTTGGGCAACAATGAAAAAATATGAAAAAAAAATGTTTTTTGGCTGCCCCACCTACCATGTGGGATCTTAGTTCCCCAACCAGGGATTGAACCCACAGCTCCTGCAGTGGAAGCACAGAGTTTTAACCACTGGGCTAACAAGGGAAGTCCTGAAAAATTCTCAGTGTCAGACCCTTGTCTACATTTGGATTGAATAGGGTCAAATAGGATGAACAGAACTGATTTGCAACATGGAAATAATTGGCATGCAAACAGGTATGGATCCAGTCCAGCTAAAGAGACAGGAAATTCCACACAAACTTTCAAATCAGCTTTGCCCAGTTAGGGCCGTAGAATGTCAAACACATCTGGATTATCCAACAATTTTTGTAATCGTGGAAGGCATGCAAAGGCATGTGACTGCCAGCTACACCATCTGGGGTCACCAGGGTCAGTCCCTCCCTGTGCTGGCCTGCAGCCCCCTCTGGGCATGTGTTATCTGCCTGCACCACATGCTGTTCCGAGATTTATGTGTGAACTTCAGGGGAAAGCATCCAACTGTGTGGAAGAAATGAAAGATCTTTTCTCCTTTTTCCTTTTTTCTTTTTTTTCCTTGCCTTCTGCCTTTTGCCCTCCTAGACAAGCAAAGCGTATTGGAGAACTATCAAGAATTCATGCAGAAAAGAACAGTAAAAAGTACCAACCAGCCCTAAACTCCTACCTTTCCCATAAAGGAAGGGTTGGGGGCTTCAGGTCCTGGCCCTTTTCTGGAAAAAGCCAGAAGGGAACCAGAATGAGATCTGGGAAGGGAAGGAGGAGTGGCAGGGGAAGGGTGGGAGTCTGGGGCCAAGCGTTGGTGATGAATGAGGAATGCTATGCTGAAGAATCACGTTCCTGGAACACGTTTGTCCTTCCCATCTGATGGGGCTGTAATTACAGGAGGATTGAGCTAACGAGGCACGGAGGACCTTTTCCGCTTACGTTCACATCTTTCCTCTGTAATCATCTTTGGGAAAAAAGTTAACTTGGAGATGGATAAACGGCCCAGAAACTCAGATCATCAGCCCAGTGGGTGTGGAGTCCCTGCCACTGAGCTGAGTCTATCCATCACCCAGTTTCATGGTCAGAAGATCTGATTTTCCTGCGATTGTGCTTCTCCAGGATCTGGGGTGTATCACCGAGATGAAAGACAGCACTCTGAATTGTCTGTCCCCCTCTGGACTCCATTTGGACAGTACTGTCTTCCAGAACACAGACAGGCAACACGGAAGCTACTTATGAAGCAAGTGCGCTGCTTGCTCAGAGTGTGGTTGACAAAAACAAGTCTCAGCCCATGAAGAGGTCAGCACAGCAAGGATGGAGCTCAGCCTTGGGCAGCAGGACATCAGTGTGACCTGGATCAATAGACAAATGCTCCTTGCAATAGGAAAGACTTTATCTAGGCCCTGAAGACTGAAAAAGAAGACCCAGAGCTGGCTTTCCAGGTGGTTCAGTGACAGAATGAACAAAGGTAAGAGAGCTGAAGGGAGCCTCGCAAGAGAGGGAAAGCTGAGCAAATTCCTTTGACAACCTCCATCCTTTGAGACCTCAAATACTCGTTTTCCCATGGAGATTTTCCTCATTATCCCTGCTAGGCATGTCTTCTGTTTTCTCTAAACTCTGGTAGCACATTCCTTTTATGCCTTTCAAGGTGTGCATTGCAATGTATATTGCCTTATGCTGAGTTTATTTGCTTCCCTCACTGAAATTCCTACCTAGACCCTAATATACACAATGTCCCTAATATGTGCCTCACCCAGATTAGAAATTTGGCAGAGCTATTATTTGGCAGAGCTAAATAATTAACCTATTATTGAATGAAGTAGGTATGTTTGGCAGGCATGGTAGATGGAGGTCTGACTAGTTTGCAGGTATGATCTAACTCAGGAACGTGAAAACCAAAGCATCTAAAGAGAGCAAAATTCTCATCACCCCTGTGCCTTGCTGGTCAGCACACTCTGCACTGTGTGTTTCTCCCTTCATTTTGTGTCTTGCAGACTCGAGTCTGGGGCCAGCCTTCTTAGTGGTTCACTGCAAATCGCTATCTCCAAGCTCCTCCCCAGTGAACACCTCGAAGGACACACAGAACTGTCTGGAGAGAAGTAGTAAAGCTGAAGTTATGGCCTGGCAGTAGCTTAAACTTTAGCATCTATTTCAATATATGGAGCATTTAAATAATAGTGTAGGACAGAAAACTTATGCTCCTAATGTAGAGAGACTAAATTACATAATATAATAATATATGATGTATAATAGTATACGTAAATAATATAATGATAAATAATAAATTAAATTCATGATGCATTTTTTGTCAATTTCCCTTTTATGGAATAATTCTTCTCATAATTTGACAGGAGGGAAGGGGGCAGGGCACAACTCTTAAAAGAATGACATAGCAGTTGAGGTTAACCATATATTGGTTAGAACCAATTAGGTCCAAGATGGCAGAAGATTCAACTTCAGCACACCTTGAGACTCATTATACATTCATTGTAATACATTCAGTTCAATCAGTTCAGTTTAGTCACTCAGTCGTGTCTGACTCTGCGATCCCATGGACTGCAGCATGCCAGGCCTCCCTGTCCATCATGAACTCCCACAGTTTACCCAAACTCATGTCCATTGAGTCTGTGATGCCATCCAACCATCTTATTAGCAAATGCTAAATGACACCTCCACTGCTCCAAGCCTGAAGGCTAACCATAAAAGGCCAAAAAGTGGACAGTGGCTCAGTTCCTGGAAATCCCCAGCCCGTCTCCAAAATAGATGGCATAATCCTCCCACTTATTAGCCTATGAAATTACCCAGCCCATAAACTAGTCACCCCATATCTCGAGGTTTTCCAGGATAGCTCCATGCCTTGCAGCCACCTCTTGCCCTCTGAGACATACCACACTCTCTCTATGGAGCATGCCTCTCCTGAATAAATCTGCTTTCCCTCTATTCAACGTACTCTCAAATTCCTTCCTGCATAAACCAAGGACCCTTCCTTGGGGGCTCATCCCAGGGACTCATCAGAGACCAGGGATGTCATGACCATTCTCTCCCTCCCCATTTTCCTGGAATACTAGCTGGTCTGAGCTCCACTCACACTGCTTGGCCCCAGGCTGATCTCCATGGACCAAATCACTCAGGCTCTCTAGCACTCTGGCTTCCTGGGCCCCTGGCAAGAGATGAGGAGGTAGGATGGGAGAGCAAACAGGCATATTCCTCTAGCTCCTTCCCTGCACTCCACACACTGGCTGTGGTTGTGTTTCCCCCACCTAAACCTTCTCTGCAACTGCAACTACAAGTCTCTCTGGACCTACTCCTCCTGGCTGGGGCCACTAATGCTGGTATTTCCCTGATCTTGAACGCTCTGAGGAATTTCGACAACTTTTGTCGATTTTCCTTCATGCTGCCTAACCACCCACCCTATCTGGGTGCTTCCTCTCCCTATTTCCTCAAAGGACCTTGACTGACAACAGATCCCACTAACCCAAACATTGTTCAGGGAGAAAAAGCATGATCCAGGACTAATCTGATTTTTGAGATGGTATATAGCAGCACTGGGCTATTGGGTATTTGAGCTGGTTGGAAACTTGCCTCTATAACTTGTTCAGAATCTGAAGCCTCCATCTTATCTTATTGAACCATTATTGATGTACAACATTATATAAGTTACAGGTGTACAATACAGTGATGCACAATTTTTAAAGTTCGTACTCAATTTAAAGGTATTGTAAACTATTAGCTATGTTCCTCAAGTTGTACAGTTACTGTAAAATATTAGCTACGTTCCTCATGTTGTAGCTTATTTGATACCTAGTAGTTTGAACCCCCGGAGAAGGCAATGGCACCCCCCTCCAGTACTCTTGCCTGGAAAATCCCATAGACGGAGGAGACTGGTAGGCTGCAGTCCATGGGGTCATGAAGAGTCGGACACGACTGAGCGACTTCAATTTCACTTTGCACTTTCATGCATTGGAGAAGGAAATGGCAACCCACTCCAGTGTTCTTGCTTGGAGAATCTCAGGGACAGGGGAGCCTGGTGGGCTGCCATCTATGGGGTCGCACAGAGTCAGACACGACTGTAGCGACTTAGCAGCAGCAGCAGCAGTTTGAACCCCTCATTCCCCTATCCCTATGTTGCCCTGCCCCCTTCCCTCCCCCCACTGGTAACCACTAGTTTGCTCTCCCTATTCCTGAGTCTGTGAATCCTCCATCTTAACTTATCAAATACAATCCTGAAAGCTGCATCAGTATGTTTATGATAAGCACAGTAGAAAATCTCAGAGGAAACAAACTCCTAGGCCCCACACTTCATGGGAGGAGGTCTCTTATCTATGCTCTCCCCAGTCCATGTTCTTATCCTGGAGTCAATAGACTTTTCGGAAAGGAAGGCTTGTGCTGAACCCATGAGAGCTTTGTTACTTATTCCTATTCTAAAATTTGAAACAGAAAACCAGAATACATATGTAAAAAGTAATTCCAGGCCATACACATGAAGTCTCTTAATCTTGTAGTAGGAAATTTAGGCTACAGAATTAGCTCATTTAGCTGTTGCCCATTAGGGAGACAGTTTTGCAAGAGGATGTCCCCATAGTCTTTTTATGGCAGGGTCAAGGCCAAGGATGCTACTAATCTAATACTCCTTAAGTGAAAAGCTGACTATGATGTATGCAACTCACCAGATGGTTGGGGACTCCTCTTCCTGGATCTGAGGGGCAATCTCTAGGGGTCTCATGATGCCCATTATTCTGAACACTCCTCTCCCAACACAAGACTCCCAACCCCTGTGGCCTTTGGTGTCCCTGCTGTGCAAGCTCACTTCATTGATTGATTTCATGGGCAAACTGTTCGATGCTTGTTGAGTTGTCATAATGGCTTTTAAGTTTGTTAACATAAGGAGCTAGATACCACAGCTTATACGCTCCTCAGGGCAGGTATCCTGTGTTTTCTGTCACCTCATACAAAGCCCAAGTAGAGAGGGAGGTGGGGTTAAGAAACAGTGAGGTTTCTCCAAAACTCTATGCAAATTTAGATTATTAACACCATCATTATTAACAAATAAAGATGATGGGAATGAAAATGATGATGATTATAATAATCCCTCAGAAAACATTCCTCCTTCCTTCACTTTAGAATGCATAAGCTGGCCTGTTCAGTGGTTGACTGCAAAACATACACTTGAGGAATCCAGGTAAAAGCTTCCCTGATTTCCCTGAGCTTCTGGTAAAGTGCACAAGAGGCATGTAAGTGTGTGTGTGTGTGTGTGCACCTGTGTATGTATGTGTGCACATGCTTGTGGATGCATATGTACTTGCAGGCCTGCAGACTCGTAGATGGATTGCCTTCTGTCTATAACAGGAAATGACTCCAAGATAAGGCACCGGGGGAGGCTGGGCCAGCTGCAAGCTCCGGGGTGTAACCATAACCATAAGGGCTGAGAATTTGGGGAAAAATAGTTTGCAGTGTGGGAGATGTTCCTGCATTTGGGGGGGAGTGTTTCTTCAGGCCATTGTGGACCAATAAACAGTTCAATTTTTTCATTGTTCTAATTAATTTAATTAAGTTAACTTCCAAGGTGTGTTAAGAAGCAATGCCTTGGGTGATTAACTGTTCCCATATCAAGGTGTTTTCACAAACACATTTACCCTGATTAGTGTACACATTATTATGTAATTAAATACCTCACACAGAGGAATTTATTAGTGCCTCCTTGTCTCATAACAAATAAAGCAGGCCTGAGAATCTCTTAGAATAAGACGATTCCAGTTGCTAGAAGACAGGCACAGACATAAAGAGATGTTGAGATCTAGCCTGAGAAGGAAGAACTCATTGCCTCTCCAGGGGTTTGCAGCCTGACCCCCTCCTGGACCTGTTGTCTTTCCTCTGCTCCCCACTTGGTATGGAAAAGAATCCCATCACCTACCAGCAAGGCTCCTCCTCCTCCTCCTCCTCCTTCTTCTCATTTTACATAGAGGGATAATGTGGAGGCTTTCACTGGGAAGGAATGTGGAGGCCTTCATCTGTGCACACCCCTCTGAGCTCTCCTGAACAAAACTCATGAAGGTCACAAAGTTTAACTTCTTCCACCTCCTTCTGGTCCATCCAGCACATGCCACAAACTGTTCAGCCAGTTTCTTCTATAAGGCCCACTCCCTATTATTTAGAAGAGAAAGACTACCTTAGTCTGTTCAAGCTGCTATAATAAAACACCACAGACTTGGTAGCTTACAAGCAACAAAAGTTCCTTTCTTAGCGTTCTGGAGCCTGGGAAGTCCGAGATCAAGGTGCTGGCAGATTGGGTGTCTGGTGAAGGCCTGCTTCCTGCTTCACAGATGCTTGTCTCTCGTTGTGTCCTCACGTGGTGGAAAAGACTGAGGAGTTGTGTAGGGCCCCTTTTATAAGGAATTTAATCCCACTCAAAGACTCCACCCTCATGACCTATTCACCTCCCAAAGGCCCCACCTCCAAATACCACCCCATTGGAGATTAGGTCTCAAAATATGAATTTTGAGAGGAAGTTAGTCTATGGTAGGCTCTTATTCTGAGATTTTTGAGCTAAGTGAGTGCTGGCCAGATGTTAGATTCTGAGATAAGTTAGAAGAGTAGTTCAATGACAACCCACTCCAGTATTCTTGCCTGGAAAATCCCATGGACAGAGGAACCCGGCAGGCTACAGTCCAGAGGGTTGCAAAAGAGTCAGACATGACTTAGTGATTAAACAGCAACATAGGTTTATCAGTTTCTGTTATGTGAATAGTGCAAGAAACTAAATAATGAAAAGGCTTATTTATGATTTAAAAAAAGAATAGTTCTTTCTACACAGGTCACTTTCTCAAGGCCCTTCCCCTCATGGCCACTGACATTATAAATATAGTCAATCCTATACATCTTGTCTTCTAATAACCACAGTGTTAATAACTTACACTCACTGATCATACTGCCCTATACCATACAAAACAACTTTGCCTGGATCTAATTTAATCCTAAAACTCCATGATGTAGATTCTATTACTATCATATTTAACAGAAGAAACAATTGAGGCATTAAGTGATTGGGTAACATGTTCAAGATCACACAGCTCGGAAGCATTAGAATTCCTGGGAAACCACTCAAGGCTGTGGGACATAACAGGCCATATCCCCTGGGCTTGACCCCCTGCCCCATCCTCAGAGAAGGACACAGGAGCCTGGAGCGGAGTCTTGACTTTCAGCCTAGGGGTCCAAGGCCTGTGCCTTTGACCCAAAAAAGCAGACACGTTTCTCTGCTCGCCTGCCCCATTTGATGCAGTGAGACCCAGGCGACTTAGCCACCTTGGAGAGAATAAATTAAGTGACATTTCTGGGGAATGTAGAAAATACTACTGAAGGCCAAGTGAATCAATGCTGAACGCAGAACAAAATAGTTCCCACCACTGGGATCAGACTGTTCAGGTTGGTGGCAGGGAGAGAGAATTATTTGAGCCGGGGGCCAGCTCCTGAGGGAGCTGAGATTGATTCTGTATGATTGATGGCTTGGAGACAGAATGCCAAGTCATCAATTGCCTCGGCTCACGCCACGGACGGCATCAAGATCACTTTTCCCTGGTGCCCAGCCTGAAAGATTTCTCTTCTGTTTGTTTGTTTGGCCTGGGGCAGTCGCCTGCCAGGCTCAGCTGTGTAACTTTACCAAGGCCTTCTGAGAAAAGACAGGTGACAACTTCTGGCGGGAGGGCATTGAACTTGAAGGAGAAGCAGCAGAATTAGGAATGGGGGTGGAGCTGCATGTGTGTGCATGACACGGAGAAAGAAAGAAGTGGTAACAATTCCACCCTAGGAATCCTGACTTCCATCTAGTGCCACATATGCCAGTGGGCAATATTTGGCCAACTAAGGTATTTTCTCTGTGATTATATTTCTGCATATAATGAATCAGAAAAACCAAGCTATTCCTTCTATCTCATCAAGATGTTAGGGAAAGACCCTGAACCCTCTCCAAAATTTGCTTATGATGACCTAAAGCTGTAATATTTCTTTCCTTGAGCTTTATTATGCTTTCCTGGGTAAATGTATTGATATAGTTTTTACCCAACCTCACATCTGATTTACCCTGTTGGATGGCCCACCATGGCTCCCAATATGGAAGTCCTACCACCCAGCTAATCTAGGTGTTTTCTGAATTTAGAGACCACAGCTTTTCCTGAATCTTCTATAAGCCTGGAGCTTTGCAGACCTCATACTCCATAACTATGTCCCCAGACCAATTTCATACAGATATATGTGTGTGTGTGTGTGTGTGTGTGTGACTGGGCTTCCCAGGTGGCTCAGATGGTAAAGAATCTGCCTGCAACGTGGGAGACCCAGGTTGGATCCCAGGGTCATGAAGATTCCCTGGAGAAGGGAATAGTTACCCACTCCAATATTGCTGCCTCGAGAACTCCATGGACAAAGGAGCCTGGCAGGCTACAGTCCATGCAGTCACCAAGAGTTGGACATGACTAACTAACACTTTCACTTTTCATATGTATATGTATGCATTCTAAGTGTCTTATGAATCCAATTAACCTATGTAACTGGTAAACTATTGTCAGGAAGGCCACACCTTGGAGGAAACTGAAGATATTAAAATTTTCCCCAAAAAACAGCAAGTGTGATTTTAAAGACAATAGGAGAGGATAAGTGTATAGATTTGGGAAGGTAACATCAGGGTAAGAGAGAGTAGTGAGAAATCTTTGTCTTTAACTTTTTGTTTTGCTCTGTTACCTCTCACAATGTTAATAAACTTTAACTTGAGGGGTAGGATAATGTAACTAAGAAAGAATTAAAGTCCAGTATAAGTTAAAGGATGGTGGTAAACACACTCACTTTTTAAAAATCCCTATGTCTCGTTATAAAATGAGTAACTCATGCACATAATAAAGCAACTGGAATAAAAGAAAAAGGTAAGAAGAAGAAATGAACAAATCCTCAATCCACTCTTCCAGAGAAGGCAATGGCAATGCACTCCAGTGCTCTTGCTTGGAAAATCCCATGGACAGAGGAGCCTGGTAGGCTGCAGTCCATGGGGTCGCTAAGAGTCAGACACGACTGAGCAACTTCACTTTCACTTTTCACTTTCATGCATTGGAGAAGGAAATGGCAACCCACTCCAGTGTTCTTGCCTGGAGAATCCCAGGAATGGCGGAGCCTGCTGGGCTGCCGTCTATGGGGTTGCACAGAGTCGGACACGACTGAAGCAACTTAGCAGCAGCAGCAGCAGCAGCAAGCCACTCTTCAGTGCTATTATTAAATGCTAATCATATTTCTTTATCATGCCATCACTGCATATGTCTATGTGTGCCTGTGTGTGTACATTTATTAACAATTAGAATTTTAATATTTAGTCACCTTAAACAAATCCAGGTCTTTGGGTTCAGGTTGAAACTCTATCCCAGGGTGGAAAAAGCAATTGGAATCTCTTTTTATAAGGAAGTGATCATAGAAATCCTATGCAAGTTAACTAGAAAAATATAAAAACAATCTCATTTTCTTCTTAGATAAATTATATCTTAATTTTTAAATGATTTGATGAAACAACTCACGATATTCTTTAAGATAAGATAGAGAAATATGGGATGACATATAGCCCAGGGATGCAAGAAGTGAATTCACAGCTGTGTGTATTGACCACACCTGCATATTGTTGGATCATAAACACTCTTCCTGACCCAGTCCTTCATTTGGGTGAAGAAAATGGGTCAAATAGTCACTCATTTGTTTATAATTCCAGCACTTACTTATTAAGGGCCTGTCCTGGGCCAGACTCTGCTATAAGGTCCCAGGGTATAGCAACCAGATCAAATTCATAGAAAGTGATTTCTTCAGGCATCTGCCTAAGATGAATCCATGCTGTGAGTAGGTTGGCACCCTACACTGAAGACACTGTCTGATGTTAACAATACTAAGATTGAGAGCAGAAAATGTTGAGAAATGTGTATCAGTCAGGGTTCTCCAGAGGGGAAAAAAATAGGAGATATTAATAATTTATCATAAGATGTTGGGTCATATCCCACAGCCTGCCATCTCTGATCTGGAGAAAGCAGTGATGTGGTATGAAGGCCTGAGAGCCAGTGGTTTAGATTCCAGTCTGAGTCAGACCAGGGACAAAAGGGTCCCAGTTGCAGCTGCTGGGTCTGGTCCATTGGCAGGCAAGCTGGCCCCTGAGTACCCCGAGTGGTCAGGATGTCAGTCTCAGCAAAGAAGAGTCCCCACCAGAGTCGCCATTTGTTGCAGGAAGGGGGACCCCTTCCAGGGTCTGAAACTGGGTTCTTGTCTAACACTCAGAGATGAATTGTCTGAGGGGACACATGTGCTGACAAAGCAAGAGATTTTAATGGGAAAGGGCACCTGGGTGGAGAGCAGTAGGGTAAGGGAACACAGACAACTGTCCAGAGTGCCCCGACCAGTAAAGAACGAGAGAATTTATTGACCTCTTTCCCGTTCCCTCTCTCTTTCCTCTCCTTAACCCTTCCTATCCTTCCCTGTTTTTCTAGTCCTCTGGTCCTGGACACAGGAATCTGGTTGAAGGGCCCTCAGCCTGAGCTGAGGATTGGAGACTGATCACCTCCTCTTAGCAGAGAACTCGAATTCTGGTTCTGGTCTGATCTGATTTCTGGTAGGGCCAAGTTCCAGTCCTCCCTTCTCTGGAGGCCCAGGAAAAAGTCCAGTAATGCCTGGGTATCTGTAGGTGGCAGGAGACATCTCTAAGGCCACCCCTTTCCACCTCCCCTCTCCCGCCTCCTCCCCCTTCTTCTTTCAACCTGGCTTCCTTTCCTCCCTTGAAATCTATGATGTTAGTACTTGGATCTGAAGTTCTGTGCCTCTATAGGAGGTTTTCTGGGAGACTGTATTCTTGTATTTAAGGGCTTCCCTGGTGGTGCAGAGGTTAAAGCGTCTGCCTGCAATGTGGGAGACCTGGGTTCGATCCCTGGGTCGGGAAGATCGCCTGGAAAAGGAAATGGCAACCCACTCCAGTATTCTTGCCTGGAGAATCCCATGGACAGAGGAGCTTGGTGGGCTACAGTCCCCGACTCGCAAAGAGTCGGACACGACTGAGCAACTTCACTTTCACTGAGTCAGAAGGCCTGACAATCAGGAAGGTCAAGGACAAGAGGAAGAGGGATACCTGAGCTGAAGCATTCAGATAGAGGTCATTCAACCTTCCTCTGCCTGTTGGTTCTTTTCAGGCCTTCAGTGGGTTGGATGATGCACACCTACATTAGGGATGGTCACCAATTCAGATGTTAATCTCTTCCAGAAAGGCTCTCCCAATTACACCCAACATAATAGTTAACCAAATAACTAGGTGTATGATGACCTAGTCAAGTTAACCATCACAACTTCCATCTAAATTTTAAAAATCAACCCCTTGGGAACATGATTAAAGAAAACTAATTTAAAAGCCCTTCACATAAAGAAAGACTGAGACATTTATCTTGAGTGCAAGCTTAACAACAGTTGGAGGCCGCTGCTAGAGAAAGGCTAGTGGCATCCTGGTCAAGAAAAGTGTAACTGCCACGTCAGCCTCGGCAGAGGAAAAGCCTGGTGTTCCTTGTGCTCTGGGTTATTATGCTGAGTTCTGGGTCTGGAACTTAAGAAGAGACTCTGACAGCCCCAAATAAGTAAATTCAGATTCAGGGCCAGGGAGGTGAGGTTTAGAAGCCTGGTTAGGAGAGAAAATAGAAGAAAACTGGAAGGTTTAACTAGAGTAGAAAAGCCACATGAGATGGAGGAACAGAGTCAAGGGGGGCCGTGATGGATGCTTCCCTCTAAGCCCTGGGTAGACTGTTTAAGGAGAAGTAGTGGATTAAGCCTGCATTGTTCCCAGAATAAAGGGTGAAAATTACTGGAACACTGAAAGTTTTACATCAATATAGAGAACAACTTTCCATTTAGCCAGAATGCTCCCTAAAAGGACTTGGCTTGATTGTGAGATGGCAAATTCTATTCCGCAAGATTATTTGCAAAACCAGGGTCACAATGTATCAGGAGTGTTCAGTGCTGGTCAGACGTTGGAGAACATACTCCAAGGGGCCTTCCTGTCAGAGAGTTTAAGAGTCCCTGATTACTGAAATTTGGCTCTAGAGAAGGGATCAGTAAACGGGGGAACTGACCATTTTTGGCGTCTTCCTTTCAGTTCTCTCTCACACCCCATAATATCCTACTAGCTTAAAAAAAAGTGTTAGTCACTCAGTCATGTCCAACTCTTTGTGACCTCGTAGACTGTGGCCCATCAAGCTCCTCTGTCTGTGGAATTATACAGGCAGGAATACTGCATCGGGTAGCCATTTCCTTCTCCAGAGGATCTTCCCAATCCAGGGATCGAACCCAGGTCTCCTACATTGCAGGCAGACTTTTTACCATCTGAATCACCAGGGAAGACTTCGAAGCTTTGCAGAAAACCCTGTTCTCAGTTATCCAGGAACTGGGAAAGAGCACCTGTGTGCTTCGTTCTCTAGGGACTCACCCACAGGGCTATTAACACACTCAATGAGATTGAAATCTCAGTTTATAAGCTCAACTCCCACCAGTGGCATGTCGATCATCAGACATTGGTGGGCAGGGTAAAACATTTTCTAGGGACGTGTGGGCTTCTGAAAATCCTCACATCAGGCTACCTGGGCTGTACTTGTGCTTGAGCTGGCCCTGGTGAGAATTCAACTTGTGTTATCAAATCACTTCCTACAGTCACATCTCTACATCTTCCAGAAGGCTTCCCAGGGGCAGCTCTGAACACTGAGACTGCCACCACAGCCCCCACGAATTCAGTGATAAAGTGATGAACTGATGAATTCAGCTGAGGAAGGAAAAATCTGTTTCAGAGTAGGGGTGCATCAAAATACATTAGAGAAATTCAGTTTGGAGAACTAAAGCGGTGGGATGTTACAATGGAAGGAGAGATGAACAAAATCCTTCCTTCAAATGTAATCTTATTAGGAAGCATAACTTTATCAAGCAGATAAAAGCACATGTGCTCTGCCCAAAGCAGAGCTTAGGGGTGAAAGAGGCTTCATGCATTTCACACTCTGCATCTCCCCCCGTCCCTCAGGGGCCCCAAAAAAGCCTCTGCAGAACCTGGTTTGAAAACCACTTGAGTCGCTTCACATATGGGAAACCTGAAGCAAAACACCCAGAAAAGTGAATCCCCCAAATAAACAGCTAATTACAATGTAAAGGGTTTGTTCTGGCTACCACAGTGGTCATGTTCTATGCATGATTATGTGCCTAAATTAAGAAGATAGGAAAGACATATGTGCAACCAGAAATGATGAGGCATGTTTAAAAATATGCCTGTCATTAATTAGATCTGGGATTAGTTACATTTATTTCCCCAAAAGAATATGCATGGTAGTGAAAATAGGGGGTTGAATGGGTCGGGGAGAGATGAGAGAAAATTCTGCCTTGGCAACACAAAAGTATATTTCTTACAAATTTGCTTCTGGGCATGAATTTGGCTTTTTTTCCCATGGAATGTCAGCATCTTTAGTCTCAAGAACAGCTTTCTCAGCAAAATAATAGTTCTTGGTCCATGGAAGTTGACCTTTGTTCTTGCAAAACAGAAGTTTGAATCTCAATGAAAAATAGAAGGTCCGTCCCTTCTTCCCCCTCTTTCCTGGGATTCAAGAATCTGGCTTTGTAAGATGGGGGCTGCATCCAGAGAGACTCTGAAGGGAAGCAGGGGAGGGGATCTTCTGTAAAGTCAAATAGTTCAGTACAGTAGAGGTCTACTTTTTTTAAAGAAATAAAAATATTATTTATATTATAAAGGAACTATGACTATATTTATATTTTTTATTTTTTATTGAATATAGTTGATTTACAATGTGTTAATTTCTGTTGTACAGCAAAGTGAGTCAGTTATGTATATACATATATATATATATGTATATATATACATTCTTTTTTATATTCTTTTTCATTGTGGTTCCTCACAGGATATTGAATATAGTTCCCTGTGCTCTAGAGTAGGTTCTTGTTGCTTATCCACTCTCTATATAATAGTTTGCACCTGCTAATCCCACTTCACCCCCACCTCCTACCACCTTGGCAACCACATATATGATCTCTATGTCTGTGAGTCTGTTAGAGTTTTGTAAATAGGTTTATTTGTGTCATATTTTAGATTACATGTATAGTGATATATGGTATTTGTCTTTTTCTTCCAGATTGACTTCACTCAATATGATAATCTGTAAGTCCCTCCATGTTGCTTCAAATGGCATTATTTCATTCTTTATTATGGTTGAGTAGTATTGCACTGAAGGCATGTACCACAGTGGATATCCACTTTTATGTTTTCTGTGACCTACAGAGGCCAGTCACCAGATGGGACCCAGGGGACAGGTGAGCTAACCTCCTCCCTTTGGACCTTACATACTGCTACTGCTAAGTCACTTCAGTTGTGTCCAACTCTGTGCGACCCCATAGACGGCAGCACACCAGGCTCCCCCATCCCTGGGATTCTCCAGGCAAGAATACTGGAGTGGGTTGCCATTTCCTTCTCTAATGCATGAAAGTGAAGTTGCTCAGTCGTGTCCAACTCTTAGTGACCCCATGGACTGCAGCCCACCAGGCTCCTCCGTCCATTGGATTTTCCAGGCAAAAGTACTGGGGTGGGGTGCCATTACCTTACATAGTTAGCACTTAATGAAAGCTGCATAAATAATTGAAAAGTAATTGAAGTCAAGGGTATGATACAACCTCCACCATACTTCCTCATTCTCATTCTTGTCTTCCTCTCCTCTTTCTCCTTCAGTTTGTGAACTTGAGCAGATTACTTATCTGCTCTGAGCCTTAATCTCTCCATTGGCAAATGGGAACACGCATCCTTTCATCACAGGCTCTTTGCAAAGTCAGATACAGTGATGCAGAGGTACAGTGAGAATGAAGACTGCAAGTTAATGTCTTTCTTTGCCTTCCTGCTTCAGCTTTCCTCCTTTTTCTTTCCACAGTCTTTTTCAGCACAGGTACACAGAAAAGGTCTAATCATGTCTCGTTAACTGAATGAATACCTGTATACATAGAGTTCCTTGCCAAAAGTGGTGGTGTGCTCCCACAACTTGCTTTATCTTCCCAGGGGTGTATGTTCAAGAGAACACTAAGCTGCCAAGCCTTAGAAGCTGGTGCTAAGGGTTAGGAGAAGAGACTTACAAACTAGAGATGTCTTAATAATGTTGGAATCTGATGACCATTGCTGCAGGTAAGGAGCTGGATCTCACAGAGCTGTGTACTCAAATCAAAAGAGTTTAGGATAATGGCCTGTCAAACCCTCTGGGTGAGGAGAGTGAAAAAGCTAGCTAAAAATTCAACATTCAAAAAACTAAAATCATGGCATCCAGTCCCATCACATCATGGCAAACAGATGGGGAAAAAGTGAAAACAGAGACAGATTTTATTTTCTTGGGTTCCAAAATCACTACAGATGGTGACTGCAGCCATGAAATTTCTTCCAAGCCATGCTTGCTCCTTGGAAGAAAAGCTATGACAAACCTAGACAGCATGATAAAAAGCAGAGACATCACTTCGTCAACAAAGGTCCATATAGTCAAAGGTACAGTTTTTCCAGTAGTCATGTAGGTGTGACAGTTGGACCATAAAGAAGGCTGAGCACTAAAGAATTGATGTTTTTTGAACTGTAGTGCTGGAGAAGACTCTTGAGAGTCCCTTGGACTGCAAGGAGATCAAACCAGTCGATCCTAAAGGTAATCAACCCTCAAAATTCATTGGAAGGACTGGTGCTGAAGCTTAAGCTCCAATAGTTGGTCACTTGATATAAAGAGCCAACTCTTTGGAAAAGACCCTGATGCTGGGAATGACTGAGGGCAAGAGGCGAAGGGGGTGACAGATGATGAGATGATTGGATGGCATCAGCAACTCAGTGGATGAGTTAGAGCAAACTGGGAGATAGTGAAGGTCAGGGAAACCTGGGGTGCTGCAGTTCATAGGGTCTCAAGATCTGACATGACTTAGCAACTGAAAAACAACAAACAAAATGATGGCTTGCCAAAACCAGTTATAAATGCACAGATTCCAGAGGAAAGAGTGGAATTGGAGCCCTGAATATTCTCTAAGAACCAAGAAGACACATGCAGCCTAAAAGATGAAAATCCCAGGGTGAGCACCTGTGGCCTGTGGCCACCCTTCAGATCTGCCCAGCCTCCTTCTGGAATATACTGCAGCCTTCTGCTACTGGGTAGGGCATCTTCAACCAAGCTCAACCAAGCACAGCTCTTAACCAGCTTTATTACATCAATCCAAGACTTGTTGTTTTCAAAACATCTTTACTCTGAGCCCAGTAGGGTTTTAAATGCTTTGCCTAGATCATCCCAATAACCCTGTGAGTTATATAAGAGTATTATAATAAAACGAAAGAAAGAAAGTGAAGTCGCTCAGTCATGTCCGACTCTTTGCGACCCTGTGGACTGTAGCCACCAGGCTCCTCTGTCTATGGGATTCTCCAGGCAAGAATCCTGGAGTGGGTTGCCATTTCATTCTCCAGGGGATCTTCCTGACCCAGGGATCGAACCCAGGTCTCCTGCATTGCAGGCAGATGCTTTAACCTCTGAGCCACCAGGGAAACCCTTTATAATATAATAGTACTGTATTATTATTCCCCTTTATTATTCCATTGTAAAGGAAATTAAAGCAAAGAGAAATTAGGTAAACCTACACATGATCTTACAGCCAGTATACGGCATATACACTAGGACAGGCTAATCAGAGACCTTTCCTGGGATTTTTCCAGATTTGTTCAAGGAAGGAAAGATGCAGGGGCTGCACTGTACAATGTGAGGGTGCCATTTGGGTCCGCTCGTGTTTTTCTCTTCATTTTCCAGAGTGAGGCTGTCAGGATGTAAGTCAGAGCTGCCTGTAGCCATAATTCTTAGCATAGAAGCTTGGCTATCACCCAAACATCAGAAAGGAGATGGAAGGCTCTGATGAGGTCTGACCCCAGGTCCAGTCATCCCCAAGGCCAGCTCTGTTCCGGGTCTGCCTTTCCCTGTGGTTTGAGGATGTGATCCAAAAGAAGCAGCCTCCTTCTCCCATAAACACATTTTATTTTTGAAGTAAGCTGGTTTGAGGGTTTGGGTTTTTTCTTTATTATTTATTTTGTCATTTGCAGTCAAAGTCTTGTTGGAGGCAGTAACTCTGACAGCTTGCTGTCTCTCACTCAGCTGCCTTTAATGTCCTCAGCTGGTGACACACAGTGATGGTCTATACAACCTGGCACCTGAAAGTACCAGGGGGTGGGGAGGATGGAGGTCAACAAAAGATGCTGTGGAGGGAACCACAGAGGACAGAGGCTCTGGTTACCAGTGAGCGAGGAGGGGACCAAAGGAGAGCCTTTCTCCTGGATGGCCCCATACAATGTGAAAGATCCCTCTCCCACACCCATACATGCCCACCCCAGGGCAGCTGTGGTCTTCACAGCACCCTAGAGAATCACACATACTGCCACTGACGTGTTCATACCTGGAATACCCTCAGATAGTCTTTGGTCAAAGACCTACTATTAGCCCTTTAATGTTTTTAATTTAACTTTTCTAACACCAAAAACAGTTTGTATTGGAGTATAACTGATTAACAATGTTGTGATAGCTTCAGGTGAACTGTGAAGGGGCTCAGCCATACATAAACATGTATCCATTCTCCCCCAGACGCCCCTCCCATCCTGGCTGGCGCTTAACACTGAGCAGAGTTCTGTGTGCTATACAATAGGTTTTTGTTGGTAATCCATTTTAAATATAGCAGTAGCACTTTACATTTGTAAGGAAAGTTGCAGTCCATCTAAAAGGAGCTCTTCCGAAGCAAGAAACCCTGCACTAGGGTCTGTGATAAAAGGTCATCTAGTGCCGTCTATGGGGTCGCACAGAGTCGGACATGACTGAAGCGACTTAGCAGCAGCAGCAGCAGCACCTGTCTGGCCACCCACAACAGGGACAGCAAATTCATTCATTCGTGAGAAAGCACTAACAAGGCTAAATTGTCTGGATGTTCAGTTCTCTTCACTGTTTTTTTTTTCTTTTAAAATCTATATATTCACTCACCATATCTTTATCCAAATTGTGATATATTGAAGAAAAAAATTTCACTTGTATTCTCACTATCCAAACCTTACAGGTATTTATATTTTGATAGAACTGTGTCAGATAGTTCTTCTTCTGAGGAAATGGATGGCTGCACACACGAGTGAAGTGCCCTGGGTACCCTCCTCCAGCCCCACTCATCTGAATGTATCCTCAGATATAACCACATCGCTCTCTCTCTGGACCTTGACTTTTACTGCAAGTGCCTAGCCATAAAAACATAGACATTATTTGCAAGTTTTTCATCTTTATGTATCACATTCTTTACACAATAGTAAGGTTTCAGATCATCCATATGTATGCAGGCCATTCCTTGTGATGGATGTGAAAGTGTATTAGGTAAACATATAATTTACAATATACAATTTATCCACTCTCATATTGATAGACATATATATTGTTTCCAATCTTTTGCTACCGAAGTCATCCTGGAAAAGATACCCTTGTAGACATCTACTTCTACATCTGAGTCTGAGTTTTTCTAGGTGTGAAGGTGTGAAGTCGCTCATTCGTGTCCGACTCTTTGCGACCCCATGGACTGTAGCCTACCAGGCTCCTCCCTCCATGGGATTCTCCAGGCACAAGTACTGGAGTGGGTTGCCATTTCCTTCTCTAGGGGATCTTCCCAACCCAGGGATCGAACCCAGGTCTTCCTCATTCCAAGCAGAGGCTTTAACCTCTGAACCACCACAAAGTAGTAGAATTGTGACATCGTAAAGTATTTTTGACTTTAGTGCACATTGCTAAATTTGCTCTCCAAAATCCTTACCTACTTATTCTCCTATAAATAATGTATAAAAATCCCTGGCCTTCATATTTTCATCAAGACTTGGAATTATTAAACCTTTTGGCTTGTGAAGAATTTGTTCTAAGGTGGTTTTTATTAATCACTGATGCATTTGAACTCCATTTCATGTGGACTGGCTTTCTTAGTTTCCGTTCATGTTAATTGACTATTAGATCATTTCCTTAGCACATTTCCCTATTAAACTGTTTAATTTTCCTTATTGGCTTTAGGACTTTATATATTCTGATTACCAACTTTTGTTGTTGATTAAAGATATCACAACCATTTTCCTATCTGTGGCTTATTTTTTTATTTAACTTTTTATTTTGTATTGGAATATAGCTGATCACAACGTTGTAATAGTTTCAACTGGATAGTAAAGGGGCTCAGTTCAGTTCAGTTCAATCACTCAGTCATGTCTGACTCTTTGCGACCCCACGGACTGCAGCACGCCAGGCCTCGCTGTCCATCACCAACTCCCAGCGTTTACTTTTACGTATACTTGTATCCATTCTCCCCCAAACTCACCTCCCATCTAGGCTTCCACATAATATTGATCAGAGTTCTCTGTGCTAGACAGTAGGTCCTTGCTGGTAAGCCATTTTAAATACAGCAGTGTGTACTTGGCCGTCCCAAACTCTCAAACTATCCCTTGCCCCCATCCTTTCCCTTGGCAATCATAAGTTCATTGTCTAAATCCACAAGTCATTTTCTGTTCTGTAAATAAGTTCATCTATATCATGTCTTTTTATAATCCACATACAAGAGATGTCATACAGTGTTTCTTCTTCTCTGACTTACTTCACACAATATGACAATCTCTAAGGCCATCCACATTGCTGCAAATGATATCACTTCAGTCTTTTTAATGGTTGTATAATATTCCATTCAGAGAAGGCAATGGCACCCCACTCCAGTTCTCTTACCTGGAAAATCCCATGGATGGAGGAGCCTGGTAGGCTGCAGTCCATGGAGTCGCTAAGAGTCGGACATGACTGAGCGACTTCACCTTCACTTTTCACTCTCATACATTGGAGAAGGAAATGGCAACCCACTCCAGTGTTCTTGCCTGGAGAATCCCGGGGACGGGGGAGCTGGTGGGCTGCCATCTATGGGGTCACACAGAGTCGAACACAACTGAAGTGACTTAGCAATATTCCATTGTATATATGTACTTCATCTTTTTTTTCCATGCCTCTGTCAATGGACATTTAGGTTGCTTTTGTGTCTTGGCTATGGTAAACAGTGCTACAAGGAACAATGGGGTGCATGTACCCTCTCGGGCCATGTTTTGGGGCATGTTTTTCTCTGGTTATATGCCTAGGAGTAGGATTGCAGGATCATATGTTAGCTCTATTTTTAGTTTTTTAAGGAACCTCCATACTGTTCTCCAGAGTGGCTGTACAAAGTTACACCACCATGTGTGACTTATTTTTGAACTTTGAATATAGTGTCTTCAGTCATTCAGATTTAATATTCAATGTTAGAAAAATGTAAGATTTTTCTTTATAACTTCCATTTTATATATCTTATTTACGGAATTGTTACCTCCCTCTATGTCACAAAGATATACTTTCGTATTCTCTTCTATAAGCACTAAACTTTGCTTTCTACACTTTCTCTGTGATCCGCATGACTCCTTTTGTTTCTTCTTGGTATGGAATTGGGATCAATTTTATCCCCATATGGAAAACTAATTGTACCAGTACAATTATTTACATCACTACTGCTTGAAAACTTTCTTTGTAATTCCTTTATTCAACTTTTTGAACCCACATCAATCAAGATTTTATTCTCACTATTTCTATAAAATGCTCTTGACAAGGATGTGAGTACCTTCCTCTTTGCTAAATACAAGTACAGAAGTTTCTCAGTCCTCATCTTACTTGACCCATCTTACAACTGACCACTCCTACTTCTTTGAAGCAGTAACGGATTTCTTATGGGTTTCCTCCTACCTCACTTATTGATTTTTCTGTCTTTTTCCTGGTTTCTCCTCAACTCTCTCATATGCCCCCAGGGTCCAATCCCCGGGTCACTTTCCTTGTCTATTTATAATGATTCCCCTTGGTGACCTTGCAAGCCAAGTCTCATAGCTAAATGATGTCTAAATACTGGTGCATTTCTAATTTATCTCTAGTCCATATCTCTTCATTAAATTCTAATTTTACACACCCAACTACCTACATGACACCTTGACACCTTTGATACTAAAAAAGCACTTCAAAATTAAAGGTTTAAAACTGAAATCCTAAAAATGCCTGTTTCCCGAAACCTGCTTCTCTCACAATCTTCCCCAGCTCAGTAAGTAGCAACACACCCTTCTTACTACTCAAGTGAGAAATTCTGGGATCTTTTTTGTCTCCTCTCTTTCAATCATACCCCCCCCCATAAAAATCAGAGCACCCGGTTCATTCTGCCTCCAAAGTCCACTCAGATGACCACTGCTCCTTACCATCTTCATCATGGCAAGCTGGTCAGCATGACCTCACCTTGTACTTCAATTACATTCTCAAAACCCAACTGACTGAGTCTATCCTTTTCACCCTCTCATCCAGTCAACCCAGAAGTCCTAGTGATCCTGTTAAACTGATGCCACTTATCTGCTCAAAATCCAGAGCCTCCTCACCCTGCTCAGGTAAAAGCCAAAGTCCTTTCAGGGACCTGTGGAATCTGGTCTCCTGATATCTTTTGGATGTCTTCTCCTGTTACCATTCCTCTCACTTACTCCACTCCACGTCTTCCAACATCCTCCCCAGGCATGTCCCTCTTTCTGGGTCTTCACCCTCTCACTTCCTTTTCTCAGAACTGTTCTTTTCCCAGATATCCTCATGGCTCACCCCTTCCTTTCCTCCAGGTGTTTGTGCTGAAGCCCGCTGATAGACTGGTGCCTTTCTTGGAACCCTGTCTAACATGGCAATGTCCACCTCCATATGCTCTCATCACTTTCCATCCCACTTCCCCCCTTACTTCCTCTCCATAGAATGACCTTGTGCTGCCATCTCTCCCTCTAGAACAAAAGTGCCATAAAAGGCAGGGGTTTTTGTCTAATTAGCTCATCACTATATCTCCAGGGCCCAGGGCATAGCTGGGACACATGAGTGCTTTCCACACTTCACCTTGTCAATTTGGCTTCAGGTGAGATGTTCAAATATGTACATTATTTCTCCCCATAGGTGAAGACCTCATGACCTTTACATAATTGTCATTCTAGGGAAAAAGGTGTCTGTTTATTCAACAAACATGCACTGAGTATCTACTAAGTGTCAAATGCTTGAAACACAATGGTCAGCAAGTTACACAAGGCCTCTACCCTCATGCTTATCAAATTCCTCCTCCCAACACAAGAAAATTAATAGTTCAGAGACAGATTGCTGCTGAATGGGTAAGAAAATATTTTTTAAGAAATACTATATAACAGATCATACTATGAAGTCATCAATATTAATCAACAAATTAATTTTATTAATTAACAAATTGAAGTACGTTTAAAATATGGCTCATATGTGGGCAGAATACTGTCTTAAATGCTTTAAAGTGTTAAGGTGCCAGCCCCTTGCCTTGTAAGGAACTCCACAGCAGTTATAAAACCAGTTACACATCTTGTGTTTGTGTTCAGCTGCTCAGTTGCTCCTCTGTCCATTGGATAATCCCAGCAAGAATACCAGAGTGGGTTGCCATGCCATGCCCTCCTCTAAGGGATCAAACCAGCATCCCCTGCACTGGCAGGCAGATTCTTTACCACTGAGCCATCTGGGAAGCCCCAACCACACATCATATAAAATGACAAATCAGGGAGTATGTACTGGCATCTATCCTGTGTGTATGGAGCATCCATCTGGGGACTGGAAGGAGGAACGAGTCAGTTTAGCCCTAGTACATGTTGCCTCCTTTAACCCTTACTGCTGGTTTAAAAGGAAGGAATCCCCAGGCTCCTTTCACCATGAGGAGCCAAACATCAGAAAGCAGTCCCCCTACCTTTAGTAATCAGGTGAGGAATAAAATAGGTGAAGATCAGATTCCAAGCCCTGTACCTTCTACCAGTCTCCAGGATAAGTCTTGCCACAAATTTTCATCTTTTCTATTCAGAGCTCGTCTGTTACTGTGTTTCAACACAGTAAATTGGCACAAGTCTGAAGTCTGGAAATTTGTCTTTCTGCTCTTCTCCTCTCGACCACCCCGACCCAACTGCTCATCATCTTCATTCTCCTTTCCTATCGATCAGTATCTATTCGCTAAAGTCCTTCATCCATTCTCCTGAAGCCCAATAGCAGCTGCAAAATCCCGAATATCCTCAGAGCAGATGCTTTTGACATCCTTTAGAACTTTAAGCTAGAGCCAAACGTTTTAATGATGCCATTTTACTTGTTTTCCTTCGTCTGTATGAGAAGTGTTGATGCATTTGAACTCTCCCTGTGGTTCCTAGAAATATTGCCAGGGAAATCTGGTGCTGAGAGGAACTCCAAGGAGCCTGTAAAAGTGTCCTCCGGCCTCGGCTGGGAGCAGTGGAGGCCACAAGGAGCCAATCCCTGGATCTTCTCCCCACGGTTCGCAAGCCCAGCTGCCCCCATGACACGAGGTGCAAGTGTCACCGACCCTAGAGGGACCGTGCACACTCTAGCACACACGTTTCCTATGAAAGGTCCTTCCGTCAGTATTGTGAGAAGGTACAGGTGGTTTCTGCAGGGCGCTGACACACAGTAGGCACTCAGTAGATGACAGCGGTGGTTAATGGTCCTCCCTTTCCTAACTAAGTTTTTTAGGTCCAGAAGTCCTTCTCAAAACTGTTTAATAAAGTCAAGAAACCCTTTGAATAAAAATGGTAATGGAGTATATTGCCTAATTAACTGTGTTGGTAATTAAATTGCAACAGAAATGGCCTGTATGCACTTCACTAGGCATTTATTATAGCTTAGTAAGGTAACAACTGTATGATAAATGCATACCATTTGATTCCAAGGAAGAGATTCTCTGAGCATTAGCAAATGCCAGTGAGGGGAAAAACTGTTGCAAAGTTTTTGGACTTTCTCCCCTTTACTCCCTCACACAGTTCATTACTGTTTTTCCCATCAAAACTATTGAATTGATAAGACAAGCATGATGAAATAATGAGGTTGGTCCCTTTTGCTACAGTTCACTTCCACTGCTGGTTTTGTGATTAAGCCTGGTGGAGTCAGGTGTCATGGGAATGGTCACTTAGAACCCTGGGAGGCCAGCTGGCTCATATCCTCAGGACAAACCCAAGAACCAAGAGGTTGCCTTGCACATGGTCACAGAGGCAAGAGCCTCAGGACAAGAACCTGGCCTTTATGACTTCTTTTTGTGTGTTCCTTCTTCCACACAGCAGGGATATGTGTATCTGAAAGTCAGTCTTCTCTTATTCCTTGGACGAGCTTTTTTACCTGCTCATTGACAGGGAAAGCCCTTTTCTATTTCAAAACAGAAAGGCATTGTGTCTGAGAGAGGAAGCTAAGGAGCTGGAATTCATACTAAAATAGAAATGACTGATAAACAATCTTGTTCCTACAGTAAGTTTTGACAGATAGTAGGAGAAACTGACAGCAGTAGGGTCAGTGATAACTTCACAGGATCTGATTACAAAATCCAAATATACATGTTCCTTCCCTGCTCCACAGGGAAGTCAAGATGGTAGCTTAAAATAAGCCCTTGTACTGGTAATAATAACACAATGGATATCAGCAAATACTATAAATTGGGGATTTGCTTTTCAAAAAACTGGTTTAACAGTAAACTACTAATTGAGGCTCTATGGGTCTAACGTGAGTGGGTAACAAGGAACAAAGTGGGGTGTCAAGGCTGACTGTGGCTGAGTTTGACTTAGGGCAACATGTCCCATTTTCCTATTGGGAAACAAGCATTGTTTGTGGGCACAGCTTTTAACTCCAGAATCTTTCTGATTCAAATCCATCTGCATAAACATTTTTTTTTTAATTAAAGAAGAACTGAACACAAAAAGGAGACGAATGGGGCTACAGAAGAAGACAGTTCAGAATACATTTTTGCTTGATTACTGCTGATTAGTGTCCCAAAAAATATATAACTGAGAGACTCTTCATTGGTTGGGTATGAAATATGGTATTTGCCAGAAAGCATTGTAGATTTTTTAAGCTTTGTAGAACTGAGGTATACAACTCCAAAAATTGCTGCTCTCATAATCACCTGTCACATAATTAAAGCCCAATAATTGCCTTATGAGATCAAAGGAAATCCTTTCTGAATGCATGCAATAGACAAAAAGGGCCCAAAGTTAATTTTTCATTTGAATCAAGCCATTTGGTTCTTTGTCATATGAAGAGGCTAAATGATAATAATAATGGTATTATCCCAATCATGTGAGTCAGCATTGCAAGATAGGAATTCGAAATTAAAAGAATGTTGTATCAAGTGAGGAATCATATGTTTAAATCAATGACTTACCTGCTTTATGACTAACAGGCATTAAAGCCAAGGAGATTTAGACAGCGACTAGCACTGTTTTCCCTTCATATTATTTTTGGGCTGTTTGAAGTTGAGGCTCTCGGAGATTGAAGCAACCTCTCTGACTCCTTGAGACTTCCCTGGTAGCTTAGTGGTAAAGAATCAGTCTGCTAACTCAGGAGATGTGGGTTCAATCTCTGTGTGGGGAAGATCCCCTGGAAAAGGAAATGGCTACCCACTCCAGTATTCTTGCCTGGGAAATCCCTATGGACAGAGGTGAACAGGGGTCCACAGGGTTGCAAAGAGTCCAACACGACTGAGCGATTAAACTACAACAATGAGGTTTACTCCTTGTGACAGCAGAGAACACAGGCTTTTCCCACGTCAGGCCCAGGAGCTGATGCCCCATCTATCTTCAGGACCTAGACCAGAACTCTAGAGCTCTGTGGAATGCAGGGCGAGTTCAGACTCCCCAGGTGATTTGAACGTGTAGCCAGGATGGGAACCACCGCTCCTGGCTCCTGTCAGTGTTACTGTGATCTGCTCCCTCTTCAAAGATGACTGTCTCTCATGGTTATTATCAACAGCACAGGCGGCCCTTCCCTTCTCCCCTGTGATATGGATCTACTAAAAGTAATGTTCTTCACTGTTATATCATATTATTACGTCATTAAAAGCTCGAAATCATTCTGCCAGGGAGCTGTAATTATTAATCCCATTTGATAACAAGGATAGTTCAAAAGCACCTGCCCAAACTAGGATAGTTCAGTTCAGTTCAGTCACTCAGTCGTGTCCGACTCTTTCAGACCCCATGGAGTGTAGCACTCCAGGCTTCCCTGTCTATCACCAACTCCTGAAGCTTACTTAAACTCATGTCCATCAAGTTAGTGATGCCATCCAACCATCTAATCCTCCGTCATCCCCTTCTCTTCCTGCCTTCAACCTTTCCAGCATCAGAGTCTTTTCCAATGAGTCAGTTCTTCGCATCAGGTGACCAAAGTATTGGAATTTCAGCTTTAGCATCAGTCCTTCCAATGAATATGCAGGGCAGCTTTCCTTCAGGATTGACTGGCTGGATTGCTGTGCAGTCCAAGGGACTCTCAAGAGTCTTCTCCAACACCATAGTTCAAAAGCATCAATTCTTTGGTGCTCAGCTTTCTTTATAGTCCAACTCTCCCGTCCATAATTCAGTTCAGTTCAGTTGCTCAGTCGTGTCTGACTCTTTGAGATCCCAGGGGCTGCAGCACGCCAGGCTTCCCTGTCCATCACCAACTCCCAGAGTTTACTCAAACTCATGTCCATTGAGTCGATGATGCCATCCAGCCAGCTCATCCTCTGTCTTCCCCTTCTCCTCTCACCTTCAATTTTTTCCAGCCTCAGGGTCATTTCAAATGAGTCAGTTCTTCTCATCAGGTGGCCAAATTATTGGAGTTTCAGCTTCAGCATCAGTCCTTCCAATGAATATTCAGGACTGATTTCCTTTAGGGTGGACTAGTTGGATCTCCTTGCAGTCCAAGGGACTCTCAAGAGTCTTCTCCAACACCACAGTTCAAAAGCATCAATTCTTCGGCACTTAGCTTTCTTTATAGTCCAGCTCTCACATCCATACATGACTACTGAAAAACCATAGCTTTGACTAGACTGACTTTTGTTGGCAAAGTAATATATATGCTTTTTAATATGCTGTCTAGGTTGGTTATCAGAGAAGGCAATGGCACCCCACTCCAGTCCTCTTGCCTGGAAAATCCCATGGACAGAGGAGCCTGGTGGGCTGCAGTCCATGGGGTCGCTAAGAGTTGGGCACGACTGAGTGACTTTACTTTCACTTTTCACTTTCATGCATTGGAGAAGGAAATGGCAACCCACTCCAGTATTCTTGCCTGGAGAATCCCAGGGACAGAGGGGCTTAGTAGGCTGCTGTCTATGGGGTCACACAGAGTCAGACACGACTGAAGCAACTTAGCAGCAGTAGCAGCAGGTTGGCTATAGCTTTTTTTCCAAGGAGCAAGCATCTTTTAATTTCATGGCTACAGTCACCATATGCAGTGATTTTAGAGCCCCCCAAATAAGCTCTCTCACTGTTTCCATTGTTTCCCAATCTATTTGCCATGAAGTGGTGGGACTAGATGCCATGATCTTTATTTCCTGAATGTTGAGTTTTAAGCCAACTCTTTCACTCTCCTCTTTCACTTTCATCAAGAGGCTCTTCAGTTCTTCCTTGCTTTCTGCCCTCAGATATCTGCATATCTGAGGTTATTGATATTTCTCCCAGCAATCTTGATTTCAGCTTGTGCTTCATCCAGCCTGCCATTTCATATGATGTACTCTGCATACAAGTTAAATAAGTAGGATGACAATATACAGCCTTGACATATTCCTTTCCTGATTTGGAACCAGTCTGTTGCTCCATGTCCAGTTGCTTCTTGACTTGCATACAGATTTTTCAGAAGGCAGGTAAGGTGATCTGGTATTCCCATCTCTAAGAATTTTTTAAAGTTTATTGTGATCCACACAGAAAAAGGTTTTAGCATAGTCAATAAAGCAGAAGTAGATGTTTTTCTGGAACTCTCTTGCTTTTTTGATGATCCAGTGGATGTTGGCATTTTGATCTCTGGTTCTTCTGCCTTTTCTAAATCCAGCTTGAACATCTGGAAGTTCATGGTTCACATACTGTTGAAGCCTGGCTTGGAGAACTTTGAGCATTACTTTGCTAGCTTGTGAGATGAGTGAAATTGTACAATAGTTTAAACATTCTTTGGCATTGCCTTTCTTTGGAATTGGAATGAAAACTGACATTTTCCAGTCCTGTGGCCATTGCTGAATTTTCCAAATTTGCTGGCATATTGAGTGCAGCACTTTAATGACCTCATCTTTTAGGATTTGAAATAGCTCAACTGGAATTCCATCACCTCCACTAGCTTTGTTTGTAGTGATGCTTCCTAAGGCCCACTTGACTTCACACTCTAGGATGTCTGGGTCTAGGTGAGTAATCAACCATCATGGTTATCTGGGTCATGAAGATCTGTTTTGTATCATTCTTCTGTGTATTCTTGCCACCTCTTATTAATATCTTCTGCTTCTGTTAGGTCCATACCATTTCTGTCCTTTATTGTGCTCATCTTTGCATGAAATGTTCCTTTTGTATCTCTAATTTTCTTGAAGAGATCTCTAGTCATTCCCATTCTATTTTTTTCCTCTATTTCTTTGCATTGATAGGATAATACCTGCCCAAACAATGATAGGTCCAGACTCTACTCAAGTATGATTTGAGACTCAGAGCACCTCAACCTAAGGCAGATTCTTTACCATCTGAGCCATGAGGCCAGATTCTTTCCCAACTGAGCCACTTACAAAAATGCTGATGCCTAAACCTTACTCCACAAGATTTTGACTTAATGGATGGAAAACAATTCCAAAGGAGATTCTAATAGGCAACCAGTGTTGAGAACTATCACGTCAGATATGTTTAAAATTCATGATCATCCCAACAAGCACAGGAAAAGATTTTTAACATCCGTAATCACTAAGGAAGTACAAATCAAAACTACAATGAAATATCATTTGACCCCATTAGGATGACAAGTATCAAAAGAACAGAAAATGCTGGCTATGATGTAGAGATATTTGGAAGATTTATGCTTTGCTGGTGGGGATGTGAAATGGTGCAGCCACTGTAGAAAGCAGTATGGCAGTTCCTCACAAAATAAACATTGAGTTATCCGGTAATTCCACTCCTGGATACATATCAAAAAGAACTGAAAAGTCAGGACATGTGCCCTGTTGCTTGAAATCTACGATAACTCCTGCCATAATACCTTGACTAATGAGATGTTAGGCATTTTTTTTTTTTCTCCTGTGACTTTCCAGGATCTCAGAATCAAGGAAGTCATCTAAGTCAGCCATTTGGGATGTTTGTATGAATAGGGTTTTTTGTTTTTTTTTTTCTTTTACAAATCAGGATGTCAAATCTTTCTGAGATGTTCCCAGGACTCCTTGGCGGCAGAAATGCAAAGCCAGTGGATCTCTGCTCTTCCTGGGAGGGAATTCTGTCTGAGGTCACTGTACTGCCCTCCATGTTCAGAAGCATATCCAGTTATTCCGAGGAGCCCAATCTGTGCCTTTAACCAGAACAGAAGTTAAACACACAAACCCGAGGAAATTGCATTCTTAAAGGCTTTTCTTCCCAAAGCAAGGAGTGTATGAGGGTGAACAACCTCGAACTCCCAAGACAGTTCTCTAGATGTCTGCTTCTTCATAATTCAGAGGACTTTCAGCCTAGAAAAATCTTCATGCCGCAAAGAGGAGAACAAGCCTCACTGAATTCCTCTAGAATTTCTCTCCAGGGATGATTTTAAAAATTGCACCAAAATCCCCAGATTCAGCTGAGGGGAATTGGACACATGGAGGCTCGCACTTTCTCCATGTGCAGTGGGAAGGGGCAGCTTTGAACAAGCCCATCACTGCTCGGGGCCTCAGTTTCCCCCAAACAGAAGAAGGTAACAAAGTCCCACACTCGCATCCCAGAAGACAAGAGGTCAGCATGTTATTAAATGTACCTTACCAAGGTCTTTAGAAAAAAGGCCTAACAAACTCTACAAACACAATGTGTTTTCACACTCACACTGCTCCTAGTACCCATAATGCAGGCCCCAGTCTCTCCTGGGGGTGCGGAACTGAGGGGTGGCTTGTGCCATTCAGCAACAATTTACACCATGGATAAATACACCCACCTTGACATTTTCAGAGCCTGGCCCAGAAGAAAAAGTCCTTTTTCCCCTGAAGCATTAAGAGAAAATGTGCATGATTATCATCTGCCTGGGGAGGAAAAAAAAAAAAAAAAAGGTTAAAGAAAGAGGGAGGAGAGAAGGGAATACAGCTGAACTGACAACGAGAAACTCACCATTTTATTCTGCACAATTGAACTTCATTAATCATAGAAAATCAGAGATGGAAGAGACCTATTGGGTCACCCCATCTATCCCTCTGAAAGCATTAAAAGCTTTCAAATGAGACAGAAATCGGAGGTCCTGATTGCTGATGGTCCTTAAAGATGTTTTTTGTGAAGAAAAATGTTAACCTTCGTGTCCCTGACAAATTACACTCTGGGTGCTGACAGGCTGCCTTTGCCAGGGCGCCCTGGCTCCAGGGTTGGAGGTCATCACCCCTTAGCATGAGTGCTGCTAAATGGCTTCATCAGGGGCCCCTGTTAGATCACCACTCGCTGGCTGAGAGGGCCCGCTTCCCTGCTCCCACTCTGCAATCCCTACAGGAGAGGAGGAGCTCAGCTTTCCTTCCCAGACACTGCGTTTCACAGGGAGTCACTCTGCCTTCACTTGCTCACCATGTGCTCCCCCCACCAAGCCTTCACGGCCTTAGGTTCAGGGCTCACAGGGCATCCCCGACCTGGGGATGAGCACCTGCCATTTCAGGATGTGCCAGATCTTGTGTCCCCCCACCCCAGGAGAGTCCCCACTCTTCATTTTATTGATTATTATTATTATTTTGACTGTGCGGGGTCTTTGTTGCAGCACTTAGGGAATTCTCATCGCAGAGCATGGACTCTCTAGTGTTGCACGCGGGTTTAGTTGCCCCACGGCATGTGGCATCTTAGTGCATTGCCTTGGAAGGCAGGTTTTTAACCTCTGGACCACCAGGGAAGTCCCCCACTCTTTATTTTAGAGAGCTGTCTTCTCATTCCAGGTGACTCTGCAGGTCAGGACCCTACTTTCCAGTTCATAATTTCCATGACCAGGCCCGCCTACCCTCATAGTTCAACAAGCTGACTGCACTTACTGACCAGGAATGAGCAGAGGACCCAAACTACTCCAGTATGGGCTATTCTCTGGAAATGTATATTTCAACTCTAAGGAAAAGGAGCTTTCTCTTCCCTCTGATGTCGCTAAGGTGGCATGACATAAACCTGAAACTGTGGTGGCCACCTCAGGGCATGGCAATAGACCATTAGATCAGAATAGGATGAGGAGAGTACTTGGGAAAGTAAAGAGAGAAAATTACGTGCATCTCCTGGACCCCTAAAGACAACCACTCCTGTTTTCCCAGTTTTGGAAGCCAGTAAATTAAGCTTCTTCACTTAAGCTACTTTGGGTGTGGTTTCGTTCCCTGGGAAACCATGGAGTTTTGACTACTACAGGCTCACTCTATGTTTCCGCCACTCTGTGCTTATTTAAGGACAGCTCCCACTGGAGGAAAAAGCCATCCTTTCTTCTTTTCAGTGCCACAGACCAAGCCCCACCTAGGAGGTAATCGGTACATCACTGGGGCTTCCCAAGTGGTACTAGTGGTAAAGAAACTGCCTGCCAATGCAGGAGATGTAAGAGATGCAGGTTGGATCCCTGAGTTGGGAAGATCCCTTGGAGGAGAGCCTGCCCACCCACTCCAGTATTCTTGCATGGAGAGTTCCCACGGACGGAGGAGCCTGGCAGGCTGCAGTCTGTGTGGTTGCGCAGAGTCAGACACAACTGAAGTGACTTAGCACTCAAGTAGTAGCTCATTGGATTGTATCCAACTATCTTTGCCAACAGGAGCTTGCCTTTACTTTTCTCCCCTACAGGGACTGCTGGTAGCTGGGAAGCATCGTGAGTCAACTCACTGGTCAATGACACCCAAAGAAAGGCAATTCAGTCCCTCCCAGGACATTCATTCTCCTCTACGGATACCATAAGCATGAGTGGGCTGACTGCAGTGCCTCTCAACCCAGCTGGTCACTCCCAGCTGACCCCTCCTCTTCTCCAGGATATCTTGTGCTCTGGCTTTTCATTCAAACTTTGGCTTTGCACTTCACATACCATGTATGAATATCATGCATGTGTGAATATCACACAAACCTTTTTCTCACAACTTCTGATTGCCCAATTTGGAGACCTGCCGTTCAAGATCAAGAACAGAATTTGGAGAAGAAACTTTTCACAAGAGCCAAGGAGCAGTTGGCATCAGCAACCCTTCAGCCCAAAGGCTGAAGGTGACAAGAAAAATGAGTCTCACTGACATAAGAAATAACTGAAGTTAAGACCTTAAACAGAATCATAACACGTGTATGCCCTCTCCCTCCCTGTGGCATCACCCCTGTCTGCACCCCCTTCTCTGATGTCTCATTCTTCAAAGTCACCCCCTCCTTTTTGTCTCCTAAGGTCTCCCAGAACCTTCATGTGACCAACCTCAGACAGGCATCAATAACTTTTGTTTCATAATGAATGCCAATATTTATTCATCATCCCAGGGGTGAGATGTATATTTTGATCTTTAATAATGCTCAAATGATGTGTTTGATCTTTAATAATGAGTCACAAAGTCTAATAATAATAGTATTAATGGGAACAACAAACAGTGGCATAGCACTTCCTAGGTGCCAGGCACCGTCCTAACCACTTTACAAAGATCAGCCTAGATAATCTGCACAATAAACCTTAAAAGGAGAACTAGCAAAGGAGACACAGACACAAAGAACAGACTTCTGGACTCAGTGGGAGAAGGAGAGGGTGAGATGATTTGAGAGAAGAGCACCGAAACTACATTTTCTGTTTTACATACCATATGTAAAACCGATAGCCAGTGGGAGTTTGATGTATGATGCAGGGATCCCAAAGCCAGTGCTCTGTGAAAACCTGGAGGGATGGAGTGGGGAGGGAGGTAGGAGGGGTTCAGAAGGGAGGAGACGCATGTATGCTTATGGCCAATTCTTATTCTTATAACCCGCTTATGCCATGTTAATGAATGCCAAAAACCATCACAATATTATAAAGTAATTATCCTCCAATTAAAATAAATAAGCATTTTTTTTTAAGGGAGCTAATATTATTAGCAGCAGTGAGGCTAGGTCATTCGCTCCCATCCACATGGCTGATAAGCAACAGTGCTAGGATTTCTTTTTACCAAGTAGATATCTATCAGTTCAGTTCAATCATGTCTGACTCTTTGTAATCCCATGAATCGCAGCATGCCAGGCCTCCCTGTCCATCACCATCTCCCGGAGTTCACTGAAACTCATGTCCATCGAGTCAGTGATGCCATCCAGCCACCCCATCCTCTGTCATCCGCTTCTTCTCCTGCCCCCAAGCCCTCCCAGCATCAGGGTCTTTTCCAATGAGTCAACTCTTTGCATGAGGTGGCCAAAGTACTGGAGTTTCAGCTTTAGCATCAGTCCTTCCAATGAACACCCAGGACTGATCTCCTTTAGGATGGACTGGTTGGATCTCCTTGCAGTCCAAAGGACTCTCAAGAGTCTTCTCCAACACCACAGCTCAAAGGCATCAATTCTTCAGTGCTCAGCTTTCTTCACAGTCCAACTCTCACATCCATACATGACCACTGGGAAAACCATAGCCTTGACTAGATGGACCTTTCTTGGCAAAGTAGTATCTCTGCTTTTCAACATGCTATCTAGGTTGGTCATAACTTTCTTTCCAAAGAGTAAGCATCTTTTAATTTCATGGCTGCAATCACCACCAACAGTGACTCTGGAGCCAAAAAAAAAAAAAAAGTCTGCCACTGTTTCCACTGTTTCCCCATCTATTTCCCATGAAGTGATGGGACCAGATGCCATAATCTTAGTTTTCTGAATGTTGAGCTTTAAGCCAACTTTTTCCACTCTCCTCTTTCACTTTCATCAAGAGGCTCTTTAGTTCCTCTTCACTTTCTGCCATAAGGGTGGTGTCATCTGCATATCTTAGGCTGATATTTCTCCTGGCAATCTTGATTTCAGCTTGTGCTTCTTCCAGCCCACCGTTTCTCATGATGTACTCTGCATAGAAGTTAAATAAGCAGGGTGACAATGTACAGCCTTGACGCACTCCTTTTCCTATTTGGAACCAGTCTGTTGTTCCATGTCCAGTTCTAACTGTTGCTTCCTGACTTGCATATAGGTTTCTCAAGAGGCAAGTCAGGTGGTCTGATAGTCCCATCTCTTTCAGAATTTTCCACAGTTTATTGTGATCCACACAGTCAAAGGCTTTGGCATAGTCAATAAAGCAGAAATAGATGTTTTTCAGGAACTCTCTTTTTCGATGATCCAGCGGATGTTGGCAATTTGATCTCTGGTTCCTCTGCCTTTTCTAAAACCAGCTTGAACATCTGGAAGTTCACAGTTCACATATTGCTGAAGCCTGGCTTGGAGAATTTTGAGCATTACTTCACTAGCGTGTGAGATTAGTGCAATTGTGCGGTAGTTTGAGTAGGTATCTATAGTCAATGAAATTAGAAAGATGCATTATTTTAAACTGGGGATCAATGGAGGTATTGGCACTTTGGAAACAAGCTTAAAAAGAGAGTTGGGAAATGGAACTCGGAGAGAGAAGTCAGAATGGGCAGGTGACTGGAGCTCTTGCTGAGATGAGTAACAAGAGGAAACGGGACAGGAAGTCAGACACTGAGAAGTCTAGATATGCATCCAGCAAGTCATTTGAAGGCAGGACAGCAGACACTGCCATAAGGGAGGAGCACAGGAATCAGAGCTACTTCACAGACGCAGTGATCTCAACTGGCCCCTGAAGGATGGCCCAGACCAAGGAATAGATACCCTGAGCAGCACTCCACTACTGAGTTAGCACTCAGGTTCTTCTCAACTAGGACTTTGTCCTCTCTATAGAGAAATATAATCTGAGTTTCAAATGATAACACCATGGTTAAAACACAGATAATATATATTATAACAATAAATTATTTTGATAATTTTAATTATCAGTAAAACATATGATTTACATTTAATTGTCTTACTACAATAAAATTAAATGGTTACAACTATAATCATTATATATAATATAAAATGCACACTATAAATTAAACAGTTCTGGTACCATAAACAAACATAAGATTTAGTTAACCATTGCACATTTCAGATGCTTGAACCTGAGTGGTTTTTTGCTTCCAATCTGATTCAAAGATTTCTCAGGCAGAAGTCTAATCTCTGAAATTCTATTCCCTGTGGCCAAGTTGGGAGGCATATGTCTCTTGCCTGGGTAACTGGTGGGTTGACGGTCAGGAGGAAATGATCTCCTGATCTTTTACAAGCTGGTCTCAACAAAGGAATAGCCTATCTCCATTTTATTTGTTTACTTATTTAGGCCATATTACGTGTCATGTAGAATCTTAGTTCCCTGAACAAGGATCGAACCTGCACCTCTTGCATAGGAAGCATGGAGTCTTAACCAATGGACCATTAGGGAAGTCCCTTATCTCCACTTTAGAAAGCTACTTTATTAAGGTACACTTTGATTTCCCTGGTGGCTCAGATGGTAAAGCGTCTGCCTACAATGCGGGAGACCCAGGTTCAATCCCTGGGTGGGGAAGATCTGGAGAAGGAAACGGCAACCCACTCTAATATTCTTGCCTGGAAAATTCCATGCACAGAGAAGCCTGGTAGTCTACAGTCCATGGGGTCGCGAAGAGTCAGACACGACTGAGTGACTTCACTTTCACTTACTTTACTTTATTAACTCTAGAAGTCGTGTCCGACTCTTTGCAACCCCGTGGACTGTAGCCCACCAGGCTCCTCCATCCATGGGATTCTCCAGGCAAGAATACTGGAGTGGGTTTCCATTTCCTTCTCCAGGGGATCTTCCCAAACCAGGGATTGAACCCAGGTCTCCCGCATTGCAGGCAGACACTTTAACCTCTGAGCCACCAGGGAAGCCCATTAATTTACTTAAATATATTGCACCTATTTTGAGTATAAAACATGAGCTTTAACAAATTTGTATGTCCATTTAACCACCTTCTTAATGCATGGCTATCTACTTGAATACAAACAAATGTAAACACTTATAACACAAAGAGGATTCCTAATGATAAGGAATGGGATTCCCGGGTGACTCAGTGGTGAACAATCCACCTGCCAATGCAGGAGATGCAGGTTTGATCCCTGGATTGGGAAGATCCCCTGGAGGAAGAAGCGGCGACCCACTCCAGTACTCTTGCCTGGAGAATCATGGGCAGAGGAGCCTGGTGGGCTACAGCCCATGAGGTCACAAAGAGTCGGACATGATTGAGCACATGTGCACACACAGTAATGATAAGGAATGGAATAAAGAATTCAATCCAAATCAACACACGTTTGGTAGATGATGAATTCAAAAGCACCTAGGACAATGACTAGCACATTAGGCTCGATAATAATTTTATATACAAAGTGAAATTGCTTCTATGTGCCTGAGAGTGTGTTAGACTCTCTAAGTGCAGGGCCAAAAAATGATGATGCAAACAATTGAAAGAGTAGGTAGAAAAAGACACAAACTTTGAGAGAGGGCTACGTTTGTGTGGAAAGTAAGGTAAGAAATTTTCCTAACTTTTTCCTAAATTTTCTTTCCACACATTGATGTGGAAAGAAATGAGGAAGTCCAAATGCAGAAATTTGAAAATTGATCAGGGTAGCATTTGATACAAGGTTGGATAATGAACTCGCTTTTGAAAGGGAAAATGTAGAAGTTAGCAATTGTGAGAACAGTTTTCCAAAAGAACAGTTCCAGAAAAAGCACTAAAATCTGAAACTAATATGTGTTCATAGGATAGCTATAGGAGAATAATAGGGGTGGGGTGGGGGGGGGGAAGCTAAGAAAATAAGTCAGCAAGAATTTGAGAAGTCTACCTACCCAAGATGCCTTGACTAGTTCTCTGATGACAATTATTCCACCTCCAGAAGCCAAGGCAATCATTTTGCTCAAAACTTTATTTATTAAAATGCAAATATATGCATGGAGCTTTGCTTGCTATATGATGCTCTCAACCCGTATGCAGGTCAAGAAGCAACACTTAGGACCAGACATGGAACAAGGGACTGGTTCCAAAATGGAAAAGGAGTATGTCAAGGCTGGATATTGTCACCTAGCTTATTTAACTTACATAGAGTACATAGAGTACATCATGCAAAATGCTGGGCTGGATAAACTGCAGGCTAGAATCAAGATTACCAGGAGAAATATCAGTAACCTCAGATGACAGAAAGCAAAGAAGAACTAAAGAGCCTCTTGATGAAGGTGAAAGAGGAGAGTGAAAAAGCTGGCTTAAAACTCAACATTCAGAAAACTAAGATCATAGCACCCAGTCCCCTCACTTCACGGCAAATAGATGGGGAAACAGTGGAAACAGTGACAGATTTTATTTTCTTGAGCTCCAAAATCACTGCAGATAATGACTGCAGCCATGAAATTAAAAGATACTTGCTCCTTGGAAGAAAAGCTATGACAAACCTGGACAGCATATTAAAGAGCAGAGCCATTACTTTGCTGACAAAAGTCTGTATAGTCAAAGCTATGGTTTTTCCAGTAGTCATGTGTGGATGTGAAATTTGGACAATAAAGAACATTGAGCACTGAAGAACTGATGCTTCAAACTGTGGTGTTGAAGAAGACTCTTGAAAGACCTTTGGACTGCAATGAGATCAAACCAGTCAACCCAAAAGGAAATCAAGCCTGAATATTCATTGGAAGGACTGATGCTGAGGCTGAAGCCCCAGTACTTTGGCCATCTGCTGCAAAAAGCCAACTCATTGGAAAAGACCCTGATGCTGGGAAAGATTGAAGACAAGAGGAGAAGGGGACAACAGAGGATGAGATGGTTGGATGGCATCACCGATTCAATGGACATGAGTTTGAGCAAGCTCTGGGAGATGGTGAAGGACAGGGAAGCCTGTCATGCTGCAGTCCATGGTGTCACAAAGAGTCAAACATGACTCAGCAATTGAACAACAACAGTGCTGTATGATGCTCCAGGCTTTTGTTCTAAGGATAAATGTGGAAGGGGGGTTTGGAGTAGGAAAGAAGAGTATAAGTTACCAAATATCCAAGAAAAAAGAAAGAGAGATATGTCAAAAAGGGGTCCAGGAGCAGGAACCCAGGAGACCTTAATGGCATTCACTAATGTAAAAGTCCTGCTTCAGTAAACCTTAAGACTCAAGGTGCTGGAATGATCCAAGTATGAGAACATGGCTTACAGCCCTACCTTCTGATTCTGCCATATGACTGCTACCCATCACTGGCTGAGACCTCTCTCAAAGTGGCAGCTCTCTGTAGGATCCTTTATGTTCCTGTGGTGGGAGCCTGTATCCCAAGAGGTTAAGGCTTGGCTGCCATCACCAATGTGACTACAAATGAAGTCCAAATTATTAAGTACAGTGAGATTAAAATGTCCATCAGCCCTCATGCATTTGATTCTTTCTTTCAGTACTCTCCAATTATGGGACAATCTAACCCTGTGTTTAAGGTTATTTTAGGAGACAAGGACATCTCCTGACAATGACCAAGACTGATGTGTACCATTAGAGTTCCACAGTTGAGTGCAGCTGTTTTCTGAGACTGTGTTTCCTACAAAATGAAAAAGCAGGCTGCCTCTTTCTCAGATAACTGATGCAAAGGAGGCAAGAGGGTGATAGGCAGTTCAGGCAGCAAGCTAAGACTCTGGAATTTCAAGTCCACTTGAGATATTTCAGATATTCTCAGAGTCTGAAGGACCTTGAAAGCACTTTGCCTTTAGTCAAGTGAACTCTAAACATTTCCACTCCTCTTGAGTCTTCAACTCCAAGTTTGAAATCTTCGACTCCATCACTCTCAGAAGACAGAATTTTCCAAACAAATAAGTTAAAATACACTTATCACTCACCCAATACTTGCTGGCATTCCACTCTTAAGAAATTGACATCTTGATTGAAAAGAAAAAAAAAAAAGCCAGTAATGAAAACATAACCAATGAGAAGAATACAGCCAGATGAAGAAATTCTAAGGTAACTAATATTACAGAGTTGGAAATTATCTTGTTTTTAATGATTTATTTTGCAGAGAGTTGGGAGTAAGACTTTCTATTCTTCTTATGTTAAAGAGAAATTTAAATGTTTTATACCCAACTAAAATTTCCCAGGCTTTAATTTTCTTTCAACATCACTCTGCAGACATGGAAAAACAACCAATTCATTGACACCTAGAAGGAAACAATTTTAAGAAATAGATAAATGGAAATACCCTTTCCAGGGCTCCTCTGATCTCTTCACTGTTTCTTTTTTAAGATCCTCTTTGTCCTCTTACTCACTAAATGTGGATGTCTTTAATGTTCTGACCTTGGTCCTTGTCTATACTCTGCATACTCCTCCCTGGAACTTTTAGCCACTCTTAGAGTGTAAGAATGATAAAACATATCTTACAGTTCCAAGGTCCCAAAAGAATAACTGATTTTCTTGAAATCATACCTCCATTCAGTTGTGGAAGCAGTGATAAAAGCTCTGTCCATAATAGCAAAACTCAAACAAGAAGTATGACTTACATGGCCTTTCACTATTTTCACTGAATTGTTTGAATGGACATTTTAAGATTGTGTAGACACAGACTTGGGCTTCCCTGGTGGCTCAGTAGTAAAGTACCCACCTGCCAATGTAGGAAATGCAGATTCAATCCCTGGGTCGGGAAGATGCCCTGGAGAGGGAAATGGCAACTCACTCCAGTATTCCTGCCCGGGAAATCTCACGGACAGAGAAGCCTGTTAGACTGCAGACCATGGGGTCACAAAAAGAGTCAAACACAACTTAGCAACTAAACAACAAAAAGAGATACAGACTCAATGCTCTAGCCTTGTTCAATTGTAAACAAGTTTAGTCTAATGATTAGATGTTCAAATATGAGTATCTGTATTCTAGCAGAACATATTTCTTCCTGGGCCATCTAAGATCAATACTCCTAAGAATACAACTTGGGGAGTTATTTCATTAATAAGACAGAGTCTCTTTGGCCCACATTTCCAAACACAAATCCTCTATTCCCTTTCTTTTAGCAATGAACCAACAGGTCCAATATATCTCTCAAACAAAAGAAAAATATATACTTTCCAGATTTCTCTCCCTTCTGCTTCCTTCATCCAGATAAAGCCAGTATCCTTTGTGAATGGATAAGAAATTCGTGACAATGCTGACAATTGGCTCTAGTAAACAAGATGAAAAGGTCACTGGTTTATTCATTTTATCCAGGTTCCACTATTAACTCACTGATCTATAGCTCCCGGTAATCCACTTAACCCTCAGGGCCACAATTTCCTTAATTATCAAATGAGTAATACACACTCTGTCATCCTACTGTGGTCGTTCTTTCTAAACCAAATACCTACATACATTTGTTAACTCCAAGTACTTCTGGTGGCTAATTGATAAAGAATCTGCCTGCAATGTGAGAGACCTGGGTTCGATCCCAGGGTCAGGAAGATCCCCTGGAGAAGGGAATGGCAACCCACTCCAGTATTCTTACCTGGAGAATCCCATGGACAGAGGAGCCTGGTGGGCCACAGTCCATGGGGTCACAAAAAGTTGGAAACAACTGAGCAACTAACACCACCACCACCATACCCTATGGATAATACAGCCATTTATTCTTCAACCATATACCATGTTAGATGTCTCCTCTATTTACTTAAGTATCAGAGATAGATTTAGCTTAAAGAAATTCTAAAATCTAGTCTGTCAACACAGTTGATTCTACTTCCACAATATTTTGTGAAATTTTTCTCCTCTTTATCCATCTCCCTTATTTATACTTTTATTGTGCTTCATCTGGATTACTCCAGTGGTTCCCAACTGTTCTGTAGAAATCTCTGCCCCCATCTTGGCCCTGCCAATTCATTCTCTACTATTAAAATGACATTTTCAAAACTAAAATCTGATAAACTATCTTCTATTTAATATTCCTCAACTATATTTCCTTCATGAAAACATCCACATTCTTGATTAACATTGAAACAGCTCTCAACATCCCTATTCCCATAACTTGGCCCATACTGATGCTGTTTCCTCTACCTGGATTTTTACTTTTCTTCTTTCCCTGGTTTTTCTCACCCACGTTCTCACGTACTCGATTTTCCTAACATTCTTCATATCCTACTACATTATTGCTACTGTATTAGCCAAAATAAGTACACCTCCAGAGCTGTGAAGGATCTGAAATTTTATCCTATCTACAAACTAATAAGTTAGCCTGCCACAATTTCATGGATGCTGGGAGGAGACATACTTTGAGTCAATAACAAAGACAGCTCATCACTCACAACACTGCAGTAGCCAGAGTATCAGCATTTGCTTCAGTTTCCAGTTCTATAGATTGCCTCAGAGAGGGGCTGGAAGGCATCTACAAACTTAGTGGATGATGTTATAGGAGAATTCAAACTGAGGGAAGCAAAATATTTTATAATGGACTGTAAAACCACCTGCCCTTTGACCCGAAGGGAGAAATTCTCTATCTTCCAAGATTGTTCATTACACTAATATCCTTGAAAATATAGTCCAAAACAAGAGAAAGTGACTGCCTCATTTTAAAAACATGCAGGAAATTGAGAGACCTGTGGAGAACTATTTTCCAACACACAACTTTCTGCAATAGCAATATTGTTAACCCTGAGTTCTTGTTATCCCCATGACTGTCTATCCTGTCACTAGATTTTAAACTTCTTGACAACAGAGACTTGTTTTGGAGCTCTTTATTTAGTGTGTGACGCAGAGTTGCAATCTCAAATGTCTTTGTTGAATAATAATCATTTGATCTAAGAAAAATCTCAGATGCACATTACTTTGTACATTCCTAAACAGATAATTCATATAACTTCAATTAGATAGTGGATGTGGAAATTTCTAGAAAATTATAATGATCACTTTTTAAAGTAAGTTGTTTTAATAAGTCTTGAAAAATGCTCTAAATCACTTCTTTCCTATTTTAAAAAATGGAGCAATTGAATTCTAGGATCCATTTATTACTCAAATCCTCACCTACATGTTTCCATTTTCTTGAATGTCTTTGAACAATTACTGTAAGAAAACACCCCAAATCCACATTCTCTTCACAGAACAATTTCTGACAAGAATAGTTGCTGTATCCACTTCCATGATCTCTCTTGACTAGGTGAACAAATTCTTCTATTTAATTCCTTTATAAAGCCTCCATCTTCCTAGAGTCAAATCCTCCAGGCCTGACTTCTCCATCTCTCCCCTTACACTTCCCTACATAATAGTCACTATGTGATGCTCCCTTCCTGGGGTCTAGAAAATAGTGGCTTTATCCTCTGGTGCCCAGTCTCATTCATAGAGCTAAAATTTTCTGAGAGTCATGGAGGTAGTGTTCTGGAGGGTGGAGAATTGAGCTGAGCATCAGGAGGTTTGGAGATCGTTACTAAATTAACAAAAACGATTTCCCATAGAAAATCTGAAGGTGGTCTAGCTCAGAACCAGCTTGATCTGCAGGGGTTATATATATTTTTTGTGTGTCCCAAATCATCACCCTCACTAACTTGTTTCTCACCTGTCTTCAAATATCCTTGCACCATCCACCATTTAATACCCATTAGGTACATTGTCTTAAGAAGACCACAATGATAGTACAATTATAATTTAAGAAGAGAAGATGGAAACTAGGGAAGAAACTGCTCACCTATAGTCCTTTTTACACTTTCAGATCATTAAAAACATATGAGCTTTATTGTATTTTATTATCTTTTAATGGGTAACATTTATAAGCATTTATATTTATTGCCATAATTGATGTCCTTAGGTTTTAGCATTTTATAAGATTTCGTAGCATTCACTTAATTTCCTATCTTTTACTGGATTGTGATTTAGCTGTTTTTATTTTTCTAGCTATCTAAAAAGTTAAAATAAGTCAATAAAAATAAAAAGTTATAAATCCATGTTTTAATGATATTTATGAAAGTGAAACATTAGTTTCTCAGTTGTGTCTGACTCTTTGTAACCAGTTTCTTCTGTTCGTGGAATTCTCCAGGCAAGAATATTGGAGTGGAAAGCCATTCCCTTCTCCAGGAGATCTTCCTGACCCAGGGATCAAACCTGGGTCTCCTGTATTGCAGGCAGATTCCTTACTATCTGAGCCAGCAAAGAAGCTCGATTGTATTTATGGAAAATATTTAAAATATTTTATAAAGTATAAGATACATACAGAAAGTAGTTATTATCTATGTATATCTTATTGTATTTTCAGAAATATAAAAGCTATAGAAACAACAAGCACATCAAGAAACAGAACACTGTTCGTATCTAAGAAGATCCCTGTCCTCTCTCCTAGCCTCTGGCCCTCCAAAATGAATTGCTCCCCTGATTTTTAAGAGCGTGAATTAGTTTTATACTTTATATAAATGGAATTATCCAGTATGTACTCTTTCATGACTTACTTCCTTAGCTCAACATTATATATGAGTTATATCCACATTGTTTTATGTAGTCATACTGCATTCATTCTCATTGCTATATAGCAGTCCTTTGGGTGAATGTACTGCTATATATCTACCCATCTGACTAATAATGGGCATTTTTGTAGTTTACAGTTTAGGAGTATTAAGAATAGTGCTACTTCTGGCTACTGCTTGAAATGTACAAGGTTAGAAAGAGTGTAACTCCCACTCTTACAACAACAACAAAAAAAAATGCTGTACAAGCTACAAATTTATAACTTTTCTTGAACTTGTCAGCTATCTGAGCTTGCAGAACAGACAACTGATCTGAAATCTAAGTTGATACAAGTGTGTACAAGGAGAGATAGAACATGAGCACTTGCTTACCTGGGGCAAATGCTGCCAGACATGGGTAAGAATTCAGCTGAAACTGTTATTGAACTGTTAGGGCAAAGTGATGGGTCTCAAGAGAATACAGAACTCGTGAGAATGCAGATATGAGGGAAACGTGCACCTGTTCGTGGGCTCTGCTGCTCACACTGAACCAGTGACCACAAAAAAGATTGATGAGCGTCCAGAAGAAGCATTCCCTTGTAGTGCAAGCCTGAGGAAAGAGATCAGCAGCTGCTGCAGGAAAGGCATAAAACCGCATCCAGATTCTCCGTGCCTGCCACTTCTTCATAATAAAAGCCAAACAGCTGGGAGAAGACAACACACCATCCTACTTAGAGCAGTGGGAAAGTCTTCCTCTACACCTGGGGGAAGAGCAGAGAGAAAACAAAACAAATTCTCCTTTAGGAGAGGAGCAAGAATCTGAAATGGGCTCAGAACTGCCCCCTCAGAGAGTGGCAGGAACCCTGAGAAGACCACAGCCCTGAGGCCCAGGGACACAGTGCCTTTGTAAGGCTGACTATTAATGAGAACAGAGTATACACCTACTCCCCACCACAGGCCAAGAATTGTCAGGTCACGGGTGATAGTTGAATACTGCTGGCAGAGACACAAGAGCATGAAAAGAAACTCTCTTTGAAGCACAGCATAAAGGGAAGGCCTAAAGCTAAGAGTAGATGAAATATTGAGAAAAACTGTGGGAAATCAACACCCAAACTCAAGACAGGAGCGGTGCTCGAGGAATTAGATGCATGTGATACATGGAAGGTAACTATAGCAACAATGAATTGTAAATCCAGAGGAACTAACTGCATTCAAGCAAATCCCGAAACTAAAGTTTGAACAGAAAGAAAGGCATGCCCACGTTCAAGCATCCAAACTATTTACCTCAGCCTCAAGTGTCCTACACAAGATATGTCTTTCAACAATATATATCTTTTCTCCAAAAAGCAAGGAGGAAAAACACACCATCAAGAGAAAGCAACCAAAAGAAGCAGAAACACCCATGACACAGATGTTGGAACCATCCAAAAGGGAATTTAAATTCATAATTAATAGTTACCTTAATGAAAAGATGGATAACAAGTGATATCAGATGGATAATTTTGAAGCAGCTTCACAGGTGGTGCAGTGGTAAAGAATCCACCTGCCAATGCAGGAGACTCAGAAGAGGTGGATTCCATCCCTGGGTCAAGAAGGTCCCCCAGAGTGGGAAATAGCAACCCATTCCAGTATTCTTGCTTGGAAAATTCCATGGACAGAGGAGTCTGGTGGGCTACAATCCATGGGGTCTCAAAGAGTTGGACATGTGAGCAACTGAGTACACATAACTTTAGCAGAGAAACGGAACTGAGGGGGAAAAATAAGAGTCAAATGGGAATGCTAGAAATGCAAACACATTAACAGACATGAAGAAAGACTCAACAGCAGACTTGACACAGCTGAGGAAAGAATAAGTGAACATGAAGATAGGGTAATAGAAACTACCCAAATTAAAGCTGAAACTCCAGTACTTTGGCCACCTCATGCAAAGAGTTGACTCACTGGAAAAGACTCTGATGCTGGGAGGGATTGGGGGCAGGAGGAGAAGGGGACGACAGAGGATGAGATGGCTGGATGGCATCCCTGACTCGATGGACGCGAGTCTGAGTGAACTCCAGGAGTTGGTGATGGACAGGGAGGCCTGGTGTGCTGTGATTCATGGGGTCACAGAGAGACGGACACGACTGAGCGACTGAGCTGAACTGAACTGAACAGCAGTAGCAACAGTAGTAGTAGAAGCAGTAATGGTCGTAGAGGAGGAAGAGGGGGAGGAAAAGAAGGAGTAAGAGCACAAAACAAGCACATGAAAACGAAAACAGAGCGCGAAGAAGGGGAAAGAGGGAACGTGACAGAAAAAGATACGTGGACAAAGAAGAGGTGAGAATTTTCCAAAAGTAATGACATGACACAAAGCAGGGGAAAAAATAAAGCTAGGTATGCCATATCAAAACTACTAAAAACCAAAGACAAAAATCTTGAAGACAACCAGAGAAATATGACATCTTATCTAAGGAGAAATGAAGATAAGAACTATAATAGACTTATCAGAAACCACAAGAAAATGAAATGGCATTTTAAAGTATTGAAGAAAAAAAAAAAACTGTCAATTCATTATACTCAGCCCAAAAAAAAAAGTCTTTCAAAAATGAATGAGACATAGTTTATCAAAAAAAAAGGAACACTTGTTGTTAAACACCTATATTTGAAGAAAGATCAAAGAAACTCATAGAAGCAGAAAGAATATGATACCAGCCAGAAAATGGGCTCTACACAAAATAAAATGAAGGGGGGATGAAAATGTAATTAATACCAGTATGATAAATGTTTCTTTATTCTTATTTTAATAGCTGTAATAGATTACTGTCTAAAGCAAAAGTAGTACCAATGAATTGTATTACAGCGTATGCTAAAGCAAAATGTGTGATAAAATAATACAAAGCATGTAAAACAGAAATTGGGAACAACATTCATGTGAATGAACAGAGTCTATTGTATTTACCAAAAATACTGACCTCCATGCTTTCTGGGACCTCCTTCTATGGAACTGCTGGTGTTTCCAGAAGTGCCGTGCACACAGCCGCTCTCAGTACACAGGCTGGATCACCCTTTGGAGTCAAGGGCTGCAAAGCCCCTCCTGAGACAAGTCCAAGAAGAAAGGAAAATCAACTATTCTTATGTACTCCTGCTGCCTACTTCGCTGTAGTCAATGTTTTTTCAGACTCCTGGAGAAAGAAAGCATGTTCTCTCTCCTGTCTAATTTAGCTTCTTTCCTGGGGCTTCAGCTCTTGGGGACAAAAGCCTCTCTGTGCAGAAACACAAGTCTTCAGGCCACCTGGACTATGGTGGGATGGTTCGCCTCTGGCAATTACTTTCCCTTCTTGCTCTCTCTTCCACCACAGCAAAGGAACCCACTTAGAAGTAAATTTACAACAGAAGCAGGAAATCCAATCTCTCGGGCAAGAAAAAGCTAAAAGAAACAGCTGCAAATAAAGCCCAGGAAGGTAGAATTTGAGGTGGGAATAGCTGCAATTTTGATCGTATGTCAAGCCTGTAACGGCTGAGTGAACTCCAGGAGCTACCCAGCGCTGCCCAGCTCGAGGGGCACTGAGCTGAGCTAAAGAGGTTGGCAGGTGGCGATGGAGACAGGGCAGGACTAGCACTGGCAGCTTCTGACGTGGAGGCGAGGGGCAGGCTGGGGACATGACACAGACCCAGCTGTACCTGCAGAGCTGCCTGACATTCTATCATGGTCTAATAAAACGTGAACCTGGAGAGTCATCATTCGTAAGGCAACAAGCAGCTACCTGTGTGAGATCCAGGCCTGAAACACACAACACGACGCGATCTTCCAGTAGCAAACAGCTCAGGCTGGAGGGCAAAAGTATTTGGTACCATGGACCTATCCTGGGCCTCCCTGGTGACCCAGATGGTAAAGAATCTGCCTGCAATGCAGGAAACCAGGTTTCAACCCCTGGGTCAGGAAGATCCCCTGGAGAAGGAAATGGCAACCCACTCCAACAACCTTGCCTGGAGAATTCTATGGACAGAGGCGCCTGTCAGTCTACAGTCCATGGGCTAGCAAAATGTCACACATGACTGAGTGACTTTCACTTCACCGCTTCACCATGGACCCACTCTGGTAATGCCTGCTGTGCAAGAAGGGCCTGAGAAGCAGTTGAGAATAAACAGCCCAAAATCACCACCAGTGTGCCTTTGAGATAACATCTTATGTCACCCCCCATTGACCAGGAGACATCTGGGTAGCATTACAGAAGAGGGGGGCGGCCCCTTCACACTCCACCTTCTAAGACCCACTGGGTCTCCGTCTACAGGATGCAAACTCCTAGGCACTCAGTCTCAGGGGAGGGTATCACTCTGACAAAGCCAGCTTCAAGAGCTTCTACATGCAACTCAGCGTGTTAGAAGCCCCAAGAGCTAAGGTCTAAGACCACTAAGAACCCTAGGATATTGCCTAATTCCTCTCCCCCTGTCTCCAAGAAAAATATCCTTACTAATGCAAGGCTACTCATCTTTCAGGGTCCACACATTCTTCACCACAAATCCTTCTCTGACCATGTCAGTGAAAATCTGATTTCCTAAAAGGATTAGCCTGATACTTAGACATAACTTCTCACCTAATTAAAAGATAAAGATTAAAAATGCCCACAGCTGGCAAAATTTAAGGGAAATAAGGTATTTGCACATGGGCTCAGGGAGTCCACCTCGGAAGGTCAATTCAGCAATATGTAAAAAATGGAGACTGCTTATAACCTTGGAGAAGGCAATGGCACCCCACTCTTGCCTGGAGAATCCCAGGGACGGGGGAGCCTGGTGGGCTGCCGTCTCTGGGGTCGCACAGAGTTGGACACCACTGAGGCGACTTAGCAGCAGCAGCACCAGCATATAACCTGGACTTGAAGCTCTCCTCTAGGAGCTGTTCAAACAGAGACATGTGTGAACAAGGTGCTCGTTGGAAACCAGCTCATACTGTGGGTAAGTATGGAAAGATTTTCTGTCTCTGGTCCCTGGCTTTGTTGCTTAGAAGCTCTAAAATACTCTGAACCTCAGTTTTGCATCAGTAAAATGGAGGTATAGACAAGGATATTGTGAAGATTAGATGATAAAATACATTGTAATTTGACATAATGAAAACTCAGTTTTTCATTATCTTCATCTTATTGAAATTCAGATATTTTTCCTAACCATGGATCATCATCAATAGAATTTGATCAGAAACATTAGGATAGATCTATGCAATAGAATACTATGCAGGCTTTTAAAAGAATAAAAGCTCCATATACGTACTGAATATTTTAAAAAATGGATTTCAGAGGAGCTTGTGTGTGTATGTGTGGGTCTATGCATCTCTGTGGATGTAACTATGTCTGGTTTGGGTGTGTCTGTGTGGTTTGTATGTCTGCAGTGTGTGTGAGTCCCATGTGTATATCTATGGTGTGTGTGTTTTCTATGATTGTGTGCAGTGTGTGCGTGTGTGTGTCTTGGGTGTATGTTTGGGAGTTCTGTTTCTAGTGTGTAAATTCTCTGTGTTTGCTGTGTGAGTGGTATGTGTGTGTCTGCAGGATGTGTGTGTTTGCCTGTGGGACATGTATGTGGGGGGTGTGAGTTCTGTGTGTGTGCATGCATGGTGTATCTGCAAGTGAGTTCTATGTGTCTGTGGTGAGGGTATGTCATCAGGGTGTATGTGTGTGAGACCCATGTGTGTATCTGCCAGGCTGTGAAAGTTCTATACGTGTGTCTATGGGTTGTTCAAGTTCTATGTGTGTGTCTACAGGGTGTGCATATACCTACAAGATCAGGAGGTGAATAAGTACTGGAACTCAGGTGTGAAGGAAGCCTGGGTTAGGTTCTTGTTCACCCTAGAGAAATGAGTCAACTCCTCTATTTCAAGTTTCTTTATCCATTAAAAAAGCATCCCCTCCAGTCCCTGGGTCATGTGAGGATTATTACAGATGATGGGCTGCATGGAAACCACATAGCACAATGTCTGGCACATACTATGTACTCCCTATGGTCCAGTCATTGTTCATCACTTCCAAACTGACAGAAAGATGTCTGGGCACATGTTTCATATCTTAACCCAGTTGGGTGTCACCAATCTGTGTGTATTTAATTTTCTCTCTATAATTTTCTATATTGTGTGGCTACTTTACATGCACATATATTATTTCTATAATAAAAAAAATACCTGCCTTTTTCAACAATAGTTGCCTCCATGATGCAGATTAAACACCCTTCAAACTCCAATCCTCTGCCAGGTATCTCTAGCTCTCAGAAAGCATCTCTCCACGAGTCCCTGAGATTCCCATCCTTACTGTATTGTTGTATGTCAAGCAGCACTTGTGGATTAAGAGCCCAGACTGTGATGTTCTGTCCAGAAAGCTCGGCTTTCAGTTCCCACGATAACTGGGATTGAGCAGCTGTTGGGGCCACTTTCTATCTTAATCCCACTAGAATTGATTTTTCTAATCAGATTAAGTTGTTGTCACTTTGGAAGGGGTGGTGGTAAAAGGCAGCTCAGTGTCAACTTCGTTAGGTGGGGGCGGGGGGAACACCCGGAGCGGTGGAGACAAGCAAGTGATGGAGGGCGATTTCAGAGGTGAGCAGTCCCCAGCACGGGCTGGCAGGAGCAGGGTGAGAGCAAGCCCCGCACGAGTGGGGAAGGGGTGCAGGGAGACAAAGAAAAAATTCACTTTCTTTAAAATATGATTCAGGTGAGGTTACTCCACAAGGGGCGGACTCCATTTAGCATGTTTATCAGAGTCACCTGGAGAGCTCGCTAAAAATGCAGATTCCGGGCAAGCATTTCCTCCCTCCAAGAACTTCTGTTAAGCGGAGCCTGGACATCACCTTCCCAGGTGAAGACTGGATTCATCGCTGAGGAGCAAGGCGGGGTCCTGGGGAGGGGGGGGTGGTCAAAATTCCACCGTGAAAAATCGAGTTTTGATATCTGTGTGTCTTCAGTTTAGTTACACAACCTCTCTGGGCTTTTTAGGCCGAGGAAGGAAGAGTGACCGTCCAGAACGAAATGCTGATAAGGCTATTGAGGTTGTCCACTTTCTGTTTTAAAAAGAAGAAGAAGCTGGATGATTTGAAGCCCACGCACAGCTTTCCCATTCTCGGAAGGGGCCAGGCTGCCCAGAGGATGGTTTCTGACCCTAGGGCCCTCAGCCCTGTCTCCCCTGCACCAGAAGCTTCTGCGGACCTTCCCGGCTCCCGATGCGGCGGCCACAGGCAGCCTGCGAGTGTGCTCCACTGCCCCCTGGTGGTCTTGTCTGGGAAGGGGACCAGTCTCTTCCCCGACTGGGCTTTATCCTGCCTGCGCGGAGCAAAACCGCAGCCTTCCAGGCTATACAGGTGAAAGGGAATAGGGAGCCACGAAAGCCGATTTCTGACATCGTGGAGCCTAAACTCTCCCTTCCCCCTGGCACCACCACCACCACCTGCTCGCAGCTGCTCGCGCTGTCACAGTGGAGCTTCACCACGTTGAGGCTCAGGGTTTCAGGTTCCTGGCTGCCTCCTGTGCCCTGAGGCAGGCTTTTGCTGGGAGCCACAAACAGGGGAGGGGGTAGTGGGGGGGACACCCTTGTTGCCTCTGGCGCTGCAAGAGCTGAGTTTGACCCAGGAGATCACTACACATGTGTGTGAGGCCATGCAGAATTTTACACCAAAGGGGGTTACAAGGCCAGCCCCAGGGGTGGGGGTGGGGGGCGGTGGCACATGCTGCAGGCTGTGAGCATCATACAGCTCCAGCAAGAAGGACCAAAGGGGAGCCCTGGGCTCATGGGGAAGTCTAGACCTCGGGGCACTGCCATGGGCAAGACAGGTGCTAGTCAGAGAACGCCTGCTTCAGCCACCATCCTGGGAGCCCACTGCGGTGAGCCTGACTTTCTACCTTCCTGTTCAGGCTTTAGATTAAAGGCGGGAGGCTGAGGCCCCTCCCTTCTCCCCACAGGGAAACTCCCCTGTCCTGGACCCCCACCTACCCCCAATTGGGGGCAAGCTGATGGCCCTGTCTGACCTTTCCTGAGTCAGAACCTTGCCTTGGTTATCATATTCCTTAGGGACCCTGCTGGTGTCAGATGGAAGACACAGGATCCGGGGGTGGGCTAGTCCATCGTCCATGGCAGAGTCCGTAGAGGGCTGCATGCCATCCTCTAACACGTGATGTGGACGTGGTCTGACCACAGGGAGCAGACATTTGGGATGTCCATCACCATACTGTGTCCCTGCATTCAGGCATATGCACCAGGGGATGCTCACTACATAGGGTATGCCCCTGGGGACAGAGGGCAAGGCTGGGGCTCCCAGGACCATCACCTCTCACAGGCAGCTTCAGATGGTGTTGTTAGAGAAGGAGGGAGTCAGGGCCATCTAGGAGACCCTCTTGAGCATGGGGGAATGAACTAGACGTCTGCTCAGCAAGCTGTTCTGGCATCAGGCCCCACCATTATTTCCATCACAGGCTCTCTGGAAGGGCAGATTAGAGCTGGCCTTCTTTAATGAGACAATGTGTAAGGGAACCTGTTGACAGTCATGAAGCTAAATATTAATATGATGTCTTCACCAGCACTGTCAGGGATGCACCAAAAGTGGTCTTATTAGAGTTGCAACCACTTTCCTTTTCTCCCCCCTGAGATTCCATTGTTGTTGTTTAGTCACTAGTGAAAATTGAAAGTCGTTCAGTCATGTCCGACTCTTTGCAACTCCATGGACCATGGCCTCCCACGCTCCTTTGTCCCTGGAGTTCTCCAGGCCAGAATACTGGAATGCGTAGCTGTTCCCATCTCCAGAGGATCTTCCCAACCCAGGGGTCGAAACCAGATCTCTCATATTGCAGGCAGATTCTTTACCATCTGAGCCACCAGGGATGCCCAAGAATGCTGAATTGGGTAGCCTATCCCTTCTACAGCAGATCTTCCCAACCCAGGAATTGAACTGGGGCCTCCTCCATTACAGGTGGATTCTTTCCCAGCTGAGCTACCAGGGAAGCCCCTATTTAGCCGCTAAGTTGTGTCCAACTCTTTTGTGACCCTACAGACTGTAGCCCACCAGGCTCCTCTGTCCATGGAATTCTCTAGGAAAGAATACTGGAGTGGGTAGCTATTCCCTTCTCCAGGGGATCTTCCCAACTGAGGGATTGAACCCATGTGTCTTATATTGGCAGGTGGATTCTTTACCACTGCCACCAGGGAAGCCCCAAGATTCCATTATTCACCAACAAAGACTACTTCCCCTGTCCCTTGTTTTATTCCCTAGAAAACAAGCCCCCACATCTGTTTCAATTTAAACAGAAAGGGGTAACACAAATTACAAAGAAAGAAGATGAATGATTCTATTTTTATAATGAATTGAGTCTACATAGGTTGATTTTAGTATCATTTATTCCATTTAACTCTTACAGAAACTCACATGAGGCAGGCATATACCCAATTCTAGAGGCAAAGGGACAAAGATGCAGAAAGGCCAGAATAGGATGTCGCAAAACTAGACCTGATCCTTGAATTCAGATCCCACTTTCTCCTTATTTTGTTAAGTTCCTGGTTTTAGGGCTTGTCTGTGATTCCCCGTGCTGTTTCTTAGCCCCACCCCTAGAGGCCTGACACCATCTCCCCTCTGCTCTTTTATTCCAGAGAGTCAAGTGTAGTGATGCCCCAGTCACTTCAAATTGCCTGAGGTCTGGCTGCCCTCTTCCTCACAAACTCTCATCCTCTGCCAGGCACACCTTACAGGTGCAGCTGGGGGTCAGATCATAGGATGTGCTGTTGGCTCACAGAACCAGGAATGTTTGCCCCTGGTTGACCAGATGGCACGTTCCACACCCACAGTTCCTGCTGCTCCAGGAGAGGTCAGCTCAGGGCACTTTCTCTTATTCCAGCCTTCCTTTCCCAGATCTACACACTGCTCACGACACAGCAGTCCCTGACCTCACAGGACCCTACCAGCTTGGGGTTCAGGGCTGATATCTCAATGCTTTCCTCCTCCTCCAACTAAATCCCATCCCCAGTCACTGTCCTGGTGAGAACCCTGCCAGAGGGAATAGGTTAGGACAGAGACCGGAAATGTTTTCCTCATTTGACTTTAGCACACACACACACACACACACCCCTGCTTCCTGCTCACCTCTGTCTCTGTTCCTTCTCAGTCTTTCTTTTCTGGGGCATCCTGAACATCTCAGCCTCTAAACTCTGCAGGGCCCCAGGCCAGTCCTTTCTGTCTTCCTGTCCAGACTCACTCACCCAGGGGCATCATGCAGTCTCCAGGGACTTGTTATACCAAACATATATCTTTATAACTCCTATTTCTCTTACCTCTGACACCTTCACTTTGATGTTACATCAGAGATAATATGGAGGTCTTAATCCATTCAGGCTGCTGTAACAGAATGCACAGACCGGGTGGTTTACAGACAATAGAAATTTATTGCTCACCAGTTCTGGAAGCAGGAAGCCCAAGATCAAGACACTGGAAGATTCAGTGTCTGGTAGAAGCCTGCTTCCTGGTTCACAGACAGTGGTCTTTTTGCTGAAACTTCACATGATGGAAGAGACGAGAGACCCCTTTGGGCACCAATCCCGTGTATGAGGGCTCCACCTTCATGACCTAATCACTTCCCAGAGGCCCCTAATACTGGCACATTTGGGATCAGGTTTCAAGATAGGAATTTAGAGGGGACACAAACATTCAGTGAGTTGTATTGGAGAAAACTAACCTCTTCACTTCTCCTCAAGCCTGGTTTTTGGACAGTCTCCCCGTGACTCAGAAGAGGCAAGTGTCTTTTCAGTTGCCCAGGCATGAAGTCATCCCTGACTCTTCTTTTCTCTCCTGCCTTCCATCCAAGCTGCCAGTAAATCCCATCCACCTCACATGTTCACGTATCTGAGATCCAGCCACACCTGCCCCCCGCGGCCCTGCCTGCTCCCAGCCCCCCATCTCCCACCTGAATCACTGCAATGACCTTGACACTCCCTGCCTCTGCCCTCACCCCGCCTCAGCCTGTTGTCAGGATGACAGCCTCTCAGGCACCCATAGCAGGGGCAGGTGCCTCACACTGACCTTCCGAGCAGATGGCTGCACACCCTACCCTGTCCAGGGCCCCCTCATTTACATCTGTCCTGGGGTGATTCCAAGCAGCATGTTTCATTATCAAAAGGTGCCAACTGGATAACGTACCGTGTGTTGTCCCCCCACGTGCACACGCACGATCTGGTCCTTGCTCCAGAGTGTCCTCTGTCCTCCGTCTCTCCCCTCCCCAGGTCACGCTGTCTCTCCCTGACCAGCTGTGTCTTCTGCCTCTTGTGTGGAACCCTCTCCCTGCAGGAAGCCTTTTGTCCCCTTCTTTGGTGTCTTCAGGTGCTTCCTAATACAGTGAGCCCCCTACATACCAACCTTCAAGTTGCAAACTTTCAAGGATGTGCACCTGCGTGCCGGCCCCTGGATGTCAGCTGTTGTGCTGCACTGCTGTGCTTTTCAAGGCACCGTGTGTGCGTGCTCAGTAGCGTCAGTCATGTCCGACTCTTTGTGACCCCATGGGCTGCTGCCACCAGGCTCCTCTGTCTGTGGGGATTCTCCAGACAAGAATACTAGAGTGGGTTGCTATGCCCTCCTCCAGGGGATCTTCCTGACCCAGGGATCAAATCCATGTCTCTTTACATCTCCTGCATTGGCAGGGGGGTTTTTTTACCACTAGTGCCACCTGGGAAGCCCTCAAGGTACTGTACTGTAAGATTAAAAATGTTTTATTTTCTGTGCTTGTTTTCTATGTACATATATTTGTGTGAAAAGTACTATCAACCTATTACAGTACAGTACTATATAGCCAACTGCATTAGTTGGGTACCTAGGCTAACTTTGCTGGACTTACAAACAAATTGCACTTCTGAACACACAATCAGAACAGAGCTCATTCATATGAAAGGGACTCACTATAAAGCCTCAGACACTGCCCTCTTCAGGACAACATCCTGCTCACCGTCCACCCCCTTTACCCTGCCAGATCCTTCCTCAGAGCAGGTATCCTCACCTGGCAGCTATTTTTCACTGTCTTGCTCCCTTCATTAGAAGGCAGGTTTGCTGAGCCCAGGGCTTTTTCCTTCTGTTCACAGCTTCATCTCTGGAACCTAGAACCTGGGAGGTCCTCAGTAAGTACTGTTAGAAGAATGAAAGAATGAATGAATGTCCAGATACAAGGAAAGTCACATAGCATGGAGCTTTCTCTTCCCGTGGGCGCTTCAGAGCCTGTTACCTCTAGTTACGATGCACACAAAGCAGCTTGGATCAATGTAAACCAAGTAAACGTTGGAAATCCTCAGTAAGCCATTCTGGACTGAGATTCAGATGTGACATTTGGCCTGCATCACTGACGCGTGTCTCAGGACTTCCCGAACCTGCACTTCTTTGTTTATAGAATAAAATAACGTCTACATTTGTTCCTGGCACCAAAAATCCAGGGTTCCACAGGTTGGGGTCCAGAAAGATGACAGAACAAAAGAACAGAGATAATAAATAGAATCATCAGAAGAGTGATGACCGTTGCTTTCTTGCTCTGCCGTGAGAAGTCAGCATCACTCACCATCTCAGAAGATGGTACCTGGCATGATGTACCTGCTCTGGAAGCCCTGGATCCAGGACAGACATGCAGACCAGGAAGTGCTGATGTCCTTTAGAGTGCTCTCTTCCCCAGAGGGAGGCCTGTTTATACACTAGGGGACAGTGACCTTATTTGTCAATGAATTATGCAACAACCCATTCAAGTGTACTAGCTGCTCACTGACCAACTCCATCACCTCAAGTGGTTGCTTTGGAAACAGGAAAAATAGAAGAAATGCATTTGGAGGAGCAGAGAACACAAAGTGCCTTTCTGGGGAGGGGTGTGGGCATAAGGTCCCCACTTGAATGGGTCCTATATGTCACGGGGAATGGGCCCCGGCAGGAGAGCAGAAGAAAGAGCTCACCAGGGATGTTTACCTGTGTCGCTGTCACACCTGTCACCATCCTAGGTTTCCTGGAGGCCCAACCTTGTTCTCTGCGCTCAGAAACCTGGATATCCCAGGTCAGAGATGGGATATTGATTCCATAAAATATTATTACATATTATATACTATATAGGATACTTATTCAGAGAAGGCAATGGCACACCACTCCAGTACTCTTGCCTGGAAAATCCCATGGACGGAGGAGGCTGGTAGGCTGCAGTCCATGGGGTCGCGAAGATTCGGACACGACTGAGTGACTTCACTTTCACTTTTCACTTTCATGCATTGGAGAAGGAAATGGCAACCCACTCCAGTGTTCTTGCCCGGAGAATTCCAGGGACGGGGGAGCCTGGTGGGCTGCCGTCTCTGGGGTCGCACAGAGTCGTACACGACTGAAGCAACTTAGCAGCAGCAGCAGCAGCAGGATACTTATTATATATACATACATATATATATATAATAAATACCAGATATGGATGGGGTGGGTACAGAGATCCTAAAAAATCTATCAGAAATCATCCCAATTAATCGTCTCAATTAATCACCTCAAATCTTAAGTCCAATTTTTAATATGTTCACACACACACACACACAAAATCAGTTTACACAAACCTGAGAATAAACTGACTTTCAAGCAGCCGGTTCAGATCCCAGCATCAGGGAGCTGGCAGGAAGGGAAGCAGGTCAATCTCTGGTGCCAGCAGGCATTTTCGTCTGTTCTGGTCTCTCCTTCTCTGCAGTCCCCAGACCCCCGGACCCTGAGTTCTCTCTCCACACCTGTGCTCATTCACGTTCTACCCTCATTCCCACTGAGAGGCTTCTGGAATCCCGTTCATCATCAAGGCCAGGTTCAAATGGTCCCCTCCCAGCTTCCTGCGCTGGGCCTTTTCCTCTTAGCGCATTTGGTAGACTGGGAGTCACCTGCAGGCCGCCAGGGCCAAAGCAGCCACTGCTCCAGGCTGCCCCGCCCCTGCCTCCCCTGGCTCCTCCCACTTCCGCCGTGAAAGGTTCCGGTCCCAGAATCCTGTGGGAAGACTATAGATCCGCTCATTTCCTGGAGCTCCTTGAAGAAATGAACCCTGTTCTTAAGGTGAGCTTTGTTCTCAGCAGTCATCCCAGCACCATCACCAGGGCCCGGAATGGGATGGATGCTTAATAAATGGGTGTTGAACTAGTGAAGGAAGGAACAAGGAAATAAGTGAAACACATATGTACTCAGGAGTATCTATTCGGACATAACCGTGCTCCCTGAGGCTCTATCCTGGGTTACTATCCCTAAGTTCATTTGTTTCTCAGAGCCTTCAGGATGTGGCTGGCTCTGCATGGTACCCGGTTATGGAAACAATCTTGAGACCAGTATGCTATCCAAAAATTACTTCCCTCCGGCGCCCTCGCCCTCAGTCCGTGTGCAATGTACTCCTGGTTCACAGCGTTATACATACACCGAGTTTGTAATCAGAATCTAGCAGAATCTATTTTAAATACACGGGGACTACAGTACATATGAATATGCTAATCAACTAAGCTTAATAGTTCTCTCGTTTGTATTAATGCAAATTAGGCAGCTGCATTTCCCACCAAATATTTTCCTTGGTATTTACTGATGAAATCGAGGTCCTTCTAATAAGTTCTAATATTTAATCTAAAAGCTCTAAAGAAGGTGCTTTCGTTGAGCATAATCTAATTTCACTGAGCAAAATTGCATCTAAAAGCAATATAAAGTTACAATTTGTTCCTTGTCAAATAGTAAAAATGGCCTTTAAATTTTACATGGTTTTGACCTTTGGTTTTTGCATTTCAATTAAACTTCCCTCAGAGCCCAGAGGATCAAATGTTCCTTGAGTGTGAATTAGGTCCCCGCGAGAGGTGGGGACTGGCCCTCTGCTTCTTTTCTATTCAAACTGACATCTGTCTCCCTTTAGACACAGAGCAGAAATGTACTCCCTCAGTGGCTGAAGCAGAAGTAAACAGAAATACCAGGTATGAGCAATGCCTCATCTTTAGACCCTTGAAATTTCTACAAGTCAGTCTCAGAAATTCATTCCTGGATCAGTGCGCCATCTTGCCAAACTCCCTATCAGGGGTCTGAGAGTGGCCCAACCTCCCCTCTAAGTCACGCTTGAGCAAGAATTTTACCGTTACGGTACTTGTGGACATCTCCTTTTTCTCAGACTTCCTAAGAACCTCCGATGCAGAGGAGAGGTCATGCTTTAACTTTTGATAGATTCAGATGCTTGGGTCTGCAATGCTATGACTTCATTCAATAGCCATCCTCCCTTTCCTTCTTGGTAAGAGAGTTCAATTTTTATTCATGGCAATCATGCCCCCTAGTTAAAAGCCTACCATTCCCAGCTTCTCTTGTGACTAATGAAACAAAAAGGTAGAAAAAGTCCTGGTTTCCTAATGACATGGTAGAACCACCTTACTAGCCCTGGCTGTTACCTCCAGGTACCTTTTAGATGAGAGAAAGAAATCAGATGAGTTTTTTACATTTTATGCAGCTGAATCTAATCATAATTCTTGTAAAATTAAAGTAGTTAGCACAGTTCCTGGCACATATGTACTCAATAAATTATAGCAATTAGTCAAGAATTGGATAATTAGTCAAGATGAAACATCATGGGAACCAACCAGTACAGAGGAAGATAGAAAACAGACAACAGCTCCATGTTTACAAAGATAGAGCTTACATTGAGAACTATATATATATCACTGAATAATATTAGCATATTTGAGTTTATAGACACTATTATGCTAAGCATATTACGTGTATTAACTCTTCTTTATCCCTAGCATTCATGCAGCACTAATGAATTGTAGGTCTTCAATAAGTGGGTGTTCAATAAACAAATATGCTGACAGGTAGATGACACCCTGCTTACCTGGATCTGAAACTGATGTGCTCACTACCTGAGCAAGCTCTGCATCAAACGTCACACTGTCTCTTCACTTCCATAGACAGTATGTCCCCTTGACCGTGGTGTCTCTTCACTTCCATAGACAGCATGTCCCCTTGACCATGGTTCCCCAGGACTGGGATCCTTTCCTCTCTAGCTAACTGGAGAATCCTCATATGTAAGTATTATATGTGGCTTTCCTCAAAAAGGGGAATTATCAGTTCATCTCCTCTCTGAGCTTTGCAAACATATAGTATTCTTCAAGATCTTACCATCTCCCTGACCTGGGTGGTTCCAGGATGACAAGTTTGACAGAGTCCCATGTGAAGGTATGTGTGTGTGAGGGGTGGGGGTGTCCCTCAGGAGCCATCTGCCTCACCCTAGGGCTAAATCAGTAGAGAATTCTGGAACTTCCATAATAACCTACCAGGAACTGGGTACTAGCGGTGCTCATGTTCACAATGGCCTTCTGAGTTGGAATACTATTTTATCCAAAACACACTGAAGACCAGAGACATTGTGATTTCTTTCATTATTTCACGTTTACTAAGCACCTACTATGTGCTAGGCAATAACTTTTGAGAATATAAGAGAAAATTTGGCATATTACTTTAAGGAGTTCAGAGTCCACTAGGAGAGACAGACAAATAAATAAAACCATGCATTTGGCTGGTGCTATAATGAAAGTATTAAATAGCATGGGGATATATGGGGATAATCAGAGTGGAGGTCCTGTTGGGGCCAAGCATAGGTGAGGGTAGAGATAGGAGGAACAAAAAAGTATTTCAGGAAAAGAGTTCAGTTACACAGAGATGTTTGGATAACTGGAGCATAGACATGATAGCTTTGTAATGTGTCCACTGACAGGCTGAACTATGTTTTCCGTAATTCCCTTTCTTGTATATTTATGGTCAAGAGGGACCACTGGGGACATTCCTGGGAGATTTAGCAGGTAGAAAGGCAGAAGTGAAGCAACAGCCAGGAGGGCAATTTCATCACCTTCCCTCGGATCTTCCTTCAACACCTCTGGCTCCTGCCCAGCTTTGTGATACACCCACCACCCTTCCCCCACCCTGCTCCTGCGTGATACTGTCATCATCAAAATCAGAGGCAACCAGCCTCTGAAGCACAGGTCTCAGGCTGTGATCATGGGGCTCAGCTTGTGCTTATGGGTTACAGCCTTCTCAAGATCTTCTTGTCCTGACCACTTGCCTTCAAACTCAATCTCCAGCATCAGATGAAGATACTGTAGCCTCATAGAACTGCTTAACCAGCTCCAATTGTGTAAGTCTGCAACAAAACCTTTAATATATATACGTATATATCTCTCATTGGTTCTGCTCCTCTGCTTGAATCCTGACAAATACAGGATCCTCATGTACTACTGTAACAAACACCTAAAATGTGAGCATGGCTTTAGGACCAGAGTAGAGACTGGAAGAATTTTGAGGAGCATGATGGAGAAAGCCTGAAAATTGCCTTGAGGAGAGTGTTAGTGAATGCGTGTGTGCAAAGTTGCTTCAGTCATGTCCGACTCTTTGTGACCCTATGGACTGTAGCCCACCAGGCTCCTCTGTCCATGGGATTGCCCAGGCAAAAATACTGGAGTGGGTTGCCATGCCCTCCTCCAGGGGATCTTCCCAACCCAGGGATCAAACTCATTCCTTTTATGCCTCCTGCATTGGCAGGCTTGTTCTTTACCACTAGCATCACCTAGGAAGCCCCCAAAGTGTTAGTTGCTCGGTGGTGCCCACCCCATGGACTGTAGCCCACAAGGCTCCTCTGTCCATGGAATTCTCCAGACAAGAATACAGGAGTGGGTAGCCATTCCCTTCTCCAGGGGATCTTCCCAACCCAGGGATTGAACCCAGGTCTCACATTGCAGACAGATTCTTTACCATCTGAGCCACCAAGGAAGTCCAGACTGTTAGTAGACACACTCAAAAGGATGGTGCTAGTGAGAGCTCAGAAGGAAGTGAAGAACTTGTTAATAGAAACTGGAAGAAAGGGGATCCCTGGTATGTGGTGGACAGAAAGCTTGGCAAAATTGTCATCTGTGTAAGGGGAAAGTAGGACTTACAAAGGACGAATTTAGTTATCTAGCTGAGTTCCAAGCAAAGGCACTGCCAGGTTTCTTCCTGCTGCTTACAGTAACGTGAGAGGAGACAGAGCTTGAGGGAAATACTGTTAAATAAAAAGGAATCAGGACTTGATGGTTTTGAAAATTCTCAGCCTCTCCAGGTGGCAAAAGATGCTGAAACTAAGAAACGACTTCCGAGCACGTCAGGAAAACAGGGCATAGAGTAGAAGTCCTATCTAACGATGAAGCCACTCCCTTCCTAGAGCTTCCTGAATCATCCCTGATAAGCTTTTTTCATGCTCAAGAATTTTTCAAGAACCAATCTATATGCATCTTTTTTTTCCTAAATTCCAAGGATTTGAAGCTTAACCACACTCTCCCTCAGATCCTGGGCCATCACTTCCTCCCAGCTATCACCCTACTGTCTCCCAATGCCTTCTGTGGGACCCTTTTCTCAAGTCCAGCACATAAACTGGTATTTACCAGAGGTCCTCACTCACCTCTCCTGATTTTGTATCATCCCATGCTTCAGATGTCAGTTTGCACATTGACATCTCACCTGAAATGTGTATTCAGCCCCGTCCTCCCTCCTAAAATATAGTCTACCTACACAACCTCCCTACTGGAAATCTATGTTCTAATGGCACCCCTATCTCATACATCCAGCTCTGATCTCTCTCTCTCTCTCTCTCACACACACACACACACACACACACGCACACACACATACACACACACCAGAGCAAATCTCCTTTTCTAAGAGTTACCACCTAGTCTGTGAAACTGGATCATCTGACTGGAACTAGTTCAGCTCATTTGAGTCCTGGCTGTAGCTGACTGTGCTAGCTTGGACGAGAATTTTTTATTTTTTTACCTCCCCGTGTCTCAACTTCTCTTAGGTTAATAATAGTTCTTACATCATTAGGTTCTTGTGAAGCTAATGTGAGTTCCACATGTAAAAGAAAAGAGTGCCTGACACAGATTATGTTCTCCATGAAGCTTAGCTCTCAATATTGTTATGTCTTCATGAATTGTATCCCCCAAGAAGCCAAGGAGCCCTTGAACCCCGCGATTACCCTGCAAAACCCAACTCTTCAATTAACCATCACACTTGATTCTACCTCCTAAATGCCTCAGAATCCATCCATTTCTCTCCAACCCAACTGTCACGTCTTTAGTTCAGTCCTTCACGATTCCCCCAGTGATTAGCAGCAGCACACGTCTGCCATCACCTGGTTTCCATGTGTTCTGTAACCATGACAACCCTACCCAAGATGCCTACGTTCAAATCCCTTCTCCATACTGTAACCAGAATATTCTAAACTGAGGCTTTCATCATGTCCCCCAACGCTTAAGAGACCTTAAGCACAAGTCTTTAGGTCACGGCCTCCCTGCTCTCTTCCCTCAATGCTCACAGTCCTCAGCCCCACCCTCACCCCCTTGCCTCTTGTGCTCCAGTCATTTTGAACTATTGGCAAATTTTGAACTGTTTGAACTTTTAACATATTCTTTCCCTAGAGTCTTCAGTGCCCAAAAAAGAAGGACTTTCGGTGTCAAGGAATACCCCTATACTCACACCCATATGTTGATAAATGTTGAGAACTTAGCAACAGGTGACTAAGGTCTGTGGTCCTGGGGCTTGCCTGGGGAGTGGTCGCGGGGAGGTCAGATCAAACCCCAGGGCAGTGCCTGCAGTTAGCCCGGGGCTGCTCTGACCACTTCAGAATGCAGCTCCTGGCTGAATGTGACCCCAAACTCGGCTTTCCTTGCTTCCGAGGAAACAGATTAATTTGGGGACTGCAAGGTCATGATTCTAACCCCACCAGTAGAAGCAGATCCTTCCTGCAATAGCAGAGGAGGTTTACACAGGGCCACTCTGATTGAAAGGTTTTTCTGTTACAGGGCTTGGGTTCCCTTTTTAAAAAAAAAAAAAAAAAAAAAACTTCCTTTAAAAAAAAGTTGAGAGGCTGTCAGGCAGCTCCGCGTCTCCATTAGAATTCAGAGTATTCCACGGTAATTACAAAACAGCTGTAATGGAAAATTGGTAGTCAAACCCATTTTCTAGCGACTAGAACGGTGAATGGGCTCCATTATGTTCCTAATTCTCATTAACTTAATTTGCATAGGAAACAATGAAGGAATACATAATGAGGTACAGTGGGCGAGCAGCCCAGCCCTCACCCCGCAGAGCTGGGTTCACCCACCCTGACCCACGGGAAGCAGTGTGGGTCGGGCTGCGCGCCACGCGGTGAACTTGCAGTTTCCGATTTAGAGCTGGCCCAGGATGGGGTCAGGTGGAAGAGGACTCCGGAAACCGCCTTGCACAGGCGGTGCAAACTCCGTTTCTTCTCCCGCCCCCACCCGAAGAGCTGCTGGTACGAGGAAGAACTGGAGCAGAAGGAGGAGGGAACTTGTTTGGGGGTAAGCAATTCCAGGCTTCGGCTGTGTGTGCATGCACGTTGCTTCCTACAAATCTGGTTTTAAGTGTAATTCGCCCTGGCAAAAGGATGAGATCAGCAGCCAGGGAGCTGGATGGGTTGGGAGTGCAGGGCTGGGTCTACCCTGGGCTCCCTCGGAAGATGAAGCCAGCAGGGTCTCCTCCCAGCCTCTGCTGTAAGGTGACCACGTCAGACCAGAACCTTGGCTAGCAGAAGGAATGAGGCAGGGGTGGCTCACAGCCAAAACTCCAAGCTCCAACAGCTAAGTTATCTCCTGATTCCGACTACCAAGCTGTGAGTAGTGGAAAGTCAGAAGTTACTTCAGCGAACTAGATTATAAATTGGAAAAAAAGTGGCACATTCAACTCACTGTTATTGACCATTTATGATATTTCAGACACTCTATTAGACAGTCCCACTGAATCCTAACCCTAGCACAACTGCGAGATAAAATTGTGTCCATTTCGCTGAGGAGGAAACTGAGGCTCAAGTAATTTGCTATGCTAGGCTATTTAGCTATTCAGAGACAAAGCCAAGACCGAGCTATCTTCTGACCAAGCATTCTAGTTAGGCCAGTATTTCCCAAACTTCCGTACTCCATGGCACACATGGAAAATGATAATATAGCTGATCCTTGAACAACCCAGTGGTCAAAGGCACTGACCTTCTGCAAACTAAAAACCTACATATAGTTTATAGTCAGCCCTCCGTATACACAGTTTCACATCAGAAGCTTCAATCAACTGGGAATCCTGCAGTACTGTCATCTATATCACTAAAAAAAAATTATATAAAAGGACCTGCACAGTTCCAGTCTGTGTTCTTCAAGGGTTAACTGGAACCCCAGGTGAAAAATAGGGGCTTGAAACCTAGAGAAGTTTGCATAACCCCCAGCTCATCCCAACTGGGTGAGAGGATTAACATTCCAAGCCACGTAGGTCAGAAAGTCTAGTCCATAGGGAAAAAATGGTGGCCTCCTATAGAGATAACCTGAGACCCACCAGGAAGATGGGTGTATCCCAACAGTGTCGCACTGGGTGAGACAGAAGTGCCTGAAATGCTTCTATTACTTGGGATTCATTGTTGTCCTCCCCAGTCCCTCTTCTTAGATGCATATTTCTATGGATGGTGTATAACATTCACCCCATAAAGAAATGTAACACGAGGAGCATGTATCTTTAAGTTGATCTGCATTTGTTTCCTAACTCTGCCACTTAACAGCTGAAAGAGCTTATGTGCTCACTTCCAGGGAACTGGACCAGAGAACTGTCATACTCTTAAAACTCTGCAAATGCTTGCATCGTGGGTTTTGTTCCTGAGGTGGGAGAGAACCACTGATACGATGCAACCTGCTAAAAGGAAGACCAACACAGGCAAAAAGACCAAAACCAAGTTTTTCCAACAACCAATCTCCCAGCTGGTCCAGACTGCTTCTTTCATTCCCCAAATTTCCAACAATTTCCTGGGAACATCCTAAGTCTCGGCCACTACACATGGTTTCTGATCCATTTAACAACACTATAAGATGGGTTTCATCATCACTGTCAGATGAGGAAACCATCACAAGGGGTTAAAGCCACACAGCCGAGTGGTCTGTCTCATGTGGGTGCCCAGCTCTGTCTCACCCTGAAGCCTGGGCCCTCTATTTTTTGCAATAACTTGCTGCTTCTCCTTTAGCAAAACTCTATACACCTAGAGTTGTTGGCACACTCAGTGGCATTTCAGTGCATTCTACATGCTCAAGAAGGTTGGGGAACCCAAGCATATCCCAATTTCATCTGTTCCCCAACCTCATCTTTGGATATGCTGTCTGTATCCAGGAGACCTGGATGGAACTTCTGGCTTGACCTGACTAATTGGATTGGTTCTTCAGGGACCATGTCCATAGGGCCCAGACAGAGACATCCCTGCAAAACAATACAATATGGAGGTTCCTTTAAAAACTTAAGATAGAGTTACCATATGATCCAGCAGTCCCACTCCTAAGCATATATACAGAAAAAAAAAAAAACAAAAAATATAATTTGAAAAGATACATGTACTCCCACATTCACAGCAGCACTATTTACAATAGCCAATAAATGGAAGCAAATTAAGTGTCCATTAATAGATGAATAGATAAAGAAGATGTGGGAAATTGTGTGTGTGTGTGTGTGTGTGTGTGTAATGGACTACTACTCAGCTGTAAAAAAGAATGAAATAATACCATTTGCTGCAACACGGATGGGCCCAGAGATTATCATATTAAGTAAAGTAAGTCAGACAGAGAAAGAGAAAAACCATATGATATCACTTACATGTAGAATCTAAAAAAATATGCAGATGAATTTATTTCCAAAATAGAAACAGCTTCCCAGACGTAGAAAACAAACCTATCGTTACCAGAGGACAAGAGGTGGAGAGATAAATGAGAAGTTTGGGGTTAGGAGATACACACTACTACATATAAAATAAGTCAGCAGAAGGACCTACTGTATAGCACTAGGAATTATATTCAGTATCGTATATTAATAAAAACCTGCATTGGAAAAGGATCTGAAAAAGAATATGTGTGTGTGTGTGTGTGTGTGTGTGTGTGTGTAACTGAATCACTTTGCTGTATACCTAAAACTAACACAACATTGGAAATTAGCTAGGCTTCAATTAAAATAAAACTCAGTGTGAGATGAAGGAAGACAGAGGAAAACAAGCAGTCTGCACTGCTGTGGACAGAGCCCCCTCCTTTCTGTGTGTGCCTACCAGCAACCACTTCATACAGTGCTTGCTGGTTGTTGACTGCTGAACTGACTAATAGATTCCACATCTACTTACAATTAAGTACCTGATATGTGCAGTCACTGTACCAGGAGGGATAGAGAATTTTACATCACTTCAGTTCCTAAAGCACATTCTGGTTCTCTAAGTCTTCCTGTTGTTACTTGGAACTCTGTGGCTGGCATTAAGCATTAGAAGATGGCCATCCTTCTTGATGCTAGCCACATGGTTTGGGGATATACTGTAGTTTATGACAGGAAGAACCCCAAGAGACAAGGTACAGTGCTCAAATGTTTGTTCCATGTCTCCTCTGATTTTATAAACAAATGCCAACTCACCTATTAACAAAACACCAATCCCAAACCATGCCCGCTCCCAGGTAGATTGACCTTTAGGTTCATTTTCCTGTGGTTCTCCAGGCATAGTCTCTCACTACTGTATATATAAGAGAACAAAGCTGAAGATGTTCTAGGAAGATCCAGAGCTGGTTTGTTGTTCCCATATTGGGTTCACTCAGTGGCACTTACACACCGACAAAAACCCACTTGTGGCTGAAGTTTTCCATGCAGAGTTGCGGGTACTTGGTATCCCCTCAGTAAAGAGCCTCTCGCCACATTCCTGGGAACCAGCCCCATACCGTACAACTCTGCCAACTGCATCACTTTTAGATTCTGGGCTTTGAAACCAAATAAAAATTGATATGTGTGTAATCACATTTGTTTAATTAAAGTAACACATCTGTGCAGTAAATATTCCAGCACGAGCTGGTCAATAGCAAATCCTCAGCATGTACAGTAATAATTGACTAATGCAATTAAATGCATGTCAGAGTTTTAAAAGAAAATATAATGAGATTTCATCATTTTATATGTACAGGTAATTAGTTCTTAGGAATGTGAGTAAAAGCAAATTATCTACAGATTTGAACTATCAGCAGATAATTCAAATGACCTAGTTTGTGAGAGAAAATGGTATCTAAAAACGAGAGAAATTCAAACCAAAACAAACATTCCCTACGATTAAATCTGAGAACTGTGTTAAGAAATGAGCATGTATAATTTTGCTGAACATGTTTTCATCACGCTTTCCTTTTGGATGAGTTGAGCCTTAGTGTGGGTACCAGGTTGGAGTGACATCTCTCCTGGCTCGCACTCTTCTACTGGTTCTTCAGGCATCCAGGAACCTTTTGGTACCAAGCTCTGGGTCATTTGAATTAGTATTTCTTTTACTTTATATTCAAGCTGACTCCACCTTCTGCTGCTTCCTAACTATTGCTTTTAGGCCTGAGAGATGTCATCCTGAATTTGGGACAGCATGTGCTCAGGGAGGCTGAAGGAAGGGCATTCCAAGAGTGGGAACAACACATGCGGATGCGAGGAATGAGGAAGCACGTGGGCTGTTTGGGAGGAAACAAGCTCTGTCTGACTGGAGAAGATTCCAGTAGGAGAAAAGAGGAAGCTGTGGCTGTGGAAATACGCTGGGAAATGATGGGCAGAGACTTGAATACTGGCCAAGAAGCTGGAGCACCATTCCTCTGAAGGCAGTACAGAGCTGCTGAAGATGCTGTTTCTGCTACTTTGCTCAACACTGATCATACCAAGTGCTTCAAAAACCCTAACACTCAGAGGACAACTCACTGCCCTGAGAAACAGTCAAGTCCTCACCTCCAAAGCCTGGCAGGGGTGACATTAGGGCCCTTCTCTTCCACAGTGGGTTAGTGTTTGGATGTTTCTCCATGGTTCCTCACTTCAAACCCCTTTCCTTCTCAAAACTTCTCCAAGTGATGATCCTGGCCCCCTTCACAGTCCCTCTTAGTGGTCACCTCTCTGAATTATGAATCCTGTCTTGTGTGAATCATATTGTCAGAACCAGACAAACGGCAGGTAGGACAGTGCTGGTTTATTCTATGCGTGTAATTTTAGGTTTTTAATGTGTAGACACAGTTTGTTTCATTGCATCTTTCATTGCCATGACCCTGCATCAGAAAACAACAGTAAGAATACAGATTGACCATAACACAGGCAAGACATGTCCATCATTTGACAAGACAGTGACAGATTTTTCACTCGTTGGAGGGCAGAAGCTTTACTGGTGATGCAGTCAGTGGTTGTACTGAGGGACACCCCCCATGAGTAAAAACTAACACCATACTGTAAGTCAACTATTATTGTTGTTCAGTTGCTCAGTCGTGTCCAACTCGTTGCAACCCCATGAACTGTGACATGCCTGGCTTCACTGTCCTTCACTATCTTCCTGAGTTTGCTCAAACTCATGCCCATTGATTTAGTAATGCCATCCAACCATCTCATCTTCTATATTATACTTCTATTAAAAAAAAATGATCCATTATATCCCACATGGTCAAAACACCAAAACATAAAACAAAGAAGCAATATTGTAACAAATCCTATAAGCCTTTTTAAATGATTTAAGATTATAAAAAAAAAACTTTATAGAAAATGATCCATTAGAAAATTGAGCCCCTGATGTTGGCCTCAGTTGAACCACATGCCAGTCCACTTAACTAACCCACCTAGCAGAACCTTACCCAGAGTGCTATAGTAAAAGGAATAATGGGGGTTGAGTGGAGAGGAAGGTGAGTGTGGAAGAAGGCAGAGAAGGAGCATGCATCTCTTAGCTTTTCTTAACCAGTAAATGCTTCCATAAAGAGGTAAAATTCTACTCTATTCTGTTGTTGTTATTGTTAGTCACAAAGTCATGTCCAACTCTTTGCAACCCCCAGGACTGTAGCCCTACAGGCTCCTCTGTCCATGTGATTTGCCAGGCAAAAATATGGGAGTGGGTTGCCATTTCCTTCTCTAGGGAATCTTCCTGGCCCAGGGATCGAATCCCCAAGTCTCCAGCTTGGCACTTGGATTCTTTATCACTGTGCCACCTGGAAAGCCCCTGGATTCCAATCAGTTGATCCACAAAATGGTTAATGCACACATATTCTTTGTACCTGTGAGGGTGTCTAAGTCATGGTTCTGATCAGAAGCAGCTTGTGACCTAGGATGTGGGGCTCAGGGTCAATTGAACAAAGAAGACACTGGAGATGTCTTGGTAATCAGGCAAGAAGATGTTGGGGTCACACCACTGGGGTGTCTCCTATCAGTTTCAGTTCAGTTTAGTCGCTCAGTCATGTCCGACTCTTTGTGACCCCATGAATTGCAGAACGCCAGGCCTCCCTGTCTGTCACCATCTCCCAGAGTTTTCTCAAACTCATGTCCATCAATTTGGTGATGCCATCCAGCCAAATCATCCTCTGTCGTCCCCTTCTCCTGCCCCTGATCCTTCCCAGCATGAGAGTCTTTTCCAATGAGTCAGCTCTTCGCATGAGGTGGCCAAAGTACTGGAGTTTCAGCTATAGCATCATTCCTTCCAAAGAACACCCAGGACTGATATCCTTTAGAATGGATTGGTTGGATCTCCTTGCAGTCCAAGGGACTCTCAAGACTCTTCTCCAACACCACAGCTCAAAAGCATCAATTCTTTGGTGCTCAGCTTTCTTCACAGTCCAACTCTCACATCCATACATGACCAATGGAAAAACCAATAGCCTTGACTAGATGGACCTTTGTTGGCAAAGTAATGTCTCTGCTTTTCAATATGCTGTCTAGGTTGGTCAGAACTTTTCTTCCAAGGAGTAAGCATCTTTTAATTTCATGGCTGCAATCACTATCTGCAGTGATTTTGGAGCCCCCAAAAATAAAGTCTGCCACTGTTTCCACTGTTTCCCCATCTATTTCCCATGAAGTGATGCAACCAGATGCCATGATCTTCGTTTTCTGAATGCTGAGCTTTAAGCCAACTTCTTCACTCTCCTCTTTCACATTCATCAAGAGGCTTTTTAGTTCCTCTTCACTTTCTGCCATAAGGGTGGTATCATCTGCATATCTTAGGTTATTGATATTTCTCCCAGCAATCTTAATTCCAGCTTGTGCTTCTTCCAGCCCACCGTTTCTCATGATGTACTCTGCATAGAAGTTAAATAAGCAGGGTGACAATATACAGCCTTGACATACTGCTTTTCCTATTTGGAACCAGTCTGTTGTTCCATGTCCAGTTCTAACTGTTGCTTCCTGACCTGCATACAGATTTCTCAAGAGGCTGGTCAGGTGGTCTGATATTCCCATCTCTTTCAGAATTTTCCACAGTTTATTGTGATCCACACAGTCAAAGGCTTTGGCATAGTCAATAAAGCAGAAATAGATGTTTTTCTGGAACTCTCTTGCTTTTTCCATGATCCAGCGGATGTTGGCAATTTGATCTCTGGTTCCTCTGCCTTTTCTAAAACCAGCTTGAACATCAGGGAGTTCATGGTTCACGTATTGCTGAAGCCTGGCTTGGAGAATTTTGAGCATTACTTTACTAGCGTGTGAGATAAGTGCAATTGTGTGGTAGTTTGAGCATTCTTTGGCATAGCCTTTCTTTGGGATTGGAATGAAAACTGACCTTTTCCAGTCGTGTGGCCACTGCTGAGTTTTCCCAAATTTGCTGGCATATTGAGTGCAGCACTTTCACAGCATCATCTTTCAGGATTTGAAATAGCTCAACTGGAATTCCATCACCTCCACTAGCTTTGTTCACAGTGATGCTTTCTAAGGCCCACGTGACTTCACATTCCAAGATGTCTGGCTCTAGGTGAGTTGATCATACCATCGTGATTAGTCATGAAGATCTTTCTTGTACAGTTCTTCTGTGTATTCTTGCCACCTCTTCTTAGTATTTTCTGCTTCTGTTAGGTCCAGACCATTTCTGTCCTTTATTGAGCCCATCTTTGCATGAAATGTTCCATTGGTATCGCTAATTTTCTTGAAGAGATCTCTAGTCCTTCCCATTCTGTTGTTTTTCTCTATTTCTTTGCATTGATTGCTAAGGAAGGCTTTCTTATCTCTCCTTGCTATTCTTTGGAACTCTGCATTCAGATATTTATATCTTTCCTTTTCTCCTTTGCCTTTCACTTCTCTTCTTTTCACAGCTATTTGTAAGGCCTCCCCAGACAGCCATTTTGCTTTTTTGCATTTCCTTTCCATGGGGATTGTCTTGATCCGTGTCAGTTTAAAGGACTCCAAATGGTCATCTGTCCCAAAGAAAAGCTAGTCATTGTTTCCCTATCAGATAATCTCTGGTATCCAGAACTGGTCAGAATGCTTCTTACATGAGACTGGCGATCATGTGATGAGACAGTGTCCCACAGTTAGAGTACTGATCTGGGCACCGGTGGTATGAATGAGCACAGAAGAGGCAGTTATGGGATAAAAGGCGGCAGAAGGAGGAGCCCAGAGAAGTGACAGGTAGGATACGGTGACCAGGATTGTTGAGTGATGGATACTGGAGTTGCCTCTCAAATGTTACCACTTGTCCTTTCTACAAACAGAATCAGAATGTAATTTGTGGATACAATGCACTCAGTTTCAAAGATCATTCCCTGGGCTCTCTTGCTATTAGTGACTATGTGATACAGTTATAAACAATGTGATATTAGTGAAATTCTTCTGGAGATACACATAAAGCACACCTTCTTGCATTACTCATTACTTCCAAGTTCCAGACATTTTTTTTTTTTTTTTGCAGTAAAGGCAAAAGGCCTGAAATCACTATTTCATGGAAAAGAACCATCCTCAGACATGTCCTAATATAGAATGAGTTCTTCCTGGTGATTCTTCTCCAGCTACTGACAAGGAAAGAGACTTATTCAATGCTGGAGCCGCTGATCTATGTCTCTGCTGGAGCCTGAGATGGTGCTATGATCATCCCTTGCTAGATCAGTTCATTGCTTACTGCCACCTACCTGGCCAGGGCATCCAGGAGCCTGGGCAACAGGAGAAGAAGCAACTCTTACTCCACTGCTTCCCCAACCACTAGCGACACCAGGAAAGGGATCTGAGGTGTCCACACTCCATCCTCACTCACCTATGGACTTGTGACATCTACAATAGAGAGGAGGGAGGGCACACAGATGATCTTCAAGAGTCTCTGTAGGCATGGCAATGGCTGTGATGAATGCTATGGTGAAAAGTAAGATATGCTGGGTTCTAGGTTTGGAAGAAACTCTTTCATCTTCAGTTTGAATTTGTTTATGCCACAATTAGTCAGGGGACTATAAGGCATCTCAAGGCACAGAGCATGCATCAGTGACTGATGAGAGTCACAAAACCATGAAAGAGATTAGAAACCCTGGGAGTACCTTCTGCAGCCAACCAGGGGAGTTTTTGGCTGAGCAAAAACCAGCAAAGAGGATGGAAACTGACCTTAATTGTCACAGCTTCCCAAGGTTGAACCTCAAAGAATAACCTTCCAACTTTCCCTCCCAAACAAACAAGGCTTGTGACCATGCTGGGTTACTTGCAAACAAGAACTGTGAATGGAAGAAAGCTGGTTGTGAGAGGTACAGCAAATGGGAACCAAAAATGTGTTTTTTAAAGGTAAATTGTGAGTCGTTAAGGAAAGCCCATACAGTCTAGATGAGGTTGGAAGAATCAAAGGACAGGAACCCTGGCAGAGAATAAGCAAGATGGAAGAATTTATTTGCAGAGGAGGGATCACTTTCTAGCCTATAGTAAGGAAGATATGGTGACAGTTGAGTTCAGATAATAACAACCCAATAGGACAAGTACTATTATTACTTGGAAAATATCATTATTATTATCAGTGCTATTTGTTAATGCAGATGAGGAAGATGAAAGATAGTCAGGCAGCCCGCACATGGCAGAAGGTCAAACTAAGGCTGTGACACTAAAACAAGCCTGAATTATCTTCTTTATTTCTTTGAGTCCCTAGTTGCATGCTATGCCTATGCAAGTGTGTGTGTGTGTGTGTGTGTGTGTGTGTGTGTGTGTGTGGTATTGGAAAGTGGAGGTAAGGGGACAAGAAGAAGCTCCAAAGAAAATTATGCTAATAATAGATAGTCCTGAATGTCTAGCAGAGAGGTGTTCAGTTCATTTGACAGTAAAGAAGATCCATTGTAACTCCTTGAACCAGGGCAGAGACCATAAAAGCACTGTTTGGGAATGCTTAATCTTGCAGAGAGAATTGAATGATGAAAGCTTTGGGAGAAGGGCACTCGGCTTCAAGAATCAAAGTTATCCTGGTTCCCCACTCTGCCACTGAGTCAAGAATAAACAGTTTGTCATATTCCCCCTTCAGTCTTGCTATATTCTTTTTGGAATGGAATGAAGGTTACTGACTATGATTACTTGTATCAGGATTTTGGGGGGCTCCAAAATCACTGCAGATGTTGACTGCAGCCATAAAATTAAAAGACGCTTGCTCCTTGGAAGAAAATCTATGACCAAACTAGACAGCATATTAAAAAGCAGACATTATTTTGCCAACAAAGGTCCGTCTAGTAAAAGCTGTGGTTTTTCCAGTAGTCATGTATGGATGGGAGAGTTGGACTATAAAGAAAGCTGAGCACCAAAGAATCGATGCTTTTGAACTGTGGTGTTGGAAAAGACTCTTGAGAGTCCCTTGGACTGCAAGGAGATCCAACCAGTCCATCCTAAAGGAGATCAGTCCTGGATATTCATTGGAAGGACTGATGCTGAAGCTGAAGCTCCAATACTTTGGCCACCTGATATGAAGAACTGATTCATTGGAAAAGACCCTGATGCTGGGAAAGATTGAGGGCAGGAGGAGAAGGGGACGACAAAGGATGAGATAGTTCGATGGCATCACTGACTCAATGGACATGAGTTTGAGCAAGCTCTGGGAGTTGATGGTGGATAGGGAAGCCTGGCATGCTGCAGTCCATGAGGTCGCAAAGAGTCAGACATAACTGAGTGACTGAACTGAACTGAACTGATCAGAATTTTTACCTCTGAGAGGTTTTCTCCCTAAAAACACAGAAATTTGTTGAATCTTCACTGGTCCTCATTTCATATGAAAGAGAAATATCATGAGCAACACTGTTCCCAGCTACATTCTAGGGCTGAAGTTAATCCCCTTTCTAAGGAGAAAACCCTATAAAGAGAGCCAAGCAGAGAAGGCAGCCCTGTATCTTAAAAGATGGGATAGAAACTTGGAAGAGATGGTGTCAGGGTCTCCTCCAACTGTGTGATATCACGATGATGAGATTCTAAGTCTTAAAAATGTGTCAGGTTCAGCTTCTGCTTTAAGCAGACCTACAGTCCTGGAGGAAGCTCAAGTCTTGAAGCTTGCCAAGCCTTTCTGCATTCCAGGATCTTGGCACTTGCTGTTTCCTCTTCCTGGATGGCTCTTCCTCTCACTCTTTGCAGAGCTGGCTCATTCTCTTTCTTCAGGTACTTGCTTTAAATGGCTCTTGCTCACAGAGGGCTTTCTTAACTGCCTACATAAGTACATTACTGGTTTTCTTTCACCTTAGAATCCTGGTTATTTCTTACACGAATCTTACCACACTCTCGTAATCTTATAATTTGCTTGTTTGTTTGTTTTATATTTATCTCTCCAACTAAAATACTAACTCCACAGATATGTTTACTGATGGATTCCCAGGATGTAGCACAGTGTCTGGCACATAGTGGGCACTCAAGATGGATGGAAGGAAGGATACATGAATGGATGGGTGGATGGATGGATGGATGGATAGGTGATGGATGAAAGGGAGGATGGATGGATGGATGGATATCTAATGGAAGGATGGGTGTTGGAGGTGTGGATTAATGATGAATGGAAGGAGGGAAGGATGGGTAGATGAATAGATGGGTAGATGATGGATGGAATGGGTGGTGAATGGATAACTGGAGAGAGGGAAAGATGAGAGGGAGGTTAATAACGATTGGACTCATTAAGTATACAATGGAAAAAGTTATCTGAGGTCAGAGGGTTTGGAAAATACGTTCTCTTTCCTTCTTGGAGATTCACAGCACACATTAGCAAATTTAAGTTCTGAAAATTCCTCAGTAAGAAAAAAACTTGTTTGATTTTCTTTAACCCAGCATTTCCTAAACTTATTTTAACTCAAGATACTTCCTTTCTGTGATACCCTTACTTAACATTCTGCCAAAGAGTGTTCTTTAAAACACTAGTTTAGAAAATCTACTCCTTTATAAACATTGCCATGTTGAATAGTAATTATTTTTTTTTTAATTCTCTTTCCAGGCTGTGAAGTCCCAAAGGATACAGACTGAGATTTACTCATCTTTGTAACCCCAGTGTATAGCACAGTGCCAGGCACACAGAAAACACTCAGAAATAACTGAGTAATTGAGAAGGAAGAAAAGAAGAGGATAAGAGGAAGGGAGGAGGCGATGGAGGGATAAAGGGAGAGAGAAGAGAGGGAGAATGTAGCTGGTTAGTAAGTAATCACTACCTGCTATGTACCTTCAATTGACTTTGAGGCAAATAATAAAATGCTAATAATGACCTTACCAAATCAGAAGTCAAAATTACATTAACCATCTCAGATAAATTCTAGATTAGTAATTTAACTTGGTTAGGATTAGAGTTCATTCACACTAGACACCTCCTGCCACCCTCCCATACACATGCATGCAGGCATAATGTCCTTATGATGGGCTGTCTCCTATTTCTTAGAGTCTGGTAATTACTATATTTACAGTGTTAGCAACAGTATCATATGCTGGTTAAGAGTATAGGCTTTGAAGTCAAATCCAATCTCCACCATTGTCTGAATCTAGCCTTCTCTAACAAAAATACGATCGACTAAGTGGCTCAAACCATGGAGAAGGGCATGGCAACCCACTCCAGTATTCTTGCCTGGAGAACCCTATGGACAGAAGAGCTTGGTGGGCTACAGTCCATGGGGTCACAAAGAGTCGGACACGACTGAAGTGACTCAGCACGCATGCAAGTGGCTTAAAAGGGCTTCCCTGGTGGCTCAGCAGGTAAAGAATCTGCCTGCAATGTAAGAGACACAGGAGACACAGGTTTGGTCCCTGAGTCAGGAAGATCCCCTAGAAAAGGAAATGGCAACCCACTCCGGTATTCTTTCCTGCAAAATCCCCTGGACAGAGGAGCCTAGTGGACTACAGTGCATGGGATTGCAAAGAGTTAGACATGACTGAGCGACTAAACATGCACGGTAGTTACATACAAGTGGCTTATAAACAGCAGGTATTGATTTCTTACAGTTCTGAAGGCTGAGAAGTCCAAGTGCACTGGGCAAATTCAGCATCTGGTGAGGGCTGCTTCCTGGTTCATAGATGATGTTCTTCTCAGTGTCCCCACATGGAAAAAATGAGGGGAAATCCCATTCATGAGGACTCCATGGATAGATGAGGACTCATAACTTAATCACCTTCCAAAGGCCCCACTTCCAAATACTGTCACATTGCTTTCAACATGTGAATTTTGAGAGGACATCAACTTTCAGTTTATAGCCACCATCTACTGATTGTATGAGTTTGTCAAAATATTAACCTTTCTAAGGCTCAGTTTCTTCATATGTAAAATGCAGATGGTAATAGTGCATTTTATATAATCACAGTGCTGCTATGAAGACTAAATTAGATAAATATGCCAAGGGCTTAGGACAATGCCTGGTATTCAACAAGTAATCAATAAACTACCGCTCCCTCTGGACCCCCGTCCTGGTGATGACACCAGGAGTCAAGACTTTTCATCTCCAGATGAAGCATGCCACAGGAAACACTAACTCTGAAAAGCAAAACTCAGACTGTAAGATTTCAGGCCCATAAAAGGACAGTTTCACAGACTGGGACTTTTCCAATCTTACCCCAAGCCTCTATCTCCCCTTTGAACATCTTGTGAGATTGCACACAATCCCGTTTCATCTAGTACTTTGTAGATGCTCTCTGCACCAAGGGGCTGGTGGGGAACCGCAAATAAGCATACCTTCTTGGGAGAAAATTCAACCCACAGTGACTTGTAGAAATGCACCTGGAGCTGTCTTTGTCCCTCTCCTGCCTTGTAATCATGTAGAATTCATTCCCTTTTTTCACACTGCTTTTTGGATTTCATGAATTATAAACACAGGTACTTTTTATCTGCAGTTTCTGTGCGTATCTAGGGATGAGAAGAGTTGAAAGGGCTACAAGAAGCAGGAAGGGGCATAGTCTTGACCTTGGATGGGATTAGGAAGGAGTGAGGTAAGGAGGGGGTGTGGTTTAAAAATTAGCACCTACCCAGGACTGAATACAAATACATAAGAAAGACCCTTTGAAATGAATTGAATACAAGTATGCAATAAAAGAATTATTATTTTAAAAGTGGATTGTGATTCAGAACAAATACAAGTCCCCTTTTCTGACTTCAGCTGTGCCCAGTCACCACTCAGTGGAAGAGTTACATGCTCCAAAGGCTGAAAGGAACTCAGAGAGTCATATAATCCCCTGCCCCTAGACAAGATTCACCTCAAATCAGCTCAGATGGTCTTTACTTCTCTTTTAAATAAAATTTAAACCTATCTAGAAAATCCCAGACTCTCAGAGGTGGAAGGGAAGCCTTCCTGAAATTCAGCACCATGGACAGATGGCTATATAGGCTTGGAGGGCGGAGGAGGGTGGGTTCAAGAGCTGCAGCCCACATCTTTAATCTTTAGAAAGTTAGTTCTCGTGTCGAGCTGAAATTTGCTTCACTGTAACTTCCATCTGCTGTTCCAGTTCTGCCATTTAGAGCCGGGCAGAGCGGATGTGTTCACTTCCATTAGATACCCTTTCATTTCTGACCCCCACTTCCCATCGCCCCTCCTCTGCACTGAAAACCCTCCTTTCCTTTGAACATTCTCCCACATGCTATAGTTTCTGTACCCTTTACCAAGCCAGTGTCCTCCCTGTGAAGCCACTTTGGTTATTGTGTATCTTAAAATGCATCTCCTGGAGCTGAATCCAATGCCCCAGATATGTTCAGACAATGTAGAACAGCAAGGTAACCAGTGGTTAAGAACAGGAGGCTTTTTCAATGAAAGAGCCTTGGTTCCAGTATGTCCTAACTCTGTGTCCTGGCACAAGTTAAACTTTCAGAACCTAAATTATGATTATGCTCATCCATAAAATGGGCATAATAGTAAGGTCAGAAGGTGCAGTCGTGTATAAAAAGCTTTAAGCACAATGCCTGGCACACATGGTTGGTAGAAAATAAACAGTGGCTGAAATGAATGTACTCCAAAACTTTGGCCACCTGATGTGAAGAACTGACTCATTGGAAAAGACCCGGATGCTGGGAAAGGTTGAAGGCAGGAGGAGAAGGGGACCACAGAGGATGGGATGGTTGGATAGCATCACCAACTCAATCGACATGAGTTTAAGTAAGCTCCACGAGTTGGTGATAGATAGGGAAGCCTGGCATGCTGCAGTCCATGGGGCTGCAAAGAGCTGCACACAAATGAGTGACTGAACTGAAATGAATGTTGGTATTATTTGCATTATTAGACATGATATCCCATTAACTGTAAAATTTTTAACAGCTATTCATTCTGTTGATTCACAAAAGATGTCAGCCAAAATGCAAATTTTTGTTTCAGTTGTCATCTAGCAAACATCTCCCCTGTCTTCTATTTGTACAACTTATAATTTGAATCCAAATTCAGAATTTGTCTGTATTTGTGTTTATCTTCTGGCTCATTAGCCCAAGCTATAAGCATCATGTTTTATGGTGGTAAAAGAAAATACCTTTCCTTGGCCATGAGCTGCAAGACTCAACCATACAGCAAATCTAGGAGCTTTTCTAACATAAGCAGGATCCCCATATAGTTGAGATCTTCCTCCCTCATGTTTTCTTTCCCCACTTGGGACTCCAGCATCTAAATTTCCACCATTAGGAATTTAACCTATAGGTTTGTTCAATAAGTTAAATGCATGCTTGTTGAATGCCTTCTCTACAGCAAGCACTTCTCCAAAACTTGGGGCTATGCGGTGGATGAGACAGGCAAGACTCCAACTCCTACTCCCAACAAGGATACATTCCAGAGGGGAAAATAAACAAGCAAGAAATACGTGCCCCAGATAAGTTCAGACCAGAAATGTTACAAGGAAATAAAGCAGATGGCAAGATGAAGTGGGATGTGGGTGGGGAGAGGACCACTAGTTTGAGTGGTTCCAGGAGGCACTCACTAACTAAAGTGAGGCTGAGAGCTGCCAACCCAACAGATGCACGAGTCAGCACTTCCTTTTCAGTCTCTTTGGTTGTTCCTTTTTTATAGACATGAAAGACACCAAATTATATGTCATATAAAGGTAGTCAATTGCTCCATCTTCAAGAATTCTAAAAGCCTGACCAGATTGTCTACCCACCACATAGGTGGTGGGCTCATCAGTCTCCTTTGCACTGGGGTGGTAATCTGGAGAATTATTTGCTCTTTGGAAGTTATGAGAGTAATTAAAATAGGAAATTTTTACTAAATTGATTCACTTGAGAAACAAATCTCATGCAATCCATAAGGAACTGGTACAGTAGGTTTCGTTGGTGGGCAGAATCTGGAACTTGTTTTTCTAGAGCTCAGATCAAGGAGGGTCCCCACTCATTCCCCAGATCTCCCCTAGTTCAGGGTACAGAGCACCACCCTCACTGGACAAAGTTCTCGTAGAAAGAGACCTAGCTCTTTCTAATCAAAGGATTACAGGTGTTAGCAAAGGACTTGATATCTACATTATTTTCCCCAGAGTTCCAGACAACCTGCCCATTCATAGCCATTTGTCCTGCTCTCTTCCCAAGGTGGCCTCTTGCTAGACAAGTCAGGGACTTTACTGTTGTCAAACTCTATTCAAATCATATGAGAAAATGAGAAACTTAACAGTGCTAACTAATAAATACACCTTGGTCAGAATCTGGGGGGAATCTCCACTGGTTACATAGGTCGGGAGCTAAGGTACAGGTTAATTGGCAGATTAGTTTGACAAGGAAAACAAAGCCACAGGCTTTAGGTGATGGTCTTGCTTTTTCTTGTGGAATAAATCTTAAATCAGAAATCCAAGCTCAGTTTCACCAGATGGTGGGCCACACACTCACTGTTGCAAAGAGGGGTCTTCTTTCTTAGGTAATGAGGGTACTCTGCACTCCACCTCATCCCACCACAAACCCCTCACTGATGCCATCAACATATTTCTCAGAGTAGCATTTCCCTGAAGTAAAGCCATGTGTTGGCTGTAGTTATGGATCTATGTCTGCAAATTCATAGAAAACTTTCTGGAAGGATTCAAACAACAGAGATGTTCCCTCAACAGAAAGGTCTTCAGGAAATGTTAGTCAAATAGGATCTTTCTAAATGTAAGATCTTTATATTTCTAAGGAGAATGTTTTCAAGAATTACTTGTGCAATGAAAATTAATCGCATAAAAAAGAGCGCACACACACAGCACTACACATACACACACTTCTAGCATCTGGTAAGAAGTGAACCAGATAGACTATAAGGGGGAAAAAGACAGGTTCACATTTCCACTCAGCACTAAGTATGAGAACACATCAAAGAAACACATAAAATTTCTGGAGAAATTCTGCAATCACTCTGTACAAACTATATGAAAATGACATATCTTCTGGATGAAATGGTTCAAAAGCATCTCAGTTAATCCAGTAATAAACCATGTTAAATAATTCAGAATAAAAAAAATTCGAGTTGAAAGGGACAGAAGTGAGTATCAGAATCATTTGCATGTAGAATCAGGTCTAAATGGTTGTAGGAAATGTGGATGCCAAGCAAAATGAAAACATTTTTAATTGAAAGTATATATAATATAAAAAGAATTAATTATTAATATTCTGGTTCTGAAATTCCCCAGTAACCACAAAAAACAGGAAGTGAATAGAAAGCTAAAAGCATGGCATGCAGTAAATGGCACTAATTTCTCATCTGCAGAGCAGGCAATCCACCGTTTATGCTTCATCTGGGCAAGTTACTTCAACTTTCTGTGTCTGTGTTTCTTACAGTGAAAACTAAATGACTAAATACACATACATTGTTTAGCACAATGGATGGCATCTATTAAGAGATCAACAGACATTAGCTATAATCATAATACCATAATTATCATTATTATGTTGACTTTGATACTTGCAAAAATACAGGAGTATGTCCAGCTACTCAGTTTTCAGAAAAATTAAAAACCAGATGCAAACTTACCAATTCTCAAGAGAAAACAAACCCAAAGAAAATACAACATAAAGATGAATGACAGAAAACAAAAAAAAAGAAATAGTAAGAAACATAAAATAAAAGGTAAAAAGATGAAAAACGAACACATGTGTCAATAAAGTGCTCTCAGCTACACATATTGAAATTCTGATGTAAACTGGCTTGAAGCACAAAAACAAAAAAGATCTGCCTAATTTTATGTGACAGGAATGCAAGACATAGGACAGCCACAGGGCCACTGAGTCATCAGAAGTTTGGGATTGTCTTTAGGAACCCAGGTTCTTCTCATCTCTTTATTCTGCAGTTCCTGTGAGGGCTCCATTGTCAAGCAGACGGCAAGATGACAGCCCATGCCCTATGGCAGCTCCACGTGCAGCGTCCAGATGTGATGAAGACTCACAGAAGACAAGAGATTTTCCTTTGCTGTGGCTTCCTTAGAGACAAAGACATTTTCTCCAGAAAAGCCTTCAAACTCATTTCCATTTCCGAGTCTTGGCCAGAACTGAGTTACCCACCGATTCCTGAGCCAATCACTGGCACGTGGTGGGGTTACATTTACACCAGTCAAGCCCATCTCAGAGTTGGGGGTGGAGTCAGGTTCTCCCCAAACCGGGGGTGATTTCCTGGAAAGATCTGGTGTCTATTAGGACAAAGCAAGAGAGAAGAGATGCTGAGCAGAGGACAGCAATGTCCACTATATGTATCAGTTTGGGAAAAAAGCTATCAATCTAATTAACTCCCTCATTAATAGACAAAGGCTTTTTATGTTTTCTCAAAGTACACAAGATACAACTCAGACAAGGTCAGAAATAAAGGTTAAATGCTTAGCCAAGATATATGTACACAAAAAGGAAACAGGGATAGAAATTGCAAACAAAGCATTAAATAGGCCAAGAGGGGCATTTTAAATTGATTGTAGGTGTTTACGATTAGGATACAAAAAATGTGTATCTTCATTGCATATCATAAAACATAAATCAAGGGCCTCCCCGGTGGTCCAGTGATTAAGAATCTGCTTTCCAATGCAGGGGATGCAGATTCCATCCATGGCCAGGGAACTAAAATCTCACATGCTTCAGGGCAACTAAGCCGACAGGCTGCAAATACCGATCCCAGCTGCCTCCACCAGAGAGCCCCCAGGTACTGAGCTCACACGTTGCAACTACCGAGGAGCCGTTGTACCCAAAACTAGAGAGAAGTCCATGTGCCACAAGAAAAGATCCCACATGCTGCATGCAACCAAGACCCGACTCAGCCAAAAATGAACAAAAACATAAAGTTTTTTTAAATGTAAAGCAGAATCTCTGAAAATGAGAACAGTGAGAGCCACACAGTAACCACAGAAAAGTTGGACACATTTCTACCAGGTTTTGGCTGATCATGTTGCCAGCAAAGAGTGGAAGGTTCCAAATAATATAATTAATAATGTTTATTTAATACATTTCTAATTTAAATGTCTCCTAACTGCTCTAGTCTGGGCAAAGAAAATTCAGTTGATAGCGCCAGTTAGGATCACTGTAGGCACCCATCTACCCAGGCAGCCAGTAACACCTTGATGTGCCTCTCTGCAGTTCCTCACAGTCCCTCAGGGCTCCTTACCCCAGGGCTGCCACATCAACACATAAGACCAAGTCCTCACGCACGTCCGCTCAGGCGGCCTCTTCCAGCTGTCCGGCCGCCATCTTTGTTGCACCTGGCTCAGTTACGCTGCCCATCCCCCCTTGCAGAGGCCTCATTTCCCTTTCCTTCTCTACAGGAGGCCTTTCTTTTAAAAAAAAATTATTGTGAGTATGGTTGATTTATAACGTCTTGGTTTCAGGTAGATAGCAAAGTGATTCAGTTATGCTGCTGATGCTGCTAAGTATCTTCGGTCGTGTCCGACTCTGTGCGACCCCATAGATGGCAGCCCACCAGGCTCCCCCGTCCCTGGGATGTTCCAGGCAATACTGGAGTGGGTTGACATTTCCTTCTCCAACGCATGCATGCATGCTAAGTCTCTTCAGTCGTGTCCGACTCTGTGCGACCCTATGGACAGTAGCCCACCAGGCTCCACGGGGTTCTCTAGGCAAGAATACTGGAGTGGGTTGCCATTTCCTTCTCCTATTCAGTTATACATATACATAAAGCTACTCTTTTTAAGATTCTTTTCTCATATAGGCTATTATAGAGTACTGAGTAGAGTTCTCCATGCATGTCTTTTGTCTTATGGCCAAGAGCAGATTAAGGCCTTTACCGAGGCTTTATCTAGTGCTCTAAAAAAGAGAAAGAGAGGACAGGTTATCCTTGCCAAAAGACGTGCTAACTATAGAGAGTAACACACAGGGTCCCCCCAGCTGCCCTCCCCCCTCCACCCTTGCCCTATCCCAGAGACTCACCTTCCTGTCCAGCTGTGTTCTAGTATATCTCTTTAGAAAGTTTGGACTCCCCTGGCTTGACCCTTGTTCTGGGCACTAGCGACCAGGGGAAGGTCAGTCAGCTTCAATTGGAATCACTCCTTTCTCAACAGCTGGATGTGCTCTGGTCCCATAAGTGGTACCAAGCAATCATTTTACTTTTATGTTAGGTTTTCAAAATTTGCAGGACTAAATTTCATCTTGGGTATCCTATACAGACATGTAGCTAAATCTATACACTGTCAACAGAGAATACTGTATCTTTTCAAATATGCATGAAGTACTATGAAAATGCATGCTATATTAACCATGATAAAATCTGAATCAGATGCTAAGAGGTGACATTTTGCAATTGAATTACAAAGAGCAGAAACATACAAATACAACTACTTGGAAAATGAAAAAGCATTCCTAAATTACACTAGATCTAAAATTTTTTAAATGACTGTTTAGAAGATTGTAACAAATGGAAAATTATAAATAAAACCATTTGTGTCACAACCAACAAATTTTAGTGAAAATTATGAGGACTATAAAATTAATTTTATTGAGTAAGTTTTAAAATGAAATATGAAAATGAACAAAACATCCAATTTAGTTATCAGGTGAAAAATAAACCCAAAGGAAGCAGAAATTTAAAAATTAATGAAAAAGGATGAATTAGAAATGAAAAAACTGATAAATTCTAGAAATAAGGCTTTGAAAGAAAAACCCAGATAGCTAATATTTTGGAAGTACATTCACGTAAATAATAAAGAACACACACACACACACACACACACACACACAAAATGAGAAATGAGAAAGTAAATACATCCAGAAGTTTTTTAAAAATATAAACAGCAATGATGAAATGGGGACAATTTTCTAGGAAAATGTAAGTGAATCAAAGAGAAAGACGACCTGAATGGATCAAAAATGATAAGAAAACAATCTCAAAATGTAACATTTATTATATCTCAAATGGCACGGGAAAATATGTGAGTTCTTTATAGCCCTCAAGGAACAGACAATTTCCATGCTATATAAACTATTTGAGTTTATTTTAATGGAATATTTCTAGTTTATTCTCCATAACCCTGATGCCTAAACTTGATAAAGAAAACACACTTATATACCCACATATTCGCCATATACACACATACCTGCAAATGTTACTTACTGACAATACTAATCCAAAAATACCAAATAGAATATCAACACAAATCAAAAATGTAAATATACTGAAAATACACATGATCAGGTAAATGTGACTTCTGAAATTTAAGAATTGCTATGAGCTTTTTAAAATCTGCTGATATTTCAATTTTTAAAGAAAAAAAATAATACTCCTTATATATATATAAGGTTACTAAGAATAAAGATTTTTCCCTTAAAAATGAATTCTGTCTTAAAATAGTAGTGGACAATGATGAAACACAGGGGGAGTCCACATTAGAGTAAGCATCAGTTTTATGAAGGATACCAGGTATGACAGTTTTTGCACAATACTTTGGAAGATGGAGCCAATGCAACAAAACAAGACAATCTGATGAATTCTTATAATTAAATAAAGAGGGCAAAAGGAAAACGTAAGAGAAGCAACCAAAATATTTATGAACAGATACAAAACACACACTCTCACATGCACACACACACACCCCACAGTGGCTTTTCACCAAAAAAAAAAAAATATATATATATATATATATATATAATATCTAGCAATAAATGCAGGAAGTAGCATTTTAATGAAGAAAACTATTATACTTTACTGAGAGCCATACAAGAGTCTTGAATAAATAAGAACAAATAGCATTTCTGAAAAGAAAGAAATATTTTGTTTGAAATAGTATTTTCAGCATATTATTTCCTCCAAAAATAACCCATTGGTTTCAGTTCTTTTTAACCAAATGCCAAAATTCCTTGAAAAAGGTAGTATAAAAATCCATCTCAAAGAATCAACAAAAAAAAACCCCATGAAAAGAAAGTAATGAATGGAAACTAACACCACCAGATAATAACATTTATATATTAATACTTTGTATGATAAAACTCAGTAATTAAAGCAATGTGGTGCTGGATTCATTGCCAAATGAATCAAAGGCACAAAGAAGAAATTCCAGAAATAGCGTGTACACATGTTTAGTCACTCAGTTGTGTCCAACTCTTTGTGACCCCATGGATTCCTGTAGCCCACAAGACTCCTCTGTCCATGGGATTATCCCAGCAAGAATACTGGCGTGGGTTGCCATTTCCTCCTCCAGGGGATCTTCACTATTGAAGGATAGAACCCACATCTCCTGTGGCTTCTGCATTGGCAGGCAGATTCTTTACCACTGAGCCACCTAGGAAGCTCAGAAATAGACTCTAATACAAATTAAAGTTCAGTATTCAACCAAGATCACACTCAGTATCAGGGAGAAAGAAGACAATTTTCAATAAATGGCTCTTAGGCAACTAATTACATATATGAAAAGAAAATGTTAGATTTCTGTCCTATACCATACCCTAGAGGCACTGACACTTTAATTATAAAATGAAGAGAAGGAAGTAAAAAGGAAGAGGGATAAAACAGAAGAAAATGTATATTTTTTTTAATTTACTCATTTTAATTGAAGGATAATTGCTTTACAATATTGGTTTGATTTCTGCCATACATCAACATGAATTAGCCAAAGGTATACATACACATACTCCCACCTCCCACCTTTTCCCACCCCTCTAGGTTGTTACAGAACCCCAGTTTGAGTTCCCTGCATCATACGACAAACTATAAAACTCTCAGAAGAAAAATATAGGCAGAACACTGTATCACATGAATCATAGCAACATCCTCTATGACCCACCTCCTCGAATAATGGAAATAAAAACAAAAATAAGTAAGTGAAACCTAATTAAACTTAAAAGTTTTTGTACAGCAAAGGAAACTATAAACAAGGTGAAAAGACAACCCTCAGAATGGAAGAAAATAACAGCAAATGAAACAACTGACAAAGGTCTAATTTCTAGAATATACAAGTAGCTCATAGAACTCAGTACCAGAAAAACAAACCTAATCAAAAAGTGAGCAAGAGAACCTAAACAAATGTTTGTTGAAAGAAGACATACACATGGCTAATAAACACATGAAAAGATGCTCAACATTGCTCATTATTAGAGAAATGAAAATCAAAACTACAACAAAATATCACCTCACACCAGTCAGAATGGCCATCATCAAAACCTCCACAAACAAGAAGTTCTGGAGAAGAGGGACCCCTTCTTCCATTGCTGGTAAGGTAAGGTGAAGGTAAGGTAAGGTGAAGTCGCTCAGTCGTGTCCGACTCTTTGCGCCCCTGTGGACTGTAACCTACTAGGCTTCTCCATTCATGGGATTCTCCAGGCAAGAATACTGGAGTGGATTGCCATTTCCTTCTCCAGGGGATCTTCCCAACCCAGGGATCGAACCCAGGTCTCCTGCATTGGAGGCAGATGCTTTAACCTCTGAGCCACCAGGGAAAGCCTTGTAAATTGATACAGTCACTATGGAAAACAGCATGGAGATTCCTTTAAAAAAAACTAGGAATAAAACCACCATATGACCCAGCAATCCCACTCCTGGGCATATACCCTGAGGAAACTAAAACGGAAAAAGACATAGATACCCCAATGTTCACTGCAACACCATTTACAATAGCTAGGACATGGAAATGACCTAGATGTCCATCAACAGATGAGTGGATAAAGAAGCTGTGGTACACATATACAATGGAATACTACTCAGCCATAAAAAGGAATGCATTTGCGTCAGTTCTAACGAGATGGATCAACCCAGAGCCTATTATTCAGAGCAAAGTTAAGTCAGAAAGAGAAAAACAAATATCATATATTAATACATATATTTGAAATCCAGAAGGATGGTAATTATAAACCTATTAGCAGGGCAGCGATGGAGACACAGACATGGAGAACAGACTTTTGGACAAGGGCGGGGGGAGGAAGGAGAGGGTGAGGTGAATGGAGTAGCAGGGAAGCATGTACACTATGTGTATCATTTTAAAATATGGCCTAAACCTAAAAACAAAGAAAGACAATGTTAAAAGAAATACAAAAAAGTTTTAATATATAAGAATCACAAACCTCTTTTTTTTGAGAGAGAGAGAAAGAAGGAATCACTAATTTTTAAGCAAAAGCATATATCTGGGGAAGGTATTTTACTGTGTATCAGAGTTCTTTAAAGAAATAAGATCAATAGAAAATGAGCAAAGAATATCAGCAGGTGATTTCAAAAGGGAAACAAAAAACAAGCAACAAGAAAAAATATTCATTAGTTTATGTAGACTAAAATACTACTTTTCATTTTTTAAAATTCCATTCTGACAAGCTTACACTAGAAAACATATCTCTCCAAATATTATTAATGGGGGTCTAAATTGGTTCAGACTTTCTGGAGGATAATATACCAGTAAGTATCAAGAATTGATTTAAATTTTTTAAATTTACTTTTAACGATATTTCCTAAGGAAATAAGTTGAGACCTACTGCATGATATGCGTCTAAATGTGCCTACAAATGCTTTATTTTTAACTTAATTAATTAACAAACAACAACCTTCATGCCTTCAAAATAGGGCTTTGTTATGTTTACATTCCACAATTGCCAATTGTACTTATGTAATAGATTGAGTAAAAAAAAAGTCTGAGTAACTTTATCAGGTATTGAATAAACATGGACATAAATTTGTAAAACAAGGGTAGATGAGAGAGACAGAGAGAGGCAGAGAGAGAGAAACTAAACTTAACAAAGAGGTAGGAATATAGATGTGTTATTACATCATGTTTTCTTCTTACATCTTCCCATTTGCTTTCTTTTTAATGTAATGAAGAAGCATTGCTTTGAATTTCATAAAAAGGAGGTTGTTTTAAAAATAGTCATTGTTTGTAACAGAGCCCTTATTTCAGTTCAGTTCAGTTCAGTCGCTCAGTCGTGTCCGACTCTTTGCGACCCCATGAATCGCAGCACGCCAGGCCTCCCTGTCCATCACCATCTCCTGGAATTCACTCAGACTCACGTCCATTGAGTCAGTGATGCCATCCAGCCATCTCATCCTCTGTCTTCCCCTTCTCCTCCTGCCCCCAATCCCTCCCAGCATCAGAGTCTTTTCCAATGAGTCAACTCTTTGCATGAGGTGGCCAAAGTACTGGAGTTTCAGCTTTAGCATCATTCCTTCCAAAGATATCCCAGGGCTGATCTCCTTCAGAGTAGATTGGTTGGATCTCCTTGCAGTCCAAGGGACTCTCAAGAGTCTTCTCCAACACGTATTTGGACTATGTCAAATCTCCTTGAACTCTGTTTATGCTTTAAATGTTGTGCCCACAAATAAGCATCACCATCTTCATGCTCAAAAACACGTTGTTAAGCCCTTCTTTCATTCAGAGAAGCTAGTAGGTACTGGAGCACACTCAGTTGCTCAGTTGTGTTTGACTCTTTGAGACCCCATGGACTGTAGCCTGCCAGGCTTCTCTGTCCATGGGATTCTCCCAGCAAGAATATGGGAATGGGTTGCCATTTCCTCCTCCAGGGGATCTTTCTGACCCAGGGATCAAACCCTGTCTCCTGCATCTCCTCCTTTGCAGGTAGATTCTTTAACTCTGAGTCACTGGGGAAACCCCAAGTATTAGAGACCCAGATATATAATAAATTCACCAACTTTGAAGATTTGAAGTCCAGTTGGCCTTGCATGTGGAACTTGATGCCCCATTGAACCTGTCTTTTATTTATTCTCTTCATTTTTCATTCTCTGAACTAGAAATAATATTAGTGTTCCTTAGGAGAATAAATCACAATAGAGGAACAAAGACTCGCTTTCAGTGGCAAAAAAGGGTTCATCATCAGGGAAGGGCAGTGTGTAGACCATCTGTTTCTGTGCTTCTGACAAAGAAAAAGTGCCTCCCCTCCTGGTGGTTCTGGGGTGGGGGCAGGGGAAGAAACAGTATTTCAGATGCTAGAACCCCTTCTGACACCACAGCTAAGGCATTAGGAGATGGTCAGAAATGAGAGTGAGCCAGTAAAATTAGAGAACTGTGGCTCAGGGAACTATGACAAGGGTCAAGCTTCATTCGATTGGCCCAAGGAGCAAGCACTTGTCCACACAAGATCCTGGTGAGGATCTTCATTCCTCCCTGGGCAAATTTAACAGCCATGTGCATGATGTAATGCATATGTTAATCAGCTCAGGGTGCTAGAGCAAAATACCTTAGACTGCATGGCTTGTAAACAACACAAATGTATTGCCCACAGTTCTGGAGGCTAGAAGTCCAAGATCAGGGAACTAGCATGTCAGGTTCTGGTGAGGGCCATCTTTCCAGCTGCTGCCCACTGAGTTATGTTTGTATCCTCACATGGTAGAAAGAGTGAGAGAGCTCTCTGGGGTCTTTTGCTGTGCTGTGCTTACTCGCTCAGTCATATCCGACTCTTTGTGACCCTGTGGACTGTAACCCACCAGACTCCTCTGTCCATGGGGATTCTCCAAGCAAGAATACTGGAGTGGGTTGCCATGCCCTCCTCCAGGGACTATTCCCAACAAAGGGATAGAACCCATGTGTCCTCCATTGCAGGTGGATTCTTTACCATCTGAGCCACCAGGGAAGCCCAAGAATACAGGATTGGGTCTCCTATTCTTTCTCCAGTGGATCTTCCCGACCCAGGAATTGAACTGGGATCTCCTGCTTGGCAGGCAGATTCTTTACCAGCTGAGCTACCCAAGAAGCCCCTGGGGTCTTTTATGATGGTGCTAATCCCATACATGAGGGCTCCACCCTCATAACCTAATACCTCCCAAAGACCCCACCTCTTAGTACCTTCACACTGGAAGTTTGGATTTTAGCATGAGAACTGGTGGGAAAGAAACAGTCAATCTATTTTATTGACTGAAAAATCGTGATGCCTAACTTGTATAGCATGAATATGAACTTCAGTTTGTAAAACAAAATGTATTTCACCCCACCCAGTAGTGGACCACCAACAAGGACTCTGAAGGAGCATGGAGATGCGGCAGCAAGAATAAATAGCAGGACTAGGAATTGTAGCCTAATGGATAGCCAGGGAGCTCCCCACACAAGCTGGTCATTTAAGGATGACACTTCCCCTTTTAGATTTTGTAAAACCTTGTAACTTAATTTTTCTCAAAACTTGATTATCCATTCAAAAAATAAGAGAGAAATCACAGTAAAGAGAACTACACAAGCAAAAAGGAAGAACTCAAAATGCTATTGTATCCAAAGGGAACAAAGAATGTTTGCCTTCTCTTTCCATGTGTTTATTATTACAGTTTGTCTCCACTCTAAATTTAAAAACTGCTTATCTCTCCTCACATCAGCATGTGTCAAAAAAAAAGGCTTAAATTGCATTTACCCAACTTGATTTGTCAACATAGAAATCATTTTTTTTTCTTCTTTCCTTTGTTTTTTCTCAAGACATTTGGTTCTCTTACTTGGATCCCAAATGGGAGAAAATAATAATCAACAATTGATTTATTTGTGTGGACAAAATGATTTGATGCTGTTTCTTGTCATTGACAGAATGATCTGGGTGGAATTGCATTCCATTGATAAAACTGTGATGAAATGTTATTCGTTGGATGAATAAAGTTAGAAGTCAAGAGAAATTGCTTTGGCTCACATGATATTTTTTCAGCCGTCAGTCATTTCTTGGCATTTGATCACATCATTGTCTCTGCTCCCATCATATTGACTTCATTGTCTGTTATTAATTGAAGGATGACTTTTCTTTCAAAACTACAACAAAGTGCACAAACTCTGGAAGACGGAAGAAATTTCAGTTTTACTTTTCCTACCTCCTTGACTATCTGGTCCTCTCCAGAGTCACTTACCTTCCTTACTGATCTACTTCGAATATCACAAATAGATATGTTCTGCTTTTAAAGACATACATTATGAAAGGACACTTCCCATGATGTGACTTCAGTCACGTCGTCTTCAAATGTCCTTATGAAAATACAAACTTAATAACAAAATTCCCTTACCATGAAGTGAGAATAGTCCATGGTACGAGAAATAAAAACTGATAACCTATCACAGCCTAGGTGCATCCCACAAGCATAATGTTGAGTGAAAACCAGACTTACAAGATGCACACTGTATGCATCAAATTACATACAGTCCAAAATCAGACAAGACTAGTCACCAATCTTAGAAGTCAGAGGACTGGTTACCACTGGAAGCAGTGACTGGGAAGTGACAGGGAGACTACTGTGCTAGTGAAGTTCTGGTCTTTGATCTGCATGGTGTCTATTCACATTTTTTAAAATCCCATCCTGCTACACGCTTGTAGAAATCTTTTGCATTTTTGTTGTTTTAATAAAAATGGACTAATTTAATTTTTTTTTTCTTTTTTAGCCCTTCACCAATTAGATGTTAAAGTAAGAGACAAGGAGACTGTATGATGATCCCAAGTTTCTCTCAGGCATTGCCGGATGAGTGTGAAAAAGGATGTAGGGACCCTTTTGAGGAGAGAAGGGGTTGGTTTAGAGAAATTGAGGTTGTGGTGCCTGCAACTCAGGACTCTCAGTCTAAACTCAGGACAACTGAAATAGAGCATATATACATTCAATTGTCAGTACAACATTAATAACTAGAGTCTATGAGGGGATGGGATTGCCAGGGGAAAAAAAGAGCAAAATGAGAAGAAGAAGGCTGAGGAAGGGGCAGGAGATGGTCCATCTTGAAGGCTAGGAATTCCCATCCTAGGTGCATGGGCAAGGTGGACTTCCTCTCTACTCAGTCTCCATGGAGCCAGACCTGCCCTCTGGAGCCCATCTCACCCAGCAGAAAGTAGATTAAATCTCAGGGTTAGGCCCTTCCCCAATTTATCATCTTGACCTTGACCTCAGCTATTCACAGTCACATCCAAACCCCTTACACATACTTGATGAAAAATTGAGTCTCAGAGATACGTCCTGAGTTATAGCAGGTTGACAGGCTTTTGCAATCCCAAACAGGAATGAAATGGAAACCACAGGTGAAAGCAGTTGTGTGTGTGTGTGTGTGTGTGTGTGTGTGTGTGTGTGTGTGTTGGAGAGAAATTTAAGGCACAGAAGTGGAGACAACATTAACTGTAGATATAGGAGACTTATGTGACGCTTGGGCAGAGTGATGGGGAGGTGCAGTGGGTGTTAACAATTATTAACAATCTCTCATTTAGAATTCCCTATTCCCCTTTCTCCCAGTTCAGTTCAGTAGGGACACCCATAAAATCATTTCTCTTTCATCCTATAGGCACTCAATCATATCTGACTGGCCCAAGACCTGGACGGCATTCCCAGCCTTCAAGGTCATTGCTTGCTTGGCCCTGTGTCCTGAGCACGGGGTGTCACAGTCACCCCCAAAGCTTAGTCTAGGAGAAGAGTAAACAGTTGTCCACCAGCCTTCCCCACAAACTGCAGGCAACTGGCTGCCAGTACGCGGACAACCAACCATACAAATCAAGGACTCGATCGAGGTTTCCATCTTTACCTCCTCTTCTAAGAAACAGGCAACTTCCCTGAGGAACCTTTGGAAATTCTGAATTTCTTTCATTTATCCAGAGAACCAGCTCCTCAAAAATAAATGAACCCAGATGGTGTTCACTGACTCTGCCGAGGTGCCCCTGGGGGCTCCCTGGGCTACTGGGTGACTGTGGGCTGCCCTGCATCACTGGTCCACTGGGGCCCTGCAGAAAGAGTCTCCCTCACCAGGCCTCCATCTGAAGGCTCTGTCTATCCAGAGAATGACAGAAATTCCCTGAATTGGGCCTCTGCCCCTGGGCTGCACACTGTGTGAGATCAGAGATGTGATGAGGGCCACTCTCCTGGCTCCAGAATCGCTGATACAGAGATGACAAAAGGCAGCACTCACACAAAGGCATACGACGACACACCCAGAGACTTTCCACACCAAACAGACCCTCTGCACTCACAAAGACACACAAACGATGGGACACACATATGCACATGCAGCTTCTCACAATAACATCAGTGCACATTCTGTATATGCACAGACACACATCTGCCCACCCAGACAGACATCACCCACCCCCGTCTGCCCAGTGCTGGGTGAACCTCTCCCCGCCTCTCCCCCTGCAGCCCAGCACCATTCAAGCCCAGAGTCAGACAGAATAGAACTTGAATTGCGGTTCTCATTTCCTCTCCAGAGCCACGTCTAACCTCATTAACCTCTTCATCTGCAAAATGGGGTCAATAATATGGGTAGGGCTGCTGTGAGGTTTCAACGGGGTAAAGCATTTAAAGTATTCAATACTTGGCACCCTGCCAGTTGTTGTTGTTGTTTAGTCACTAAGTTGTGTCCAACTCTTCGTGACCCCATGAACTGTAGCCACCCCCAGGCTCCTCTGTCCATGGAATTTCCTGGGCATGAATATTGGATGGGTTGCCATTTATTTCTCCAAGGGTTCTTCCCCACCCAGGGATCGAACTCGCATCTCCTGCACTGGCAGGCAGATTCTTTACCACTGAGCCACCTGGGAAGCCTACAGAACACCTAACGTTCCATAAATGAGGTGGGTGGGTACAAGCCCACACTCTCCTAATGACCGAATCCAAAAAGATTCGAAAACCAAAAGAATTTTCACAATTTCACCTAGACTTAAGACTTTTGTGATGCTATTTACCTTGTTTGGCCTCAATATTAGTAAGTTTTGCTGCAGAACTCAGTGTGCCCATTGTACCAGAATTCTACTTCTAAACAATACTTATCACTTTCCCTTTCAGAAATCTGTGAAGTCGTGGTTTGAAACAAATGTGGTCCCAAGGGTTTGGATAAGGAGCTGTATGCCAGTGTAACTACTAGCATCTGCAGTTTCTATCACAAAAATAAGAGTATATGGTATGTCATAAGGACAATCACAGTTTGATGAGGTCATAATGTGATAGCTCCTGTTGCTCTGCTTACACTCTGCTCCCTGCCTGTTAGCATGCACAGGTGTGAGCACAGTGGTGAATTCACATGGCCCCCTTACTCCCCCCTCTCAGGGACCCACTTCCTCCCTGCACTGTCCCCACCCCGCAGGAGGGATCGAAGCAAACCACAGCCGCCCAGATGAGTGCCACAGTATCCACTGGTCTTACTCCCATACAGATCTTCTTGTGCTGATCTGTCCTACACACACACACACACACACACACACACACACACACACACATGCACATGAATGATGCTCAGGGCTCCATGTACGGCCATGTTTCAGAGGTGCTGGGAAGGGAGGAGGGAACTTCTCTCTCCAGGTGCCCAGCGAGCACCTGGACAACAGAGAAGAGACATTTCAGATCCCACTTTCTCACTTCCTGGAATTGCCACAGCTGTCTGAGGCCAAGAGCCATCAAAAATGACTGGTAGATCCCATCAATGCCTTGTAATGACCTATACTGGAAAATAATCTGAAAAATAATATAAGTATGTGTGCATATATGTATATATTGGGTTGGTCAAAAACTTCATTTGGGTTTTTATGTATATATGTTGGGTTACATATGCTGCTGCTAAGTCACTTCGGTCGTGTCTGACTCTGTGTGACCCCACAGATGGCAGCCCACCAGGCTCCCCTATCCCTGGGATTCTCCAGGCAAGAACACTGGAGTGGGTTGCCATTGCCTTCTCCAATGCATGGAAGTAAAAAGTGAAAGTGAAGTCGCTCAGTCGTGTCCGACCCTCAGCGATCCCATGGACTGCAGCCCACCAGGCTCCTCCATCCATGGGATTTTCCGAGCAAGAGTACTGGAGTGGGGTGCCATTGCCTTCTCCATGGGTTATATATAACCCTATATATATATGACTGAATCACTTTGCTATTCACAAAACTAGCAAAGCATTGTAAACCAACTACTCTTCAATAAAATAAATAAATAAAAATAATTTTCTTTAAAAAGGGAAATTGCAAACATAGAGGAAAAACAACCAAAAAAAGGCAAAAAAATAAATAAACAATGACTAGTAGATCCTGATGCTACTATTAATAAGAAATATACTTGGCTTCTCTTCCTCTTGGAACCCTGAGCATGCTCAGTGAATAGGTGGCTTTCTCCAAGTCTCTGTCACCTGATACCCCAGGCAAGACTTGCACTTTTCCTCATTGACGGTTCTTAGGCCTGGATATCAACCTTGGGAGCTCATTAGAATCACCTGGGGAGATTTTGAAATTCCCAGTAGATAGACCACATGCATGCATTCTCAGTCATTCAGTTGTGGCCAACTCGTACCAACCCCAGGAGGCCCACCAGCCTCTTCTGTCCATGGGATGTTTCAGTCAAGAACTGGAGTGGGTTGCCATTTCTTTCTCCAGGGGATCTTCCTAACCCAGGGATCAAACCTGCGTCTCCAGCATCTCTTGCATTGACAGGTGGATTTTTTACCACTGAGACACCCAGAAAGCCCCAGACCAAGTAATCTGGAATCCCTGGGAATTCCAACACTATTTTTTTAAGCTCCACAGACATTTCCAATGTGCAGCCGACACAGAGAACACTATTTACTGGATTTCTGGGTCAAAGACCACACACAGCAGTGATCTTCCCCTAGATGGCCTCAGGAGCCAGGGACTCTGGCCTAGGTCCTGAAAAGAGGAGCCTTCTCCCAGAGAAGAAAAGAAAGAAGAAAGAAAAGAGAAGAAAGAAAGTGCAGGTTACCTGGAATGGAAGCCAAAGCAGCACCACGTCCCTGGGGGCGGGCAAGAGACCACCCTACAGCCAAGTTCTGGGTGGCTTGCAGCCAACCTGAGGGTTATGGAAGGCAGATCACTGCATAAAACACAGGGCATCCAGCTCAGTGTGAATTTCAGATAAATAATGAAAAATTTTGTCATATAAGTATGTCCCAAAGATTGTACTGAAAACTGTTTCTTATTTATCTGTAATTCAAATTTAACTGGACATCCTGTACTTTTATTTGCTGAATCTGGCTGTGTGGGGCTGGGGGATGGGTATTCACCCTGACTGCCTCCCACTGTGTCATGAAAATTTGTTTATGCGAAAGAGAAGAAAAGCAGTCATGTTATTTCAGATGACATTCATTCCATTTGCCCAATAAATAGAACTTGCCCTTTAAAGAAAAATAACAATAAAAAAAAAAAAATCAAGCTTATTCACATTTCCTTTTTGTTCCAGGGGACATGGTCCTTACATCATGCTGGCCTTTTTCCTCCTTGTCACGGGTCCTTTAGACCTGGAAGGGAGGGAATGAGGCGATGCCTTCCCTTTTGGGGGGTACTGCATGAAGACAGAACTGAGGGGGGACTGGCAGAAACCCCCTCAGCCCCAACCCGCCTGCTGCTTCTCCCCCAGCAACTCCGGAAGGGCCCTGGACTCAGGCTCTTGACTGCCCCAAGCGTGGGGAGCTTTACTCAGAGAAACAAGCACAGAGGGAACAGGGCTGCGGCAGAGACGGTGCTAACTGGAGCAAAAGATTTCGCCAACTGGAAACAGTAGCTCTAGGCAAGCTCAGCCCCAAGGAGCCCTGGGAAACTCTCAGGGTCTGACTCCAGTTTGGCTCCCCCAGAGAAGACACAGCTGAACCTCCACTGAAGCAAAGCCAAAAGAGCACGAAATGAATCAATTATCAGTAAATATAAGGCAATCAGGGCTTGTATCTTTCTTCTATCTGTCTCTCCGTGAATTTAAAAATCTTTATAAGAAGAGAAATCTTTGCTCCAGACCCTCAGGACCTGCTGGTCAGGGAAATTCAAGCTTCATCACTGAAGAGACTCTGAAAGGGTCATGGTGGGTGGCCTGGGCCGGGAGCGGTTGCCTCACTCTGAGCAGCCTGCCTGGGCTGTGCTGACCCCTGGTTGGCTCTCTTGCAGACGCTGGAGGGCTTTGGGTAAGGTCCAGCTTCTTCAAAAGGTCATCTTCCCTGATCTGAGGAGCACCCGCGCTGAGATCACAGCCCCGGTGCTGAAAGCCCACAGCAGTCTGGTGCACCTCTCTGATGTAACCCAGTCCCTTCCGGCCACCACCATCTGTGGGCATCAGCCCTACCAGATGCATGAGGCAATGTAAGTGCACATCCCACTGTGCTTTCAGCCATGCGGCTCCTTGTCTGAAATAGTCGATGGATGAAAGAGTGAAAAATACAAATTAGGAGTGACAGCCACCTCCCCTTTAAGTATATATGTTTGCTATCTCCATCTGTCAATAGCCTCATAAGCCCAGAAAGACTGCAACCATTTTTTGTTTGCTTGCTTTTTCTTTTTTTAATTTATTTTATTTGAAATATAGTTGATTTACAATACTGTGTTAAATTCTGCTTTAGAGCAGTGATTCAGTTACAGTTATATGTATATGTATGTATATATATATATATATATATTCTTTTTCATATTCTTTTCCATTATGGCTTATCATAGGATATTGAATATAGTTCCCTGTGCTATACACTAGGTCCTTGTTGTTTATCCCTTCTATATATAATCATTTGCATCTGCTAACCCCAAACTCCCAATCCATCCCTCTCCACCCCACCTCTTCACCCCTCCTCAACCACAAGTCTGTTCTCTGTGTCTGTGTAGGACTGCAGTTATTAAGCTCATTTTATAAGCTAGAAAACAAGATTTGGATCTCTAACTTTCCCCATTGGGCTGTAACTCATCCGTGGTAAAGGCAGCCCGGGGTCTCCCACCCTGTGGTCCTCCCTGGGTGCCGCTTCTCTGGCCTAAGGGGCATGCTGGATGCAGATCTCCAAATGCCTGAGAGCCATCACCAAAATACGGATGGTCCATCTCTTCAGCAGGAAAGTGATAATTAATAATAAGAGCCATTTCAAAAATATTAGGGAAAGGGGAGGAACTTCAGTGTATGTTGTCTGGAAAAAAATATCCAGACAGAATCCTTTCAAATAAAAATTATTGTCAGCTAGAGCCCATTCTCAAGGGTCGGATGCTTTCTCAAGGAAAACAAAGTATTGCAGATGAAAATATTGCAAATTCTTTCTTTGGGGTGCATTCATTATTGAGTCATTAACTAGACTCACCAAGCACCTATTCTGTACCAGGCATGGCTTAGGAGCTGCGATACTGCAAGGAATGAGTCACAGAGGCTTTCTGGCCTCATGGAGGCTACGCTCAGGGGGTGGGCGATACACAATACAAAATAAACCAAGTAAACAAGCAATATGGTGTCAAGTTGTGGTGTGCGAGATGAAGAAACTAAAACAGGGTTGTGTGACACAGGGGACAGAGGAGCTACTTTACATGGCGTGGTGGGAAGGGCCACCTGGAGGAGGTGACATCTGACCTGTGACTTGCCTGACCGGAAGGAGGCAGCCCCGTGAGGAAGCAGGGGAAGAGCATCCCGCTGGAGGAGGCAGCCAGTGCCCAAGACCAGAGGAAGGACAACCCTGGAGCTTTCGAGAAACAGAAAGGCCAGTGTAGGGAGAGGGAGACGAACAAGAGAGAGGACCCAGTTCCCACAGGACAGGGGGAGGTAGCCACCCTGCATAAGAGGGAAAGCTTCCCAGAAGAGAGCGAGTGGATTGGATAATTTGTGCATTGCCATCTTCAATCTCATCCCAGAGTGAGGGAAGCCCCACCAGTGTGTACACACACACACATAAATATGCACACTTTACACACACACACAGTCATGTTCCCGAATCACAACCTTGAGTGAACAAACCCCTCCAGCAGTGCTATGAGAGGCCCCCAGACACGCCCCCTTGATAATGTCCAGGTTTCTACAGACACATGCACACAATTGTGCAGTGTTCATTTTCAACCTGGCCTTTGTTCAAAAAGGGAGGACCAAGTTTCCTACCAACTGGTGTCTATGATGCGCCTGGTGCTGCAGAGAGCTCTTCCTGTCCCCGGCATCTCCTGATTTGACTGGGGGCTGATGGGCTGACCCCGTGTGTTCTGGACCTCTGCTTCAAGCCTGACTCCCTGAACTGTTCCCTGGCTCTAGCCAGTCATCTGTAACCGTTTGCACATGTTAATGTCTTCTTTGTGTCTGTTCTTAGGCCTTTTAAATATGTATGTGTGTCCTAAATACTGGCCTGTGGCAGAAACCACATCTCTCAAATGAGGCCAGGAGGCCTCGGGCTCCCCAAGGGTACAGACTGTTTGTCTTCCACCAGACTGGAGACACCTGGTGACGCCATGCCTGTTGACCCAGTTATGCTGGAGGCTGCTCCAAGACTGAGCTCTTCACTTCCAGTTCACCAGGTATTCTGTCCAGCTCAGGTGAGGGCTAGACACGGAAGGGGCCCCGTAGGAGGCATGAGACTGCCCGAGCTCAGGGGAGTTACGGATCCCCTCCTCCTAAGTACTGGTGTGCTTTCCAGTCCTTGTCTCAGCCAGCGCACACAGCGCCCAGTCTCGTCTGTGCCGACCAGGTCTGCTAACACAGGCCTACACGGCCATCTGTCCACATGGGTCCAGTTTCAGAAAGACCCTGTGGATGCTCCAAAGCCTGGCCTATCTGCTGGTTAATGACCATTTCCTTTTCCATCACTGGGGATAAAACAAGAGGGCAAATCTCCCTCAGAAGATGACACACTGACTCTGACATTATTCCCTCTAACCTGTCAGTATCTGATTCTAGCTCCTCTTTGAGTGAGGGGATAAGTACAAGAGCTCTGGGGGCCTAATGTTGACGATGGTCACAGGGGACACAACCTCCAGGAACCAATGGGAGACCCAAACCAGATCTTCATGCTATATTCTATCTATCCTTGTTCTTGTACTCTTTTATCTTTCTTCCACTCACCACCTTCCCCTCTATCACCCACCTGAAGTATAATAAAGAGTATCCAGAAGTGGCAAGATTGTAAGGGTGGCAAGAGAAGCCCTTCTTCCATTCAGAGCATCCACATCCCCTCCTTGGGTGCTCTGACAGCACATTCACTACAGTGCTACTAGGGCAGCTCAGACAGGGCACTGGGGCTGGCCGTTGGCCACTGGTACCTCTGGTAGATGGCCAAGCAGCTTGAAGAGGAACTAGGTCTTATGTCTCTTTATTTCCAAGTGCCTAACACAGAGCACAATGTGGTGAGTTCTCAATGAGTCCTAACAAAAAATCTGTGAACACAGGGAGGACTTGCTATAGGCTGGATTCCCCAGAAAGCAGATGCTGAGATGAAGACTGGCCAACAGCAGGTTTATTGGGATGTCCTTGGGACCCACACCGGTGAGTCAGTGGGAGCAGTAGGACTGGGCAGAAGGAGCATTTGAACTGCAAGACAATCACTGCAGGGAGTTCTGGAGCTCATATCAGATCTTTATACCCCAGTCTCTGCAGGAGGGCTAGCCCAGGCTACGAACACTGCCAGCGGCTGGGGGAGGAGTCCTTCAGCATTGGACAGGGGATCTACAGCCTCAGAAACCTCAAGGGGGTTTGGCATTTAGGGAACAGAAAGAAATGTACTAGCAGAAGTTTCATGGGACCCACGTTAGGATCCCCATGTGCTTGTTCACACATGTTTTCTGATCTTGGATAAGTCATCAAATCTTTCTAGCTATTACTCCCTTTATTTGTAAAAATCATGGATGTGGATTACATCAGTGGTCATGACTACTGCCTACACACTAAAATCTCCTGAGATGTTTCTCAAAATTACCCGATTCTAGTCCCTACTTCATATCAACTGAACAAACATACCAAAGTAAGAGCCCGGGCATCAGAGTTTTGTTTTTTTTTAAACACTTCCTTGTGATTTTAATAGGCAGTTGAGTTGGAGAACCAAAGGCTAATGCATGGTCCTTGGGGCCCCTTCTGGATTGACTTCTAATATCCATGTACTAATTTCCACTGCCTATGCTCTGTAGCCAAGATCTGGCCCCTATGTGCAGAAGAACCAAATTGACTTTTAGCTGCACAAACTCCTCCAAATTTATCCCTTTTATGTGCTGCATTGCGTTCCCTCAAAATTATTTGTTAAAGTCTAACAAGTACCAGAATGTATTTGCAGATAAGGCTTTTAAAGAGGCAATTAAGCTACAATGGTGGTGGTTGGTGGTTTAGTCGCTAAGTCGTGTCTGACTCTTGCAACCCCATGAACTGTAGCCTGCCAGGCTCCTCTGTCTATGGGATTCTCCAGGCAAGAATACTGGAGTGGGTTGCCATTTCCTTCTCCAGGGGATCTTCCCAACCCAGGAATCGAACCTGGGTCTCCTGCATTGCAGGCAGATTCTTTACCAACTGAGCTATGAGGAAGCCTAAGTTACAATGAGATCATTAAAATGGACCCTTAATCCAATATGTTGTTGTTCAGTCACTAAGTAAAGTCTGACTCTTTGTGACTCCGTGGACTGCCGCACACCAGGCTTCCCTGTCCTTCACTATCTCCCAAAGTGTGCTCTAACTGTCCATTGAGTCGGTGATGCCATCCAACCATCTCAACCACTGGTGCCCTTATTAGAGAAAATTAGGACATAGACATGTGATGACACAGGAGACGATAGCCATTTACAAGCCAAGGAAAGAGGCCTTGAAAGAAAACAACCCGATGGGCAACCTGATCTCAGACTTTCCACCTCCAGAACCAGGAGGAGATAAATCTCTGTTGTTTAAGCCACACTTCAACCCCAAATCCTCCTGCCTTCTCTCAATTTCTTTCTCCAATTTATTTCTCCATTTCCTCCAAGATCAGAGTTCGTAAACACTCTCAAAGGTTGTCTTTCCCTCCAGGCTTAAATGCTTTTATCACAGGACAGAACTTAGGAAACTTCCATCCCTGTGAAAAATTGTTGACATCTCTGCAGATGTGTTCCCTGACATCTTCCTACCCTTTCTTTCCAGTCCATGAATGAAGACAGAGTTGGTCAAAGTCCTTCTAAAACAGCCATCCCCTTGGGCTCATTCTTAGTAAACTCATGGAGGGAGATGAGTAAGAGGGCATTTATAGAGAAAGCTATTTTTTATGTGGAGTGATGGTGCTCTTCAAAGAGCTTGAGGAAAGCCAGCCTGTGGCCAGTGTCTGAAATTCAACCATCCACAACTTCCTTGAGTATTAGTCAAGGCCTTTGCTTTAATGTCAGTGCCAAAGGGATGGAAAGACAAAGTATATGCTGTTTATATTTTAGGGTCAATTTGCTATAAAGTTGTATCCTATGAGCTGGTTTGATTAATCGTTGTTCGGGGAAAAAATTAAGGCATTGGCCACAGAAAAGAAAGATGAACTTGCAGAAGGCCTACTGCCCATAAAGGCTGCTGCTCTAAAGAAAGCACCATTTCCATTCTTATTTCTCAGAAAGCACCCCAACAAATAAACAGGGAACCTTCCCAGCGTGGGCTTGTACTAAACCAACTTGGACAAGCATTCCCAAGTTTCTCCAGTTACACTCCAAAGGAGGCCAATTGATTTGTCCAAATAAAAAGCATTAGAACAAAGTGTTTAAATCACAAGGAGGGGCATGGGGGTAGAAGGAACTTCTGGTCAATTTTCCTCTGTAAGTAAATTCTGGTTTCTAAACAATTCCCACAATGACCTGAAAGTCCTGTGAACACAGTACTACATTTCCCGGGGAGAATTTCCCTGAAGAATGTACTCTCCTTACCCACTGCTTTGCATAAACAGGAATGAAGTGTGGAAAAATAAAAATGTTCCAAACAGGAGATGCAATTATTTTAGGTCCTTTCCTACAGGAAAAGAAAACATAACCCTGCCATAATTTTCTCTTTACTTCCTTCCTTCATTCTCTCCTCCTCTTCTACCCACTGTTTAATGAGCCCCAGAATTTTACTCCAGAGAACTTTTCCCCATCATATAACACAACCTTGGAAATAAACACCAGCTCCAGTTGTATGGCCTGAAAAAAACAGGATGGGCCTAAAGTAATGTATTCACTGAAAAGTAATCGAGCGAGTCGGTGCATCAGATGAGGTTGGGTGGCTTCTGCTTTCTCCTCCTCCCCTATACAGGTAATTCCCACTTTAAGAAAACGCTCTACGATGGATCAGCCCTAGCATTTGGCCAACAACAAGCCTGGAAAAGGAGTGTTTCAGAGGTCTTTCACAAGATCCTGGGACTCAGTGCTGTTGGCTTTGGTGAAGGCAGACTAGCTCTTGAGCCAGGGAACTTCCTTACCTGATTCTGGCCACTGTCTTCTTGCCTGGTTCTTGTGTATGAATCCCCATCTCCAGCATCAGCCCAACATCCGGCCACTCTAGGCTGTGGTTCAACTCACGCTAGACCCCACAGGAGAGCCTGCTGATCACTAGCGCCATGCTTGATCCCCGAGTTTCCCTAAGTCAGCTGACTGCTGGGTTCCTCAGTTTGGCACTGCCCACTCTGAATCCCCCACTCTGCAGAGAATCACAGAGGAAGGTGGAAAAGAGCATGAAGGCTGCAGTGAGCTAGCCTGGATGGTTTATCAGTTGAGCTCCTCTAGAAGGTTACAGGTGTATCTGCCTCTACTGCCTCATCTATAAGAGGAAGAGCCGTGTTACCTGCCTCACAGGCTGGCGTGTAAAGAAGGGTGCCTGACACACGGAGGTTTGGCTGCTATCTGCTTCCTGTACCCGGCTCCTCACCTTGGGCTGCTTGCCCTCCGGGACATTCCTGTTGCTCATCAGCCACGTCCGCTGAGCACCGAGCTTTCTGTCTACTGCACTAGATCCCCTCCCCATCCCTCCAGGTCTGCCTCTTGCAACTGGGCCAATCTAATGCCAGGGCTTCTCCCTTTCAGGGCCTAGCCACGGCCTCACCTAAGTCACTGTAGATTAAACAAAACTGAATACAAAACATGTCATCCAAAAATTGCTGACTGAGAATGGATCATGTGCTAAGCACTACAGTGGATGTGAGGATTCATAAAGAAGAACTTATATTGTCTTTTCTTCTCAAAGAGCTTGGAGTTAATACACTCATCGAATGTGTCAAAAATCATAGCGGAAGTTTATAGCACAAAGGAGTCTTGCTTCCCCCTGAAAGAAGACCACTGTATGTATTTATATTCTATTCTCCCCAAGGTTGGATGTCTGCAGTTTCCAAGGTTGATCTCTGATTGATCAGGATGGGGAGAATTGGGTCACCTATGCCAGCACCCCATTTGAAGGCTGACCTCCTCTGTGTCAGAGGGCAAATGGATCTACAGGGAAGGACCCTGGAGAGAAATCCTTTTGGCATTTCTCCATTTCCTACATATAAACCCCTTATTGCCAGCAAGAGACTATGGCGGCTCTACTGGGAGACAGAATCTTGTTACAAAATTAAAGAACTAGTGAAACTGGTGGTCCTTGCTTCTTCTCTGATTCATTCCAGCACCACTCTTATGTTTGCGTCCCCTCTCCCTGATTCTTGCTGTGTTGGTATTTAGAGGTGAGGCCTTTGCAGGTGACTAGGTCACAAGGGTGGGCCCTCATAGATGGGATGAGTGCAATGATAGAGAGAACCAGAGATTCCCCAGTCCCTTCCACCCTACGAGGACACAGCAAAGACAGCCATCTACGAACGAGGAAGCAGGCCTTCACCAGCCACTCAATCTGTCAGTGCCTTGATCTTCAACTTCCAGCCTCTGGAACTGTGAACTATAAGCTTCTGCTGCTCATAAGCCACCCAGTCTGTGGTATTTCACCAGAGCAGCCCAAATGGGCCAGGGCCTGGGGGCTCAGTTGGTAAAGAATCTGCCTGCAGTGTGGGAGACCTGGGTTCAGTCCCCAGGTAGGGAAGATCCACTGGAGAAGGAAATGGGCCACCCACTCAGTACTCTTGCCTGAAAAACTGCAGGGACAGAGGAGCTTGGAGGCCTGTCGTCCACGGGATTGCATACAGTCAGACACGACTGAGCGACTAACACTATATAATCACTGTCCCACTCAGTCCAGTCCTTAAGAATCCAGCGTGTTCGCAGGTGTTCATGCTTATCTTCCTATCAGGAAATAAGTGTGGCAAAAAGCTTAGCCCGTCCATGGAGCTGGACCTGAATGTGTTCCCTGTCCTGGGGCCTTCAGCCAGCTCCAGCCGAGGCCTGCCGGCAGTACTGGTATGAGAAGCAGCCAGCCTTCAGAGTGCTCGCACACTGGGTGCCTTGGGAGGGGAACCACATATGGAGGTGGGAGGCACAGGGTTGCTGCATCCCAGTCTGCAGACCCTGAACAGTCTATTCAGTGCAATATTCATGCTCCCCAGAAGGCGGCCAGAAGCCCCCAGGCACAGTGCAGGGAAGCGCCAGAAACTTTCCAGGGAAAATAAATGGGCATATTAGACCCAAAGAGGGTCCCAAAGAGGGCAATGTTTAACCCAAATGATATAATGTTTAAGCCAAACGAGAAAAGCACCTGAGGCAGACTTGCAGACAGCCGCAAAGAAAGATGGGGAGCCCTGCTGCCAGGCGACAATGTGCTCTGAGGATATTTAAGATGGCCCTGTGAGCGGGCTGTGTAAACCACATGAAAAAGCAGGACCTGGGAGCCAGGGCCCCCCAGGGAGGCGGATTCCCAGGCCTCAGAATCTCCCCTCCTCGTCTCCGTCCCCACCCACCTGGCCCTCTGCCGTCGGGGGATGCACGGGAGGGTTCCCCACCTGGGTCCACTCCTGCAGGATGGGGTTTGGGTCTCAGCAGAGGGCTGGAGAACTCTTCAGAGCTTCAGCTCACACCCCTTCCTCTGTGAACAGGGCGTGAAAGCACGTCTGTCCCCAGGAAGCCCATTTCTGCAGCATCAGCCTCAGAAAACTGCCTTTTCGGAGACACAGAGGAAGTCACAGGAATGAGAGCCAAAGCTCTTCTTTCTCGTCTCTGTGGTCTGTGTGTCTGCACAGCACCAGCAACACAGAGCCCAGCACAGGGGCCACAGGACTGCTTCGGGGTGCCTGAGGCTCCCCCAGTACACACACCACTGACCCCTCCCCATGACCCCGTGGGATCCTTCCTGCCTTCATCTCCCTCCCTCATCCCTTGTTCTCAGCACTCTTGCATACTTGACTGTCACCCACATCATGGCACAAGTATATGTTTACTGGCTCGGCACCCCATGCAGACCACCTCCAACCCTATGAGCCAATAAACGTTGATTGCTTGTTTCTTTCAATCAGTCTTCTTCTTGAGGAGGCCTTCTTCTCAGCCCAACGCAATTCAGCCTCATCATCCCTGCCCTCTAGAATCTTGTAGGCATTCTTGAGATTGTTTGGCCCTTTCTCGAGTGGACTCACTGTGTGTCCTTCCCACTGGGGCCATGTTCTCAGCACCAGCACAGGGCTGGTACACGCCGGAAGTTCAGTGTTTATGGATGAATTAATGAATGATTGGTGTCTTTCATGGCAGGTAGGTCTCAAAAGAGTAGGGCTGTTTTATTTCACTTTGGTTGTTGACCTGCCCCCAGCATGGTTTTGCACATAAAGATGTTCACTCATGCTGATGCACTCACAAAAGTGATTTGGATGTTTTCCTCTTGAGGGATGACTGCATTTTGTCCTCCCCATCATTCAGTACCTCACCCTTCCCTGTTCCAGCCCATTTTCCACACTCTAGGAAGTCAAACCTCCTTCTGACCCTTGATTTTGCCCACCCCCAGCACTGCCTGCTAGTCTGAGGCAACCACACACTGCCATCCTGATTGTTAAAGAGCCAGAGATTTGGGGCTATTTCCCCTGCACAGAGGAGAGATTCCAGGCAGGCTCACAGTCTCTGCTGCCTCTTCTGAACCCTTGGAAGGAAGGCATGCTGGGCTCACCGTGAACTCTGGAAGTTCTGCTTGGCCTGACTTGAAGCATAGCTGTAATTCACTTCCCAGGGACCTTTTTATGAGGGTCAATTCTGAAATCTGACAGCAGTGGCCCTTGGCCCTCAGCGCCCATAGACCCTCCCTCAGGGACGAGCTCAGTCTGAACTAAAGGTACATGCAGCAACCCTCTGGTTGTGCAGTTGGGTTTGTTTGTATGGCGTAACTTTGTTCCCCAAAGCCGCACGCAACATGCCTTTTCTAAATCAAGCCAGCCTGCAGTATCTTCAGAAGTGTTCTTCCTTTACAGACAGACAATATCTGGATTCCTAGTCACACTCAAGACTTCTCCAGTGGCTCAGCTGTAAATAATCTGCCAACAATACAGGGGATGCGGGTTCGATCCCTGGGTCAGGAAGATCCCTTGGAAGAGGAAATGGCAACACACTCCAGTATTCTTGCCTGGAGAATCCCATGCAGAGAGGAGCCTGGCGGACTACAGTCCATGAGGTCACAAAAGAGTCGGACATGACTCAGCACACTGACCAGTCATACTCAAGGCTTCGCATGCCACTGGAGCCTGCTGGCCCCTCACTTCCCTCAACTCCCACCTGTTCCCTAGACAGCCCAGCCCTCTCCCACTGCCCACCCTTGGCCTTGTTGGGCTCTTTTCTATGCACAGCCTGTGGGCTCTCCACTCTCCAAAGTCAAGGCCAAGTGCTCTTTCTGTTCTCTCATTAGCAAATTCTAACTCACAATCAAACCTGAAGTCTCCTAAAGGCTCCTTTGATTACCTTGGCCAACTCTGTTCCCAAAACAAGGTCTCCGCCGTGCTTTCCCATAGGATCATTCGTTCAGGTTTGAGGAATAATTGGAGTCTAATTGTAGCGAGGGAGACCACACCGGAAGCACCCTCTATGGAACTGATAGGGAGACCACCTTCCTCTCTGACAAGAAACACACCCACCAGGGTTGGCAAAGTCGGTAACTCTCCCCCAGGGCACAGGGAGAAGAGGCTCTTGTGCACCATCACCCACCACTGAGACAGCTGGTCCTCCAGGCACTCACGTCCCCACCATCTCCACAGCCTGGGGGGCAAGCACAAGGCTTGTCTGCATCCTGCCCAGGTGGGAACACTCCGTGAGTCAGAGATCACTTGAAGGAAATAAGCTGTGGTGCACCTGGACTGTCTGGATGTTGATGGGAGCCGCAGCTGAGACCACGACTGGGAGGCTGCCCACAACTCCCCACTCACAGCGGCAAAGTCAAGTTCAGTGAGACCCTCACATGCTCTGTGGCCAAGACAAAGACTCTGCCCACTGGACTCCCACCAAGGTTCCCATTTCTTGCTGAGGCTCCACTTCTCTGTAGTCAACTAGGGAAATTATTGTGCCATGAATGCAAAGGGGATCCAGGGTATGACCTTGACCTGTGACCTCAAGGGACCACCATAAACAATACAATAGTCCACAAGCCATCCATTTTTCTGAGAGGAAGCTGCCTTCTCTGAGGCAGGTGGGGGATATCATATGATAATTTTTCCTTCATTCCATCATTTTCAGTACAGGGAAAATTGCTCTCTCTCCCACTCCTCCATCAAGAGGGAAGGCTCTCTTTCTGACTTACTTCACTCTGTACAAGAGAAAGACGAATACCATATATTAACACATGTATATGCAATCCAGAACAGTACTGAGGATCCTCCACACAAGGCAGCAAAGGAGACAGACATAAAGAACAGACTTTTGGTCTCGGTGGGAGAAGGAGAGGGTGGGATGGTTTGAGAGAATAGCACGGAAACATAGACATTTCCGTATGTAAAATAAATGGCCAGTGTGAATTTGATGCATACAGCAGGGCACCCAAAGCTGGTGCTCTGAGACAACCTGGAAGGCTAGGGTGGGGAGGGAGATGGGAAGGGGGTCCAGGACAGAGGAGATACTTGTATACCTATGGCTGATACATATTGATGTATGGCAAAAACAAAAATCATAATATTGTAAAGTAATTATCCTCCAATCAAAATAAATAAATATTTTTTTAAAAGAAGTTTTGCTAAATCCAAAGTACTGGGGGACCCGCTCTGTTGCAGGAGTCTGGGATTGAGAAAGAGAGGCTAAGGGAACAGGGTAGGAAAGTGCCCATCAAGAGGTGACAGAGCCAACAGGATGCACTGGTTAGTCTGGTGAACTGATCTGGGCTGATGCGCTAACGGGCTGATGCACTCCTTCGCGGCAGCATCTGTGCACGCGTGGGGCCATCTGGAGGGCGTCCTCGCCTGATGATGATGGGACTTGATCTGAAGAGCAGAGGGCAGCACCGGCTGGTCCAAACCACAGGCCAAACCTGCCCAGTGAAGGGCTCTGCACAGCCTCGCCTGCAGCTGGGATGCACGGGGTCAGCTCCAGGGCCAAGGAAGAGGTGCCAGGGCACACCACACAGAGAGGGTCAGTTCTCCCCACCGCCCGTGTTACAGGATGTGCTTTAGGGTTGGAATAAATCAAGGGCAGCTGGGTCAACACAACTGAGCTCAGACATAGAAGCGAGCCTGCTTCCCAGGTGCCTCTGGTGGCAAAGAATCCATTTGCCAATGCAGGAGACACAGGAGATGGGAGTTCAATCACTGGGTCAGGAAGATCCCCTGGAGGATAGGCATGCAATCCACTCTAGTATTTTTACCTGGAGAATCCCAGGGACAGAAAATTCTGGCATGCATGCATAGAAAAGGCATTGCTTTGTCAACTATTTTGACAAAGATTTTGAGGGGCGAATGATTGCATTGTGTTCTAGGGACCAAGAAGAAATCAGCTGATTTGAATATCAGCTGCTTTTTCATTAGAAAAAAGAAGATTGGGGGGTTTTCCCCCTGTACTTTTTAACAAAGAAATTAAATACCCTTCATTGATCTTCCACAAAGACCACTCCTTCCCTTAAGGGGTTTAAAAGCTATCAGTAGGTAGAAGATAACAACAATGTATCCTAATTCAGGCCTGAAGGTGACAGCACGGGACCGGAGGAGGGTCTCTGAGGCTGTATTTTAAGGGAAGACAGTTTGAAGCAAGTCAGGAAATATCAGCATTTAAGAGGGTCTTGCTGTAAGGATAAGATCGAGAAAACTGTCCCAAGACTTGAGAATGCTGCTCCAGGGAACAGCTCCTCTGGGTCTGGCCCCTGAAGCCCCCTGTGCTGTGAAGAAAGCAGGGAAATCGTTTTCAGGTAAGATATGCCCACAGACGCTGCTTCAGTGATTCTGCAGGTGGGGACTCATATCTTTCCTGTCTCAGTGATTTATAATAAATGCTGAGGGTGCCTGGAGCCATCTCTCTGCATTGCTAAGTGTGTGGTTCACAGCTCTTTGGGGAGAGATGGAGCGGTTGAGCCCGGCTTCCAGCCCACACAGGTGAGTGAATGGTGACAGTGAGATTCGCAGGCTAAAACCAGAAAGAGCATTTCCCCTCCTCCTTCCGTTGCCCCTCTCGAGGCCCCCCACCCCATACTCACCCTTCCTCTTGAGGGGCACAACAGAAATGGGTAACAAAGAAGAGGTTGTGCCCCAAGCCTCCTAGACCCTCTGCTGTAAGGAGAAAGGAATAAAGCCTGGACCAGCATCCTGGTAACAGGGGACAGGACCTGCCCAGGCAGGATGCCCATCGAGACCCTCCCGTATCCTAGAGGACAGCACTCCAAAGATGCTTCACATCAGCAGCGTTGCCGAGACTGTGGCATTCTTCACCCTTTTTAAGTCCATTGCCCCTTTAGTGCCTGTCTTCTTGGCCTTCAGTGATGCTCGGTGATTTCAGGTCCTAAAAGGAAGAGGGTCTTCCCAGCCTGATCCAAATTCCTCCTTTTAGTGTCATCAGCCAGTGCTCAGCCTGCAGGGAGCTCTCAGAGAGGCATTTGGACATGCAAAGACGACCTGTGTCATCCCACAGATAGACATCATTTCAGACGGCTGCTCTGCACTGGCCTTTGGGACCTTTGGGCAAATTATAGCATCTTTCTCAGTTTCTTTCCTCATCTGTAAGACGACTGTCAGAATGCCTAATGTTTCAGATAGTTTGAATGACTGGGATCACACAGATAAAGCTCTTAGCTCAACACCTAGTACAAAAAATTAGATCTTACATCATTTACAAAAGAAAGCCCAGATGGATGAAAAACTTAATACATTTTATAAATAGAAGAAAATTTTGGAAAATGTGTTTATGATGTTGAGGATAGAGAAAGTATACTTAAAAATAGGACACAAAAGCAAGTCATTAAAGAACATGGTAATACAAATGGACTGAATCTAAATTAAGCATACATAGAAAACAAAAAACGAATAATGGACGGGAGAAGATATCGTCACCAAATCTAACACAGTGGTGTTACAAGTATAACCCTGGTGGCTCGGGGGCTGAAGAATTTCCCTGAATCCAGGAGACCTGGGTTCTATCCCTGGGTCAGGAAGATCCCCTGGAGAAGGAAAAGGCAACCCACTCCAGTATCCTTGCCTGGGAAAACCCATGGACAGAGGAGCCTGGCAGCTACAGTCCATGGGGTCACAAAGAGTCAGACACGAGAGACTAGCAACACTGTAACACAGAAAGGGTGACTCTCCAAAGTATGTTTTTAAAAGATCTGCAAAAGTAATTAAAACTGTAT